>NC_066378.1:11608747-12252810 GCF_013377495.2 Cygnus atratus | reverse complement strand
TTATTGCAGCAATAAAGGTCCTGCTCTACAATTGCTTCTCCATGTTGGATTTGTACAATGGCAACAGATGGGGGGCCGGGGAAAGGACCCGGGGAAGTTTCAAGAAGCTCAATAAAGGATGAGGACGGAGGTGCTATGATTGTCAGTCTAACTGGTTAGTAGCTGTTTAAAACATGAAGTGATGGAGAGGTGAGGATAATATTGCACTTCTGCATTCATTGACAGTTACATTAACTTGGTCCATGAAGTAATTGCTTTGTACATAATGCCTGAAACAAAAAGCTACATTTTTAAATATTAATAAACCCTGAAGGTTCCAGTTCCTCCAGACATTTCTTCCTCTACATAAATAAATAACTTTCCATTTTTATATATCCACTTTTTATGTTGAACATTTACATTCGCCTCTGTTTTACACTATCTACACATAAGAAAATGTGAACATCTCATCAGCATTGGAAAATGTACAGACCCTGCCTTGGTCGTGGGCTTTGAGGAAAAGTTGAATTTTGCAAAGGCCATATCCAAATTTGCAGAAATTGTTTTGTGATGTGGTTTGGTGACTTCACAGGACGGATTGTGGCTTGGCTTCCTACTCGGATGGCAACTGTTTGATAGAACATGCGACTAGCAAAAAGCTGTGGGACGATTCACATTGTTTGGAAACCCAGTAAGCTCCGGCTGTACATTCAGAGAGAGCTTAGCTGGGCCCACGGAAAGGGAAGTCAGTTTTCGGTAATAAAACTCATCGGATACATTCTGCAATTGAATAATTATCAAAGAGAAGTGGTTAAGCAGTTTGCAGTCAGGCTGCAAGGACGTGGGAGATGCACTGTGCGGGCGGGCAGCTGGGTTTGAGCGCCCCGCAGGCAGCTCAGCACTGTCCCTCCGCTGGCGGCGCAGGCAGCGGGCGCGCTGCGTCCGCATCGACGCCCCGAACACGAGGTCTGCCTTGGATGCCTGATGAGTTTAGGTTTGCCTACTGTGGCCTGGAGCCAAGTAGCAGAGCAGTGTTCACAGTGCTGTGTGTCTCAGTGCGGCCGTCCTGCACTTCATATTGAAACAGTTAATAAAATGAAGCAGCCAGTCTAAAAAATTTTGTTATAAATAAGATCCTCGTAAGTAGAAAGTGATATAAATACAGGTAAGTGTGGTGGGGGAAGCAGGGTTACACACAGTCGAGGAGCTCGGTAGGACTATAAAATCTCCACGTGAAGAGGCCAACTGGAGGCTGTAAATGGGCACCCCGAGCCCCCCGGGGGGGTGCCCCTCTGGCCCGGGAGGTGTGTGCAAGGAGGGAACCAGGCCCCTTGCCGTGGCCAGAAGTCCCGGCCAGGCTGACCTGGGGGGGACAGGGCTACGGGGCTTTCTGGGAGCCCCCCCTCTAGGCACTGTTCTCCTCTGCAGCACGACACACCGCTCACCGTGCGCGTCTCGGTGTTACCAGGGGGGGTGCCGGACAGCAGCGATGGTTTCCCCCACGCACCGGGCAGCTCCCGTCACCTCGCACCCAGCCCTGGCTCACTCCGGCAGCACACAAACCATCGGCTCAGGCACAGCCGCCGAGAAACACACCAGGAAAATTAAGATATGGCCTTTTCTTAAGCTCGCCTGACTCTGTTGGCACACTTCCTTACAGTCTCCTTACTGCTGGAAAAACTTCTGCACAGAGTTTTGTTTTTTTTTTTTTTAAATATATACATATACATATATATACGTGTGTGTGTGGGCATATGTATATGCACGTGGATGGATATATATACACACACACACACACCCTGGCTTAGCAATATTTCTTCGTCATGCACTACAAACAGTTAGATGTAGCTACATGAGATGGTAACAGGTTTCCATTCTAAAAATCATCAGTGCAAAAAACAATGAGGTTTTACAGTTCAGTAACTACCGGTAAAAGAAGCGAGTCTGGTTCCCATTGAAGCTGCTACTGAACTTGGAGAGAACCTGGGAAGAACAAAATGTCTCAGAGGTGGGTGTTGAGAGTCAGACCCTGCATTTGGATGAGAACTGCTTGCAAATATATGGTAGTTAGTTTTGAAAATAATATAGAGCAATATTTGGAGACTTTAACAGCAAATTAAGTGTCTGAGGCTTGTACAGCTCAGAGTTGCTTGTATTCTTCTTTTAACAGGTCAACACGTTAAATTCCATCAGCTTCTAAAATGTCTCTTTAAAAAATAACAGTAATAACGACCCCACTTGCTTGGGCGTGAATCTGCCGACATTCTGCCCCTACCAACAGCATCTTTCTGCTTTGCCACTGCGCGTACTCCTTGCGAAAGTGGCTGAACTTGAAGCTCCTCGTACAGGTAAAGCTCTCAGTTGCTCTGCCTGGTGCAGCCCATGGTAAATCCCTCGCTTGGGGCTGTCTGTGCCGGGGAAGCAGCGCGCTCACTGAACCCCAAACCCACCCTGTGCCAGCACTGGCAGAGCACCTCGGTCTGACTCCTGGGACAACCAAGAGCAAGTTCCCCCAGCCTCATCCCCGTTCCTGTGGCTCTGAGGACAGCACTCGGTCACGCGTATCGGAGCGATGGCTAACAAGGCGAGGAGGCACATATTTACAGTCACTAAACCTGGATAAGAGAAGGAGGCAGGAGAGAGCGCGATCTTGACCTGGAGACTTTCCCCCCCCCGATTTCCAGCTGTTCCTTGGGCTCATGCTGCACAAACCTGACGCTCCCGCTTGCAAGGCCTGAACGTTCCGCGTGGGAAACATCCCATCTCTTCCCAGAACACCACGATGTTATTAGAGTAGCACCATATTTACCCTTCCAGCCCGTAACGCCGGCCTCGTCCCTCTTTCCTTTTGTTTTCCCCTCCGGTGGCTACAGCCGACAGTCGCTGGCTCTGGCTTGGCTACTTCTGCCCCAAGAGGCCAGACTCCAGGCGGGATGCTGTGCTCCGGCCCCAGCACCCCGTGGCGATGCTCATGCTTCTTTGGCTGCGTTCCCTGTCCCTCTCCTTGTCGCTGTCGGACTGGCTCTGGGTGCGCTCGGGGCGGTGACCGGCGCTGCCGCTGCCGGCAGCCGAAGGCTGGGCGGAGATGGTGCGCAGCAGGTGGTTCCTCTTGCGCAGGAACTCCGTCTGGCTGGGCAGCCCGAAGCTGCCCTTCCGCAGCGCCATGCGCGTGGTGTTCTTGGCAGGGCGCGAGCGGTGGTTGTACTCCAGCTGGGCCAGGTGGGCCGCGTACCCCTCTGTGATGAACTGCGAGACAAGGAGGAGAAGGGCAGGCGTTAGAGGGACAGGACGCGTTTCCCCGCTAGGCTCTGGGAGCTGAATGCTTTTGCTGTGCCAGGTTCACCGGGTGATGAACAAGACATGCAGCCACCCAGATAGACGTGACAGGCCCTGCTACATGGGACCTTCCTGTCTTGAAAAGCACCAGGTCAGAGAGCAGTTTTAGGGTGACCACATCCCCACTGCTCTCCCTCCCACGGGAGGCCCTTGGCTTTTCGGGCAGCACCCAGGTGGCTCCTACGAGCTGGCTCCTACCTGACACTGGCTCTGCAGCTTCTTGGTGGGTCGGCCAACGATGTAGATGTGGGTGGGCGGGAGGCTGATGGAGCTGTACACGGAGATGTCCTTCGTGGAGCCGTACGCTGCATGGATCCTCATGTGGAGCTGCAGGGAGAGAAAGCAACACGCGGTCAGAACATACGGGCGCTCCTCGCTGCTCAACAGGCAGGGCTTCTTTTTTTTTTTTTTTCTAAACAGCATTCGTAGGAATCTCAGGTCAATAACTTATGTAAGTTCCCAGCTGGATAATGCACCGCTGAGCAAAGCATTAATTAACAGAGCCGGGGATGTTTACAGGCCGGAACAAGAGGAGTAACAGCAACAGGAAAGCAGATCTCCTCTTGCTGAACGGCTGCCGTGCCTTGAGGTCCGCAGGGGGCAGGGATGCCGCACACTTCACTGCCTGCTTGCCACTAGGGGAGAGGAGTGTTTTGCAGCCCCCTGTGCAGCCATCAGCAGCACGGAGCCTTCCCCTCCGCTGGCCATGCTGCCACACGCGATACCGCTGCTCAGCGCTGCGGGACGGAAGGAGAAGGGACAGGCAGCGACACACAACTGCCTTGCGGGGCTTCATCCACCTGCACTCCCAGCGGAGAGCAAAAGCAGCTCCTGGCCAAAGCCTTCATCAGGGGGTTGAAGCAGGGGAGGTGCTGACATTGGTGCCACCACAGACCAGGCTGCTTTGCCCCCAGAGCTGCAGGCAAGCCAGAGATATGGACTCTTTGGCCCTGGTCACAGATTTGTCCTCCCAGAGGACAAGGAAGAGCAGCTAGCACGGCCCTCGTGGCAGCAAGTCACAGACAGCTGCTCCTGCCTCCACGGCTCAGGCCAAAGTGAGAGTCCAAGGGTTAATGAGGGGGTTCCCTGCTCTTCAAGGCAGGGCACAAGTGCTCTGGAAGCTGACAGCTACTTCACTTGCCAGGCAGAGAAAAGCTTGTTTTACCTGGAGCTTTTCTGAGCCTCTGGGCTGAGTGACATTACGACCTCCCTGGGGTGAATGCTCGGGAAGCTGCTCTACGCAGTCTCCCGTCAAGGGTAGGTGGTGCAAGGCCACTCCCTGCGGCAGCCCCACGCCCTCCAAAGGGCACCTCAGACCCGCAGGTCACACGACGGGCAGACAGAAAGCCACTGAGCAGGTGACAAAAGCACACGAGCAGGGAAGGGGAGGCACTGCTCCCTGTTTCACTTGGCATTTGGCGTTGGAAGAATCAGTGATGAGATGGGACAGTGCAGAGCGGAGATGACAGAATTTAACAGCACAGACACTTTGTGGAGCAATAAAAGGATGAAAATAAAATGAACAGAGATTAATCTTCCACTGCAGGTCGCATTGCTGCCAAGAGACTGGTGCTGACAGGGGCAATTGGACGAGCAGCAATCTAAACCCGTGCTACGATCATATTTCAGCAGACGCAGGCTTACGTCTGTGATGAGGGATTTCAGGAAGTTGGCCTTGTGCCGCAGCGGGTCGTGAACGAGCCCATCGCAGAACGAGACGATCCCATGGGGGAAGTTGTGCTGTGCTAACCACGCTACCACCCTCTGCTTCTGCATGTCGGGGCGGCCTGTGACGTAGATAATGAGGTAGCCAAGGTCTTGCCAGTGCCTAGAAGAAAACCCACAAGTCCAGGGATTACAGACCTAGAGCAATGCTACGGGCAAAGCAAACCGACTGCCCCAGCCCCTGCCACTCACCGTACAACGTCGACCGCTCCAGCGCGGACTTTGGGGTCGCTGCCCATGATGGAGACACTGGCTGCAAAGGAGCCGTCGATGCTGAACACCACAAACTCCGTCCCCTTCGGCAGAACTGTGATGTAGCTGTCGGCATAAGTGTGGTCACCCCTGAAAGGGAAACAGGTATTTATAGGTATAAAGATACTGAGGCTCTTTCAGGAGTACTGAGTGCACCAAAGCAGCCCCAGACCTGGCCCAAAGGCTCTAACAGCTGTGCTACCCTCGGTTAGAGCAGCGATGGGCAAGGCAGGAAGGACTCTGTGTTGAGGTAGGGTGGGAAATAGTGCTCCGGAGTCCTGGTGTCAGTGCCCGTCAGTAACTCAAAACACACTCCCAGGAGAACATAGCTGCATTCACCACTAAAAAAATGCTCCTCTTCTCCCCCTTCCAAAGCTGAATGCCAGCAACTGGAGCTGAGCTGAAACCTCTTGGGCTGTGAATTACCATGAGAACAAAGTTCTGCCTCTCAAGGACAAGTTTATAGTCTTTAAAATATGCTCGGCTGTGCAGTTTTGTAGATGACAGTGAGGCCATACACCTATGGTGCAAAAGGCGTGCAAGCTCCTGCAACCAGAGCTCAATTACCATCCTGTTCATGATGTAAAAGGCAGAATAAAACATGAATCTTCCTTTTATAGCTGTAGAGTACAAATCATTTTGCTCCTGTTGCTGGCAAACCAGGCTCTGAACACACCCAACAATCAGAGCTGCCACGCAAGGAGGGACCGTACTCTACAATTATCAAATTCCTCTTTTGTTCTGGGTTACAGGTCTATGACTTTGTCACGCAATCGCATGGCCTGTTGCAAGCCTTTTTTGTCCTCTTGCAAACTAAGCCACAGCCATCCAAGGTACATCACCTGACCACCATCTTGACAGGGTACACGCCAATGCCCAGGCGCCGATTCTCAGGGATGACGTAGGAAATTCTGCCACTGCTGTTGCTGATCTCAGTGTCAAAGTAAACCCACTCTCCTGACGGCGGCTGGGTCATGATGTGGATGTCCACCTGGGGAGACAGCAAGTCTGGGTCAAAAACAGCGATAAAGATGAGTTGTACAATGGGCCAAGCACAGGGACCTTCCATCCAAGCCCCTTCGTTCAGCTGGGCTGGGTCCTGCTTCCACCCTCTGTGCTTTGCAAGGTCCGAGCTGAGAAGCAACTGAACATCGGGATGCTGGAATGAAAGCCAGCCTCCAGGATCAGTGCTGTCCCTGGTAGGAGGCACCACCCAAGCTTGAGCAGGGGAACCGGGCCAAGGCACAAGGGTAGGAAACCCAAGCAGGCAGTGAGGGAGCAGCCTATGCCCCCGTCCCCTCCTCTTTTCACCACACGGCGCACAACCCCATAGCAGACTGTACCTTTTCTCCCGTGAGTGTGACCATATCTAATGGACCGTACATAAACCTTCCAGTTAAGGTCTGGGGCCCATCTTCATTAGCAATGGTGTCGTTTATCCTGTGGTTGGCTGTGACATTCTACACAAAACAAGAAGAAAAAAAGAAAAAGTTCAGTGACAAACAGTCTCAGGGGGAATTCCAAATACGACTGCACAAATCAGTGTGTGGGTTTCTCTGTCATTCCCCACCCTCTCCCCAGTTCAGTTCACTCACAGCTCTCAACTTCACAAAATAATTTGACCTGTAGGGGAGGTGAGACTTTGTGCCCTGCACCGATGGCAGGTGCAATGTACGTGGCTGAAGAGCCCATTTAAAAGGCAGTTTGTATGCGCAATGCTGCTGCTGTCCGTTAGGTCTTACACTTTCGATTTAAGAGGCAATACAAACAGTTGCCAGAGAAATTTGCTGACATTGTTTCAGCTCTAGCAGAGAACTGCCCTCTTTCAGGAATCAGAGACATTTCCTGGGAACGAAGGGCATTCACATGGGACTTGTGTTCTTGAACTTTGGAAGAAGCTGCTTCTCCTTCCCTGACCTACAGCCACACTCGCTGCATTTTACACGGAGTGAAGGCCAAGACCTTGCTGATACAGATCTTTTGGGTGCCTTTCACAACTATCTGAGTGAAATATCACTAACATACATCAGCAGCATAATGTCTCTGTCTATATATCATGGCAAGTGCATGGACAGACACAGGTGCCCACGGTGGCTGCCTTCAGCACTGTTCTTGCAGCCCAAAAGTCAAGCCCCCGTAGGTGACAGAGTGCCCTGCTGCAGCAGAGGCAGCCCCCAGCCCGCCTCACCCGCAGCTTCACGTGTGTCCTCTTGCGGAGCCACTTCTCGCGGGGCTTGGAGGGGGTGAAGACGGACACCTCCTTCCCATCCAGCTCCAACACGCTCGAGTTCTCGTGCCTCATCACCTGTGGGAGGACAGGTCCCGTCTGCATATCAGCCACTTGCACAGTGCCCCCCTCACCCTGCCTGCACTTTCTGCATCTCCCCAGCCTGTGCTGAGGGAGGGCAGTGCCTGGGCAGAGACGGCCGAGTTCCCCTGCTGGGCATTTGGTTTGTCAGCTAGCACTTTGAGAGGCTGCTCCCTTAAGTGCAGGGAAAATCGGTTTCTTCTGAACTAGCAAAGTCTGTGGCCAGCACTCATTTAATCCTGGCTGGGATGCAGGTAAGAAGGGCGGGTTATTTAGACCGTCAGGAGGTACAGAACTGGCTCAAACACAGCAGAAAGCGCTGCACTTCCCTTCCTCCAGGCATTCACTAGTCCCATGGCCTGGCAGGGACTGATCTCCAGGCCAATAGGTGTCACTGCATGGGAACAGAGATCCAAGAGGGACAAGGTCACGTCCCCCAGCCAGCCTTTGGGAACAGCTCCTGCCAGCCAGGGCACAGGCAAGAATGGAGAAGGAGGAACCTGGAGAGAGGAGGGTTATATCCTACCTAGGTTGCTCTTCAACCCCAGAAGGGAAAGGGAAGACTAACACCACAGACCTCAAAGGCGAGGAGGTGTCTCAAAGGCTGCTCTAAGGCTGGGAGGTGACCCTGCAAAGAGAACTCCAAAATTGGCAGCAGTCTTTTGTGACCCTGACCCTCCAAAATATTAAGAAGACTCTTGTGTGTCAGCACAAGCTGACAGCTACAAGCTCTTGAACGCAGCCTGTGGGGTCAGCAGCTCTCCGGCTGACCCAGGCAGTAGTGGTCTGGCACGGACCAGCTCGCTTTGCAGAGCTGAAGTTGTTTTTCTTCCCGGGAAACAGAAAAAGGACCCCAGGGAGGGTGAGATTGCTGGGGAGGGATTTCACAGAAATCCAAGGCAAACAAAATAACTAGTTTTACTGAAAATTATTTAAATCGGGAATCTATTTTGAGTCCCTTTTGGGGTATTTTAACAAGATTCAGTCTTTGGAGGCTAACACTATCCAACAGCTTTCTTTTACACTTTGTCCAGAGATTAGAAACAAGTCCTTATTAGGAGAAGAAGTGGTGTGGTGCTCTGGAAGGACAGCAAGAGGGGAGGGCATGAGAAAAATGACAGTCTCGAGGCAGAGATGAGCGAGTAGAGACAAGCACTGGGGAAGCAGGACTGCCACACTGCAGAGGCAGCCACTGGCAGGCTTTGAGCAGATGGAGAGCTGCGAGATATGAAGTACCACACTGTGCTGCAGCCCCAGGTTTGGGCTGAATCCTGAGTAATTGGCTGTGCTATTTTGGGAGGGGGGCCTTTCACGTGTGAGACCATCGCGGCTCTTCCCACTCAGGCACAAATTACGGGTCCCTCACTGCCTTCAGCCCCGCTGGGCTAAGTTTGATGCGGGGCTGTGGTTTCACAGCAGCTGAGCTGGCGAGGTGTATGCAAGCAAGGAGATGTCTCGCTGGGCGAGATACAGCCAGAGAAGAAAGGGTCTCGCTGGATTATCGCTACTGCTCTGCTGCCACCAGCACCGACATCTCTGTTGTTTATAGTTCGCACACAATTTGGAAAACAGCACTGAAAGAAAGTTTGCCAACAGAGTCATAAATAATTGAGAGCTGTAGTCGAGGAGGCTGGAAGAGAGCGGGGACAGCTTAACAGCTGAGCTAACACAAAGCAAATCCAAGCGCCGTAGTGGGCAACACAATCCACAGAGTTGCTTTTTGTTTTGTTTTTGTTTTTTTTCCACTTCCATGCTCTAAGTACCTTTCCTTGAGGGGGTTCATACTTTGTAAGGCAAATAACACCCCTTCATCCCCCAAGGAACTGAAGAAAAAAAATTGTTTAGGAAAAACATATTTTAAACAGTGAATTTAAATCTCAGGCCGAATTTAGGTTGACAGAGTCTGAGGCATTGGACTGCAGAAATCCCCATTTACCTAGCCCCAGGAGAACTGCTTTGTACTGGAGGAACGAAAACAAAATCCCAGCACAGTGATGATGGTCTGGGTTCCTAGAGGAGACCGCAGTAACTCAGAAAGCCAAAATGAGAAACCCAGCCCTATCTATCAACTCATGTCAAACTCATACAGAACTTCGTCGGTTTTATTGAATTTGGTGCTTTTTCTATTTAGACACCAACAAGTTTCTTTAAGTTTCGGACTTGGGATCCAAACACACACAGAGAACTAAGCTCACTTGCAAGAAACAAGTGCCTCCATCATTTGCCACTGTGGTCTGATGGGAAACAGCCCCAGGCTGCTTGGCTCACTCCAAGGCTCCTTGGTGAGACTGCCTAAAGCCTGCTTTGATGACAAAACCCAGACCTGAACTAACCGGGTGCAACAGCACCCATCCGTTAATTTTGCATGGGTGCAGCTCTGCTAGTGACACAGGTCAGAAACAAAAAGACAGGGAAGAAGATGGACCTGCCCAGAGGGTATTTTCTCATCTCTACAGATCAAGAAGAGTAATGGAAGGTACAGTGGAAAAATAAAAATCCTCCCCCCCTTTTTTTCCCAGCAGAAACAGATCCCAAGGGAGATCAGGGTGGGAGGATGACCATACCTGTCTCAGCAGGAAGGAGACAACGTCTGTGGACTCCCAGTAGCTCGCGTGGAAGAGGTGAGGTAAGGCAACCGTGGGGAAAGCCGTCAGGGCATCAGGACAGTAGAGAGCATAGTCGATCCTTTTGGTTCCCCACCATTTGGCAGCAACTAGAAGGAAAAGATTTGTTCAAAGCGGGTTCACATGCACGCACAGTCTGTCACAAATGGTATTTCAAGGCGCTGGCCCCTCGCTCCAGGTAGGCCAGGAAGTTGCTCCCCTGACGGTCGCACTGTTAAGAGGGAACAACCAACCCGGGGCTTATTGTCTGCTCAACCCGAAGGAGGAAAACACAGAGGCAGCAGCACTTGAGCTCTCCTTTATTTAAGGACATACAAAAGCACTAGGGGACAGGTATTAACTCGCCGTTCATCCAGACCACAGGGAAGGGATCCAAGGCTCACATGCAGTGAGCCTGGGAATTCACGATCCAAAGCAGAAGACAAGACATGTCTCCTGTGGGATGTGGGAGGAAGGATGTGCATGCTCTGCCCACTGCAGTGTGTGCCCAGGTTATCTCCAGCCCTGCTTCAAACTCCTTTAGCTCTCACCAGGGAGTGAAAGACTCTTTAGCACCCAGATCTCAGCCACGTTGCACAGGATCTGAATGCTGGGAGCCCACGTGAGATGTTAAAGGCTCCACAAGGCAGGGTGCTACGGCACATGCTGCCAGGATTGGCAATCCCCAGTAAGTCCTCGTTGCCTTCCGAGGCCACCATGGTGCAGGTGACAGAGACGCCTGGCCCAGCTCTGGGCCAGGGGCTCTGGGACTCCACTGCATGGGAGACTTAAAAATGCACTGAGATTTGGGTGGGCAAAGTTACAGAAAATTCAGGAAAGTTTCTTCCACCGAACAGCTCACGCACAAGTGGCTGACAGCCACCATTCGCACACCACCACACTTCAACACTGCCCTGAACACACACATCCTTTCCAGCTCCAACACAAGCACGTTTCAGCCCAAAGCCTCTGACCCTGACGGCGTGGGCAGCTCTCCCAGCAGCAAGGAGCCCTCAGCTCCTGCACGCTCTGGCCTGGAAGAGCAGCCACGGAAAGGAGAAGATGGGTCAGGTGAAGACAGCAACAGGAAGAGCTGAGTTTGCATGCAGGTCACAAGCTGGGGTTTTGGCAGAGTTTCTCCTCAAACTTGTTTTTCTCTGTAACAATTTTCCCTTTTTATGGACTTCCAGGAAAGCTGCCAGGCATAAGGTACAATCCAACAAAGCCTTCTTATTAAGGGAAAGCTGCTGGTGATGAGCCCCGATGCTGAACTTAAGAAATGGACCCATCAGCTCCTTCCAGAGCCCAGCACAACCACTGAAAAGTGCAGAGACTTACAGCATCAGCACTTCCCCATGGCCCAAAACCTGGTGTGCTGAATGCCCAGGCCACCTGAGGACATCCTAACGGCCCTCGAGATTTTGAAGAGCCAGGGAAAAGAGAAGGAGGGCACTGCTGGATCAACACGGCTTTTCCAGATCACACAGGCACCTCCTCGCAGCCACTTCTGATTCCCTGCCTTCCAAATTGGCAGCTCCTGGTCACGTCCCAACCTTTCGTTTCTCATGCAAGTCCCCAGCTTGGGTAATTCCAGATTCTTTGTACGAAGCAGCCAGGATTAACTCTTCTGAGCTCAAAAGACAATACGAGGGTGGTAGAGGCAGAAGTGTTGTCCCCCCAACTCTGCCTAGAAGAACTCCTGCTCTTGCCAGATGTTAGCAGTGTTAGGAGTGACCTTTGGAGCAAAGTGACAGAAGTACTTGTTAAAATGCAACCAGAAATTGCAAGTGCCTCAGTGAAAGCGCATAGATTTGTTGTGAGGATCTGTGACCACTGAACGAGAGGAGGTTGACTGGAGCAGGTCTCTCCAGAATACCTTTCTTGATGTCCAGGTTGGGTATCCGAAGAGCAAAGTCTGCATCCTGACTTGATGGCCCTTTGAGTTTTCTTCCCTTTGAAGGGACTTCCTCATGTTTATGCTGCCTGGGTCTCTTGGATGAAGTTTGGGTGGGGGATTTGTGAGGGAGTGCAAGTTGGGACAGAAGGCTAAACCCTCTACAATGGTTAAGGTGGTGTTTGGTTTCTAAAAAGAAAAATAAATACAAAAGCAAACAAAAAACAGAAATCATACTTCTTACAGCACACACGATGCAGGCAACACCACTTCCATCCTCCAGAAGCTCACGCTGCGAGGAAGCTGCACCCTAGGGCGGGCTCCCAGAGGGGAAGCGCCATTTTGCAGCACCCTTGTGGCCTGCAGGCCACATCCAGCCCTCAGTGTATCAGCTTCAGGCAGCCACTGCGCTAACATAATTGAGCATATGAGCTGCAAGGCCGGGGCTGAGGGGCTGTGCCAGTACGGGGAGGTGAAGGAAGGGGCTGAGACACCCTCACAGCAGGGAGAAGGAACGGGGCTGGTCACAGGCCGGGTGCTGGGGACAGGCATCCTGTGTGGCCCTGTGCTGCCCAGCATTTTGGCAGCTTCTCCCTGCACCTGGTGGGGCCTCTGGAGCGCCAGGCATGTGCTGAGGGCCAGACTTCTCCCCTCTGGTGTCACAGACAGGTTTTGATGGCTGTGAAGTGTGCGCAGGAATACCTCACACAAAACGTAAGTCAAAATAACTGGAGGAAAGCCGTAAGACTGCCCAGACCTCTGCAGGCAGGCAGGGAGATGCGCTGATGGACACGAGGGCAGCAAAAGGTGCCCCCCCTGTTCGCCAGCGGGTTCCCCACCTACGCAGCACGAGCGCCGTGCAGGCCTGACCCTGCCCTCAGCTGGCGGAGGCAGGATGGCTGCGGGGCCTTACGTGGGGCCTTCAGGCACCGTCCCACCACAAACCCTTCCTAACAAACAACGGCAGCCCCCAGCTTCCCTCCTGGGCCGACCGAGCTTGGCAGCTCTCCGTGGGTGTGAAACAAGCACAAAACAAACACCTTCTCCCCGAGTAGCCTTCCTCCTGTGCAGATTAAAAGTTAGCAAGCAGCTGGTGAGAAGGCTCGTCAGGACAAATACAAGAACGCACGCTGGGCTTACAGCATCGGCTCTCGGATGTGCTTCAGGGAAGAAAAGCTCATTTGTCCAAGGGCAGGTAGTGTGTTCCTGCTGCAAAGGTCGCCTCAAACAGGACAAGAAGCCTCTGCCCCGTGCCCACGCACTTCCAACAGCTCACACTTGCCTCAGGGAGCGTTACTAAGCTCAGTAATTAATTACGAAGCAAGTTGTTCATAGCCCTGTAATTTAACATGCTGGGAACGGACTATCTCTAAGTTTTCACCACCTTCTGGGACAGAAGTTTGGGCTGAAGGTTTTTTGGTTTTTAAATTTGTTTGGCTTTCAGCCTCCTTCCATCTGAGTTTATCAGAGGTCCATGAGGATATATTCTGTTAATCTCACACCTCAGCTGAAATGAGGAACGGGCTGAACTGCTAACAAGGGCTGTTGTTCCTCACTATGTTAGCTGGGAAGCTATACAGGTTTTGATAAAAAAATAAAAAACAACATCCTTTTTCTCCTCACTCTGCTCTGGGACATGGCTCATAATTGACTGACTCTTGGAGCTGCCCTCCAGGCTACAGAAGAGCTGAATTTTCGATGCGAAGTAATAAATAACCCAAACCTTTTCCTGCCTTTCAGCATTACAGAAGGGCTTATTTGTCCCCTCCTCTTGCGGATCACGTTTAAGTAATCTGCATCAAGCCACGCACCACATCCTGCATTATTAATCTAGAAGTGCTGATCCCCACTAGTTCTGCCAGACTCTTATCAACAGCAGTGCACAAACATCCCTTTGGGTTAACCCTCACCACACACAGCAGCCAAATGGCGCTCAGAGTTATCAATTATTACCATTTTTGAACAATTTACACCATAATCACCAGCACAGTCCAACATGCATAACGCGGCAATGGCCCCTGTGTCATAATCTGGCTCCTCCAGGGGGTACGATAACACGCAGCACTGACTAGGACAAAATCAGGTGAAGGTGAAATAGCTCCAGGTTTTGTTATAAATGGAAAGCATACCCCAGACAGACAGACAGACGGACAGAAGCTGCGTGGCTCTGAGCCAGAGCGGGACGGCTTGGTGCACAGCGCTGAGACAGCGGTGTGGTGGCGAGCAGAAGTGTCAGAGGGGGTGAAACACTTACTGTTGGCTATGTTGGAAGCAGTGTAACTGTCTGCCATTCCTGAGACCTGGCTGGCAATGCTGATCTCACTGGCTCTCCGGAAGCCCCTGAACTGAGGGGCTGAAATGGGGGTGGACAGGGACGCGCTTTCCATGAAGACGGCACCATGAGACTGAACAACATCTGCTACAAAGTTGAAACAGGGAAATCAAAATATTAGACCAACAGACAGAGGCTGGGCAAGATGAACTTGAGAGGAGGAAGAGGAGGCAAACAAGGCTCGTAGATGCAAAAACCTTTCAAAACTGATTGGAATGAAAAACATTTCATTGGAGCTCTAGTTTGAAAAGGAAGCAAACACCACAGCAGGCAAAGAGGCATGTGGCAGGAAGAGCAGTCTTTGATTGAGAAAAGCAAAATAATTAGCTAAAAAAAACAAATCCAAAACCCCAAACCAAAATCCAGGCAGACTTATTTAAGCAGCAAGAACAGAACCATGTGTCATACATACAGATGTGAATATATACAACTTTATATATTCACATTGAGACAAAATAATAATCAGGGGAAGGAGAACAACAAAAAAACAACCTTTAAAAGGGGATATTTGTTTTCTTGAAACATTTAGACTTAAATGAACATCTCCAGGATAGAAGCATTAATGCAAAAAAATATCAAGAAAACATTTTCATGCCTGGCAGGGACTAAATTTGAACTTGTATTTTATTGCTGATGGATACAGCCAACACTCGTTAAACTAAAACAGGGACTATTGAGGAAAAAGGAGCCTGGTGCTGAGCACTTACATCTCCAATCGGTGTTGGTGGATCGGGGAGCGCTCAGTCTCTGTGAAAACAGAGCTTCTTTTGTACAACATGCAAGTCTGGATTTTAGATCCCAACCTGAGGTTTACCAAGTGTGGCTTAACCCTCTAGTACATAAATATAGAAAAGGAGGATTTAAAGGCATGCTCACGTGGACCTTATACATGTATTAGAGGGAAATGGACCTAAAAAAGTTCAGGACTGGCAAACCAAGAGATGCTGAAAGTCAAGATAAAATCTCTGCATTTCATTTTTCCCCCTGTAACAGTGGTATGAGCACCCACCCCTCTGTGGATGCTCTGAGGCCAAATTAAACGTCTCTGGGACATCCTGCACTGCAGAGGGTTTGTAGTGCCAATACCACGTGCTTCACAGCAGGCAACACAGGTATGACAGTAACATGCAGAAGCAAAGCTATTTACTATCGCTTTAATGTTGCCCATCTCTGTTGTACCTGAGTAGCAGCATCTGAGCTTTTTTCCAGACAGGGCAAAAGTTTGTGCCCAGCTGGGCAGTGGATGCCACGGGGAACACAGGAAAATTACTCCCCTGCACCAACATCCTCCGCCTACTTCAGCCAGTTTGGCAATCCCTGAATTTGATCCCAGTGTGCAGCTGACACGAGGCGTTGTTTTGGCAACTGGTTTATTTTAATACAGATCTTTTTGCTTGGGGCTACTGCTCTGCTTCCTCCGATCTTTCAGTTCACAGCAGCAGTGTCTGTGCCCACACAAATCCTGCTGCAGCGGAGGGAAAGAGAATGTATGAAGCAGAAAATGTGTAGATAAGTGTCGGTAAAAGAGTTCTGTTCTCTGCAGGGAAAATCAGGCCACAAGCTGCTCTGTGTAAAAGCTTTGTGGACTGCAAGATCTGAGTCCTAGCGGGAGCCTGACCTGATGATGAGCTTCACACACTGCCCACGTTGTGCCTGAAAGGCCATTACCAGCATCACTTTCTCAGCACTTTCCTCCACTTTTCACCTTGCCTCAAGCTGCTGGCTGTCAAGGCTGCTACCAGCATCCACAGCCCAGCCAGCCCCACTAGGCCAGCACAGTTTTCTTCCTGCAGAAAGCACCAGCACGAGGCAGGAGAGACAATTCGACCAGAGGCTGTGCTTGGGGAACATGAGCCAAGCCAGGAGCTGGCTGAGTTCAACCCCACAGACAGGGTAAGGGGTCTCACTCCCACTGCAGGTACCTACTGACTGCGTGACCCGGCACAGCCCTCTCACCTCTCTGAGTTACCCCTTCTTCTCCTTGCCTGTACAGACTGTGAGATCCTTCTGCAATTATCCCTCCCATCACACGGGTGCCCCGACACAGCTGCAACACAGATGATGACTGTCAGCTCCCCTGAACTCGGTCAGATGCAAGGAGAGGTTTGGCTTTGTCCAACTAGGAAAAATGCCAGGCTCAGGTTTAGCTTGCACCTACCCGCGAGGCCTGAACTTCTTTTTCTCCCTTAAAAATAAACATCTGTGGCTTGAATTAGGAAGCAGCTGGAGTCTTACACCAATGCTACACAGGAGGAAAGGCTGGGCCAAATGGGTTGATCACGGCTCTGGCTCTGTTAGCTTATCTTCGCTTAGCTCTGTGTGAATTTTACCTCCTTTTTTCATGGGCCCGGGTACTGGAAATAAGTAAAGTTAAAAACAGTGGCACTCTGGGCTTGCTTTCTTAGTCATCTGGCTTTCTGTGCCTAACTGCGGATTTCTGAGTCTGAAGAAAAAACAAAACAAATCAACACAAAAAACCCACTTCAACAGCCCCTCCAGCACCACGCTAGCTAGTGTCACCACAGGAGTCATTTTCACTCGTATAAAAACCTAATCTGTTTTACTGTTACCAAGCTGTGTGTCGGTGGCAGGAGTCTGCCCTGTAGAGGCTGACATGCAGCCCAACTGCAGCGTCCCTGCGTCCAGCCCACTTGGGTTACTGTCATGTTTCTTCCTTTTCCCAAGCTATGCACCCTCTGTCCCTGAAAGATTACAGTTTCTAAGAAAAATGAGGGCCAGGAAAAAGCAGGGCAGGAAACGTGGGCAGAAAACTGCCCCTTTAGCCAGGCTTCCTCAACCCCAAAGCTGCTGTGACAGCGACTTCCAGACAAAACCCTGTGACCTGACTCACAGGAAAAAAAGAAAAGAAAAAAAACGAAGAAACAAACTAAGAACATCTTTCCTAAACTCTGTGTATTCCTTGTACCAAATCCCTCGGGCAGGAAGGTTCTTGCCTTTTTGAAACCAAGGGGGCTGTCTGTGGGAATGATGTGACCGGGGCAGGACGCAGCAGATGCTGCCACACCGGCACAAAGTGACCAAGCCCCTGCGACTGCTCCTGCTCCAGAAGGGCCCTGTGTTCTGCTTTTCACAGGTGGCAGCCCGGGAGGTTTCTCCAGCAAACACTTCCAACCCAATCCCGATGCCTGGAACAGGACCAGCACCAGAAAGATCAAGTTTAGCCACCAACCATCAAGATTAGCTGTTCCTTCAGGACATTAGATACAGGTGGACAGAGGTGCCACTGGTTTACTGCGCTGGCTGAAATGTGCTTTGTACCATGTCTGAGAGCAGACCTCACCAGAGCGAGGAAGATCCCAAAGCTGGAGACCTGGCTCGAGTGGCACCCTGAGCACCCCTCTCCCGGCAGCACATGGCAGACCGATGCGTGAATTGAGATTTAACTGCAATACTACAAGAGCTGCCATAAGAAGCAAAATCACTTTTTTTTTTGCCTGGCTATGGGTCTTTAATACTCATTTCAGTGCTGTACCTTTTTGTTTATGGACCCATTCGTCGATGTTCTTACTAATTGTTTCGCACTCAGTGAACGGCACTGGGCCATCCTCCTAATGTACTGCTGGCACCGAGTTAAGTCCTTGGGGCATCCAAACGGCACGTTTCGGTATATGCTCTTTGCAGGCTGGGCTGTGCCACCAAAGCAGGGAATACTGAAAGCAGTTGAAGATATGGAAGGTTCAATAACAAAACAAAGAAGCCAGCCAGCTGCTCAGCACAGGCCAGACCCTGCCTGCACCAGTCACTAGCCAGTGCTGGGCACTCTGCAATTACTACCCTAAGATCAAGAGCCACACAAAATTTCAACACAAATTTCTGTTGTCCTTAAGTCGTTATGATTCTGGAGATCCATTCCCAGTGGCTGAACTAGGAATCAGCACCTGCTGCAGTCAAACCAAGCACTGCTTGGCCACATTGTGCTCTTGAAACACAGGGTAGAGAGCAGAGAAGCTTCTGAAAGCCCTGTCCTGACAGCAGGATGTATCAGATAACAGCTAACGGGCATTTCATCACTGACCTCCAAAGTGCTTAATTAATAGTGCCAGATCCTTTCCCTCTGCTTTGTTACAGAACATCACAGCACGGGCAACATGGCAACTGCACACCTGAAAATCATCAGGGAGAGACTATCTGGGATAGTCAGCGATGTTGCCATCCTGTATGACCACATAACGTAACTGGACTGCTCATGAACAGCAAGGGTCAGCTTGTTAAACTAAAATAATAATAAAAAAAAAAGGCGGCTGAATCAGGCACCCAATGCAAAATAAAAAAAAGGTGAGAATGGGCAAGTAAGACACAGGAAAGAACCAAAACAAAGTCAACTCTCATTAAAATCACAGATGCAGCACCAGCCACCACCAGAATAAATGAGGCCATGCAGCATTTACAACGGTAAAATAAGGCAAAACGAATGCATCAAAGTTTGCTTTTTAAGGCAGAAGTCGCAAAATTAATTTTCAAAAGCCAACACATACAGCTACCTTGGGGTCTGAAAGCCTCAGTCAGTGTATTCAGCAGAGCCACAAGGACTGTCCAAACACGAGATACTCAAATGGACAAAATCTGATCCGACAGGCATTAGACTTCTGGCCACGATGCAGTGTGGCTGAGCGCTGGGGAGTTGCACGGTGTGGACAAACCGAGCCGTTCCCAGGGGATCCTGCACATGAGCAGGGCCACGCGGGGACTCCACGTCTCTGTGCCAAAGCCTCTTCCCAGCAGCACAGCCACCACAGAAGGAAAAAACCTGAGCATGTGGCAGCAGGCTCCCCTTCCAAACTCAGCACTGTAATGCCAACTCATTCTTTTTCCTGCTGGGTCTCCCAGACCCCAAGCACGATCCCAAGCAGTTTGTTCATGTGGCACAGCCTGAGACACAGCATGAAGATTTCAGCTCCAGGAGGTAACAGTGTGATCTCCAAAAAGCACCCCAAGTACCCAAGACAACAATACAAAAGTGTAGATTACACACACTCAGCAAAACCGGCACTTTTATTGGAAACATCTTGCCAATTCAGTACGGGCACGGGGATACTTGTTTCCATGAAGCTGTCCTGGTGCTGGAGAGCACCCAGGGGGCTGCTTTCCATGAGGAGGATGGGATTGTTCTGGATTGTCTCAACTAGAAGCAGATGGGAAAATAAAAAAAAAAAACAACAAAAAACAAAAAACAGAAGGACAAAGAACAACAGACATGCGGCCACAAAGTGTTAACATACAAACAGTTACAACTGAGCACTTCAACTATGAGTCAGGGTCTTCAATGAAAGGAAAACCTTCAAATAGAGGAAAAGAAACAAAACATGGGTGACTTTCCATATAGACCCACATCAGAGAGATTAACTGGTAGCAGAAGAGAGCAAAATGATGGCATTTCAACGACAAAAGAAAAGAGTCTCTTAACCAGCTCCTCCAAATGAGCCGAATCCATAAATACCCAGCAGATCCAGAGAAATCTTTTTTACTACAAGGAAAAAAAAATATGCTCTAAGGGAGATTTACTTGAATGAGACTCAGCCTACACAGTGCAAAGCACAGGAGTAAGCAGGGATGTGAATTTGATTTCACTCTGCATGTCGGTTATAATCAAACAGGGACCCAGCATTAGTACAGATGGCAAAACAAGAGCCTAAGAGGCTTCCTGAGCCCTGGACAAAAATAAATAAATAAATAAAAGCCAGCTATCTGTGCAAGGAAATACACACAAATAGTGTTACAGAATGTTTAGTACATAACTAATTATAATTGAGCACCTGAATTGCACATGATCACCAAATCATATCTCTTAATTACAGCAACAATTAACTTTTCTGGAGCACCTTACGGTGAACGCTCCTGCTTTAGCAGTGGCTTTGCAAATCATGGTCAGAACAGTCCTCCTGGGTAATGCATAAATCTCAACATAATTTTTACCCTAATGGAAAGGAATAGTCCGTTACTTTATGATAAGCTAACGAAGAGGCTTCATCTTACACAAGAAGAGAATGTAAAGTTGCTTTTTTGTCAGTCCTATTCACCATGCCAAAGCAGCATCTCTTTTAATAACAAAGCTCAAACCTGGAGAGGGTTCTGAAATCGTTCTACCCTGCTCATAGTTGAGCTAATTGCTGTGTAACTCCTCTCCATTACATTACATGGAAGTGTCTCTCTAAACTTAGACACAACCAACTTAACAAAGGTCTAGGGAGGCCCAGTAAATTAATAAGATCACTGCTTGTTGCACAGAATGATAACCAGAATGAAGGTTGCTCAATGGCAACGGGGCTTTTGCTTCAGGCTTCGCTGAGAACAGGTGACTTGAAATATATTTAAGGGGAAGAAGGTAAGATGTTCAGGATTTTTCATTTTAATTTCTATAAGAAGCCACTTGCAGCTGATATCTAAAGCATACCCCCAAAAAAATCTGCTTTTCAAGTTGCTACAGATTCCCCAAGCTGTTGTAACTGGCCTGGGTACAAATGCAGTTGTGGGTGGATTCATTTTTAAAAAGTGTTGCAGCAAGATCTTTGCTAAATTTGATGAGTGAGTAGGGCCTGCAGAAAGTATTTTATTCACTCCATTAAACATGGATTTTAGCTTATGCCCATTTAAACAAATCAGATTCAGCAATTAAAACAATCCTTAAAGATACAGATACATACAAGACCACTGTTTTGCATTTTCAATTTAAAAGTGATGCAGAGTATCATTTTTTTTTAATTCACCTCTGGATATATATTTCTCTTCATTTGGTCCTACATGATTAAATAAATGGAAAGTTACCAGAGTTTTAGAGAAAAAAATATCCCAATCCTTCTAGCTGATGGCTTTCGTATTTGACTCTTGTTTGCCAGCATGATTTCTTGTACGCTGTAAATCTAGTTTTACAGTAGAGACTCTTAATTGCTCTGTTTACTGTAAGTAGGCTTTGACTAACAACCTACATGGGAAAAATTATGGTGAAATAGTTCTTCCTGCCCCAAAGCCTTGACCCTGCAGGGAGCCAAAGCTTTAGGTGAAGCAGAAAGGTCAAATTTAGTTCTGCACAGTGCTGAGCTTCCTGAAGAGCTCCTTGCAATGAGATCTTGCACTGAAATGGCAACAGACCATGAGAGTCTAGGCACAGAAGTGAGGTGAAGATGGTAGGAAATATAATTTATTTAATTAGATCAACTGCAAGAGCACTGATGTAATGGGAGCTGAGGCAGGGCATGGTCAGGACACAATTGCTTCAGATGCAACCCAGGCAGCCAAAAGGACATGCACACAGCCATTTTAGATATTGTTACTGCTGCAATTGGGCTAGAGCAAGTGAAAAGGCCACTGGTGGCAGAGGAATCCTAGGTGTTCTAGGAAAACAGTGTCTCACTGGCAAGGTGGCAAAGGCAAGGCACTGTCACCAGCCCACCTGTGTGCAGTAGCCAGTCCTTTGGCTGGTTCCATGAAAAAGCAAAGGGTGCAACCAAGTAAATCATCTCATGATGTCACTATTGACTCTGCTCCTTCCAGTCTTCGCTGGCGTCCCAAACATCAAGGTCCTAAAACTCAGCCAAGTTAATCATGTTTCATCCAGTCCCAACCACAAGCGCTAGCTTGGGTATTAAACAGGGACCTTCAAAGAGAGGTCACCACATTTTGACTCTCAGCAGCTGCTGGCCTTTGTGTGACAAATGGCAGGCATTTGAGTCACAAGGCACTGATTTTGTTGGAAGAAATCTACTTTTCCAATAAAGCAGGAACAAGGTTAACATTACAGGGCCAATTCCCTTTCTTGGCCTTTCCAATTGCTTTGATAACCTCATGTGAAGTGTGGATATAACCCTTCAGAAAGCTAACATGAATCCAAAGTGACTTACCCAGAACAGCAGAATTGCCATCACCCAGTGGGAACCTCTGGTAACGGGGAATATTAAAGGGGGGCAAAAGGTAAAACTTTCTCTCCAGAAGAGGCTCGAGGCGTGAAGCAGATGGGTCTGCAGGGTGGAACAGGTTATAGACCTGCTGGCAAGCTGGTCTGAGCTGAAAGACTAAAGAGATGGAGAAAAAAATATTCAAGTATCACATGGCTATTGGTTAGGTTAGTGTAATTATTTGTGTGTAAAACAGGTAACAGTTAAGTTTACAAAAACAGAAAAAACACTGAAGATTTATCATCTCCCTCATGTTCCAGTTTAATCAATGGAAACAATTTATCAGTACATCATTTACAGATTCAAAAATTTCACAGTATTTTTAATGTTTTGAACTAAATGACAAATACATTGTATCATCAGTATCGGCTAGAGCATACAGTGATCTGATTCCTTATGGTGCAGTGAATGTTATACATAAATATTTGGTTTTTACTGGTTTACTCAGAGAGCTCAGCAGTTTACATCAGGACTTACTGTCAAGAGCTGGAATGACAGTTTTTCGTAGTGCAAGAACCAGACCCAGGGGAGAACCAAAGAGGAAGAAGTCCGTGATCTCAAACTCAAACTTTCCAATATTTCCTCCATCCAGCATAGTGGAGCTACTAGATCGCCTGGATCCCGGGTCATTTCTGAGAACACTAGAATGTAAACTAGAAGAAGAGCAGAAAACAAAGACAAAATTTTATTCATGTCGGTTTTTCATAATTGATGACCAGATAAATGATCGACTGTGAGAATTCTGTCTCTTAAGTGAAGAAACAGTGCCAATCAACCCACCATGCCTCTTCACTGTAGTTTATTATCCAGCAAAGTGTCCCCCCAAACAATGACCCCATTTCATTGGCATAATGTAGACTGTACAAATCCAAGCGTCAAGTGGGTTCATTTACACACTCCACTCTCCTCAAATTTTTTTATTTTTTTTTAGGAGTCAGAAACTTGGTTACTGCTAGCAGAACAGTCATTGGCAAGCTAAAATAACCAGCAAAGCAAAATTACTAGAGCACCAAGGGAAAAAGCAGATTTACAGCGATTCACTCTATTACGCACATCACTGCTATGCTTTCTAGTTGTCAACATTTGAGTTCCTTCCACCACCTTACTCTCAAATGTTACGGAAAGTTGTGCTTACCCATTTCTTCCTCGTGCAAGTAGTTGGACAAATGTTACAGTATTAAAAAGGAAAGAGAAAAAGAAAATGGGAGGGGAAAAAGAAAAAGAAAGATCAAAATCTGCAAGAGGGTTTCTAAGATCCTTGTGCACCAAGTTTGAACCACAATTTCCAAGCATGTGCATGGCACACACTGGGAATGGAAATGTGGGGTAATTAACTCAGTGACCATGGGGTAAATTGTTTTTATCATGCACCCAGGACCCTCCCACCTCTCTTTTGCCCAGGAGACCACATGTGCCAAGTTGTTACCACTCAAACTACCTCTTAACCCCAGCCCAACAACTCCAGGTAACTGCACCTAGAAGATACAGAATGTGTCTAAGCTTTTTTCTGTTCCTTCCAGTTGTCAAATCTCCTTGAAAAACTCAACCTGTGTGCAGTGCAGGATGGCCAATACAGAGGTTTAAAACAGGGATTTGACGTCACATATCCTTTGGACACTGAGACAGAGGAAACAGGAACCCTCAGATAACAAGCCTGGGAATCCACCCCCGTGCTAGGAAGCAGTGTTTCTTTGCAGGCTAGATCTGGGATAAAGCTGAAGTGGCAGATGTGTAACACTAATAACCTGGTTCACAAAAGGTTTTCTGAGATCATTCTCTCACGACCGAAAAGCAATAAGCTGCAATTTCTTTTCCTCTCCAGGTTCTGCAGATTCAGACTGCAGCCTTGCTGGGCTCTCACTGCTACAACTGCAAGTGGAGAGCTGCAGACAGACTACCAGCAACATCTTAACCGGGTGTTTTCAAACACTTTAACAGGCATCAGAACAGAGTCTATAAAATATGTAGGATAAATGGATACCACAGCAGTTGGGCTGGATAAAAGGTTTACTGGCCTGAAGTCAGGGACGATGCAAATGGAAGTCTCTACCCAGCCCCATGACGAAGTCCCAGGTGCTCCGCAGCACTTGCCTGGCTCTGCGTGCCACAGCACTGGCTCACTGCTGCTGCTTCTGAATGCGGCGTGTGCTGCCCAGCTGGGCACTGCCGTGCTCAGGGAAATGGGGATGCTCACTCCCCACCATCTGGAGCCCTGGAACCGTTGCACTCACTCACCCCTGCGCATGCTTCCCCTCTGGGATAGCTGTTTTTCAGTAAAAGAAAAGCTGCAAATATGCAGATGGGAAGAGAAGCGGGTTTCACATGGACTGAGTTTTCTTGGCAAACAGCACATTGCCCCAGAGACAGCACCTCTGCTCTGCTGGCCGCTGCTCCCAGCGGTGCTCAAAACCTTCTTTCTTCTCGTGCCCCGCTGCCAGGTACTGCCTAAAGGAGCCTGCACGCACGCCTGCGGTACTATTCTCCTGGTTACCATCCGCAGGGAAATAATAAGCTGACTTATGCCAGACGTACAGATCACAGAAAGTCAAAACAGTGATGTCAAAAGCGAGAGGAACAGGAGGTTACAGCAGTGACAGCTAAAATGAGTATGTTCCCAGTTCCGTGATGTGAACGAGCCTCCCCGAGATCACACCGCCAAGATGTGCAACACTGAAACAGATTTAAAAACAAGCCACCTTCAGTGAAGCTACAATTATTTTAGCTGTCAAGACTGCAACACATTAAGTTTGCCGTGTGTAAGGAATACAAAGTTATTTAGAATAAGTTGGGTTTTGCCAAAGACAGGGCAGCGGCAGCGTGATCCGAATGAACGCACCACAGAAAGGATCCTGACGACGGACGTGTTACGGCAGGGCAGGTACGAGGCTTTTTGTGTATTTGCTCCTCTTCCCGTGGCATCTCTTCGTGGGGAACGGAAGAGAATGAGAACAGCCGTACCGCTAAGCAATTTGGACAGCTCCTCTCGTTTTACCGGGAACTTGATAGTCTTTTTTGCAATCAAAAGAAACGAGAGCCAAGGGGAACTCTGAATCCATCATGCTCCAAGCAACCTACAGCGCCCTGTTCTCCCTTTAAAAAGCAGCAGATGTACTGTGTGCATTAATTAAACAAGAGCTTATGGATTTCAGAGGCAAATCAACTCGTTTACAATAATACAAGTACAGCACAGCCAGAAATAATGTAGTTGTGCAGAAGGACTGAATTTAAAAATAAATGTGTGATTGTAATCTCCAGATGCTGCTCTGGCTTGCTGGGCATTATCCCAGAGAAGCGGGTAGGTCTGATACATGAATAAAAATGAGTGTCTTTGGCACAAGCTGAAATCTGCAATAGGCACAGACAGAAAGGCCCCCATATGCCAGGCTGCCAGTATGCGGTGCCCATTAGGAAAACTTGGCTCTGCTCCGCCAATCTCCTGCACGAAGCTGTGTCACATCAGAGCTTAGTTTTCATATGGGAAAATCATTATTTAGTGACAGCGGGAGCGCTGGGGCACTCAGCCCATGACTGCGCTGCTCAGCGATGATGGCTGTGAGCATGAGGTCTGAGGACAGGGCCAGGTGTGACACCCTGCCAAGATGCTGCAGTGGAAGAGGAGAACCCCCTGCCCCCGAACCACCCCTGCGCCAGGGACCGGAGGGGGAGAGGATGCAAAGACAATTCGTGGCATCAGGCTGCTCTTTTTCATGAATTAATCTTGCTCTTGAGATGTGGGAGAGGCTTATTTTTGACCCAAGGTCTAAAGGATGATTAAAAAAGATACGAAAGCCCCAAAGAAGTAAAGGTGCAGAAACCCATCAGCGCACTGAACGCTGACGGCCCTTTCCAGGCTCCCCTCGAGTGCTTCCTGAAGGGAGCAGCCACACTCCTTAGGAGATGGAGCAAGAAGGAGCAGGACAAAGCTATCTGAAGAGACAGATGGCACCGTGCAATCCCTCAGCCATCGCAGGCCCACCGCTTCTGCTAAACCAGATGCAAAAATACAGCAAGACGCCAGCCCACTTCCCTGCGCTCAGTCTGTGCTCTGGAGGTCAAGAACAAGGAAGAGAAAGCACATTTTTGCATGACTCATATTTTCTCCTGTAACACAGGAGGCTGGTTCAACAAGGTATGAACAATATCTGATTGCCTTTTATTAACCTGCTAGAAATAGCTGGGAAGCTTATTGTCTTTTTTTTGTTGTTTTTTTTGTAAATGCAGCTTATCTTTCTGAATATAGCAACTCTGTGCCCCAATGACGTTCCCTTTGGTGTTTTCTCTCTCCTATGAATCTTTTGCAAAAGGGCCCCTGACGTGGCAGGACAACAGGAGCCCCTGGGCTGGAGCAACAACTGCAATTAACGAAGAAGCAGAAATTCAAGACAGGATTTCAGCTCAGTACAGGACAAAAGAAACAGCCTTGGACACAGTTACAATGCAGATAACAGCGTTTGCTGGGGGGAGACATTGCTCCTCAGCACCTGGGACGTGGGGGGAAGAGGGATTAAGAGGATGATGCAGCCTGTCTGGTCCTGTAGGAGAGAAAGGGATGGGCTATCCAGTTCCACAGGCGAGGCAAATGAGTCAGAAAAAAACCACTCAGAAAAAGCCTCTGGGCTTACAGAAGTAATCCCTGAATGATCAGCAGCAATGGAAAGACCGCTATGAAAATTTTATCAGTTATGTTAACAGATATGTTTCTGAAAGTCCATTTGAAGAAGCTTTGCAATGTGATACTGAGGGCTTTGACAGTGAGTAACATATCTGAAACATGACCTTGGTGCAAGGGTGCAGCCCTGGCAGGGGACAGAACTCAATCCCCTGTCCCTGCTTCATGCAGGGGCTCAGGTCGCTTCGCCAAATAGTCATGTAATATAGTCATGTAAGTCATCAAATAGTCATGTAAGACAGCAGAGAGACAACAATCCTCGTGTGTAGGTGAAGGCTGCTCCCTGAGTCAGCCAACCATCGAGGGCTGAGAACTTCTTGCCTAGAGCATCTAACTATCCCGGCAGCAGAAACCTACTCCTATGACAGGAAAGGGCACTGCAATTCAATCTCACACTTGAACTACGCCAAAATTAAAGGACACTCAACACATGCTCAGCTTTCCCAACAACAGGTCAGCTTTCAAAGGTGCTTAGAAATTAAAGCAACACTCGATCCCCAATCCTGCTTCACTGTTTTCACTCACGTTATTTATGTATTTGCTTTATGACCTCCCTGCCCACGGCAGGGGGGTTGAAATTAGCTGATTTTTAAGGTCCCTTCCAACCCAAACCATTCTATGCTGCAACTGCAGCACAGCAAAAAAGCAGTTACCTGACTGCCTGGGTTGTCAAGAGACAGGATGAAGGGCTGCTTCCTCCCATTGTAATACAAAGGCAGTAGAGCAGCTGGATTCTCTCCCTGCCACTAATGGTGCTGTTAATTTTTTTTTTTTTTTGTATATACAACACACTCAATGAAATCTATACTCCTCCAATCTAAAATTACACTTTCCTCCACCTTCCTTGTCACAGGATGACAAAGCAACATTCAAGTTTCCTAGGTGCATTGATCTCAGCTCCAGAATATTGCTGGTTCTGTTTCTTCTAAATCTTACCTTGAAAGAAAGGCTTGATGCTGCTTGATTGTGTCCAGTTCGTAGGTGGATGAATCACTCCTTTTTCGTGGCAGCTGCTTCTTTGGATCTTCTCCATTGCTACGGGGAATATCGATGTTGCTCCTGCTGAGGTGTCTGCTGGCTTCCAGATTAGAGCCACTGGAGCAATAGGTGTTGTTCACTGTTATTCCAGGAGACAGGAGGTCGGTATCCTGGGATTTGAAATACATGGATTTACCACTCTGGCAGCTGAATCAGGAATACACCCACATTTATCTTCCTCCTTCCATCCTCCTCTCCCCATCTACACAAAAATCCCATTCAGAGCAAAGCCACCAAGTCCTGAGACATGCTCTAGGACATACCTGTTGGCCCGGCCACCAAGTAAGAAGAGAGTCTTTGGTCTTTCATGCAAAGATCCTTACTAAAATCAGGGGCCGTGGAGGCATTGTGGCCAGCAGACCCATTCCCAACAGACACTGAGAACCAGCATTACCTGGACACTCACAACACTCCCTCGCCGACTGCTGTTCTGGCTCTCGGACACTGTCTGATTGCTGTAGCATAAGGCATCAAATCCCAGAATTCCTCCAACACAATCTCCTACCAAACAGACCTGAAAAAGGCAACAGAAGTGGGGCGGGGAAGAGCCCTTTGACTTCAGTTGAGAAACGGCAGTTAAAAGGAGTGCTGGATTATACCTGGGAAAGCTGCTGTAACAGGATAACCAGTGCTTTTACCAGTAAATCTATTTTGTCAATGAACATCCATTCAGACCCTGCAGACTTCTACTAGCTAACACAGCTAATATGTTCTGGCTGTCCCCACCAGCCCACTGGAACAGGGTGAAAGCAACACAGAGTGCTGACTACGGCCCTAACTCCAGCCTCAAAAAGACAAGCTCTATTCCCTCCTCACCAGCTCTCTGTGCTACTTCAGGCAAGCTTCCCTGTGCCTCTGTTCCCTGTTTGCGCTGTGAGGAGATAATGCTGTCCTGCCTCCAAGTGTGTTCAGCAGATAGGCACAATACAGCACTGAGACCCCTGAGCAGGAGAAGGCCGTCTGGGGCCGCAGGGCTGGGAATAAACTTGGGGTGGATAAATCACACTGCAGCAGAGCAGTGGGTACAGCCTGTTCAATAGCTTAAATCCCACTGGGCCAGAGAGTGCCTTTGCTTGCAGAGGTGTGATGCTCAGCCATGGTATTTACAGGGCGCAGCAGCTGTGCTGTCTCAAAAAAGAAACCCACTTTTGCAACAGGCAACCCCAGTGAGAGCTGCTGAAGGTCCTTTAAAGACAGGAACACTCAAACAGCCTTGGTTTGCAATGGGAGTAGAGATCACATTTAGTAACAAAGGTAGCATTCCTGATTTGGAAAGGTGTGTCATGCTGAAAATTGATTAACTTCACAGCTTTGTAGCTTCATTTCTGAACACAAGCTCTGACTTTGTTTGGAATCCCAAAGGTTCAAGACAGAGCAAAAGCAATAATCTCTCTCTCTTTCAGAAAGAAATGGAAGCACGCTTTCTTACTGCAGCTCAACACTGTCGTGTTTCCATCCCTCCTGAGAGAGTAACGAAAATAGAGCTTCAGAAGGAAATTGCTTCGCTTGCTCTTCCTTTCATTGTGGCTATAAACAGCTGCTGGCTCACCTGGCCATTGAATGACATGCCCTCCTGGGATCTGATGAACTCGCTGTAGGCCTGGTTGGCTCTGACGATGACTGTGGCTACTGCTTCTTGGTACTGCGGGGATGATGTCGCTAGCAGAGGGAGTGCAGCAAGGGGAATGTGGTCCTGGCTGTTGGATAGGCAGCCTTCATCATAGCTATATGGGCTGAGGCTGGAGAGGGCAAGAGAGATTGGAAATACTCAGCCTAAGATGCAGAGTGGGGAAAACCATTTACAGACAGTACAGTTAGTAATGAGGATCGCTAAAAAAAAAGGCAAAAAAAAGCACCAAGATAAAAAAGGCCATTTACTCCAATGTGAATGGCTGAGAGCTTAATAAATCTTTCCCTCCCATCAAACGTAAATCTTCAAGGACAACATACTTACAGTGATAGAACAACCCTCAGACAAGGAATTAAAGCCTTAGTATTTATTGGATTAATTAGAATAAATCAATCACAGAACTCTTGCTGCATGATTACTGTATTCACTGCAGCTAAGTATGAAATCGAGATTGAATGCCTCTCTAGTATATTAAATAAGTGCATTCTCAAAGTGTGGTCAGAGCTATCACTACCACATACAGAATATTTCATGGATAAAAAAAAAAAGGCAAGCACAAAATTTAACCCATCCACTTACCTGGACACCAGCGAAAAGGCTTCAGAGCAGATGGCTGGGCAAGGGACTAGCCTGATGGCAATGTGTCCAAGAGCAGCTGGGTAATGTACCCTCATCACTGTGTCAAACACGGTCGTGATGGTGTTGACATCCCCTTGCTTAGAGCTCTGATCACCACTTCCCGAGTCCAGGATGTTCCCCCCGTGGAGTACCAAAAGGAGGACATGGATTTTACTTGGCTGCATTAACGGCTGCACCGACTCGTCCTAGGTGGGGATGAAACAGAACACAGTAGGAAGGCTTGTTCTGCAAAGAAATTGTATTTGTCCCATGTGCATTTTATGCAAATTTTATCACATTTTCTCTCCCCAGCTAATACATGGTACCTATAATACGTGCATTAGCCACATCAATGCCATAGGAGGATGAAATGCCTGCTCTCAAACACAGTGGAGATGAGAAAAGAAAGCTAGGGAAGGAAGAGAGATACTTAATTCAGAGGACAGTGCAGGCACAGGAACAAAAGAGCATAAACTGATCCTGAATAAGCGTATGCTGAAAATAAGGTTTCTTAAGGCAGGAAGCATGAAAATTTAGAATAATCTCTCCATGTTTTGGGTAAGAAACTAAACTGTCTTGAAGAGGGAACGTGCTTAATTTATGGAAATGGTCCTCAGACACATCTAGATGCAACAGCAGAGAACCTGACTCCTCCTTTCAGGTCTTATTTCCCACACAGGTGCACGCACAAATGCCCACACAGCCTCAGTGTAATTGCCTGTCCCAAGCAGGTGGAATGCTGAAAGTCAAAACCAAGTTAAATAAATTGCAACCAGGCAAAACATGGCAGAGGTAAAGACTTTGCTTTTGTGAGTTAGGGTGGAAAATAAAGAACTAAAGGACGGGTGTTGCTTTATGTTGGGGTGCTGTGCTCAGCAGCAGCTGGCAGTAAAACCTGTATTCGGCAAAATTAACAAATGAGGTCAAACAGGTGTGCAAGTGGGAGGTTACTGGGGAAAGAAGATGTAAGAAGAGATCAATCACTGCCTCTGCTTGCCTAAGAGAGAAATTAGAAACATGTTTAAGGCTTCAGATTTGCTTGTATTGTTAGAAAAGAGGAACTGAAGACAAAAAACTTAAGTTTCCTGTAACCGAGGACTGGCCAACATCTGTCTGGGAGGCTGCTGCATGAACACAGTAAGGGCTTTTATCACGGCTGTCCAGGTACTTTGCTTCCTGCATCGAATAAATTCCTTGCCGTAACAGGCAGCCTGTAGTTTGTATCTGAACTGGAGAGGATTATCACCACCAGTACAGCTGTACACCCAATTCTGATGCCCCAAGAGCAGGTACAAGAACATCCACTTGTGCTGGTTGCACATTATAACACAATGGAGCACAAACTATTTTTAATATCTGTCCACTGTCAAGGCTTTCAGTGTTAATGGCTCCCATGCAGACTCAAATCCCACTACCCCTACACCTCTGAGACATGTGGAAGCAGGAGGTGCTGATCTTTTCTCCTGTGTCTCATCCCACAGGCTAGCAGAGAACATTTGAGAACATCCTGGCTACCTCCCCAGAGGAAAGCAACTCCCTGTAGCCATTGGGAGGGGGTAAGGAAGGGGTAAGAGGCAGCAGGATTTTCTATTTGGCAAATTCTTTTCATTTTAGCATCTTTAGTCGCCTGTTGTCTTTTGAGCAGTAATTGAGCCCCTGACGAACATGCTGGTGGGAGGGAAGCATGCCCAGGCACACATTAGCAGCCTAGCAGCTAGCTTGCATTTTTACCAGATAATGTTAAAGCATGTGTTAATACACAGCCCACCAGAAGCATTAAAATTCACATCCAAGTCTGTAACAAAGATTTTCCAGACTTCCTGCGCAAGAATGGCCTTTAATTATTTAGTACTATTACATTGTGTTAATGTCTGCTCTTTAAACCTCTGATTCCAGTTTACGGTGCTTGCAAGGTGAACTTTTGCCTGGCTGGAGGCATGGGAGGAGTTCTCTCCACATCTCAGCACCGCTTCAGCTTTCAGCCAAATGTTTAAGTGCTCATTTGGAGAACAACATGAGTCACCAAGCTCAGGTCATCTGGAGGCTTATCAGCAGTCATTTGGAGGCACCTTTCCCTTCCAGTTCATTAACCTCTGCCCTTAAAGGAAGTGGGGAACATGCAAGCAACTGCTGATTAGTTTGGGGTGGAGGTGGCTGTTTCGAACTTCCTTGTGAGATCTGGAGTCACTTAAGACACCTGATTCTTGGACTACCTTTTGGTAAACTGGAAGTCCCCACAATGGTGGCTAGGAATTTTGAACTGTTTTAGTGGACTATTTGTGAACAACTACAAATAGCAGGCATTTTCACTTCACTTTCAAGCTCTTTTTCTAAAATGAAGCCAGAAATGGGAGGAATCCAAGCCTGTGTAGCAAGACAGCAACTTCTCTGCACCTTTTCAGCCTCTAGGTGAAATCTTAGGGCTGTAACTTGTGGGTGGCTTATGTTGAGTGGGCTGGAGCCATTCCCATACCCAGCCACCCACTCTCCCTATAGCCCTCGGTCTCTAAAGCAAAACCAAAGCACCATGAACGTACAGCTTGGCATGTAGAATAGTACCAAAGACCATACCACACTCATGGTCTTTGACTGTGACATAGCTTGGGCTCAGCAGGCACTCTGCAAGCAGCTACATCTGTGCAGCACAGATGCTTGCAGGGTAGGATGAGTACAGCCACTCCATGACACGCGGTCTCGCTAGGACTCTGAATTGTAAAAGCCTGTATATTCAAAATCTGGAAAGCCAGGGGGGTAATTATTTATTATTTTATCCAAAACTCTGATACAAGCTGTGCTATAACTGGTTTCCAAACAAGTCCCTGAGCAGCTCAGAGGAGTGGGCTACAGCACAGCTGTGTCAGTGGGACTACGGCAGCCTGCACCGTGGTGCTGCAGGAACACGGCTCTCCTGCTCCCACATCTCCACCAGCTCATTTGGCATTATCAGGGCAGCTCTACCAGCAGTGCCTCAGGCAGCAGTTATCCCCACAGGATCTGTGTTTTTTCCAGCTGGATACCTGACACTGCCTGCAAACGACAGAGAATTTTCGATATGATGTTCAAAAGACAGGTGAAATAATCCCTTAAGCCTAGCCTTGGAGTACAGAGCATGCCAGCGTGGCTCCAAACAACACACAAAGACAAGACACCGCTCGCAGCAATGGAAACAGTTTACCCCATTTACCCCACAGGGAGACTTTCCAGCAACAAGGGATCTCATTATAAGAAACCAAAGCACTTACTTCAATGATGCTGAGCCTCTCTACGCTGGAGCCAACGTGGTACTCTGCTGATGTCTCGTGATACAAGTCACCTGGAAGCACAGAGGTTTAAAACATCGGCACTGCAAGACACTTTGGCAAAGACGGTCTTCCCATACAGGCAGATTGTGCCAATGCCTCTCAGCCTTTTTGCCTCATAGCGCTTTAATTATTTCATCTAATTGCCCTCTCTTTCCCACCCGCCTCCCTCCACCAGCAAAGCCTGGGCAATGGCAGGTCACTTATTTTCCAGCAATTTCTCATAACCTCAGTAAGCAACAGAACACGAGCACGCTATTCTCTCATTACAGCAACCCAGCATCCTTACTGCATTAAGCATGGCAACAACGGGAAATCCCTGCACAATTGTCAGAAAGGATCAAATTGTGGGGAAAATAAAAGGAACGGTTTGAACTGTTCGGGGGGAACAGAGATCTGATGTGTTCGTGTGTCTGTGCCTAGACAGACCGACTTTGTACCAGAAAGCCTAGGTGTCAGCTTCTACTGTGCTGCTACATGAATCGATCTGGTTGAGGAGTCAGCTTCTTTTCGAAACGAGCAGAAAATAAAACCAAGGCAGGTACGGATAAGAACAAAGGATGGAGCAAGAGGAAAGAAAAGCCAGGAGAAATTTGAGTAATTCAAGACGGAGCTGGAATATTTCATCATTATATGAGAGAATCCTGGCTGTGGCACAAAGGCACCCAACCAACGTGGAAAATAAAGAGAATCGAGAGCTTCCTTATCCCAGCTCCCACTGGGCAATTCTTTTTCAGCAGCACTGGGCAGTCATTTTTGTGCTCTGTCTCAGCTTTTCCTTTTATGAGACGAAGATAACAAGTTTTACGTTTTTCAGACTGGGGCTGTAACAATTACCTGGAAATACTGTGAAATATCACACACAGCTTTGACTAAAAAAAAAATAAAAATTACCCTGGACATCATCGCATTCAGGGGTTTCGATTTTATCCATCAGATCATTGGAACTCCATTTGGTTATTTCTTTCGGGAACATTTCCTCATTGTCAGACAAGTCCTCTTTAAAAACAGATGTTTTGAGAGTCACACACATACAAATATGTATACAGGCAAGAGCACAGAACAGAATTTTAAACAAAAGACCCCACAGCTCTATGTAATCTCATAAACATTTGAATGGTTTAAGTCATAATAAAACATGAGACTTTACCAGCTTTTGTTAAATATAGCTTTTGTTATACAATATATTCAAAAGCCTATTCTGAAATGAAAATAAGACCTTTTAGTTGCATGTTGGTAAACAAACAAAAATCCTAAGATGTGGAAAAAATCCTATGGATTTTTAACACTACCATTTGAGGCACCAAGTTTGATGTTATCCTTGCCATGCTTTCTGCTTGGCACCACCTTGTAACACCGCTCGAGGATGCCAGAGCAGCCAGTAGGTTCCAGTACAGGAGAGGACAAAGCAACGTTCACTACTATGATCCTCCCTGAGTTGTTTGAAAGCTAAGTGAGGTCTTTGGGGGAAGCAGCGATAAGGATCACTATTGTTAATAGGACTGAATACCTAAAAAGGCATGAGTAATAAAGGAAACATAAACTCCCTAGGCTATCTTTAGCCCAATTTCCTTAGGAGACAAGACCACACTGCCTGAGTGTCTGCCATTTCCCTCCTACCTCGAGATCCTCTTCCCTGGCTAATTTTACTACAGTTGATAAAGAACGAGGGTCCCAAAAATATGATGTTCCTAGAAGCGTAACAAAAAGGAACAGGCATATGAAGGGCAGTCCCTATAAAACACCCCCCAGCAATATCCAGAAAGGGTAACAGCCTTGCTCTGTATGAGCCCCCAGAGGATCAGTGCCAGGCTGGGGGACAAGGACAGCGGGCTCATGCTCTACACCCACACAACACGTGGAGGCACTGCACAGCCCTAACTGCCAGCAGCAAAAGCCCAAATTGGGCTTTCTGGTGAAAGAAACAGAGCCCAGAGCCCTGGAGCTGCCGTTTGAACCCACAGCAAAGCAAACAGCAGCAGTTCAAGTCTTACGATGATGCTTTTGGTAGGAGCTGCTGGTTTCTTTTTTTTTTTTTTTTTTTACATTAAGGATGCATCTTTTACTGTTGCAGAGGTTAATTGGTTTCTAATTTATTTATTGTTCTGTGCTTATTATTTCTTTCCTGAAAATTTTGGGCTTGTAAATTTAATAAAGAGCTGTAAACATAATAATAACAGCAGCATTTACAGATGTCTTGACAATCTGAAAAGCTGTAATCTTTGGAGACCCAGCCTCGGATTCCCCCTTGTTGCTGTACAGTTACTAAGAAGATAATTAGTTGGAAGAATCCTAGAATCAGGAACAAAAAGACTATGAGATATATTACTCTTTTCAGCATATCTGAGCTAGCAGCTCAGATCTAAGCGCAAGCCAAGCAAAGACCAATCATTTTTAGGAGTTTCTATTTACACATTGACCATAAAAAGACAGCAACCTGGAAACCTGGTATCAGCATGCCATTTCCTTTTTCAGCTATGGAAAAAATCTGAGTAAATCCCCCGTTCCCTGCACGAGGCAGTGCAGAGCTACCTGTTAAGAGCAAGGGGAAAGCATGTGCGTGCGACACGCGTGCTGGCAGAGAATTAGGGGGAAGATAGCACTCCAAGCTCCTTCAGCAACTTAAGCTAAACGTTGAATTTATTTCCACGAGAGGTTTAATTACAGCCCTTATTACTGCTTAAGTGATCACTGAAAGGGATACTACTCCTGTTATTAGCATTTATTACAGGATAAAAATTAGATATTACTGTATTTGTCACCATCTTTACCATAGCATGCCAGTGCACGGGGATGAGTGGGAAGCCCAAGACAAGGCGGCTTCCCAGGCTCGGGGTACGCCCACTGCACAGCAAGGAAACACGTGTGTATTTGGGAAGCACTGCTGAGGAACTCTGCTGGGTGTCGGCTCGCATCCTGATCCATGCCAGTTCCCGTGGCACCGACCCTGAAAGCCTCCTGGGCAGGATGAGCCGCACCTGTGCTCAGCCCCTGCTCACAGACCCAGAGCCAGGAGCTGACACCTGCATTGAGAGGTCCCTCCCGAAGAGAGGGCTGTGTTGAACAGCACGCTCATAAGCCAGAATCCCATTAAATTAGGCAGACTTCTCAAACCCAGCTGTGCGGGGACTGCAGAGCACAACCTGTACATAAAGGGAGGTGCACTGTGTACGAGCAGAAGAGGAGCTGCTGCTTTTCCTTGTAAACTCCTCAAAGTATTGCAACAGAGGGGCAGATGCCAACCGTGGCACGCATTTTTGTTAGTTCTCCTTCCCAGGCCCCTCAGGAGCACTCCAGGGATTCCCTGGGGGCCTGCATCCCAGGCAGAGCTGTCTCCATCTCAGTTTTATTACTGAGTAGTTAAAAAGCCAAAAAAAGAGGGTGGATAGCAGCGATGCCATTTCAATGACTCACTCCCCTTTTCTTGTATGTATATTGCTACAATAAATCCCTACAAAGTTTTTGTAGATGCTACATAAGTTAATAGAGACACTTAAATGAAGTTGGCCCTTCTCTTTCTGGGCAAAAGACACATTCATCATCTTGATTTACAAGCACACTGGCCACTGGAGCTGCTATTGTGCAAGTCCCAAAAGCATGCCGCATTTTACCCCAGAATTTAGGATGTGTGCCTAAATACTTGATGAGACAAGTCTTCTGGAGCATGACACTATCAATTTTTTGAGACTGAACTTTAGCTGAACATTACTGAATTTCTGCTTTACAAAACTGGGGTGTGATCTTCTAACAACTCCATTTCACAGAAAGGTCACCAACTCCAGCTGCACGCGTTGCGCACAGAACTTAGATTAGCATTACGAGCCGAGAGAAGGGTCCATCTGTTGTCAGCAGAGATGGAGCCTCTCAGGCTTAAAACACACATTAAGTACAATGTATAAAATGAACGCAGTGGCACAAAGCTTCTTCACAAACATGCACAGAAAAAAAAGGAAAAAAAAAACACCACAGCTTTCTCCTAATATGAACAGTCAAAATTATTCTGGGAATTCTGCAATGAACACTGATGAATTTTGGCACATGAATTACCCCGCTGCATTCACTACTGTATTTCTAGGAACAGGAGAATAAGGAGTTAATAAGGCAAATTTTGGTCTCTTCAAGCCCGGACAGGACAATTAATCATACCTTTTACTGATTAAAAAATAATAAAAAAAAAAATCTCGCCTTACTGAATCAGAATCATTAAGACACACCCACCGTCCAGTTAGCATTGCTGAATTTTACCCACACATTTGCACCAAATCAAATACAGCTCCAAAAGCTTAAGACTGCTCAAGATCACTTCAGACATATCACACAATCTGAAACGTTGCTGTTAAATATAAGAGTCTGCTGAGTGATGCTGGGGAAGCTCGAAGAAGCTGCACTGACACTGCACACAGCTTGGTTAGAAAGGAACAGACTTTAAACAAAGCCAAAAAGTCTTGCTTCCTTCCCCACTCACCCCCCAGCCTCTCATGCTTTCCGTCCTCTTCCCCCACCATTTCAGGTAATAAATGATGGTAATTTAGGCTCCACGTACCATGTGCATCAAAGTATTCATCATCTGAGCTGTCATCCGAATCCCTGGCAATGCTCTGCATCCTCCACTCAGAGATACTATGGCGTGAGGGACTTGCTGGAAGAAACAAAAAAGCCTTATGCGATATGCTACATCGACAAGACAGAGAGTTCCCAACATGATCTTTGCTGGAGGAAGAGTCGTGTGTTCTCTATGAAAATTCACTGCTGCAATATTAAAAACACAAAACCCCGATGATGCTGCTGTGATGTCAGTGTACCGTTTTACAGATCCTGTTTGTTTACTGTTGTTATAACCTGCCAGCAAGACGTTACATTAAAGCAAGCTGTTTGTATCACTCTTAAGCTATTTTGAATGGCAGCTATTTATAATTGTTAGTAGGACGTGCAAAATCAGCTGGGTTTTAAAGTTTGCAATTAGGAAGGAAGCAGACTGATTGGAAGCTTTCTTCGTGCCTTTAATCAGCACACAAGCCAAGCCTCTGCTTTGCTAACTTTTGGGTGGGTAGCTCAGCAGAGCAGCCTGGATAGAAATAATCTGTTTTCTGGAAGGAAATTGCTTCCACACAAATTGGATTAGAGATCTATTTAAACTTTAAACTTGAATGATTTAAACAACATGTTATCCAACTACTTCATAGGGGAGCTGACAGAGCAGCTGTCCTGGTGTAGCGAAGAGAAAACCCAACAATCCTTCTGGTTCCTGCTCACTCTCCTTTCCTCACAACCACCTGCTCCCTTTTACTTTCCCCTCCGGAGCTCCCTGCACCATATATAAACGCATTACAGCACTATTTTATTCAGATATATTTTAGTAATGATGCAGCCTGAACACTGCTTGACTGAACGTGTCCCAGAAACGCAGTCCGGTGAAGGAAACTGCTCAAAGAACAGGAGACACAGTTCCTCCCCTCTTTCAGATCGCTCTTGCATGTCACAGACGGAGCACACACAAAGCCCTTGCAGCAGCCACCCAACCTAACACAGCAAAAACCTGAGGAGACTGACAAATTCCCATTTAGCGTGTGCAAAGACACTGAAATGCTCCAGTTCCTGCGAGAGCTGCACAAGCTCTTTCAGGCTCGTTGTAACAGCATTGAATATGTGAGCAAAACGCTTCTGATTCTAATTTTGCTCCCTGATTGTCACATGCAAAGACGACGGAGACCCTGTGCAGTCATCTAATTGCAGCTCAGCGCCGGCTGGGCAGCCCCCAGCTACCCCACCGCCCACCCCTCTGGGAGCAGGGGGAGCTCGGCAGAGCAGCGCTAATTCACGCCGGCGTGACGTCAAGGCACTCGCATAATAGTTGCTAAAAATAGAGCATATAACAACATATAGGATGGCGACAAGGGTCCTGCTATCACCAGAGGTCTCGCTCGCATGGTATAGAAAAGACTGAGATCTTTTGGGGAGCGGCGGTGCTTTTTTCAGCAGAAGGTAGCGGTTCGTCGAGACAGCCCTCCTTGCTTCCATATGTTAATACGCTGCCAGCATGAAGAAGGATTAAAATATCCGTGTGACGTACTTCTCAGCACAACACAATTCATTTCTTTCATTACTTTTTCCTGTAAAAGCTGAGGCAATCTGCAGTTTAAAGCAAATTCACGCTTTGCTACCAGCGAAAACCTTTAAGTAAAACCCTAAAAGGTCTTAAGCTACAGCTGCCAATGAATGTGTCAGCACTGGAAGAGGGGTTTCATAACAAAGAGCATAATGAGAGATGGGCACATCGCTATAAAATCCTGGTGCAAGAGAAGTAGCCAGCATTTTTATCTTTATCCAACAATTTATGAAGCGTCTGGTAGGTTCTTCCCCAGGGCTCACTCTGGTGAGTCATCACGAGGCAAAACTACTGCTCATATCTCATTCACCCTGTGATGAAATCAGTGATAGAGTGGTAAATAAAAATTGAGAATCAACTCCCAATATTTAGTACATATGAGAGATGGATAGATAAGCTTCGCTCACTCAGATGCCCCTTCCACTGTCACTGGAAGAAATGCTGCCCCTTGGGGTTTTCAGAAAATTCAAGATTTTTTTCCCCTCTTGCTGCGAGAGCTATTACCCAGATATCAGCTGTGCCTGACTAAAAGGAGAGGGAACTGTTGAATATTCAAGCCTTCTTTCTGTCACTTGCTGAGGATTCACCCCTTTGTACAGAATGGTTCAAAGAAAGGAGGAGTTTAACGTGGGGGAAAAATAAAAGGAAAAAAAAAAAGATAAAGGTGACTGCTGGTGGAGAGGTGAATGATGACGTTCAGGACTCAAAGCTGAGCCCTTACAGGGGCTTTAACAGCAAGATCCTGAAAACTTGCTGAATGGTATTTAAAGGGGAACGTAATCTTGATCCATGGTCTCACCTAGTCCCAGACTGGGAGTTTTGGTCCCCAAACAGCCACCACGCAGCATTACCAACCACGAAAGGCAGCAGCCCCCACCCACCTGGTTTCAGAGTACGGTGACCTGCCTTAATTTCTCCAGCAGCCAATGCGGTACCATGCTGTGTAAGCTGTGCTGCGGCACCCACGGAGCCAAACGCCCGCTTTCGAAATGAACGGCATGTGGTGAGGTGTAACCACAGCCCAGGTGCCCGGGGTGCCTGTTGGTAACTGCCTCCTGGAAGACGGGAGCAGTTAACAGCCACCCGCTGCTGGGCTGGTTCCATAGAGCCAGGCAGGTCACAGCACACAGGCAGGCATCCAGAAGGGAACATTCCTGAAGGATCAGGACTTGTAAAAGCCACCAGTGGCTCGTGGGTAACAGGGACTAACCTTCTCTGCACTGCTTTGTTTGTCATCTTCTGACACCCAGCACTGCCACCCAGCTCCTTCCTGCTCTTCTACCGTTTTTTATAATTCCTCTGCTTTTGAGATTTGTAAGAAGTCTGCCACATGTCACTTTGAGAGTCACACTTGTGGGATAACTACAAACATTCCCAGGCCCACAAGAGGCCACCTGAGAAGACTGAGCCTACAACACCAGCAGAAAAAGCCTCCTATGAGAGCTGAAAGGACTCCCAGGAGAAACGTGTGTTGTCCCAAAAGTGCTGCCATGGTCACGCTTCTAAAGCCCAACCTCCACACAGTTCAGAGGAGTAAATCATCATCAGCATCTTACCTCCTCTCTTTGAAGACCGTGAGGACTTGGAAGAAGTGGACCACTGCTTGGTGAGTGATCTCCCAGAGGCTGTTTCACTGTTACTAGCAGCATCTTCTGTGTCCACAGGTGAAACTGTGTCGGCCTCAACATCCTTCTCACCAGGAGTGTCCTTCACTCCATGCTGCTCAGTATCATTTTCGCTGCAGAACTGGGCCATCTTCTGAGCCAGCATCAGCTGTGCCTCTTTCTCCAGCTGCCGGATATCCTCAATGGTGAGCCCGTACCACTCGTCCTGCCAGCACCATGCCTGCCGATGTGCACGGACCATGACCTTCCGCAAGCCTGCAAAACCAGAATGACCCAGTCATGAAAGCTACAAAACTGCAGGAAGAGATGCGTTCCCTTCCCCTAAACCTAAAGACACCGTGGCATTGATATTACAGCAGTGTTGACAACATAACGATGCAAGGCGCAGAAAAGGATTCATTGCATTTATCGACCGTGAGGATGGCAAATTGGTCATTTCTGTAGTGTAGCTCTGCAGTTCTTGCTAACCAACCATCCACTGAAAAAGCAGCTGGTATTCTGCTACTGCTTTGAACTCTTGGGAAGGGATTTCCTAATTCCAGATCCATGACTTTGCTCTGTGACTGCCTGCTCCGCAAGGAAAGAGCCAGGCACAGACCACATATGTCATTCTCATGAAGCTCTAGGAAGTTGCAACATTTAGATCCAGCCCTCAAAATGAGGCATGTTCCCAGAAAAAGGAAAAAAAAAAAAGCCAAAACCAGCAATTACTGCTTAAAAAAAAAAAGTAAAAAAAAAAAGTTGAGAGATTCAAGTGGTTCCTTCATGAATACAACACAGCCCACCACAGTATGTGACATGACAGAAGCACTTCCCACACTGCTTGGTGCTAAGACAACCAAAATCTCTCCTTTTCTTGGAAACCTGGTTTCTGCAAATGGTTTCTATACATCAGTGAAACAGCATCACAGATATGAGATAATGGGATGGGAAGCAAAGGAAGGGAGGGAATGAAGACACTTCATTTTGCAGAGACTGTCTTTCTTCAGCAGCATGAGGAAAATGAAGTGTGTAAAGCTAATTTAAAGTATTATTTCAATGTGTCACATATCTGAAAGGAAGAACCATCTCAAAAGCAACACAAAGATCTCACAACAAGGCAAGAGAAACTTTCCACCAAGACTTAAGCATATTGGCTAACATCATCGTATCACCAAGACTTTTAAAACTGAGTATTCACTGTGGATTTTTGACAATATTGCTGCTTAAAAGCTCATGCCGGGTCCAAGCTGCAAACAGCTATTTATTACTGATAGGAGCACACAGCAGTAACGCTGCTTTTTAAAAGCTTCTATAAATACTGACATACTAATCCTCAGGTGCCCTTCTGAAAAATCAATAAATATTGTTCCCCTTTTCATTCCCCTGGGAAACTGAGGCAGAGAAGGGTTGATGGACATGCCAAGAGCAGCAGTGGGTTTATGGATCTACAGCTCTCCACTGCAGAGCCTGGACAACAAAGCCGGCAGGCCGGGAGCCCAGGCACTCGCTCTAATGAAGGCTCTGGCTGAAGACCACAGGCCGCAACACCACTGCTGCTATTACGCACCAGAAAGCAATCAATAGGCTACATTAAAATCATTTCAGTTTCTAGAGTGGCAGATTGAGTTCTCTAAGTACCACCAGAAGTGAAGATGGCTCCCACAAGCCACGCTCCATTTCCAGGAGCAGGGCCAAAGCTGAAGGGTCCCACTGCACGCAGGGTTTCTGAGCTGGTCCCAGCCAGCAACGCTCACTTCACTGTGGTAAAGAAAGTCTTAGACCTCACTGCTGCCATAGTTTCTGTGATCTTCATCCTAAATATCCCCTTTGTTTTCAGCAATTACTTTTTTTTAAGCATAAAAAGCTTGTTTTTATATATTTATTTCCTTCCAGGCCTCGGCACTCTATTTTCTGCGCTGCACTTTGGCTAGTCCTTAATGCCACCAGCTATCGCCAGTCACCCTATCAGGAGGAAATAAGCAGAGAGATCAGCAGCTAATAGGATGGACCAGCTCAACCTGAACTTCATTTGCACAGTAAGATTAAATCTATCAATATTTTATGTACTTCTCTGCCTGACTTTCAGATGGGAGCTCCACGTAACAGAGGCAAGTTTGAGCCACCAGACTGCGACCTTCTGGGGGCAGAGCAAGGGGCATCAGCAACTTAATTCTGTTCAACCTTAGTCAAGATTCAGAGTTATTTCCTTCACCAGATTACTTTTTGCAGAGCTACGGCAGAATGTTTTAGCCTCTTCACCTCCTGTTATGATTGACAATCAGCAGAGCTTAAAAACCAGAGATTAAACTCCCATCACATTCACCCTGAAAGCCAAGAAAACGTTCCCTTGCTGTAATTCAGTCCCTCACACTAAAGCCATTCTTTAGGCTTTTTCGTCTACAACACGCAATTCTGCCTTGCTTCAAACACCTTGAAAACAGACTGTGATCAGACACAGAGGCCAGCGGCCCCCTCGCACTCATCCACAGGCTTCCTTGGCTGCAGGGCTCAGCAGGATCGTGGGCCCCCAGCCTCTACTCACGCTCCTGCACCCAGCCACAATGCCGCCAACTCCTCAGAAATTCTGTGTGAGGGCACAGATGCCACCGACTGCATATATTTGTTTTAATGGACTAACATCCTAGGGAACACAAAAAACACTTGGGGCGATAAAGTTCTCCTTAAGTTCTTCTCTGCCTTCTCTCATGTCATCCCTTAGATGACCAAAAAAAACCCCAAACCCATCACTACCCATCTCCCAGCCTCCCAGGCCAACAGAACCCACAGACCTCCCCACACTGCTCACGTCAGGCTGATCAGACATCCCAATCACCCTTTCTTAAAGCCTTTTCTTTTGAAAACAAGATGGCATTATCCACCATTCTAGATCAATTATAAACCAAAAAACTCGAGATTATTTTCCTAGCCTCCAGCCTTTACCTGGGACATGTCAGCGATGCTGCTTTTTTCTTTCTCAAGCACAGGGAGAAAACCTGGAAGAGAGTGAGGCTGTCCAGGTACAAAAGCAATTGAAAAATAAACGTCATGGCTCGCAGAAAAAAAATCTCCACTGCTAGCAGTGGAAAACTTGAGCAGTCCCTGTAGGCACACACAGCACTGAGTACCTCGCTGAATTCTACTTCAACTTGCAGCACTGAAGCCTTCCAGTGGGCAGCAGAGACCCAGAGGAAACGCGAAGTGCCCCCACGCAGCTACATGAATTCAAGATCCAGCTACAAATGACTGACTTCACCTGTCAGGACATGGCTTCCCTCCCCATGCAATGGAAAAAGTTGAGTTTTACAGCAGTTTTTCCTTAAAATGTCAGTGAAAAACATGCTTTTTATTTGGAAAGTGAAGAGGGGATAGATCAGACCCACGAAACACAGCATAATCGGGAGCAATTTTCTTTTTAACAGATCAGAGGTGCCCATCAGGACAGTGCTGAAGGCAATTTGTGGGCCAGTTTGCCTTCATTTTTCTCTCTGGCAGGCTGGGAGGTGCAAAAGCCTCCTGCTCAGCCCGAGAAGTCACTGTCCCATGCTCAATCCCACACGTGGTGCTTCCAAGCTGTGCCTCACGGCCGGCTGCAGCCCCCTTGGCAGTTTGCCTCACAAGCCTGTGACATGCTGCTGGGCTCTGGGAGCTGGCTGGGGAGGGCAGGAGGGGTCCAGCATCCCACCCACCACCTTATTCCAGGCCGGACAGACCCAAGAAGCCCAGTGGAGGGCAGGCTCCGGGCAGAACAACGCTCCTGTGTCCCACCCAGGTGCCTGTTCCCTTCTCACATAAACATCTCCTGTCCTCACAGAGCAAACAAAATCAGCTATGTGGAAGAACAGGGGGTAGGAGGTGGTCTCCCAGAGAGGTCTTTTTGCTGTGAAGGGAGAACTGAGAGCACAGGAGAATCAGGGCAGATGTTAGAATAGGTTTTCCCTTCCACCCGGTGTGCCCCATGTTCATCTCAGGCTTCTTTTCAAGAACTGAAGGACAACCCCCCAGTCTAGGGCAGGCAAGTCACCCACTGAAGCCAGTCCAAAATAAAGGGAACAGGATTTGTATAAGGATGCAGGTAAAAGCTGATTCCACTAATGTCAGTAGTTAACAATACTTTGTTATTTCTCTATAGAGCACAACACTTTGGTTAAAAAAAAAAAAAAAAGGAAACCACACATGCACATATGTACACATGCAGATTGAGTTCAGAGGTACTCGTCATTTCTGTGTTGTTTTAATTACAACATTTCCCACTGCGGCGTGCAGAAAGATGATCTGTGAAGAGTCTAGCAGGGTGCAAACACTTAAATCACTCACCCTTCAACTCACCACCTCAACAACTCTGCCACAGAGACTGGCTAAATCCTTGAAGTGCTGACTTTCGTAAGTGATTTGCTTGCATATTGTGGTGTTGAACTTAATTTCACAAAAGGAAGTGTAAATGAACATGAGACAAGCCAGGATAGATGAATTTAAAAAGCCTTTGTCTACAGTGCTGGATTTGTTTTTCAATCTGAAGTAAAAATAGCAACCGCAGAAAAAAATCAGTATTAAAAAAAGAAAAAAAACACCACACCAAATCCTGCCCAAACCTCTCTCAACTATCTGCATAAAGCAACTGTTCAGACACCCATTGATTATGTACCCAGTAGCAACATCCCAGAGCATTTTATAATGCACTCACACAACTTCCTGGCAGCCGATAAAGGATGCCTGATTTTCCTCAGGCAACATTATTTTGTTGATGGTCACAACAGATCCCATAACCTTGTCAGTACAGTTCTGGTTGTCTGACTGTTCTGATCAAGGGCAGCAAGCAGATACAACTCCTGGTTGCCTTATCTTCCCTTGCTCAGGCCACTCGCAAAGAGAAGTGTGTGGTCACACCTGCGTGGTGCTAACCACAACCTGCCTTCTCTCGAAAAGGCGAAACCCTGCTGCAGGCCCCAATGAGCAGATCTCATTCGGATGAGCTTTCGCATTTCAGTGCTCAAGTGAAGCAAAATTTCTGCAGAAGAGCTTTCTAAAACCTCTTCCTCTTCATCACTGTGCGACAATTTGGGTATATTTAGCCTAAGATGCACTGGCTTAGACAAAGCTCCAGTTCCTGGGCCGGGAACACACTTTGCCATGGTGTATAATCAATAACCCATACACAGTCAACACACTTGTTTAGCAACAAAAGAACCAGAGCCCACGTGCACAATTAGGAAGCAAGTGGGAGCAGAATATTATGCAGTGCCAGTCCAATTAAACTTAAATTCTATGGGAAAGGAGTAAAAAAGCATACAAATATTACAGCCAAGTAGACTAATAGCCCACAATTTTAGTCTGTGTCTCAGGCTGTCAAAGCACTGAGTAACTGTCCAATTAGTCATCAGAAAAAATGGCTGTTGCACTCGGAAAGACTGAGAACATTTCAACACCATCCCCCAGAGTCACTCCCTCCACACTCAGTAGCCTTTCCACATATTACAATCCATCCATCACCTAACTCAGAAGTTTTCTTCTTTCAAGTCATTCTCTAATTTTAGTTTGCACCACCTCAGGGAGAGTTTTATTCCTACTCTTGGTTTCTGCCTCAGTTTTCTTACCATCTTGACGACCCCATGCAGGAAGGGCTAATTCCCCAAGAAACAGGCTTATGGAGCCAGGAACCAGCAGAGAGATGTCAAGGAGGGGCTGGCAGACAAGAAACTCCTGGCACCTGAGCAGCTTGGTCCAGTAGCACAACACACAAAGGTCTCCACCTGCTTCGGGTCATCAGCTGAAACCCCAAAACTGGCATCACTGTCTAAGTCATGTCTTAGCCCCCATCCTTCCAACTTACACATCCTCACACCTAGCTAGCTGTCTTTTCTACACAAGCCCTGATGCTTTTCCCAGTCACTAACAGCTTGCCCATGGCTATCCCACTGCACGGGGAGGATACGCATCTCTGGGCACCCAAAGCTTTTGCTTTCATTTTTCACTCACTCAACTTTGTTGCGCCTTAAAGACTTCTCTGATTTTATGCATCTTAACCACTTTGAAAAACAGTATTTGCCATCATTATAACAGAGTGGAAAGGCTTTTGAAAGGCAGACAATGAGCTGGCTCGGCTCTCTGCAAAGCCTCAATCAAGAGGGAAATGGCAGGCAATCTTTTATGAAATACAAAAGAAACATTTCTAAGAGACCGCAGTTTAATCTATGCCAAACACCTCCGAACAACTGGAAGAGTCACATGCTTCTTTCTCATTTAACAGATACAATGGAGTTGTTATTCTGCCCCCATGTTTTGCAGCATACACTAAATTAACCCATGTCACTGAAACACCAAGGGAGTTCATTGCAGAGAGGCACTTGTAATACAGCCTGTAACAGGTAAAAACTTTCATCTAGGCTAAAGTAAAGCCAAAGGAGCTCTAGCAAAGGGAACAGACTATTCGGAGAATGGTGCGCACCATTCACCACTGCTCCTTCAGTGTTTTTCACACTAGGAGCTCCATTTAGGAGCACAGTGTAACTAAGAAGAGCTGTAAAATCATTTATTTATTCCAGCATCAGGCACTTCAAAGAAGCTTTGCGTATAGAAAGGGACAGCTACCCAGGTCATGCAGGAGAATTCACTGCGTACAGAAAGCAGGAAGCATCATTTACAAAGTCTTTCTTTGGCCTTTTCTTTGCCAGAGGACAGCCATAGCTCTGAACTTCTCTCAAGATGGGAATGTTTCTTTAAAACATTCTTTAAGTTATGCAGCTGGCCATAAGGCTTGTCTCCTCTGGCAAGGCTCAGAAACTATATCAGTTGTGTTATAGATTTTCTGTGGAGAACAAATTACTGCTACCACCTGCACAGTCCCCACTTAGTTACTTCTGGGACACAAACAATAGGCTACCTCCTTAAAAGCATTGACCTAAGAATGATACACCAGTCAAAGCAGCACATTTACTCACTACCAAGAGCTGTCAGTGACCCATGGAGAGTTATAACACAGCGAGTTGAGGAGCCCTGAACACCACAACCCGGAGATGTATGGCCGCATAAAGACCCACCTGCCCTACTGCAAGCTAGGGACGCTGCAGGGACTGGTTTCCTGGAACCACTTGTGACACAGAGTTGAAGCGCATTTCTTTGAGCAGCCCTTGAGGACGTTGTCCAGAATAAAGAAAAAATGGCAGATTTTGAAAAAGATCTACGTTAAACAGACAAATCCTGATTTGAAAAAGAAAATACACTTGAAACCCTTTCAGTAGCTACATGTGATTAGGACTTATACATACCACAACCACAAGTGATAGAATAACGTTCTTTTGAACTGACCGACAGCTCTGCAAAAGAGTAATCGGGTCTGAGAGTCTTTTCACAGACATGCCTTGAGATACCATACATTGCACGTACCTCACCATTGTATTTCAATTTGGAAACAACATTAAGGAGTTGATTGTAAACCTTGCAAGACTATAAATGCTCACCAACATCATGGATAAACCGCTCAATTTTCGACTGCATCCCCCAGTATCTGAACTCGACTTTACAAAGTTTATATGCACACATGATTGGGTATTTCCCAGGGTTGTTCTTGTACTCTTGAATCCAATCTTCTGAGAGAGGGCCTCTTTTAGTCTTTACTGATTTATACAGCTTTGGATCCTCCTCAGCTTTGTATTCATGTGGAGGGATAGGATCTTTAACAATATCAATAGGATCTGTAGGAAGAATACAAACAGTTAGACATTTCCTTTGCCTGAACAAAAGAAGAAAGTACATTTTCAGGAGTTATTTCTGTTTTAGTAAGTACCAGAAGCTTTACAACAATATCTGTTTTTACTTAAACAACTGATAGTTAAATTGTTTATACGCTGCTGCTGGGTAGTGATCCACTCTACCAGAGGAGTTTCTGTGCACACTTCCAGCAAACAGAGGCTTTGCGGTAAACATTTTTGCCCAGTGACTACAGGTCCACAACAGATCTGCTCACGCCATATTTCTAGCTCCAAAGAGTTCTTTTGCACGTTCCATCTCTCAGCTTTTGTAGTATCACTGACAGTATTACAGCTCTGCCTAATCTGAGACACTTAAATACACCTACCCCTTTTTAGTACTGTTATGGAATAGATATCACCACTGAACATCTTATCTTTGGCGTCCATCAAGTGAGGTTACTGTTACCTCAAACTTTACTGTTACATCAGATATACTACAGAAGGCAGAAAGTTTAAAGCAAGTCCAAATCGTCCTCACTAACACTTCAACAATGAAGAAATGGAAAGTGCAATGGAGTGAGTGAACATATTTTTAAAATCTGCATCCCCCAACCCAAACCTAAGCAGCAGAAGTTTGGATTGAAGGGCAGGATCTCACTTCCCAAGGAACAACAGCTCTCCCGACACTTCTCAGAGAGGCAGCATGACTCAAGCCTATTTGTTCAGGACTGAAAACCCAATCAGATAGGCTTTGGAATGTGGACAGTCAAACTGAAGTTCAAAATGAAGCAGTTTAAACTAAGTAACACTCAAGTAAAACTGCACGGGGTTACCACCATGGCCAGCATGTCAACAGAGCTTAAGGAGCCCAAGCAGCCACTAGGTGTCCTTCCCCAGAGCTCCTTCTGGGTGAGCTCAGCCCTGGGACTGCGAGAAGTCAGCCCGAGCTCAAGTCACTTCTCCAGCCTCAGCAGCTTCAGAGCAAGGGATGCTTCGGTTCGGTGAGGCTGTAATTGGCAGCACTCCCTGCTATGCAGCTGGGCCTCCAGCAGATGCTATGGGCATAGGCCATGACGGACAGCAAGGCAGAGGAACTGCTCTAATGCTTGCCATTTTCTGCCTTCTGATATGATTTTCCGTTCTACCTTTTCTTTTGTTAAACCCTTAAGTATATCAGGCTCATTAACCCAACCTCCCAAAGACAGCTGTGGAGCTGAAGTGTTAACTTGCATAAGGGCAACAGGAGGGGAAGCAAAAATTAAATACACCTTCATGTTTTGGAAATGCAGCTAGGAACGTTCTTTCATATACCCAAAGGAGATATTTAATTATACAGCTATATTTTCCTCTTCAGTAGTTATTTCTATTTATCATCCCCAAAATCATTAGCTGTCCAAGTTCTCTCAGGAACTGCACAAATAATAGAGACAAGCATCAGCTTCATTTTACAGACAGGGGGATTCAAATGGATTTCCAGGTGCTTTACATCAAGCCTGGAAGAGAACCCAGCTGCCCTCTCTCTACTCGATGTAACCCTACCCAGCAGGCACACCACTGATGGGGTTCACACAAGGGTTAGGAGTGGAAAGGACAGGCCAAGGAGATGGGGCATACCAAGCAAAATCCTTTACACAGCAAAAAGCAGAATGAAGGAAGAAGTAAAAGAAAAGGGCTACTCACCTAGAATGGTTTGTCTTTTCTCTGCAGGAGAAAGGTTGAAAACGTTGACGTGCTCTCCTGGATCAGTTTTGTAGTATGTCTCAATATCAATAGAGAACTTCTCCACAAAAGGGCACGTATACCTGAGAGCAAGAGCAATACAGCTTGGAGTAAATCCTGCTCAGTTTCGCAAGCAGAGAAAATGCTTTCCTAAGATGTGTAAAATCAGCCTGAAATCCGAGTCAGCCTTCACTCGTATTTTACTTCAGATATACTTAAAATACTGACTGTACAGATTAGAAAGATTTTCTTTATTAAATTCTTAAGATAGGAGCTTGCCTTGGACTTGTGGCTTCAGTGGAATAGCTCTGGTTTAGTGAAACCCCAACCTCACAGCACAAGGGGGTTTGCTCCCCCTGCGCTGTTACATGGATTTATGGGTGAAAAGATTCCAATGCTCCCACACTGTTTGGGTAGTCTCACTTTGCAGAGACACTGACAAAAGCCTGTGACTTAGTTTGACAATGTCTCCTCCAAAAGACAGTTATCAGGGCAGACCACATCTGAAGGAGCAGTGTTCAGCAAGGAGATAACTTTTGGGTCTGCTGTATTAACAAGTTCTGTTATCCTTATAGATATGACACCAGGACACCTTGGAAGTGCATTTTTAGCAGGAAAAAAGCAGAATTCTTGCCTGGAATTTGCAGCAGAATAAAATACAGACTGGTTCTGCCCAAGACCAGGTTTCCTGGCCAGGTTACTGACTCACAGACAATTCAAGAGGATGGATAAAAACAAACTGAAAGTGGACTTTAATCACTGGAAAGTCACAAGCTCCATATTATTTAGTCATGAGCAACTGTCCATACACACACACTGACTATCCACCTTTCCCCAAACTCACGTTACTTGTAGAGGCCAACTAAAACGGAACTATGAAAGTTACCTAGATTTCTGACAAAAATCAGAAGATCCTAAAGCCTTTTTATTATGACAGATGACAGAAACACCACACTTGCAAACCCGGAATAGGGGAAATGCTCTAAACCAGAGTAACTGGCATACAGGCTATTTAGTCCAGGGCATCTGAAGTCCTCCCAGACAAAAATCAGATGAAACAAAGAAGTGCAATCACCTCCCTGAAGCCTCTGACTCTCTTCTCAGAGTGAAAACCACTGGGCATAGGTTTGTTATTTTCTAGCTAAAAGACAGTAAGATAGTTCCCAGAAAAGAAACATCGTATTTATTAACAATTTTTAAAGATTTTTCTCTCCCTCTTCTTTCCCTCTTAGGGCAAGTGAGTCCTGTTTTATTTGATAGTGTTCGACATGACAACTTTCCCATTACTGTGTACATTTATAACTTCACTGAGCTAGCAGATAACTGCAACGTTAAGTAGAACACAGTGCAGGATACCAGACTAAATAAAAACCATTCAAGATTTCCCACGCTTTGATGGACAAAACAGCTCACATTTTAAAGCAGCCAGTCACAAATTCTCAAGTACACATGCAGTCAGCCCATGCAACGCTGATGCTTCCGAGATAAAGCACAGTGTAAGAATTTCAGGACTCGACACCATGTTTCTCTAAAGGATATTACTGGAGATGTAAGAGATGCCACCGCATCAAAACCTCTCCCTGAAGTAGGGAAACACCTCTGGTCATTTTTCTACGTTTTACCTTGTCCTGGTATAAGGATATGCATTCCACGATTCCTCTTCAACTCGCAGAGCTGCCTTGGGCAATATTGACCGAAACCAGCTGGGTATGTGCATACCAATGTGGTACACTTTGTGAGTATACTGCCCGTTGCCTCCTGGTCCATCCATGTACGGCCTGTTTTCCAGGATCTCTACTCCACTGCCTTCCCCACATGTCTCCTCTCTGCTCTTTTTCTGAAAAAGGAAAATATATCACACAGTTAGGCTTTCCAGTGTTTTGTACATACCAAGTCTCAAAGCACACGAAGATCGGGGTGGTTTCTCAGACTCCTGCTGATCCCGGTTTTATATAGCCACAAGACCTGTAGCAGCACCCTGGCAGTAAGATTACCAAACCTTGAGATCATAAATGACAGATTTAGATACTCATCTGGCCAACAGAGGAACCGGGATGAGATTTATTACAGATCCACTACAAATCTGGATTTGACATCTCTAAAGCTATGAGAGAATTTGCATGGAGACCTCATGACACAAATCCCTCCTCTTATAATAGGTAACACATTGCTCTTTCCAGGAGCACACTAAACCTTGGCTCCAGCTTTGAACCACCCAACAGCACAAAAAGCTTTCACATCAGTGGATGACATGGCGAGGGGGAATTTGTCCAACTTGGCACATTCTTGTGGTGGTGTATCAGCATGAAGAATCATACACACACACACAGCACAACACTGCAGTAATAAAAACTGTTTTATGACCTAAACCCACAGGATTTAGGGGCTTGTTGCTTGTGGTCTGGCAGAGCAGCAGCTCTCCAAGAACAGCTTGGAGACTACGCTCTGCTAATTAAGATATTTAGAAGAAAGAACTCAAGTTTGCCAGAATGCACACAGTACCCCCTGGCAGCTTCAATATTTTGGCTTATTTGTAGCACTGTCCCTCATTGAGGGACCTGGCAAAAGCTCCCGTAAATAAAACAAACAAACAAACAAACAAAACACCTAATTTCAGTGCTTCTAAGAAGAGCTAGAGGCAAACCAAATATTTGTTCAGCTATAACACATTTCAGCAGGTTGGATGATGGATAGCCTTCATCATTTCCAACCAACAGATTCATATTGTTAGTGTTTTTGAGTTTTTCAGTTACTGTCTCTGTTTGAGAGGACAGTACTCTGGAAATTAAGAAAAAAAATGGAATTATACACAAGAATCAACTGTGAAATATAATGCAATAACAACCTCTCACTTCTGGCAAACAAACAATTCCAAGGAAAACAAGACTTAACAGAAAATGATTAATAAGATGCAAGCGATCGGCTTCTCATCTTTTGAGGACAGAATGATAAGCCAACAGAGCTATTTAAAAAGAGGGCTATTCACTTCTAAATAACTCTCAAGCGATTTTAAATTTAAACAGCTGCAACCAACAAATCTAAATAACTGACAATCTAAATAGTCATTTTTTCCTACCTCACAAACTGTGAAGTACCGCAAAAGAGAAGCACTTTCTTAAAGTTTATGTCTAACATTCAGCTGGCAGTTCATTAAAACACACATCCTCTTAAAACAAATTACTGTCTTTCAGTTCTTATATAAGCATTGACCAAGTCCTGTACAAATATTTATGACAATAACATTAAATAATCTTGATGACCCAAAAATCTGGTTAACTCGAAGGTCTTGGAAAACGAAGCAACCCAGCAGGCATGGCGAACGTGTCAGACAGAATAAGAGCGCAGCATCTGCTCTGAACAGTTGATACAAATTATGGAGATCTAGAGTCTTATTATATGGCAAAAGCACGTGGAAATCATAAGCAGAGGAAATACAGATTCTCCTTGTGCCAAATTACCACATGTGGACTCCTACATCAGCTAGATTGAAAACTACTGTTCCAGGTTCTGTGGTTACCAACAATTCCAAGTCCAATCTGCCGGTCCTTGTTTCGGACCAAAACCCATTTAGGAGTTTTTCAAGAAATCCACAGCACCGAGTGGACTCAGCACCTGCTAGGATGGTGCAAAGCCAAACCTGCACAGAAGAATCCTGTCCCTAGACTTACAGCTGCTTGTATTGTAATGGAAAACCAAAACACTGAAGATTTATTTTGTTTTAATAGCCACAGTTGAAATTGAAATTAAAATGGATAAAAACACTCTTAGGCTTTCCTTGTGGGAACGTGATTTCATGCTTTTCTTTTCAGAGGTATCTCTGAGAAATGCCTTATCCCTCTCCAATAGTTCTCCACTTCTCTGTCTGATCGCTGGAGATGCGGCATGGTGTCATGCTCCCAACACTTGGAGAGGGAACGAAGAAGGGAAAACCCCAAATTAACTGAGACTCTTTGGGGAAGTCAGTTTGCATCCCACTTCTGATTTCTGGTTATTTTATTCACTTCTGCACACCTGCAGGAGACCACAAACCCTGTTCTGAGAGCAGTGCATGCTTCCTCCCTCAGCCTTTCCAGATGACCAGCTCCAGCCCACAGCCTCTTTCACCCAATTGCAAACCTCAAGCAAGTTTTGGCCCTGTGTGTTCCTCCTGCTTGTCACTTACCTACACAAAAGAGGACAGGGGACAGCAAGAATATTCTCTTAGATGAACGTGAACTAAGAGCTGCACCTCTGCATGACAGAAATCAGAGCTGCAAAGTTTGCATCTTGAACTATCTTTTGAGCAAGGACTGAGTTAGGTCAAACTATATTCAAATCATACCACAATTTATCACTGGGAAGAACACTACAATCAAAGAAAAACTCTCAAGAAATCCCCACAAAGCTCCCTCCCAGTCCTGCATGCTCTCAATTAGCATACAGTGAGGGCTACAAGCACTGCGAGGTCAGGAAGGAACAGAGGGGCCAGGCTGGATGGTAAATGGTACAATTACTAACCTGTCATAAAGACAAAAATAAGACACATATCTCAGACAATAAAATAAAGACATCAGCAACGCACACTCAACAGACCAGGATGATACTCTGCGCTAAGTGGTTCAGCGAAAGTACACCACTTCTGGAAGTGAAGAGCAATTTGCTTTCAGCCATATAGCCTCTTCACGTCTATTGTGACTCAGCTACAGCATGGAGAGGGCTCGTTACAAGGAATTGGTCTGTAAACAACAATTAAAAAATAACCATTGATTAGGAAAACATTTGGCTTGAGAAGTGTCTGGCAAGCCCTCTCCAAAGACTACCCGTCTGCTGGGAGTGGCTGCTGTGCAGGCATTTTAGGGTCAGTCTTTAAGGTTTCAGCCTCGTAGACCTTGCCCCTACAGAAAGAAGACGCTTTATTTAGCAGATTACCTGTGTTACTGCTACTTGTTACTGACAACAGCATCTTCCCTTTACATAAACATCTGGGGAACAGTCCCCAGCAAAATCAAAGAGTAGCTAACAGCCTTTATATGCAAGACATCTAAGCTGTAATCACAGTAAACCGTCTTATATTGTATTACAACAGGAAATCCAGTCATCCCTTTAGAAGTCCCTCTCCTCTGCTGATGCCACCCGATGTTCTGCACAGCCCCATCAATAGCTTTCCAGGACAGATGGTGACACAGATCCCTCCTAGCTAAAGTAATAGCATTAAATTACTCATAACAGGGAACCCAGAGAAGCAGATGCACCATGATTAGCAAGAATGCCAGTTACTTAAAGGGTTCTATTAAAATAAATCTCTTGGCACAGCAGCATAGCATGGGACACAGCACATGACCTCACCATCACAATTACAGAATGAATAACTCCGATGAATGTCGTTTAAACATCGGGCTAGCCTAACCCCATTCATCATCTGTCCTTCACAGTGGGAGACAAGCGGCTGCAAACAAAGTCTTTCGCGAGCGACGATGGGGTGATCAGCTTGCAGGTCCTCCATCCCCTTGCTCAGCGAGACACACGCCTGGTGTTTCATCTCCAGAGTAAAGCACAACTGTGTATGGGCTCAAGTCCACACACAGAACATCTCTGCAAAGTCTACGGTTGTGTTGCAAATGGTTCAGTGCTTTCATTTCTTCTATTTTTATTTTTTTTTAATTGTAACTTACTACTTTGAGCAATGCTGCAGAGGAGTAAAGATGGGGTGGGTTGCATGGTGATAGCAGGCAATCCAAGCATTGTGCTAGCTTTTAAAAACAGGTTACAGCTATAATCTTACCTTGTTTACCACTGATTATTGTTTACACTTCAACTCCTCAATCCAAATAAGTTAGACAGTGATTATAAAGGGCTGATATGCTCTAGCTTCATGGTGAAGTTTCTTGGTGCGTTACCGCAATATATTTACACAGTGCCGGTGGCTTATTTCAATGACCCATGAGAGTTTTGATTTGAGATTATTCAAGTTATGAAGACTGACAGCACTACACTTGGTAGACCTATTGTCCATGAATAATGAGGACACAAAACCATTGTCTGGAAACAATAACCAGAACAATTTTTTCCCCTCCAGCTCCCATTAGGCAACAGGATATTTTGATAGTCCAGACAAATTCTCCTGGGAGAATCCATTAAAATAACACTCAAGTCTTGGGATTTCTCATCCCATTTGGACACAGATGCAAGAAGCTTACTGCTGGTAGATGGTTTCAGCCGATAATGATAGCAAAGGCATCTACGTATCCACTGAACAAGAACACGACAGCAAATTTCCCCAGAGGATCCTGCTAACACTTCCTCATACTGTTGTGGCAAAGGAGGCTGAGATAACATTCTCTATGGCCAATTACTGGGTTTTGTCGTTTCAGATCCGAAGGCTACCACAAGTGGCAATGAAAACCCCAGAAACAGCCTTGTCCTTTGGGAACCAGAGAAAGCCTAAATTGCTTCATGCAACTCACCAGAAAACAAAATTCCTGAGGCTGCTTAGGATGGATGAATCTGGCCATTTTTGGATAGCTTTTAAGACCTGGTTTCAGCAATCAGAACTTTTTCCCCGTTCTGTTTTAGAAAGGAAGACCAAAGGCTCTGAAGATGTAAAGAGCTGAGGAACAAAATTTAGGATGGGAGATCAGTAAGCTACCTGTGTTCAGTTTCTTCTATATGTTAAGGGAGAAGTATTCCCAACCATCTCTGGTTGGATGTCATTTAGGTTGACCATGATTTCACTCTTCTAATTGATTTTCCAAAGCATTGCCCCCTTCCCATCACCAACCGCCTGCCCCTGATGTGCTCCTGGCACGCACTAAGAAGGTGCACACACTAAGGGGCACACCAGGGCTGCACGCACCAAGAAGGTGCCAGTTACACCACAGCTGGTGCGTTGCAGGTGCATGTAGTGTGATTGCTATTTTACACCTTTCTTCCCCCCCTCATGAGAAGATCCCATCCCTCACAGTTTTTTCACTATTTTGTTAGGTCACAAAAGTCAAGTGTTAAGTTTAGGCAGGAAATGAAATTCCCTCCCCTTCACTTTTATGCTTAAAAATTACCTTTTTCCCCCCTCGTCCTTGATAGACAGGAGTCCAACAACCCTTTCAAGTAATGCTGGGAGAGCTTAGAAGCAATGCAGCCTGTTAGCTGGGCTCACTGTGGCTATACCAGCATTGAGCACCACAAATAAAACAGCACGACAACAGATGCACAGCTGCAGCCATAGCTGCTGCAAGCCTGAATTACACAGCACCTAAAACCAGAAGGCCAACGATAGAGATGCTGGAAAATACCACGAGGTCCCGAACCTAATACATGGCTTATTCTTCGCGCATTTTTCCAGCAGAGGATTTTTGTACGTGGATAACATGCACACTGACTGTGCACACACATGGGTGTATCCTTTCTGTCTTCAGCTGTCTCTTGCCGCGGTATGACTCAGCGCTGGGTTCTGTTAGCCACTCCTTTTTGATCATTTGAACTGACATCTAATTCATTACGAGCAACCAGCTTTCACCACCACCAACCTCCCGTCTGCTGACACAGATATCTCATAGACCAGGCACCACTCATGCTCAGTGTTTACTGCAGGTACTCCAAAATCAGGTCTTTGACCATGGAAACAAAATGTTTTTTTTATCCTAAAAGCGTAGTTGAGCCTTATGCCTCAAACCATTTTTTTCCCCAAAAAATGCATGTGTCAAAGACCATGAAACATTCAGTTAAGGTGTTATCACCTGAATCAGTCTAATACCTGAGGAAAAAACTTTGTTATTGCGAAAAAAGAAGGGAGCAGGGGAGACGGTGCTCTTCCACTCTTACAGAAGCCAAGAAGGAAAACTTTTGATCAGATCAAAATTGACATAATTTTATCAGTGCACGGCATCTTCTAAGAGCAAACAGGAAGTTACATGAACTTAATTAAAAATAAAAAAAACCCGCCCATACTGTTACTAATACATTAGGCTGCTGAAGTAGAACAGCACACACAACCTTTGGCTGTCAGTCGAAGGCTTTTGTACTACACTCAGTAGAGCAAAGTGCCATTAGTGCTACGCATTAGAGAGCACAGGCTCGGCAAGGGAGCAGCCTTTTAAAGAGGGAGAAAGTAACTTGAAGAGACAGAGCTGCTGGCAGGGCTGTGTGTAGCATGCAGATCTTTCAAGCCCCATTTCAACAAATTAACTGTGATGTGGCAATCTTCACCGGGCTTGAGCTGGGACCTTTAACAAGATACAGCAAAACAGTCTGCAGACACTCAGCAGCCCTGAAGCAAGGGAAGGCAGGTCAGCTTCTCTGCTCCTGGTGTGCAGGAGTCGAGTGCATGCTTACTGGTTGTATTGGGAAGACAATATTAAAGGAGGCAGGAGAGAGGAACCTTGTTCCCCCCTAGGGCTGGGTTTTAATGGTACTTCTGAACCTGTGCTTTGTGAAGTACAAATCAGAAACAATCCATGTCAAGGGGGACTGACAGGCCTGCAGCAACATTGCTGGAGGATAGTGAGGAACTTGTGAGTTTGGTTCTTGTTACTCAAACGCAAGGCTTACTGTACCTCTTCGTGCACAGCGACGGTGGCACTACCCAACTGGCAAACCAAGTTCCACCGCAGTGGGATTTCCCACTCTCTACAACCTCTGAGAAGTTGCGGACGCCACAGGACCCTGATTTTGTATACACCACGTGCATCACATTATGAATGCAGGCAACTCCAAGCTGCACCATCCGTTTCCATGGCAATGGGACTGCATCAGCAGTCGGCTGGGTTGAGTTTAGGCCGTCCTCACCTCGGCTCCAGCGCTGCACACAAATCCCTGCTGCTAACACGAACCAAGTGATGTCACCAGTAACCATGGTGCCTGCGCCGTGCTTTCCATGTGCCCTTTGCGCTCTAACATGCATCCTTCACGCATGACAATTGCTTTAATCCAATTAGTGATCGTAAAAAAAAAAAAACTACGCGAAGGCCAGTGTCAATACTTATTTAGCAAAGGAAGGTTAGTTCGAGTGAACAGGACAACAATCCGAACACGAAGCTCTACGATAGCACTTCCACTTCTCATTGCACTGTACATGTAGGAATGACCTGAAACTGGAGAGAGGGGAAGGAAATCTGTTCCTCATCAATAGTTTTAGTAATGAAGGCAAAGGAGCAGATGTTTTAAATATCCTCTTTCTAGGTTTGATCAATAGCTGGGCAATGCACAGTGCTTCCTTCCATCTGGGCAGTATCTCTTATCCCAAACATCAGCACTTCGCCGGCTGAATATAAAACCTGGTCTTAAGTGCTCCTACCATCCATTCGAAAACAAACAAACGGAGTCCTAAAACGAGAGTGAGTTGTAAAGAGTGCACATGGAGAACTCAGAAGGCTGCCCAGACAGGCAGGAACCCGGCCACCATACCACGAAAAGACCCTGCCATCTCCCATGCTGCTGTAGCAGATGGCCACACAGGACAGCTCTATCACGACGGAGACATTTCACAAAGACCTAAGACTTTGCTGGCCACTAGCACAGCCTCGTCCAATTCACTCTACCCATTAACAAACCACCTTCACGTCCCCATCCAAGACTGGATTTGGAAGGAATGCTACTTCTTGACAGATCAGAAATCAACAGCATCAGCTCTGTGCAGGAAAGGGCCGTCCTGCATGCTCTGTGGCTGGGGGTTATGCTCAGAGCCACCAGGAGAGCCAAGCACCTCCTGCCCTTCCCCTTCCAGCCAGTCTGGTTTCACTGGGCGTACCCAACCACATTACATAATTCGGTAGAAGATTTTGAGAGTAACCATAAAGTCGTTGTCATCTGTCTTCCCAATCGAGCATCGCACAGATGTAATTTCCAGGAAGGCTGACCCTTTAGGTCCTCCCATGCTCTGCAGGGAGCTGCCCTCTGATCACCTCCCTGCCAGAAGCAGGGATATTATGGGGCTCTTCCCTCGAGTTTGCCAAGCAAGAATTGGGACTATCACACACTAATGGCTGGCCTTTTGTCCCCTGCTTCAATCACTGTGTAACGCTGCCTCCAAGGAGGCGGTAAACACACCAGGAGAAAGAAAAGGATGTCATCCCTGAAGGGTCTTCCTGTCAGAAGAGCCACTTTCTGGTGGGAGGTATTTTAGTGTCCAGGAGATTCTGGGTCTGCTCCTGCCACCCCTTCGCTCTCCTGAGAGGTGCCTGAGGTGACGGTCACAGACCTTGGCATTGCACCCAGCCCCAGGCATGACCAGCAGCTCCACCAGGCTCCGAGGGCAGAAGGGCATCGCCACCAGGAGAATTCAAGATACAGGGAGAATCCTGCAAGAAATCCCAGCCAGCAGAAGCTGAACGAAGCTGGACCTGCAGAAGGCCCTGTCCCAAAGAAAGGACTGTTCTCACCCAAGCAAGCACAGGTTACTTGTGCCTCATCTGCAGCACCATCACTCTTGGCTGCTTTTCTTGCAATGTAAGACATATTCCTAAAAAAAGCCCTAAAAATTAAAGCTGGGACAGGTTGTCACCAGCAGGCTCTTGCAAGACAGAGCACAGGTATGCACAGCATCAACTTGTAAAATATTGTATGCGCTGCATTATTTAGAATCGGGTCTAGAAATTAATGAAGCTGTTTGTACAATACCAGAATATTTTGAGGACAATCAATTGCACAGGACTATAAATAATTTACAGCATTAAGAGAACCGTTCTCATGGCCACTCATTAATCACTCCGCCTTACAAAGACACCCAGCCACACTCCTGCAGAGCCAAGGCTGTATGTGCCAGAGGCACATGAATTAGGAATCACTTTATTATGGAGATACCTCAAACTTGTTTACCCCACACTCTCCATCTTTCAAAATGTCTGCTACACTTCCAGCACAATATTTCATCTTACCTCGAGTATTTCCTTCCCTGTCTTTAAATGGATTTTTCACTGCGTTAGCTATTCCACAGACACTGTCCGTGAGGATTACTGTCCCTAGTTTAGAAGGAGAAAAAGCAAGTTGCCCATTATTATGCTGTGAGTCAGAGATGAAATTTCAACTCCCTGTTTCGGATCAATTCTGATCCTCCGACTACATCCCAAATTTTAGGAACCTAGTGCAACTATTCCCCAATAGACTGTACACTAAACTACCAGAGGACTGGCTCAAAGAAATCCCCAGAATTTTCCTAATACCTAATTCATCACTTGCCTTCAGATCTTAGAAGTAAGGACCTAATCCAGATCAACGATCAATATTTTGTTCACAGGTAGACAGATAAAATTTTCTTTCATAAGAATAAAAATGAAAAAGAAGGAAAATGGAATTTTGACAGCTGCAAACCCAGTAGGATTATCAGTGCTGCATCTTTTATTAAAACTAGTACAAATCTGAAGTTTAAAATCATGCTTTGTTATAACCTTATCTCAGCTTCACTGAGTTTTGTTGGAGAGCAGAAGCATGCAGACTGTAAAAGCACCATAGCTCATTACTCTAAAATAAAAACTTTCTTCACCAGGTATGGAATAGCAGCCAATTTAAGAACTGTTCCAAGATAATGACTACAAAAGAAAAAAAAAAGAAAAAAAAAAGGAAAAAGTTTGCTATTTCTGTAGGGTTTTCCAAAACATTAATCCATATGGTTGTCAATGTCAACTCCTGCAAATTGGACTTTAAGTCTAGTAACACCAAATGCAGCCCTCCCTTGATCCAGAAGCAATGCAAGTGTGAGCATCTCAGTGTCCTCTTTCATAAGGGCACAAGCCTTTGTGATCACAGACAAAAGGTTATGAAAACCAGAGGAGGAAGAGAGAACATAAGAGTCACAGGTTTTGAATCCTGCAGCATAGAAATTCACTAAAATCCTCAAACCAGGATTTTGCTTTTAGGAGACTCTGCATCTTCCAAGGTCTCCGGAGCTGTCAGCGGTGTCACCTGCTTTTGAAATTAAAGCATACATGTCTATCTGTCCAGATGGCCAAGGCATCTGCAAACGAAACGAAAAAAATAATCAGCCATCCTGTTCTTCGGTGTCCAGAGATGAAGGGTTGGTTTGCTTTCCCCCCCTCAATCTTGCACCATCTGCTGAGCCTGCTGGCAATTGCCGAGTGTAGCTAACAGTTTAAGGGACAAGACTTTTGCACCCAGATATCAGCACAAGGCCTCAAAAATTACCGAAAACGTGCTTTGTGGTGGAGCCTGTTCCCAAAGGCCCTGCCTGATTGCTACAGCCAAAGAAAGGAGAACGCAGGGCAGCGCGGGGGTCTGGAGCCCGCGATGACCGACACACTACCGCTTTTTGGAAGGGAGGAAAGCGACTGGCGGCGCTCCACCAGCACTATGACAGGTGAGCACAGCACACCGCAGATGCTTGGAAACACACTCTGAATTTTCAGCAAAGCCAATAGATGCAGAGCCCTGAGGGACTGTAGAAGACGGGCCCATGTTAAAAGATGCGAAGAGCCCTCGACGCCCAGGATCCCGGCCAAGTTCAATGGATAGTGCTGAGCAGATGGCTTTTCCTAAAGAGATTGCCACAAACAAGGGCCAGAGTCCTTCCCCAGCTGTGGACCCTCAAAGTGCTGAATGACAGAGTATTACTGTTACTAGCTCATAAGGATGAAGTAGCATCTTAAAATAACTCCCAAGACAATCACTAGGTCCGAGCGAGTCTTTCTAAAATACGCTGTCTTGGGAGGAAGGTCACAAGTACCCAAAGAAAACTGCTTGGAGCAAGAGAGGACTGAAGCTGTTTACAACAGAGAAACAGAGAAAGCAAGCTGTGCATGCTGGTATAAATATAAGATTTAATAATGTGAGGAATTCTCTCGTCTTATGCAGGGGTCAGAAGGGCAATGGTCTCTCGGAATTCCATGCCATATGGAACTGCAGTAATGAATGGTATTAAGACGATAAATGGGCTGACCTTTGGCTAATAACATACTGATCTTCCTACGAATGCATTCAGATCTTGGAATATAAGCTTTTAGGAGACAGAGACTTAATATTAAAATGTGTGTTGTTTCTGGGGCAAAGGGGAGACACAGAAAGTACATTCCCTAAACACACAAGAAAAGAAAGCATATGTTACAGGACAGGATAGCTGCTGAGACAAATATGCAAACATCTAGAAGAGAAATAATTAAGACTTCCCTTAATAAGATCTATCTAAAGTGTCACAGAGAAAAAACAGAGCAGTCCTATCCTTTGTGACCAAGAGGCTTCACAGTCCTTGCAGAGACAGAAACATTGCACATGCCTTTGGGGTGATACACAGAGTCAGAGAAGACATCCATGACGGAGTCCTTGGTTCAGCATTTCTTCGGAAAGAAATCCCTCCAGATGCTTGGAACAGTCCCCTCCATCAACTGTTTGTGCTTCATTTCGGGTCTCCACTGCCAGCACATACCCCAGTAGCTTTCTGCTTATGTTAGGACAGGAGCCTGCAGTTCCTCCAGTTTCTCCTTGCAGTCCTGTGGGCAAGTCTGCAGGTCAAGTTTATCTAGACATCTCTCCCCCTTGGAAGCAGCAATGGGATTTTAAATGTGTGCATACAGATCTTATGAAAAAAATTACACTGTAAAACTCTTACCTAGAAAAGAGATGCAAAGAGTGATTTCACTGGTTTGAAATATTTTTTGCCTTTTATGCACCAGAACGACAGGCCACACTAGACAGGAAGATCACTGATTCTGAGTTCAGATATAAAAATTAGTATGTTTTAATTGGATAGAAAAAGAGAGAAAAGTGCAGCTATGATGAAAAAAAAGCAAACCACAACCACTGTGTACATGGAGGAGTTGAGACCTAACTGCTCCGTGGCTAACGCAGCAAGGGCTCCCAACCCAACCACGCCGACAACACTGCATGAGAGGTTTCCCATGAAAACAGTGATATTGATAGACTAAAATTTAATAGAAGAAAGCTATTCAGTTTAGACCTGCTAGGCTTCAAGCAACTGAAGGGTACATTAAGCCCTTTGCTGTAATGTAAAATTAACTTATTTATGGAAGAATCTAAGTGCTACTTAAAGTACTGAAACTACTGTCTCTGTAGATAATATTTCAGAAGCTAGCAGAAAGCAATACTTGAGAGACTCCTTGTTTCTCCACCCTCCACCTCCCTCAGAAAAGAGGAAAAACCAAAAGGAAGCAGCAGGCCACTCATCTCGGTTTTCACAGGTTTACAAACCAGCTTGGGGAACTTTAAGCATAAGAGGAGCTTCAGAGCAACGTGGGCACGGACACAATGATTTATTGTATGTCTCGCCTGCCGAGAGGCACAGTGTACCAACAACAGTTTATAATAATGTGCAATTTTAATTCTCCCATCCTGCAAACATGGTAAATGCCAGTACAGCCTGTCCTGGCTCAGTGGAAGGATCCTTTGCTACTTGGGCATGACGCTGCTTACATCAAAACCGGTGGAAATTTTGTTATGGCTTGCAACACGACGGAGGGACTGTTCCCTCCTGAAAGGAGATGAAAGGACCTTCCACTGCAAAGGCAAAAACCTCCATAGAAACGTCTTTAAAACGTGACCACAATATTACAGCTTGAGTCTGAACGTCCATGCCAACATGGCTTGGAGGGCCTAATTCTGCAACAAGGGTTCCCAGAGCAACTGCATGGAGCAGTTGTTTCATCCCCAGGTGGGAAGATCTTTTTGGAGATCTTTAGTTGGGAGGATGCTGAAATCCGGGAGAATGATTTGATTGCTCTTGAAAGAGCAGCTTTCTACCAACTGGTTTGGAGCTTAATAGGGAGCTTCACTCATGAGCTTGAAGTTAAATGAGTGATCAGCTTCAAGGACGTGCTTAAGACTGCCTAAAACCCTTGAGGAATACTGTGACATCTCCTTTTTACCTTGTTGGAAAACTGCTTCTTACAGAACAGGCTGATTGGCGTCTCCAGTGGTAACAACACCATACTGTATGCAACAAATGTCTTTGAAATTAACCTTTTGCTCTTAAGAATCGCTCCTCTCCCCAGGAACTACTCTAAATGGTTCTGTTCTACACATTTCAGACAAACATTTTTAAGAAATGCCTCTACACTGCTGTTTTATACAGCTATCTCTGCTTGTTCCCCTAAGGAGGCTCAACCTACACGGCTTGCTTCTCCTGTGGCCTCCCCACACATTTCAGAGGCAAAATAAAAGACAGGCACGAAGCACTTTCCCATTCTCTGAAAGGAACGCAAGTCATGCTCCCCACTGCTCTCTCCCCAGCAGCTGTCTCACAGACAAAACCTCCACTTCTAAATCACACTGAAGAAAAAGAACATTTTATAGCATGGTCTAGGAAAAGCTCCCATTGAAGCCAGCAGGAATCTTTCCACCAATTTCAAGAAGCAGATCCCTACCTAATACTAATACTAATAAACAGAACATAAACTCCGTATACTACTGTAAGTGCCTTTTCTGGTTTTGATAATTTTATTTTTTTATTGTTTGAGCTAAGACTACTTTCAGAGTAAAGTGCAGCTAACTTTTCCTCTTGTACTACTCATACACATAACAGAGTAAAGTCTCTTGCTTGCCATGTACTTCACTTCTGTAGCTCACCTGCATCTTGGGCTACATCCAGCATCTCTTATTGCCCTGCGCCGGGTAGGTGGAGGGAGATCAGAGACGTGACAACATCACTTCCCAGCACACCAGCTACTGCACCTGACCTATGAGGAAAACTAATTTTGCTGCATATCAAAGAATTAGAAAATTAGAAGCAGGGCTGGATGGCGGTGTAGTTTCTGATGTAGTTTCCTGGGCCAGTGAACTTCCCCCCTGCACGAAGCCCTAATGGCATATCCAGTCCTTTGACATGAAGATATGGCCAAAATCACTGTCAAGTGAACAAAGTGGAGCCCAGTGCTCCACATTAATTATTTTAACTGCTGAAAGCGAACAGCAAACTCATCCCACTGACCAAGTCCTCCAGAGTCAAATAGTTCGTCTGACAGCAGGCCTCACGCAGGCACTCCCCAGTTAACAATTCATCCTCCGTTAAATTAGGTGGGCTCTTCCTCCTTAATCACATCGTTCTCCTGCATGCTCTGCTGCTCGCTGAGGAGTTCTGCACAGCTAACACACTGCTTCCATTAGCCAGCTCTTTATTTAAAACAGCTGGGCTAAATTTGGAAGAAAAAACTTGTGACAAAATAGTTACAACAATATTCAAAGCTACTACAGCATCAGGAGAAGCTAGACAAAAATGATGCCACCTAGGAATAATGTTTACTCATTTATGTTTGCATTTAGGCTAAACGCACAAAGATGATACATATCCTGTAGTAGTGTCAGAAAAAAACACTGTTATCACTCGAAAACACGTACCATACGCTGTTTTGGCAGTCAAGTCCAAGTGTATTAGTCCACAAAGAAATATAGTTGGATGGTTGGGGAAGAGAAGGGGTAGAATTGTGCTTTTGTTATATTTTTTTCCTTAAATTTAAGTCATTTTAGGTTTTAAACCAAAGTGGATTCTGCTAGCATTCATCCCACCACAGAAAGAGGAGGTCTACTGCCAACTCAGTATTAGACGTGTGCTTTGTTGGATAAGCAAAATTAAATTTTATTTAAGGTGCGGGACAATGAAATAACTCTTCAAATTCATTTCCTTTTAAAAATGCTCCCAGTTGGATTTCAAACACTGGGAGAACATGGGCACAGAGGATTTGAGTTATAAAAAACCAACATTTTTATTAACTGTTTTATTGAAGAGAGGGGATTTAACAAAAAGTCCCACCAGTATTCAACAGCCTATTAAAAATAACATAAGTTTTATGTCTCGACTGATTAGTATCTGTCTCATAGTGGCACATAAGAAATACCACATCTAGATTTTTTTCCCCTAAATTCCAAGTTACGCCTGTTTCTTCCGTGCAAAAGAGCACAAGCCTTTGGTTTGCAGATGGAGCTGGCATCACCAGTTACGACAGCCTGGCTGGGAAGCAGCGGCTGCGTAAGCCCTACAGCCCAATCACCTCCAGTTCGGTACCCAAAGCCCTAGGCTCAATACTTCCCTTCTCTTGAACGGCCTATCCGTGAGCCATTATTTCCCCAGGCAGGACGAACAGAGATTTTCTAATTTAAGGACAAAAGGAGGCAGAACTTCAGGAATTTATAACTGGAAGTTTGTATTCCTTTTTCCCCCAGCTCAGAAAACCTCAAATTTAAAATAATTCATTCTCCACATGCTCTTCCACACAAAGCCCTGTGTCAGCCTGCACCAAACACACCAGCAGAAATGTTACTGACCTGTATCATGTACAGCTGCGCGATTCGATATTCTTCCACGCTCATTGGAAGAGGAATACGATACTCCTTTATAAGCATTTTGAATACAAAATCTTTTGTCCTCTTAGAAACACAATCCAGAAGCTTTTAGTAAAGGCTCCTTAAATAATGGCAAGCAAACGCATTGAGGATCCCTGAAACAGAGCGAGAGAGAGCAGCAGTTATTTTCCATTCTTATTGGAGAACATCCTACCAAGAAAAAAATAAATAAATGAGCTCAAACGTTAATTTTTGTAATAGCAATAAGCTTAATAGCAGAGACAAGAATCCCTGGAGTGTTACCAGACCCTTAATATCAAAGTGAACAGAATCTTTTAGAGGAATTTTGATTTGCTTCATGGGACACCATTAAAGCTATTACCCTCCTGACCTTTGCCACCGTATCAATCAGACTTTCATATGCAATAGCATCTCCATGGTAGAGATGTGACAAAAGCTCAAAATGAATAGGCAGACCTTTTGTTGCTAGACAATAAAGTATCTCTCCAATGTCAGCAACACACCAGAGATGCATCTACTCAAACGTAGCAGGTTTTATCTTCTCGCGTTCGTTCAGCTGCAAGGAAAGGCAGTAATTGGACTCCTTCAACCCTCAGAAACTCCATGGCAAAGAATGTCATTTGGATTCTAACAATGAGGACACCCAAAATGTATTTTTCTTCCCTCTTTTATTTGGAATTACTGTCTTGGTAGGATCCATTCTTTTCCACCTCCAAATAGTCTACAGGCAAAATCCTCCCATCATCGATGGCAACATCAAGACTCATTTTTACACTCTTGCTGCGTAAGAATACAGCCAAAGATCAAAGTGCAAGCAAAATATCCCATCATACCCAGCCCTGAGGCAATTTAATAAAATTATTGCTTAAGAATATAGGGAATATAGCATTTACTACACTAAGGGTTAAAGCAGTTTCAAAACAAATGTCCTTAAGATTCCCCAAAGGCTGTAGATAAAGGCAGTGAAATAATCTAAGGAAGGGGAAAAAACAACACTAGGGAGGAAGAGAGGGCACAAGGGGTGAAGTTGCCTGCTATCAGCACTTTGATGGCTGCTTTCCTAGCACGGAAAGCACTCGCCTGGTTCCTTCTCATCACCAAAACTCCCCTTTCTGCTGTGCCTGCTTACTGGGAGTCCCCAGAAACAGCTGCTGGAGGGAACGTGGCCCCAAACCCCATACCTGGGGAAAAAATCCCCTAATCAAACCACCGACTTATCTAGCGGATTAAACTGCAGCCTGGGAACCAGGAAACTCCCCCCCCCGCTATCACGGCTATCCATACATCTCGCTGTTTGCACAGCACTTCACTGACCTTTTACGAGGTTCAGAGAGGTTAAAACACATGCCCGTGGTCACAGAGCAACCAGGGACGAAACGCTGCGGTGTAACCCAGGTCTGTGACTCCTGATCTGCTCCAACCTCTCCGCCACACCCGGCCCAGCACCGAGCTCATGCAGGGGCACAGACCACCACCACCACCACGGGCCAGCCACAGGCTTTGCACAACCTGGGGCTGCTCGCTGCCATTCGATTGCTGCGTTTCTGGTTTGGCCGTAAAGCCCATCCGTCCTGGACCGACTCTTCTGGAACGAGCTATCCGTCTGGTGCCGCACCAGCTGAACAATTTATTTTCAAATTCAATTCCGTTTCATTTTATTGCTGTCAGAGTAATCTGTGTGTATGTATGCGTGGAGGGGGGGAAATAATAAATAATAATAATTTATCTTTGCCATGCAAACTCCGTGGAAAACAGTTCTGGGAGGGCTGCGCTCCCCAACGCTGCCGTGCTTACACGCAGGCGTCTGCATGTCCGCACGCACGTGCAGGATTTCCTCCATCAAGCTAATCCTCCAGAACAGGTGGGGATAATCTCATTAGCTGGGTTTTAATTAGTGTCATGGCAAAGAACAACAATAACCTCCGTAAGATGGATCTTAAACACCATCCCAGATCTGCACTGGTGAGATGCCAGGATCCCAACTCTTGGAGCTAATGGCAGTGGGAGACTCAGCAACGTGGCTGGAGCAGTTCTTTATACTTTAGAGATCTTTGAAAATCTGATTTAAAAGCTTCTCCCCCCCAAAAAATGCTCTGAAAGTGATTCTCCTCTCACCAAAAGAACGTCAGTCACGTCTGCTTGTGCTGCTTGCTAAAACCAGGATATTTCCTATCGATTGGAAGAGATGAATAAAACAAAAATAGAACCTTAAAAGCAATGAAATGGCAGGAAACCGGTACCAAGAAGGAAAAAATGTGTTTATAATGAAGTGCCAGGCAGGCAATAATTCAGATGGCCAAGACACGGGAGAGACTGCTTTATTACAAGCACAAAACCCAACCGTTTTGGCCCCAAGCAGCTCAGCAGCAGCCTCCGACAGCCACCGACTTGCTCGAGTGCACCAGGCTCGAGGAGCATGGCTGGTCCCAGCCACAGGTCCTGGTCCAGCTGCCTTCAGCTTTCCACTTTCCTGTGGTCAGTAGGGTTTGCTTCAGCCTGCAGGTCCCCAAGGGGCAGCGGGACCCGCTGCGGAAAGGCAGCGCTCCCAGGGACTGCTCCGGCAGCTGCCCTTTGCAGCCGGACCCGAAGGCTGGACAGAAAGCGGCCCTGGAAATACCCTGGGCAATAGCAAGAGGCAGCTTTCAACCCCACACTGACTGTGAGGGAGGTGCAAAGAGCATGCAGGACAAACCTGCACTTTTAGGCAACTCACAGTGGCCTCCTTCCAAAGTCTTGGGGCTTTACGGAGAATCAGAGCTCACCAAGACCGCTTACTGTACTGCCCAAACAAATCAGAGAGCACGGCAAACACTGCAGAGAGAAGAGAGAGCCCTTCTGGGAGACGGGGAGCCACGACACAGCTTTGGAAAACACGTCTCACAACGTGGTTTGTGTCCCTGGCACTCACCCCCATCCAGCCGCGTTTCGATGGCAGGCTGGGTTTCGGCTGCCCGGCCTCCGAGCACCAAGCTGCACCTTCCACGGGCAGCACATTCGTGCAGGCCGTTATTCAATTTGTACACAGAGCTGTAGTAACTGTGCGAGCCAGGCGCATAATTTTATACCTCAATTATTTTAGAATCAGGCTCTCAAAGCATCATAATTATGCCACAGAGTCAATATCCTGCCGCGATGAGTCAGGTCCACCTTTGAGCTATTGTTTCAGGCTGGATGAAGGCTAAGGCACCGTGTGCTGCATTTCCTTCTCATTTTCACATTTTCCCTCGCAACAATGGCAAGCTTCTTAAGGAGGTGCCCTTTCTTTAAATGGGGGAACCATCAGGATCTGCAGAAGCTGAGCAGATCGAGAGAGCCAGCGAAATCCTCAGCTTAGCCCCCGAACCTGGTGTCTGGGCAGTCACTTCGGGAGCATCAGGGCCAGCCTCCCCGTTGCTAAACGAGGTAGCAAAGGGCTGATGACAACCGACAGCTTGCAATTAAGGACTAAGAGCTAGTGTGTGAAGGGTATTTAAACTGGGCTATTTAAGTCCAGGAGGCCAAACCATGGCCAGGCTTGACAGGCTGGCCCTGAAGGGCATGGAAATTGAGCGTTAGAACAAAAATCCTGGCTCCTCTGCACGTCAGCTGGGCCCGGCGCAGGAAAACCGCTCACACCAGTACATTGAGGCTATAAAAGGCCCGTTCCTGCTCCGTTCCCAGCTGACTCTCCGAGCTGTCACCTCAACAACTGATTTTTGACCAGCTCTCCTTTTCTGTGCCCCGGTTGCTGGGCACAGGCTTTTTTAGGACTGGAAGGAGCTAAAGCACTCCAGCCACAACACACCTCATGCCAGGGCCGGCAGTTTCTGTGTTCAAGAGGGAAGAAATAAAGTCCTGGAAGCAGAGAGCAGCTGTAATGAGCTTTTCCTAGCCTCACACAGGAGGCTCGTTTTACACTATCATAAAGTTTAAGGACTCACGCTAGGGAAGAAAAACCCATCACGGAGGGTCACACAGCAGCCAGCGGCAGAGGCAGGTCCCAGCCCTGGGACTGTGGTCTCAGGCTCTGATAAACCATTGCCTGCTCAGGGCTGTGCTGCCTTTTGAAGCTGGGAAAGCCTCTCACTCATCAGCTCAGCTACTGTACAATTTTCCTTGGAATATTTTCACTGAGAAATGAGAGATATTAAAAAAACAAAAACCTGTAAGAAACAGTTAAAGGTAAAAGGACAAGCAAAGATATTACCTGGAGTCCTCACCTACCTTCCTAAAGACTTTCTTTGGGTTTTCTACATCTCCTTAACCCCCCAAACAAATGCCTCCTTGAAGAAAGTGATATTTAAGAGATGTTAGCGTTGGTCCCAAGTGTATCAAACACTTGCACCTTTGGGAAGCAACACCAGGCTTAGCAGCCTGGCCACCACCACCCCGCTGCAAAGTTCCCTGAAGGAGAATACGGTGCCCTCGCAAGACGGGAAGTGCTGCATACATATTGCACTCTGATTTATTTATGCCATTAGAAGAAGCTGCAGAAACGTAAAAGATCCCTAGGACTTAAGTCAGCATTTTTTAAAGGCAGCCTCAACACTCACACCTTGATTAATGCAGCAGCCTCCCTGCTGGCCCAAAAGCAGCCTTGCTCAGCCCTACCCATGCAGAATATCACTGCTGCAAAGACCCTTAGTTATCATTTTGACCGTATCACCCCTCTTATTGGCACCTCTTTGCCAGCAGTATCTCCTTTACCACATCAAACCTCTACTCACTCTCACCTTCAACCCCTTCAGTCCATCCCTCTCTCATTCAGCACTTAGTGGTCGACCCCGGTTTCCAAGGAAGGCTGCCAGCCTTCATTTCCCTGAACAAAAAATCCCAGAGAAGCTCCGTTTGTCCGTGCTCTCCCTGGCTCTCAGAAGAAGCTCCCCGTTAGCATCTGGGAGGCATCACTGCCGAACCCTGCTCAGCACCCTGGCTGGCCAGCGCCTACCTGACCCGCGGCAAGGGCTGCGGTGCTGCAGGGCACAACCCACCACGCCAACCAGCCTGGCCTCATGACTGCCAGCCCCATCCAGCTGCTGTCTGACGGCGAGGGTCTCCTCGTCTGGGAAGGCGTGATGCTCACTGCAGGATCGGCTGGAGCACGACTGTCTCCTCCGATCACAGGAATGGCCATCGCTACGTAAAGGTCAAGGGGAAAGCACAGTTTATGAGGGCTTTCCAGGCAGATGAATACTGAGTGCTTGTGCTTTATAATCCCCTCCTCTCTACCCTGCTGAAGTGACCACCCTGCACAGGCTGGCTGAAAGGTTAAAAAAATAAATAAAATCTATTTTGTGGCTATTTGTGGCTACCATTATTCGCAATAACACTCAACACTGCACGCAAAACTCTCCCTCACACACACACACGCGTGTGCAATATATAAACTGAAGAGACAGAACGAGAGGCTTTTTTTAAATCAGCAGTTTTCAGTTTTAGTAGTCCGGTCATGTCTGCTGACTGGCAGCTACGCAGATTTAAAAATTCATCAGACCTTGAAAAAAAAATAAATTAAATGTTAAAGTTCCTTAAAAGTTCATGGCTCATGCTATTACTGATTGAAGGATACCGTGTCGGTAAGTAATGTTCTTTGTAATCATTCATCTTAATCATCCATCTCATCTGTCACATCTTTTTTAAATAAAGTTTTTTATGCAGATGCTTACGCACCCGAGTTTCAAGACTGAGTTTAGGTCACGCCCAGAAGTGAAGGAGAAGCTAGTGAACATTTACTTGCCCACATCACAACAGCATCACCCAGCCCTGGGAGCCCAGGGCTCCTGTCCTGCCCCCACCGTGTCCGGCCATAGCCTGCAATGCAGTCAGTAAAAAAAAAAAAAGGGAAGGGGGGGTAAATAAAATAAAAAAGGAGGAGGAGGAAAATGCAGGCATGCCTTGAGAACAATTTTCCTCAGGTTTAAGCTTCAGGACAAGCTCGCCAGGGTATTTCAAATGCAGGTAGCAGTGCAAAGGGCTGAGGACAAAATGCTGCTCGAAAAGGAAGGCACAGAGAGTGAACACAACTCGCATTTACAGTACTTAATCTTTTTTCCATTATTAGATACAATTTGACGTCACTTATAGAATTTAAGAGCTCACTGTAAAGCAGACGTTTATTACAACAGAAGGATGGAATCGGTCCAAATGCAATATAGCTACACTGGAGCTATTAAATCTTGTTATAGTTCACTGGGCAGCCAAATACTAGCTTGAAGCAATGAGAGGGAAAAAGAAAAAAAAAATCATCACACCACACCAAAGCACCTACACACCCTTTTCTCTCCTTAAATATTCAATGATATTGTACTGTCTCTTCGTATTTTCCATTCCTGTTACTTCTTTAACATTTGGGGAGAAGCACAAACCTGACTCCCTCCCTTCGGCCTTACAAGCGATGCTGCAGTGGTGCTCAGCAGCCAGCCCTCTACTCACATGCTGACTTTAAGGGGACCAGGTAAAGTCCATCAGCAGAACTTTGGCTGGAAAATTAATGTTTCAAGTCATGCCATGCCTGGAGGTTATACAATAATGAACTAATAAAGAAGCCATTAAAAGGACTAATATGCACAGTGAAGTCACTGATGAGTTCGGAGGGAAAGACAAACCAGTCTCTAATCCTTTTGCTGATGCTGAGGGATAAAACTGAATATTAAAAAGAATGCAATAGAAATTAAAGGTTAAAAGTTTCCAAGTAGTCTCTGTGCTCTGCACAAGCAGGGCAGCTGCAAACCCCTGAGTTCGGTGGCCTTGCGCAGAGCCAGGCTCCTCCATTTGGCTGAGCTGCAGAACCCGGGCAGACCCTGCTTTTCCCCGGCTGCTCCGAGCCCAAGTCCCCCACTGTCACCTGCTGAAAATAGGCAGAGATTACACACACGCATGTAAATAGAGATGTGTCATATAGATTTTATGTATGTCGGTATATATAGACACGTACATGTACACACACACAGAAGCAAAAATAAAAGCACTGACGATGTGATAACTGCAGTGTGTTGGCTGAAAACAGACTGCAAATTGCTGGGGTGGGATAAAATACTGTAAAGAAAATCTATGCAACGCTACAGGCATACAGTGATGGACAGTATTTTGCTTTTATCTGGGACACGTCCATTAGCTGAAGGCCACTGCCATGCAGAAGTCTGGGCACTCAATGGACAGTGGTGGCAGGGAGATGGGATGCTGGCCAAGTTAAATAAATAAATTAAAAAATTAAACACCAAACATGTCTAATTTCTAAGATAGCCCTGGGAGACTATTGCATTTACACCTCACACTTTTGGTTGCTACAATCCCTCGTCCTGAAGGAATTGAGGAGAGTGAACAGAGAGAGCACTTGGTGCAGTCTCCACTAGTTTTTCAAGACCTTGCCTGGATTAAAGAAGTGAAAGAAAAGCCAAGAACAAGCCCAAACATAACCATGCTCTTCACGATCCATGGAACAACCCTTACACCTAGCTCACGGAAGTGCTGGCAGCAGCATGACACAAAAATTTAACCAGGAGAAAGACAAAGAATGAACCAGAGTCAAGGGACGACCTCACCTATCTAACTCAAGCCATCATCCACCTTTCTCTCCATTAGCTGCTGCATTAGAAATTGCATTAACACTACAACATACCCTCTTTTTTTCTTTTTTTTTCTTTTTTTTTTTTTATAATTACATTATTATAATGACAAGAGCAGGAAGTCACAAGAGCTCCTACTCTGTCATCTTAGCAGTCACCACGCATGCAAGTAATTTCAAGGGTAAGAAGTTCTGGGAGCAGCCAGGCTGAGGTGCAAGAGCTCTGCAAACCTCTGCTGTGCAGCCCCCCAGAAGGTGCTCAGGATGAGCACAAACCTACCGTGCTCAGACCTGCTTTGAAAACAAGTGGTCTTACAGCTAGAGCTGCTCAGGAACCAGGTCTATTTCTCTAAAAAAAAAAGAAAAAATTGTGAATGAAGAAATATACTTCAAGCTGCAAAACCAAGGAGTCTCAGTCTGCAGACTATTTACAGATGTAAAAGGCTTTTGCTGCCTAACCTAAGTTATTCTCACTACAGTTCATGCCTCTCCTTTCGTGCCAGTCTCAGGAGAGGTTAACTATTCTTCTGCAAATCCCATTTTCATATTGAAAAATATATGCCTCTCTCCCTCGTCTTTCTTCTGAATTACAAACTTTCAGTCTCTCCTCGAGGGTCACATTTTCCAGCCCTCTTCTGATCCTTCTGCTTCTTTACCCCTCCTCCCACTGATCCACCACCACGGCAGACCTGAAGAAAAAGGATAACGTTTCTTTCATACATCTTTCATATGACTTTTGCTCATATATATTCCTGCATGACATTTGCCAATGGCATAAAGCAGCTGATGGCCACTCAGTCCAAAACCCATTGCAGCCTCATCTCATCTCCCGCAGAAAGGCAACCACATTCCCCATTATACGGTTTATTCATGGGTCTTTGCAATCATTTTACCAAATTATAGCCCATTTCAGACGATTGCTCAAGGTTAGTTTGAATTTTTATCCTGTCCTCCGAATACCTGCAGACCCACTAAAGCTGACTTTGAGACACTAGATGTCTGTTTCCAGTTTCGGGATTTGAGTCAGCACTGAACAGACCCCAGACCGCTTCCTTTGTAGCTCCCTATCACACTGAAAGGGGACATCAACCACAACTCCAGTTTTTCAGTAGTTACAGTCTAGATAGAAATAACATTTTATTACCTCACTTATGCAAATATCACGTGGAAAAGGGAATGAACATTCACAGCTGGTTTTAAAAGACTATTTCGTAGAGGGAACACTGTATGATTGCAAAGTCAGTGTTATAGCGCCGTAATATTTCATGCTGGTTTCATTAGGCTGAGATTTGCCTTGCCTAAAGGGAAGATAGGGAAAGAGAAAATAAGTCCTACTCTATCAGAGGAAACTTGGAATGACACCTAGATCCTTGCACAAGAAGGCAGACAAACACAGCAGTGAAGCTTGATGAACAACGCTGCAATTGAGATGGAAAGTAAGAGGCCATTTTGCACAAGAGGGGTAAATGTTTAATATCTCTATTGCTTCTTTCATCCATAACATCAATAGATTAACACTGTTTCTGTGGCTGTGTAATTTCTTTGGAGTTTTGATCTTGGAAATAATTACACTAAATATTTCATAAGTGCCTTTGAAAGTTTTTTGGTTAATAAAGAAAAAAGAATTGCTAGCTGCTCTCAGATTGCAGCGGGATAATGAAGGTGCACGGATAATCAATAACCATTTTCAGTTCATTATTCAGCACATTTTGGGCTGGTGCTATTTCTTTCCCTCTACCATTCCGCATCCCACATGCGGAGTGACAGAGCATTTTTAAACCATCAGGTCTTACCGCTTTTGAAAAGCATTCTTAATGCTAACCACAACGTGGAACCCCCAGCCTCTAATAACGCCTACAAAATTTATAGCTTTCCAGGGTGCTTTCAGCTGAGCAGATTGCAAGCTGGGGCAGAGGAGGCCAAACTGAACTACTTGACGGATTGTCGGAGTTTCTTCTTTGGTGTAGATAACAAATCGCTGCATTCCTTCAGCAACTCCCAAGTGCATACCAGCTCAGACTGGATCTTGCATTAAGTTCCCTTTCAATTTGGGTAATTTCTGTTGCTTGTCCCTCAACTTTTTAATAAGATGAAAGAAAGGCAAAGTTTCTGTTCTGTTAAGTCACTTCACTAGTCCCTACATATAGCAAAAATACTCACTCATATTTTACTTGTATTACCGCTTGGCTGCTCGGGGCCATCATGGGGCCGGGCCCTTTTCCTTGGCCCCTGATCCAGCCACTGCATTGGGACTACACTTGCACCTCCATAAAACTTAGGGCTTTGAAGGTGTTCCCTGGACTTGTGGGATATATCTGCCAGGAAGAGAAATGCCATTGCCTTGCTGTTGGAAGGGACTGAGCAGAGTCACAGCTCCAGCCCTGCCAGCAGGTCTGACTGAGGAGAGCGCAATTTCTGCGTGCCGCTGAGTGAGACACAACTCAGTCATGCGAGGAGTAAATCAGGAGCCTTCTGGCAGGAGGAGAAAGTCCTGCCAGGAAGAGGCTGACCTGCCTTCCCATCGGAGAGCACGCATTTGCTAAGCTGAGGCAGTATTAAAGCCCTAAAAGAGGGCAGCTTTTCCCAAGGATTACACACTACTGGGCACTACAGCTATTAAAATCCAAGCCTGGCCTAAGCAGCCTTGATTACTAACCCCAACGCGAAGAGTTATTTTCCATCAGGCATCCAGGGGCGATCTCCAGGCAAGATGCCCCACAGAGCTCGCATAACGGCAAAGGACAACTCCTGGTGCTGGCTCTGCCCTGAACAGCCCGGTGACTGACTGACTGCTGGAGCGCTGCTGGCTGCCAACATTTCCCTGCGCTGCCGCCCCGTCACCCCCGAGCAACAAGGCCCACAGCACCCGTGGTCGCCATCCCAGGCCCAGGGCCATCGTCCTGGACACCGCCGTGCCTCCTGCACCTCAGGAGGTGAGAGGCCACGAGGCGAGATGGAGGCCTGCAGCTCCATTTCTACTTCTCGTCAACTGAGGCGGCTCCACTGGCTTCTTCCAAACCAGAGTGCCTGCGACAGCCATCGCTATGAGAAACCCCAGTGACACTTCCAAGCGTTAACCCGTGTGCCCAGCCTCCCCTGGGAACAGCCAGCCCCGTTCCACCCCCAAAAACCACCACAGGACATGCTGTGATCGCTTAAAATATAGCCAGAGCTGGAAACTGAATCTGGGACTTGGGAAGGAGAAAGGCACACGGATGAACCCATCGGACCACATTCACTTGCTGAGAGCATAAGCAGAGGGAGATGAAGCCACGTTGCAGAAAATTCTCTCCTCAAGAAAAATCAAAACCTCTTGATTTTACAGAGTGGAGTTAAATTGGAATCTGCCCGAGACATCAGCATCCCCAGTGTAACCTTCAAAATCCCATAAGATCTTGATTTATTAGTTTAGCTAGAAACTTGAGGGAAAGAAAAAAAAAAAAACTATTTATTGGTGCCTTCTTTTTTTTTTTTAAATAACCGAGTTTTCATGGCAAAGAAATGAAAGTGGACACTTTTACAGACACAATGCAGGAGGCAAATTGAACATATTCTTTGCAGTCAGATACAGCTGGAGAGACAAGATGACAAAAAATGACAAAAAACTGCTGTACGGTATTGGAAGGGAAAATAAAAGCCAAATAACAGCTACACCTTCCATGCAAGCAAACCTTGAGGATGAAAATTAAAAAGCACCCACAAGAGATACCTGCAAAGCATTTAAAGTGCTAGTTTAAAACAAACAACAGCAAAAAACCCACACATTTGTCTTCACCTACTTGCTATGTTTTGCTTTTTTAAATCACCTCTTTTTCTCTGACCACTTTCTCAACAGCCCTGTTATTTCTCCACCGCCACAGCCATCCATCTTCTGATTCCCTCCAACACAGAGAAACCTTCACAAACCTCAGGGCAGAGGACACCTGCAGGAAAGCCGACCATAATAAAACACCCACGTGCTGAGACAGAATTGGACCAGCGGAGGCTGATTACACCGCCGAGTGACATTGTCCCTCCCAGGGGGGAAGCCAGCTGCACCTTTGTATATTTAACTTCTGCATGAGCTTTTCTGAGCACAAAGTACAGCGTGTTTCTACAGAATACTTATAAACTCTCCTCTGATTAAACTCGGGGCCGGCTATACAGCCTTGCGCTTGTTTGGATTTCTCGACATGCAATTCAATTACTATTCCTGTCATTTTGCAGACTCGTTGTGAAACAAAATCCAATAAAATAGGGAAAGAAAATGGCACTGTGGAAGGAACATGAGCACCTCCAGCCAGTCTGGACACCCATGGGCTGAACTCCCCCTGGCTGGGCGCTGCCCACAGGGTTTTCTGCTGCTGCTCTGAAGTGGAGGGAAATTGCAAGAGGGGCAAAAAGCAGGGAATTCACTACAAGCCAAAGACATTGAGCACTGCTACAGAGACAACTGGAGGTACGAAGGTAAGTTCTGGCAAGAAAAAAGAGGAAACAACACTGTTTGACTGAGTCACCCAACTGGAGTGAGTGTATGCAGCATGGAGTGGCTGCTCCAAATCCAAAAGAGCAGCACTGCCTGGCTGGTGCCCAGCTGTGCTCCTTGCAACCACTGCACAGCACTTCACAGATGCATTAAAGCTTTGCCCTGGCCTCAGGAGCTAGGGCAAGTATCATTATCCCTCATCTGTTGGGAAAATTGAGCTACAGAGAGAAGTGATCTGGCCCAGCATTCAAAAGAAAATTAGTGAGAGCCAATTCAGGAGTTTCTGGGTTCTGTAAAAACTTCCTTTTTTTTTTTTCCTTTTAAATAAAAGGGGAAGTCAGAGAGCTCAAATAAATCAAGTTTTGCTGATAACTGGCATAATTCTGCAAGACTAAAGTAAAGACTAAAGCCCACCAGCTGCAGGGAAGTGCCTGGAAGCCTCAAGAACTTTTCTTTTTAGAAAGATAAGAAGCAGATAACAAGCACAATCCATGGGCTTGACTCAGTTGCTTGAATGCGGCCTGCCACAGCCTGTGGCTTCACGGCCCTCAGGACGAGCACGGCCACAACTGCATCCCTCCCTCTCCTACAAGGGCTACGAATATCCTCAAAGTTTCTGTAAGTGACAGGGATTAAACCAGCCAGAATGAAAAGACAGTGAAATCCTCACTTCAAGCAGCATCCTCACAGAAACTTGTGCAAATAATCCTTGCTGTGGATAATGATATCAGACATAATTAAGTTTTGCTCTGAACCCAACAGGGACATTAACATCTTGGGAATCACAGAAGAAACTAACTTTTCAGTTGTCAAATCCACATGAAGAAACTCTGAAGCAATTCCTGCCTCCTGCTTTAGCCTTTTATTCTGGCCTGTTCAGCTGAAGAACTCCTCTCCATAGCCTCTCCCCACTCCCTTGAGTTTCAAAAATCCAAGGGCTGAGTTTACTCAGACTCCTCTCATGGAAACAATGCTATTTCCTAAGGAGGATTTCTGGATGTAACAAAGCGTTCAACTGCCCAAGACCACATATTGTGGTTTCAGTACAACAATACGAGCAGAAAGTCTTCCTAAGGGCAGATTTTCATGTTCCTTGAGGACTTGTGTGGAATTCCGTGTGGTTTAATTCCTCAAATTAAACATGATTTCAATTGTCTTCTCCAACCAAACATTAAACCTCACAAGTCAATCATGGTGCCCTACAACAAAGAGTCATTCTGTGCCCATGGGACAAAGGAAAGCTACTTAATGAGGACCAAAGCTAAAAATCTGTTTCCTGACCTGCAACGCCAATTCAAATAAACTCTTCTCCTCTATTCCCCATCAAATATCCAAACTGTGTCTGGAATGTCCTTTTTTTAAGTGTCCTTTATAAGAAAGCATTACAAAAACAAGTCCAGAAAAAAAGAAGTCCACGAAGGTTTATGGCACAACATTTTCCTTTTCATTACAAGTAACATGGGATGAAAACCTTGCTCCAGCCTGACAACAGCTGAGGAGGCAGAGCACACAGCAGAAAGTGTCAAATCCCATCAGTTCAGGGACAGCTCTGAAGGCCTCGACTGCCTCGTGCACAGCTCCTCTCTCCTTAAACCCCTCCTGGCCCCATCAGGGCAGGCACACTCATCAGGTTGTCTCACCTGACTGGTGCAGTTTCCAGTCTTGGTTGTACAGTTCTTGCTCCACTCTGGCCCAGTGTTTTATGCCTTGAGAATTTCTCATCCTCACTATTTCTGCTTCATGTGTCAGCTGTCAGAGAGCAGGAGCGCTGCACGGCTTTTGCGAGAGCCTCACATGCCCTTCATTAAAGGGCATTACAGCTGTATTTATATCTGACATAAATCTGCTTTGTAAACAGTGACCTGATTCAGGATCTGGACTTTCTTAGACTGCGACATCAGGAGCGCACGTGTGCTGGCCCCTAACGGGCAGCACCAGACCTGCCTGGCCCCGAGAAGAGGCACTGCCCACCTCCAGCAGCAGCCGTTTTGCTTTGCTGCAACCCTGCAGGTTACCTTCTTCCGCTGCCCATCTTCCTCGCTCGCTGCGAACGTGATGGGATCTAGGAGAGGAGCCAAGGGGCTTGAGATGTCAGCTTTGATCAGAATACGGCACAAAAAAAAAGGGGAAAGAGAAGAGAGGATGATTATTCTGAGCAATAAGAGTGACCTCCATGTTACAGGTAATGCAAGTGTCCGAGGGACAGTTAAGTTTGGGCAGTTTAGGCCAAAACACACTGCAAGTGCTGTCTCACCGTCCGACCAGAAATAAGTAGCTGAACTGAAAATCAAAGGCGTGCTCTCACTCCAGGCACCAGACTGTTTTCTCATCTCATTTCTATTTGCTGCCAATTCAAAACGCTATGACAAAAATGTCAGCTCATTAGTCTTGTTCTCAGAAGTCTTAAGGTCTTATATATGAAGTTGGTATTATCAACAGAGTCCATAAATTGCAGCTAAAGTCCATAAAGGAAGCAGTCATGACATAACCCCAATTTAATCTGAATCAAGTTGCTACAGTCAAAGAAGTGTTTTCCACAATGGTAATTAATTTTTAAAAGAATGGATGAAAGGGGTTCTCAATTAATAGAATATGGAGACAAGCTAGAGACGACTGTCCATTTTACTAATGCTGCAATTTAACAGCTATTCAGCATCTAATAACTTCTCATTAAAAGTCAACCCTCCCCTTTTTCCAGCAGATTAGCTCCCCATTTGTCAAACACAATACAGCCTCATTAGCCTAAAAGTTCAATTTCTGCTTTCCCACAGATTTGCTTTTATTTTGCTGGTATCAGTAAGCTAAAACCCTGAATGACAGCAAAGTCCAGAAACCAGTAACACAAACACTGTTTGTTTTTAACGAGTTCTGGATGGCATTTTGGATGTCACGTTCCCAGCAACTCCAACTGCAACACCACATACAAGCAGTTGGAGCAAGAGCCAGGTAGGAAACCCCTGGGTCCTCTTACACAACGCACAAGGCAAAGGAATGTCCATGAGCTGGAGCTCACCTGGAAGAGGAGACTAGGGCTGCCTTTTCCCAACGCCTGTTCCACCCAAGGAACTGCCCCGTAACACTGCACAGCCCGTCTGGAACTGGAGGGTATAGCTGAAAAGGGGACATACAGCAATTTCTGCTTTTACCACAAGTTTCAGTTGCCATTATCTTGAATTTTCGGATTCAGGATGTTCTTCACCTATATAACACAGAGGTGGATGCGTTGTTCTGCGGGGTTGTTTTAACCACCACTGATGCTCCACAGACCTCGCAGCAGGGCGGGCTGGCAGCAAGATAACTCCTAGTGGTCAGAGCTCAGGCAGGACAGCAGCCACAGCCCTGCAGTACAGCACCAGCACCCTCCACTCAGCACCTTTAGAGAAATGTATACCTAGACATACCACGAACACAGGCAGGAGACACATTAGCAGAGAAAAGCTCCTGCCAGGGCAACCCTAAAATAAATAACAACAACAAAAAGCCCCCACACCGTGACGCCAGCAGGGAGGACTGGGCTCTGTCGAGGAAGGCACCACACAAGAAGAGTACGGCCGCACAGCCGTGCGGCGGTGGCTGGGCGCATTATTGAGACCTAAGACCTCAGCGCAGAAAGAATCCGTCTGCACGGACTTCACTGCAGGATCAGAGCTCCAGGAAGTCCCTATGAAAGATAACAGAAACTGAAAGAGGTTACAACTAAGGCTAATACCACCCAAAAGCTAAAGCAAACAAAAACATTCCAGTCTATCGGCTTTATCTGCAAAAACTATTCAGCTGTGTTTAAAGCTGTAACAGCCATATGCTCGGGCTTCAATACAAGGGACACCTTTCCCCCAGCTCCTGCTGTTGTAATTCTAAGGAACGGATCCAGACATCAGCAGAAGGGGAAGTTCAGGATATATACAGCATCGGTTTCCAAGAGAATATTTCTCGTGTTACGTGAGACCAACATTTTTAGCCAACTTGGCAGAAAATAGACAAGCTGCAAAGCTATCCTAAAAATACCAGTCCTGCTAATTACAAGAAAGAAAAGCAAAGCATAAGCAACGGCAGCACTAACAATCCATACTTTTAGTGACACCCTGCTAACAATTTTTTTTTTCCTAAATCCACACCATTTCTAAAAGATCATCTCAGTTGCTCGGGTGTGCAATAGATGTTTCTAGTTTTATGTCATGCAATTGAGACAAGCCAAGCTCATCTCAGACTGACTTATGGCTTCATCTGTGTGATTTACTAGCATGTTTGTCCTCCTCCACCTCTCCTCAGCACAGGGAATATTTGTTTTCTTATTCTGGAATTCAGCTGCACTCAACGGGGACCTTCGCAACACACCCCCAGGTGCAGGCAGGGCACCAAGCCACCATGGGAGGAAGAAATGCTGGAGGGAGATCGGGGAAAAAAAAAGAGAGAGAAAAATCACCAATGTACACCAGCTCCACGATCCATCTCACCGGGCACGGTGTCTGAGAGCAACACACTGCATGCGTCAAGGATGCCGATAACTCACCCAAGCAGTTACTTGTATCCTCCCTGCCTATACAGGAAGCTTTTCCCAAACCCCAGCCTGCTGGAGGCAGGCTTAAATCTTAGCATAACGTGACAAAACTGTCTCCCACCAGGAGCAGGAACGCTATCTGAGGCACAGCACGCCAGCTGGAAGGAAAGGGGATCACAGCATCGATATCTGAACTGAAGAACTTTGGAGCTGAGGGCAGGTCTTCGGCTCGCCCAGACCGACAGCTCCAGTGGGGTCTGTGCAGCCGTGGCACCTTGCGGCCGAGAAGCTGGCCCACGTCTCTGACCTCTGTTCGAGGCAATTCCTTGCAAAAACAAAGCAAGCAGAAAAAAAAAAAGTGGCAGGAAGGAGCAGAAAAGGGTAGTTTGAAATTGCTGACCTCACGCCTCCCCAAGAAGCACGAAGTACGAGGTCCTAACCACTCCTCGCTGCTCTTCCCCTGAAGATAAGTGCTGGAGACCACAGGCCATCTGCCCTACTGATGTCTTCCACTCATTCACCACAACTTCAGTGTAATTATACAGAGAAAAGATCAGAGAAGAAAGCAGAACAACGTTAAGACGACATCAACAACCAGAACCCAGAAGCTTATTCTCTCTGTTCTCCCACTAAAGCAGGAGCTTTTGCCAACGAAGCTACCCCTCCTTCCTGAGGACAGCACCAGACAGCCTCAGCATTTTTAATAAACTGATAAAGATCAAAAACCTCCAAAAGCTTGTAAAAAGCTTAACATCTTAGCCTGGGCTGGAGGCGTGCTGGTGACAGCCCGAAGCACAAGCCAGAGCAAACTCGGGCCTGTGCTCCTGCGCTGAGGGTTGGCAGAGCTCGCAGGAGTCTACGGCTGCAAAAGAAAACTTATTTTTGTCACTGAAATCAGCAAGGGTGACTCACAATAGGCTCGGGGAGCCTCGTTGATGAGTTTTTTTTGTTATGCAGTCACTTTTCACCCTTAATTTTCAAAAATACTTTGAGTGACAATAACGACAATAGAGCATAATAGCCATAATTAGCTAGTGTGAGAGAAAACTTCCAAGTTCCAACCTAACCAGAATTACTACTTCTAAATAGGCCTCACAAATGAGTAACGCAGTCAATCCCCGTTGAGCACTGAAGCTGGAAGAGAACAATCTCAGGGGACTGTCCGTCACCTTCAGCACGGTCCCAACAGCCCTGGCAGCAGAGAGCAGGAGCAAGCACTGCTCAGACGGCCGCTCTGAGGGCGATTTACTGCTGAATAAACCACTGGAAGCATCTCCAACTTACCAGATAAATGGGTCAGACTGGACCAAAATCAAACAAATCGCTGCCTTCTCGAGCACAGGTTAATGTTTTTTTTTTTTTTTTTCTAGCAGGACTAAGAAGGTAGAAAGCACACGGGCAAGCTCTGAAAACGACTTGCCAACCGATGGCTCGACATGCACCTTTTGGGAGTCCTTCCCTCGCACATTCTACACAACCCAAACCGCTCTCTTAAAAGGACTGAAAGCACCAGCAACACTGAGAAGCCAACGCGAAACTTGCTCCATCGCCTTGTGTTGTCAGAGGGCAGAGAAAGGCAAGGAGCAAGTGTGCAAAGAGACAACTATGTGGATGTTACTTCAGCCTTTCTTTCACCTGCGCTGCTCCCTGGGCGCAGCAAAGGCCAAAACCCATCCCCATCCCCAGGGCTGTCCCCAAATCTGTGTGCTCCCCCCCAGGCAAGCGCTACCTGAGCACCAGCACAGACCCTCTCGGGTTCAGCGACAAGCATCAAAGGTTTGAGCACCCCATACAAGCAGGCTCGTAAAGGCAGCAGTCGGATTTAGGACAACCACCTCCGCTTCTCAAAGCGCCAAAGTTGGCCAGAATCTTTATTTAGGACTAAAGTCCAGTAGCTTTCCTCTGAAGAGGGGATAACATGGAAACTATTCTTGCAGAGTTTATTTTGAGCTGAAAATATTTTCCAGTTTCATGTTGACAAGCTGGGATTCTAACCGCGCTGTGTTACAGGATAACGACTGAATTTCCAAGGCCTGACATGGGGAAAAGCAGAGAAATCTCCGTTTTCCTCTTTAAGGTGTTTGTTCCTGCAAGAATTTTTAAGCTTTCAAAATAAGGTCATGCGCTCCTGCAGCACAAAAGGGCCCCAAAACCAGACCACAGCTGATGCTATCTATCATCCCAGGTAAACTGTGATGATCAGATTAGCCAAACAGTTATACACGGACCGTATCTAAAGGAGAAGGAAACAATTTTCTCAGATTCCTCCCCCTGGCAATCACCTCGGAGATTTTCCAAACAAGCGAGCAGCGTCAGCCTCCCGAACACGTCCCAGGGCTGAGCTCCTCTGGGACTCAGAAACAAATTCCTTCAGCCCTGCTGGAAGCCCGGGTCAGCCTGTCACATGTACTGAAGAAAACACTTTGCTAGAAGGACGCAGTAAAAGCATGCATTAAAACCTCTCGTTTTATCCACACCTCCTGCGATGCCTTCAAAGAGCATTCCTGCGAGTGGCTACAGAAACCCCCCGGGAGAAAACCTTCCCCTCCTCACCCAAAGCAACGTGCTTTGGTGCTGCGCGAGGGGAGGTTGCAAGGGCAGAAGGGACGATTTGCTGCGTCTCTCCAGCACCTTCCCTCCCCAGTGGCCCAACACATCTTGCTCCAGAAGTGCTGCCAGCCTGAGGACACCCACAGGGGGAAAGCCAGTGAGCGCGAGGAGGTTTTGAAGGTCCGACGCAAAGGAACAGAGCGAGCTGCACAGCACAGCAGTGGCACCAAAGGCACGCCTCCGAAATCCCACCTGGGCTCCTTATTCAGGCTGTGAGGTACCCACGGACCAACGCTAATTACCACTTGTACTCTTACTCAAAGTGAAAGGGGTTAATTAACTGAACGCATACGCGTACCTTCGGAGCTCAGTCCCGGCAGCTGGAGGCACCTGGGTGATCTGCCACCCCCACTCCTTGGAAGCAGCTCCCCGAGGGGGCACGGAGGACGAGCGCACACAGCGACAGCAGCAGCGAGCAGGGCACTTGTGGCTTTTCAGCTGGGAGGTGGCAAAAAGCCTCGCTCGACACGGGACCATCAGCTAGAGGATACCACGTGCATTTTTTTTTTTGTGTGTGTGAACAGGAAGTTGCTGCTTTGCTGGAACACAAGGTGCTTCGTTTTTTCCCCTGTAACACAGCCCTGCTCCTGCAGGCAGAGCTCACATATCTCCGCTGCCGTGCTCCCAGCGTTGAGAAATGCTGTCAAAGGGACTGCTGGGGCTCGAACTAGGGGTATCGGAAAGAAATGCCATCAAGTTTTTACTTTAAAATGCATTTAGCTTTGTGCAGAGAGCTAAGAACTCTCCCTCAGCTCCCTCAGATGTTCTGGCACGTAGCAGTTCTGCAAAAGGCGGCAGAGACAAACCTTTCCCTCGACAGAAACACGCTGCTCGGGGTCAGCCACACGGGTCCCTGTCCTCTTCCACTCCCAGAGCAGCAACGCCCTCCCTGGGACTGCTCTGAGCAGGCATCAGCACCAGGGGCTGCAGAGCACAGCAACCATCCCCACGCTGCTTTTTGGCTTACTCTTCTCAACTCGACGGGATGGAGGAGGCGTCTGGTTCGGGCTGCAGTCTGTAAGTGGCACCTCCAGTTACTGTGACCTTAGGCACTCCGAACGTTAATGTCAAGCACCCTCTGCCCCTTTCCCGAAGCATGATTCAGGCACAAATTTAGCACAAGCTAAGCAATTCAGAGGGTGACTGTGCTGCAGTCAGGAGGGTTACTACACACCGCCCAAACCCATGACATTTCCATAGAAACCACAGTGGGAAAGAGAAAAGCCTCAAAAAGCTGACAAGAGAAAAACACTTGCTGAAGTAATTCTGGAGGGAAAAACACACACGCGCGAGGTCCTCCCCGGCTCTCCAGCAGAGCGGGCACTCAGAGGTAAGAGCTAGCATCACTTCGATGCCAACAAAACTTGGTGAGACCCACTTGACACCACTACACACCCCTGATGCAGAGGCTGACCATCCAGAGCATTATGCGGCAGAAGAGGAGAAAATTTGGCTTTTAAAAAAGCATCAGGTCAAAGCCGAAGGAGTTCTGGCTTTCACGATTTTAGTTATTAAGAGCAGTGCCACACTTTGGTCAGCGTGCCATTAATTTCCTCCACGTTTCAGTCCCTCCCGCTGTCTGATGGCAATAACCACGCATACCCCGGGGGGAGATTTCAGAGGACAAACTTGCTGAGCATTCCAAGCAGCACTCCCTGTTATCTGCAGGGGTATTTTTGCTGTTAATGTGTCACCAAACATAAAGGAACCTCCTTAACTTTTTCCAAGATTGGGTAAAGTCTTCCAGAATACAGGTGGGATTGATTAAGCAAATAGATACTGGGGAAAGTGTAATGGAAGCAATTGATTCTTTTGGTCAAACAACCTCCCTGCTGAGAACAGGAATAAAATAAAATTAAAAAATAACATTACTACCAGGTGCACACATTTTCAGCTGCAAGCTAATAAGCCACTCCCAGCAAAAAAATAGCTTAAGTATGTTCCATTACATACTTGCCTACTCCAGAGAAGTGTTATGTGACATCAAGGAAAAAAAAATCAGTCAAGAAAGCGATGGCTTTTAAATAATTCAGGATGCTCTGCTCTTGTTCTGGAAACCAGTCACATTCCAGTGCTTGGCAGAAGCGAGCCGGCTCTACTGGGAGCGACGCAAACATGCACGGAAGGAGGCTGTTTGTTCCAAACTGAATCACTCGGTGAGATGCCTGCTGCGTCTCCAACCCTTTCCAGGCAGAGGAAAAACATCCCCAGCTTGCCTGGTGCTCAGCTCAACCGACTGCACACCCCAGCACCTTTCTACAAAAGCCAGAAGGAAAAGCCACGCCGAACTCCACGAGGTTCGAAAGCAAATCTGCACGCGAGCATTTCCCAAAAGGTCGGGGAGGTTTGGTTCAGGCTCGTTAGCTCAAAGAACAACAAGATTCTCGCGTCGCTGTCGGCGGGACGGTACAGAAATCCCTGTGACAAACACCCTCAGCGTGCAATAAAAAGCCAAGTCGCTTACCGTGGCACAAGGCGAAGCTGCCGGCAGTGCTCGCAGACACAGCGCACCTCGAATTAACGTCGCTGGCTCCAGGCACACGTCTCGGCTCATGTGCGACCTGCACGCCACCGAGGCTTCGCCGTTCTCTCCGCTCAGCTCGTACGAGTCTATGAATCGCGCCAGGCATCGAACGGGGAGCTGCACGAGCACGCGTGCGACGTGTGCACCTCGCTCTCCTATTGGGGCTGTGCTGCTGTGAGTCGATTGCCCCCGTTCCTCCCTTTGGCAAGCCAAAGCTTCCCTGCTAGCATCCTTCACAGACAGCACATGACTTTCTGCCTAGGAAAAAAACGGGACTGCTTTTTGGGTCTTGAAAAATACTTCAGCCCGACGGATGCGTTTTTCTCTGGAATTAGTTTCTAAAGATACACTCGAGCTGCCACTTCATCCAAAGCAGAGCTAAAGACACTAAACAAGTCAATACATTAAATGGTTTGTCTTGTTAGAGGCTTTACAGCTATTTAATAATGAGTTCTGGTAACTGCTGCCTGTATATGTTTATTATTGTATGAGAGTCTTTACAAAAAGCCCTGTGTAATGGCACAACCTCGCCTTTCAGCTGCGTAAAAATTCCATGCTCCAATCGATATCATCATCATTAGCAAGACACTAAAAAAAGATCAGCAGAAGCTATAAAATACAGTAAATTACATTCTGGAGAACAGCTTTACTGCCACCATATTTTACAGAAATCCTATTTAAAATTCGCACGTGGAAAAAAAAAAATAGGTACACACAAAAAAGCAAATCTGGGCAGGAGACAGAGCAAATACGTTGTGTTCTCTGACCTGTGGGATAATAAAAGCAGAATGGTAAACTCCGAGCTGACCTTTAGGGGTCAGTCACATTTTCCATGTGCTGTTAAATATCGCTTGCAAAGGCGGGGGGGCAGCGGGGGGAAATCAATTCAGAAAGAAAGAAATAATGCGAGGCGTTTACACGGAGCAACCAGCGAGAAGTTGTTACTTTCCAAACCAGAGCGAATCGCCCATCGCTTCTCCGGACCAGAAGAAAGCTTCGCGTCCCTCTGCCGATGTGTTGGCACTTAAAAGTTTTACACACCGCGGAGTCGGAGCCTCCGAAAGCAGGCAGGCACTTCCATCACGCAAACTAACACACATTCCTCCCTCTCCCAGCACGGAGGCACTGACGGGCACGGCAGCTGAGTTCACAGAGCACGAGAAGAGCGTAAGCGTTTCTTTGGCCAATAAAAACAAAACTCAAAGCTACAAATATAAACCCAACCTGGACCACGAGCCTGCTGCTGAGGAACGAGCCGTTTACCCTTCAACTTCAGCTGTCTTCCCAACCAAAAGGCACTGAAGGATGCTGACACGTGTTACCCAAGTTGCTGCCGCCTCATTACCTGGACTAAGGAGCCAAGGCTTACACCACAAAGCCCCCCCTTCGTTATCTCACACCAGGAAGAAATCCAGAATTTATCAGGAATACCTAGTTATGAGAATTTCACCTTGAATAAAAACAAACGGGTCCGAAATGTAGGTGAACTTACTCCAACTCTATTCAGCGCCGCACGAAGTGCCAAAAAAAAAACCAACCCAAAACATAAAAAAAAGGGTAAAAAAAAAAAAAAGCCACTGTTTTTTCTGGCTGCTGGTTTCACACAGGCCCGGAGCAGCCGCAGGAGCTGCCTCGCACAGGAGACACTCGCTGGGTGCTCTCGGGGGGGTTGCAGCCCACCTCCTCGGAGCTGCCGTGGGGCCGTGGCCACCCACCCTCGGCTGCCCTCGTCCCAGCTGCTCCTCTCGCCCCCGGCCATGGTTCCCTTGGTCTGGCTCCTCCAGGCTGAGGCTAACGTGGGCCAGGCTTGGGCAGATGGAAGGGAAGGAGATGGAGGCATGGTTAGAAGGAACTGGGATGCCAGGAACCAAACCAAGCCCAAAGGCATGGGTTGTGGGGAGGCCACCTGCTAGTCTCAGTCTGAGTGGATGGTTCTCGTTTTATGGTAAAGGTGGCTCTCGTTCTAAAGATGCTCTTTGATGAAAGGACTCGATACCTGATATAGGGAAAACCCAACTCTCGGAGTTAACAAGCGAGCCGTAATTCCATTTATTTCCATTTACTTTGCTACGCCAGGCGAGGCTACCTTCAACACCCAGTTCAAAAAATCAGAAGCATCCCTAATTTAAACCTAAAATAGGGATTCGAGACAAAATAGCCAGGTGATGCTTGCGTGCAGAGCAAATACAGCAATACTCCATTTCTCTCTGAAAAGTTGGCTTTTTCGGGTTGGCTTTTTCCAGGGATTTTTGCGTAATGGCACGCTTTTTCCCTTTTTACCTTTATGCCAGCTTCTCTAGAAGGAAAGCAAACAAGCCACTGTGACTAATCCTTAGCTTTGCCAGCTGACAGAACCAATTACATTACCACACCGTGCTTTAAAAAAAATAAAAATGACAATTTATTAGGGGGGGAGGAAAAAATGTGATGCTCCGGGGGATCCTGCCCTGGTCCCTCCATGCTCCCCCCGAGGCACGGCCCGGTGCTGCTCCCTCGGCCCCAGGAGCCTGCCCGGTTTGGGGACACACGCCGGGCAGAAAAGCCCCGTTCAGGCACAAAAAGGGAAAACTGGCTCTCTGCGATACAGGAACCGCCACGGTAAGTTGCCATGGAGAAAAGGGAACTGCTGAAGTGTCTTGAGGTACACGGTGCCGAGAGACATTACTGCAAAGCCAGAGGGAATACAGAAGCAAATGGATTTAAGTGCTCCCACAAACCTGAAGCTTCCAGACAAGAAATTACCAGTAATTACTAATAATATAATTTTCATGCAGCACTCATCAGTACAAACCAGTTCTGTCCTCACAACAAAGAGGAACAACAAAAGCCACAAACAGTTACCAAATTAGCTTATTAAGATCTCTGGGATTTTTTGAACCTTCATAACCATCAAAATTGGTCTGAACGCACAAACACGATTACAATAAAGAGGCCCAGATATTTTCTGGGCACAGCAGCAGCAGATGCAGCGTCATCCCGCAGGCAGCGGGCGCTCAGGAAGCTCTTTCACGGGCACGACGGCTGCTGCCCCGGAGCCGCTGCTCGCCTCCCGCGCTGCTCCTCAAGCTTAGGAAGCTGTTGTTGCTCCCTTTCCACACTCGCTCCTCTATTTAAAAAATAAGAAAGCACACGCTGAATGGCAGAGGTGGCTAAGCAGACTGTACAGCCCACAGCCCACAAGACAAAGCTCGCAGCAGAGTTAAGAGGTGCTAAGTGGGAGAGCCCAACGGGGGTTGCTGATTTTCCTCCCATGTCTCTCCCTGTTCCCCGTCAAGGCACGGCCCCGTAAGGCAGGAAGCCCAGCCACGATCAGGCGCTCGCTTCGTTAAAATCCAGGCACGGCAACGCTCGCTATCAACCAAAGCGATCTTCATCCGTCCAGCGGGACCTACGCACATCAGAGATGGAACCGCTGGGATGAGAAGCCCCCACGGTGCCTGGCTGGCTCGGTGAAGAAGCTGCAGTCACCGCACCAGCAAGGCGAAGAGGAGAGAGGTGCAGCGGGATGGAAGCAGCTCGCTCTGCTCCAGCTTCTGGCCAGGAAAAGGGGAAGGGGAAGAGGAAGGGGAAGCTGCACACAGCTCGCTGTCCCCAGCCACCAGAGCAGCAGCCAGACCAGGACGAGGACGCAGCTCGCTCCAGAGACGTTTTTAGCACTCAGGGAAGGGCTAACTATCCTGTACGGCTGCATCCACTCAGTTTCCAGAATCTCAACCTCTCTAATGATAACAGTTCCTGGAAGAGCACTTCTAACCGAATTAGAGGACATCTCACGAGCATGTCCTTGGCAGCAAGAAGCCCATAATGTGGGAAGACGCCTGACTGCGTGATCCAGGCCCTCCCTAATTCAGTTACGTGCCCCGTCGAGCAGAGGTGAGAGGCAGGTGTTAGAAAAGCAGTCTGCACTCAAGGTCGTGGTCTGTGGGTTGTGTGCGTGTGTTTTTTCTCCCACGCACCCCATTTCTTTTAAGTAGTGGAATGAGTTGCTGGTCTTTCACCTTTACCAGCACCAGCTGTGCTGCTGAGAAAGGTGCAACGCTCATCTCCCATTGAAGCTAAAGCAGGGACCCAGTTTTGTTGGAGGAGGGAGGACGCAGAATGGAAGAAGCTTCATCCTACACTAATTGGGTTAGGCATCGCCCAGACACGCTTGCTCAAGGAATTTCTATGCAGTGGAAGAAGAGATTTCCCACAGCGACAGATACTTTGTACAGTTGTCCAAACTAAAACATCCATTTGACAGGGGATTCAGCCCATCCTCGGACACACTCGTGCTCTGAAACATGCCCTTAAAAGGAGAGTTCGTTGTTCTTTTGCATTAAGCAAAGCTGTGTTAAAATGTTTGTTTCCAATGGAAGAGGGAGACAGACATCAGGAGGAAGCAAGCTGCGTCTGAAGAGCAGAATTTCTGGCAGATGGGTCAAGAGCAGCAGCTGTGCTCACAGAAACACGCGCATCTTTGCATACTTAGGGTTGCCATTTGGAAAACATCACAGAAGACAGCCTACAGCAGGGGGAAAGGGGGCCATTTTTGGCAACAGGTGTCAGGATACACTTCTCTTGTACCTTTCCAGGGGGTGCTGCAGACAGCTTTTCCCTGTTGAGCAGGGAAAAGGTCAGCATTAACAACAAAGCTGTACTGGTTAGGGCAGTACCTGAAATACCCTGCAGAGATATATATCTTAATTGTGGTGTGATCGACATGTTGCCTGTGTCCAAGTCGAGCTGCTGCTGTTCCCAACCAGGCTTCAATTTCCTTGGCAGCCCTCCAGCCCCGTGCTGTGCTCCCTGTGCACGTTGGCAGCACGTCTCTCCGCCCCCAGGGAGAGGGTGGAAGTTACCTTCAAAATGTGCACGGGGTGCGAACAGGGAGAACAAAAGGCTTCCATCAGAACAAAGAAGTGACACATTTTGGCCTGCGCCCTTGATGAGAAGCAGGTGGCGAGCACAGGGATGACCAAGGAAGACCGAAGCTGAGGAGCTGGCATCCAACAAGTCTGCAGCGCAAGAACTTGTGTTTAATTTCTACATCACCACATCCTACTGTGCCCGCTACACGCCACTTTCTGCAGCAGAGCCAAAAAGCAGTGCCACAGAACTCTGCGAGGCAGGCACGGTCGAGGCAAAGGGCTGCTGCTGGATTTACTAACCTGTGTCACGGAAAGAGCTACAGATGCCTTATCATCGCTGAAATGTTACAGAGATAACGTGCGTGTGTGTTAGCTGCCTCCTGGAAACGCAGCTAAGGGCACTTCTGTGCTTATCCTGCGCCGAAAGCAGTGCATCAGATCTTTTAGGCTAACAAAAGTCCCAGGCACCCAGCAGAAAATGAGAGCTTCAGCAACAGCACCACCGATTTTGAAACAGCCTGGCCTCAGCAGGCTCTCTCTCGAGCCTCCTCTCCCTCCTTTCAAGATGGTATAAATGGGTTATTTTCCACAGGTAGGGCCAGGAAGACCCAGGAATTGTTACAAGCAGGATCTAAGTAATGAGTTTGCCAAATCCCATGTGCCAATGACACTTAAAATGCTGCCCTAAACACACGGTGTGGTAACAGTAATTAAATAACCAACAACTTTGTACTGCTGTGACCTTTTCCTTGAAGGATTGGGAAGTGCTTAGAGGAGATGCTTTTGTCGTGCCGGCACAGCTCGGCCATCTCGCATCCCGAGGCCGGGAAGGCAGCTCTCCCCTTTCAGAGGAGCCCTGCACAGGTTAATGAGCTCTCCTGCCTTCTCCGTTACAGCTCAGGGATACAGAGGAATGTCAAGTGTGATGCTGACATCTGGTACAGCAAACACGTACAGGAGGGCTGCAGTAAGAGGAGAAAGGGCATTAGAGAGGATCGTGTCAAAGCCAGAGCCAGTCCTGCGAGCCTTTTGTAGGTGAGCGCGCCGAGGATTACTCCTGAAAAATCAGCCTGATGTAAAGGAGAAAGCGGGGCAGCAGGAGGATAACTCCGCCAGCAACACTGATTATAGACAAAAATAAATCACCACCCTATTGCAGGTGCCCTCAGCACCATTTCTAAAGATCACCCTACTGAAAGCCTGGAAAGGGCAGCAGGACTCAGGAGAAGGAGATCACCCTGAGTTCAGCCCTGGCTGAACCCCGTTCTGTGGGACAAATCCCATAACCTGCAGGTTACCCCTTACCCCAGCCAGAGCCAGCACCCAAAGAGCTGGCAAGCACGAAAGCCATTTGCTGCATCAAGTATTCAACAGGGTCAGCTCTTGGCAATTGTTATTCCGAGGACCCGGTCCTTCAACTACTCGCTATTTATGCACATTGCTCATCTGAGCACGCCTCGAGCTTGTAAGCCTTCACAAGGCTCCAGATAAGACTTGCTCTATTCATAAACAGCAAAGCTCAAACAGAGAAAAGATCCCTGCGTTATTCAGGGCTATTGAGAGAAGGGAAATTAGATAGCAGGTACCGAGAGAAAGCCCGAGCATGTGTGTTATGTATTTCAATGGAATCGACGTTTCTTCATTGGCTTGGGTTTTTTTTTTTTTTTTTTTTTTTTTTTTTTTTTTTACGGTTTAGGGGATTTCTTTGGCTTTGGTGTATTTTTTTTTCTCCCTCCAGAAGGCTGCAGTTGCAAAGGTAAGATTCTTAATGAAAATGATCAAACAGCTACTCTTGTCACAGCGGGAGAGGAAGAGGGTAGGAGAGGCTGAACGCCACATACGCGACACGAGCAATAGCCGAGCTTACTGGGGCTAACAGGAGGAGGAAAGTCAAGGTTGAAACCAAACAAAAACAAATAAAACCACACGATCTAGAGAGTTTAGATATTTAATGTATTGTCACAGGAGACAGATTGCCCAGAACAAAGCAAACACAGAGGAGGACGCACGATGCAGGGTGCTCAGGCAGCGGTGCCGAGGGTTCAACGCTTCCTCGGCGTGTTCCCCAGCCCGCAGCTTGGGCTGGACACGGCCTCTGCTCGGGGCTTAACGTGCCAAGGGGAATTCTCTTCAGGGAACACAGTAAATAATAAATACAAAGACAAGTCAAGAAATTTGCTACTGTATCTTCTTAATTCCTTACCTCATTAGCTCGACTGTAAACTAACCTTTTTTCTTCTGTTAAGATTTTCCCCCTGTAACTGCCATATTGCCATATCACGTTCTTGTTCCACTGTCATTTCAAGAACTTATCCCCCTCAGTCCAAGAACCAATTTTGTCACTTTAAGCCCCAAACCTGCAAACACACGTGCTGACAGCTTTCCTGAAGTTGCGACTACAAACGTCGGTAGGGAGCACAGGCAGGGTTTGTGCTGCTTCAGGAGAAAAAGCAAGTGAAGCCCAGCACACCTCCACCTTTAGAGAAACCCTGCTCCGCCAGCTGCTCAGACTGAAAGCAGCTTCTCACAAAAAGGCTTCAGCAATCCCCCGCTCCCTCCTGCTGCACAAAGGGAACCGATCCACCTGGAGCATCGCACCGCATTGCGGGCACTTCTCTTCCAGGAGCGCATACTCTCGATTTTCATCCTCTGCTTTACATGGGCGCAGTAACCTCTCTCCAGGCTAAAACCCACATAAAGCAGTTACAGGTCGAAGAACATGCAGGAACAGCAAAATAAAACTAGCATTTCTGACATTATTGGGCTGGTGAGTCATCAATTAATTCTTGTTTGTCAGCTCCTATAAAGGCCGAGATCTTCAGAGGCAGCTGGGGCCAGCAGACCCTTGACTGAGCAGGCAGCCGGGCTCGGGCCAGGCTGCCCAGAGGCACCAGTGCCCTTCCTCCCCCTTTAGCTGCCAGCAGAGGCAGGAAGGGATTAGAGAGGAACTCCCAGTGACAACATCCTTCCCTCCAGCCCTTCTCCCAGCTCCGACCTCCACCGCGAGGCGCCCAGCACAAACCCCAGCAGCGTTTCGGCCCGGCCAGGCGCTGCCATCAGTTGTGTCCCTCCAGGGAGGCGCCTCTTCCACCACGAAAGCCTGGGGCTTGGCTTTTGTCCCTGGCATAGGGTTCCCTCACAGCTGTGCTCCGGATTCAGAACAGGACCATCCGTCACACGTCCAGGAGCCCGTCACTGCAGGCAGCAGGTCTAACCCATGCCCAAGCCCCACGCAACAACAGCTGCAGATCAGAAAGCACCACTGCAGATGAGAGGCAACTCAAAACCCAGCTCGCTTCGAGCTAGGCACCCTTATTAAAATCCTCTTGGTCAGGATGCAGAGGGAAAACGAGGGATGTATTTGCATTTAATGGCAGGGACCGCATAGTAATTGGCAGTCTCTATACCCCGCCTCACAAATATAACTCGTACTGAATGCACGCTTTATTTCTTTTATTCTTACGTTGGAGTTTTTCTTTTCCTAAGGCAACCCACTGAGCCCTTCCCATGCTTTTCCTTCTCCCCTACCACGAACTCTGTTTGAGAATAGTTCTGCGGAACAGGAAAAAAAACTGTCCCCTGCTGGAGCCAGCCAGATCAGACTATTTTCTCTAAATGTAACAGCATTTAAATATAATAGTAATCTTTCACAAGCAGGAGCTAAGAAAGCTGGTGATCAACAATACCAAAAAAAAAAAAAAAAAAAAGTACTTCTCAGGGACCAAGAGTCAAGTCTCTTATACCTGAGAACAGTTTCCACGCATGCCCATCGCCTTGGAAATTTAGATCAGCTAAAAAAGCCCCACCACATGGGGAAAGGAGCTTGTTTGGGGCTTTCTCTAAGTGGGATCAAAGGCAAAGTGTTCAGAAGTCCTGTTAAGAAAGTAGCAGCCTCTTGACGTTTAAGTGGCTTAATGCTTTTGGGAAGCGGGCCCTGAGTACACTGGTGACCCAGGGTGCTACTGGAAAATTGTGCTTCTGGTGCTTAAGTTTTCCTAGAGCCACCAGCTTCTAAGTTCTAGGATAGCTTCAGAGCAATAAAACCTCACGTTGAGCAGCTTGAGTTTTCCCGTAGCTAATTATCAAAAGCCAACGTTGGCAAGGAGCATTATGTGCTTATCCAGTGGAGTCAATAAGAGATTGCTCATTTGTGCACATTTGGAAAGGGCAACCCCATCTGCCTCGCCTGTCTTTCACTGTTATATTTAAATACATTAATATTTTAATCTTCTAAAAGCAAAAGCAATTTATCTCTTCTTTAAAAATAAATAAGGTAGGGAATGCGATCATTTTTAGACAGCGGTATCTAGAGAAACATTTTAACGCAGATGCAGACACGCTTCAATACCCCTAAAGCATACAGAAAGTCAGATCCAAAGTCACGCAGGACTAACAATTCGATGCCCAAACTCACACCTTTCACAAGGAGCCAGGCTTTTAAAAGATAAACCTGCAACCACGAACTAATCTCTTGAGAAGACAGGAACAGATAGACTTCTATCACTTCAAAGAAATAGTTCCTCCCATGTTTTACAATAGGAGAGATAAATAATAATAATAATAATAAAAGAGACAGGAAGAGACAGACAGACATCTGGGTTATGTTCTAAATGTAATTAGAAGCCTGACAACAGGACAGAATAATGTCAAACAAATTACAAGCAATGTGTTTTCATTCACAGGGTGACAAGTCAACAGGCAGTCAGTTAATTTTAAGACTGATTATGTACCAACTCCTTAAATAAGATAAACACACTCACATACACGGAAAGCAACAGGGAGTCCAAACACACCATCGATTTCCCTTTGGGTAAGGCTGAACATCGCAGTTGTATCCGAGAAATAACGAGAGAGAACATTTTAGGAGTTTTGTTTGTTTTAAAAGCAGTTGCCATTCCCTTCAGGGCGCCCAAGCCACCGTGCTTCAGAGCCCAGGCTTGGGGCTGCTGCACATCCCCAGCGCGCACCGAACACTGACACAAGCTGCGTAGGAGAAAATCAGGTATAAAGGCACTACGGGGCACAGCTCCCACGGACAGTCCCACCTGATGTGATACCTTTTGGGAAGAAAAGCAGCAGGGTCCTGAACAAAGATCTTTGGAGAGCAGCACCCTGACGCTGCGTCAGGTGGCTCCAGGCTCCCCAGCGCCCCTGGGCACCGCGCAGAGGCAGGGAAGGGCTCCGCCACATGAGCACACTCGGGGGCTTTTGCACATCTGCTCTTTTATTTTGTTTTGTTTTCCCCCGCCTTGGCTCCCCCCTAGCCCATCAGGGTAGGGAGATGCAGCCCCTCGTGAGCAGAAGGGAACCTGCTAGTTGGCAACTGCATGCATTTGATGGTGGTTTTTGCCTTTTATTTTTTTTTTAAAAAGCAATCTTAATTTATCAAGTAGCAAAGGGGGAAGATGCCCAGCCCAGGCAGCTGGGAACAAGCAGTTGCAGAGGGCATCTTTTCTATTTTCTTGCAGTGATAAGAACTCCCTGTTTGTTTGAATGATGGTGGCTTCACGGGAACACCAATGCAGAGCCAAAAGACGACAGCTGTGACGTAAATAGAGGAAAAAGCAAACAGACTCGGTGCTACGCGTTAAGGCAGCAACGGGACACGATGGTGGAGACGCCAGGCTGCAGGGAGAAACAATGCAGCAAGACAGAATGACAGATGAAAAAAGAAAGGTTACAAAAGCAGAACAGACTAGAAAGGCACTTATAGGATAATAATCCTTGCCTCTGTTTCTAATTATATCTGTAATACTTAAAGCTGAAAGGATTTTAGAAGGCCAATTTACTTTTCGTCCTCTGTGCCATTTTCTGTTGGCGTTTGCCCCAAATGCCTGAAGACAAATGGTCGGTTTCAGCATCTGCTAACACACGCGTGCAGCTGGGGTGAAACACTTCCCAGGAAACTCCGCAAGGGACGGAGCCAAACCGGGGATGGACACAGCCCCAGCAGACCAGGACAGGGCAGGAGGTGAGGGGTGGGCACCGGGCTGCAAGTGCGTAGCGCTGGATGGCAGCACTCACTGCACCGAGTGGTAGGAAAAGGAGCCACTGCCTGGGGCATGCTAACCACCTGCAACGGGCTCCAGATTTCTCGAGGATTTTAAAAAGGGCAAGGGTTTATTAGGAGAGTGCTGGTAACATTTCCCCACTGCTCTGTCTCAGCTTTTGAGTCTGGCTTGCATGGCATTCTCTGGTCAACAAAGCCCACAGGGCAGGCACCAAGGCAAGCACAAGAAGAGAAGCATCCCTGGGGGTTAAAATCCTCCCACTGTGGCCAGGGCAAGCTGGGCAGCCCCCATCAGACGTGTCCCTGTCCTCAAGCCTGCCCATGGAAATGCAAACCCAGCAATGCCACTGCAGCGACTCTGGGCACCTTCTGGTGATGGTCTTACACCAGAAAACTGTGGAACAGCACTGGACTGTAAGTTAGACATCAGCTCAAAACACTGTGCACTGGATTAACCAAGTAGAGATAAAAATTGTAATCGCAGAGCTATTCGGAGCAGAGTGCTCTGGAGAGGAAGCCGTACTTAGCTTATCTCCTCACGAACAGTAGTACTTTGGTTTCATCTGGAGCGTTGTCACTGTAAAGAGACGCAGCGCTCTGAGAATTTTAATGCCTTATGCCCCGCTTCAAGAAATCAACCCAAGTTTCAGAACACCAAAGCCTGTCCCAGCAAGCAATCAGGACAAACCATCACAACTAGAAACATGTAAAAATTTGGAAATGCACAAACATAATGAAAAATGCAGCAGCACTGCCAGTACACTGAGAATTAATACTGCTATCCGGAGGGAAGGGGAGCATCTCTACGCTCACTATTTGCTGCATGATTCACCTGAATCTCTCTGCTAATTAGCGTTTTCTACCAGAAGTAGGGGGAAGGGAAAGACTTTTGGAAAAGAAAAACTACACCAGAGATGTTGTTATAACAGTTTCGAATATTTCGGGTAATGCTTCAGATGCTGCAGTGAGAGATCTTACCCAACAGCTTTTGGAAACAAGGCAGTAATATTTGTCATCATCACCTTCCCCAGCTCAGTATGCTGAAAGCTGAACAGAGAAAAAAACCAGACAGCCTTGGAACAGTTAAATGTTTGGGGGGGTTGTTTTGGCTTATTACCGGTAACTGAACCAAACCAGAAAAACAGTCTGAGGGGACAGGCTGCGTCCACCGCACTAAACCTTGTCCCACAACAAAGATAAACACACTTTTGCAAAAGGAAGAAACCGTTCTAACGTTGTTGAGATTTCTAAAATTATCTTTCCGACTGCCGAGCCTGAATCCTGTACTCCTTACAAACAGCACTGCCCGAGACTCGTCCCCCCGCAACACAACGCGGCATCCCCACGGCCTGCCCGCGCCGGGAGGCCCGGTACATCCAGGACATACCTGCTCCTGGAGAGGGCTCTTCCAGGTGCTCTTTTCTTAACCTGAAGCTTATGAACAAAGGGCCCCACTTCTTCCCCAGTCAGCCACGGGTCAGATCCCAAACTGAGGACAGATCGGAGCCAGCACGAAGCCCACGTGGAGCCAGAATGGCATGAGGGGCCCGAACCAGCCAGCCACTTCCCAGAGCCACAGGGAAAGGCATCGGCACTACCGCGTTGCACTTGCGATTACTTTAAGCAATCAGCTTTAGAAAAACACTAATAAATAAGGTTCATTACTCCTTTCGCATAACAGTACAACTTGTACTTAACCTTCCTGTCACTAAAGAAATATTACATTTAAGAAAGCATCAGAGTATCAATTTAACAACTGAGCAAACAATACCTTCACGCTGTTATGCCTGTTGACCTTTGATTTACAGCTACATTTTTGTCAGGTTTCTTTTTTTTTTCTCCCCCCTCTTTTTAAATTAAGATGCTTATATCCTGACAGGTAACAAAGTTCACTCTATTAAATTAACATCTGCCATCAATAATGCACTATCAGAGAGTCAAACATTTACAAAGCATCAAAAACAGGTGACCGAGCATCGAACGGTCTTCCTCTGTATAGGTTAAGAAATGAAAAGCCAGTCAACACCTGGAAGCTAAACACATCTTGCACACATTTTTGGTCTGTGAACAACGGGCTCCAAACGCTTGGCTTTGGGGCTGCCGCCAGAGGAGCCCAGCGGGACGGCGCAGGCTCCTCGCCGTACTGAGGTGACCAGGCCGGATGCATCATCGGCCTCACGTGTAGAGCACTGACTGGTCTTCCACGGCAATTTTGATTAAAATAAAGTTTTCGAGAGCAATCCTTCTCCTTTCCCAGCCCTATAGGAAGCTTTACACAGGGTTCCTGGAGACTAATCCTGCCCTCTTTGCCTTTTTAAGATGGGAGAAAGAAGTTCAGCACTTTCTTACGCTACATGAGCGGGGGTATTAGCAGAAACCAGTCCGTGGCTCGTATGGCCTTGGCTTCCCTGCTGGTTAGAGCGTATGTGCTGGGTGTAAAAAGTTGTATTTCTTTGCGTGAATCCTTGTAGCTCACTGCTATCATACGCAAGTGCCCACTGTCACTTCTGCACCATTTAAAAAAGGCAAAGGAAATGAAATGAAGTTATCCTCCTAAAACAAGCGCTTTTTTTGTGCTAAGGCCTTCAGTGAAAGAAATATAAAATGCGATTGCAACAAGAGCTCGGATTGCTGCTTTAGACTCTAATGGCTTCATAACAGTAATTAAGGCTTCTTCCTGACTTCATAACTATGCCATAATGCATTTATCAAAAGCATATTACCACAATGGACACATTCACTCTTTCTGCAATATTCTGCAGCTCCCTTTGGACACTATCAGTAAATAAAATCTTATGTGGTCCAATTAAAGAAAGCATAAATCCGAATCATTTCTCTGTGGCTATCTTTGTTTTGAATGCACTGCTCTGTCAAATTTCTAAAGGGAAAAATGTGCAAGCATTTTGAATATAAAAAAAAATTCCCCAGAACAACTCCAGGATGCTGAGTCTTTCTTTTCTTAAGAGCCATAGGAAGGAAGGAGGAGCATTACTCAGGAGCTTTGTTTTTATCACAGAAGGAGAGGTTTTGACAGCAGAGAGACTATTGTCAAGTGCATTTGGACTCACGTCAAGTTTCTGCCTTGACAAATTGGACTGGGAGCCCTCTCACAGTGAAAGTGCACGAGAGAACATAACACGCAACGCAGAGCCATTTCTCCACTCCAGTGAGCAGCAAAAGGGAATTACAGACCTCTCCCCCCGTCCAATTCCCTCCAGTGGGCTGCAACAAGCGCAGCAGAGCGGCAGCGCTCCGCAGGGACCTGCTCACGTGCGTGTGTCCTCCCACCAGCCCCTTGCCCACGCAAACCCCACTATTTTATTGTGGGGAACACACGTCGCTGCTGCCAGCTGAGCTGCAGGAGAAGCGGCACATGTGTGAAGCTCACACTGTGTAATGACTGCTACCAAAAGTGCAAATGCAAGTGGGTGAGTATTGGCATGAACTATGCTGAATGTAGCTAAAATTAGGGCTGGCAATATGGGGAATCCATAATATCCTCTGCACCTGGGTAGCTCAGGGGACTCGAGCCCAAACATGCTTTAACTGGAGGCTGAAGGGAGGGGGAAAAAGAGGGAAGATGCAAAATACACATGACCTTCCTCACCGTTTTTTTTCCTCCCCAGCAGAAGAGATTTTGCATTAGCCATCCTGCAGAAACAACAGCTAGGGTGGAGATATTTGGGAACACATTACCATTTCTTTGAGCAAACGAGATATTTTAAACCTAAGTGGTACTCAGTTCCGGCAGCAATTCTCAGTCCTCGAGATACTCTTTTTGCTATATGCTTCTCCCACATCTCTTTACCACTACCCTAGGAAAAATTTGGCAATTTGTTCAAATATAGATCAATTATTATTGAGTACTCAAGCCAGAAGTAGCAAAACCCACTTCACATAAGGGAAGCAGAGTGCTTAGCATCCCTTACTAGTTAATCTGTGTTGGGTGCAGAAGGTTTTACACCGAGGAGCTCTGACTGCTCCTTGGTGCAGGGACAGCTGTGGGCAGGAACCAGACCAGGCCTCTCCACAGTGTAGTTCTGCTCCTCTAAATTTAGTACCCTATGCAAAAACCAGCACCACATTTCCCTAGCAGCACCCGAGAGGTGAGGCACAGCAGCACGCAGAGGAGCTCTTCGTCTTTTTTTGCCTCTGCGTTGTGGGGATAGGGGTTGGATCTGTCAAGAAACCTTCTAGAAACCCTGGGGGTGAAAGGAGAGAGTACTAGAACTGGCTGCAGCAAATGAAAAGCGTAATTCAAAATACTGACATGTGCTTCACCAAGGTGAAGTTCTATTAACTACATAGGAAGGAGTTGCACCAACCTCTATTTAAAGAAAAAATAAAACCCTAAAAAAATAAAAGCCCTAGGTACAGCATTATCCAGGGGCCGTTCCTGAGGCCACCAGCCTCAGGACTGACTACCATGCTTTCATTCAATAAGGTACTGCCACAGCAAAATTACCTCTTGGTGCTAATGGGGTCTTAGTTATAAACCACCTCTTTGAATAAGAGAATAATAAAAAAAAAAAAAAGCACTTATCAAGGAATTTACTACAGATTTCCTTTAATAAGTCCTTCCCCCCATTCAGTGTTTCCCAACAGGAGCTGGCCTACCAACTATCATCACCAGTAATTTTTCCCCACCAGTGAGACAGTAAAATAAAGAAATTCAGACCATACAAATGCAGCTTTCATCTTGGGAGAAAGTTATTAGGGGCCTTCTCACTGCCTGGCTGACGTCTGTACCCATCACTGGCCCTTTCCTTCTCCACTTACTGCTTGCAGAGGTAAAAAGGAAGAAATGCTGAACACGTAAGGCACAGTCAGAGACTCAAGATATACATACTCATTTAGCTTTATTTATAGTAGCAATAATTTTAGTTAGTTTTATTTACACTAAGAATAATAGGCCCAAAGGCTCCTGGCAAAAGCATCCTGCTAGGGCAGCCGGCTAAGTTGCCATCGTGCCATGCCAGGTATTCCCTGTCCGAATCGCCTATTCTTGGCATATCCCAGAAAAGAAAAAAAAAAAAGAAAAAAAGGACAAAAAAAGATTCCCCTCTAATTTCCCAGAGCTCCTGACAGTTCCTACCTGCTCGGGCTGCTCTCTGCCAGCTCCATGTCGCTGCCAGCCCGGATCTCTTGGCCAGTGCCCTACTTCGAGAGCGCGTGCGGGGCAGCCAGCCTGAAGAAACCCCGCAGAGCTATCAGTAGGGCCACGCAGGGAACGCACCGACAGGTTCCTATCCAGAGCTCAAAATGCCTGGAAACCCCCCCTTTATTTCACACTTTTGCAGCAGGTGGTGATGGAGCACATCGTGCGCCCTGGGGCTGCACTTGCGGCGGGGCGAGCACGCGTAGCCTCCCAGGCACAGACCCCCAGACAAGAGCTTGACAGCAGCTGCGTGGCACGACGAAGCGCCTGAGGAAAGGAGCACTGCCCACCCTACAACCCTTCTGCAGGGCTCTCACACCACCAGGACATCACACTGCTGCAGAGAAGCAGCCTGGACAAAGCCAGGCTGCCTGATTCAGGCTCCGGTGCGCCCATGCGGACAGAGGCAGAAGCAGCAGCCCTGGGCCAAGAGCTGGCAGGGCAGGGAATAACATCGGTTTTTCCTCAAGCAAAGCCCAGCCTGGCAACTTTTGTTCCACTGTCCTTCAAATACATAAACACACTCCTCATAAGGAGTTTACCAAGAATAAAGGAACTAACTCTAATAAAGTTTTATTGCTTCCTACACCCGGTCCTCAGGGGAGGACCGGCAAAACTTTGCGGGAAGCCCTAGCAAGAGTCTCAGATTATGCTGGGACCCATCTACAGTGGAAAAATAGATTCCTGCTGATATGCTGGCAATCGGAAGTGTCAAACATATTCAAGATATGTTTAGCCCCAAACCAGAGAGGAAAAAAAAAAAAAAAAAAAAAACCTTCACCCTCGCTTGTAAGCTGGTCACACCCTTGAGTTCCCAAGAGCTCGTAAAATCCTCACAATCCCTTTGGAAAGGAACCACAGGCTGCCCTGTGGCCAGGGAAGTGCAAGGTTTTGCGAGAAGAAGGGAAGCCATAAGGAACTGGGTATTGAAGGGCAGGCAAAGAGCACAAATTCATGTCAGGGCCCAGCTACAAACACAAAGGAGTAAAAATCAGAAGGGTTTCTGCCCCTTATATCCACAAGGCACTTTATGCATAGAAAAGCACAGCGCTTTATTTATACAGAAACCGTCTTTTCAGCCTGCACCACTTAGCTATCCATTATCAACCCCAAAACAACAGGGCACAGGAGACTACTTTAATGAACAGCACGAGCAGGAAACACAGAGATATGGAGCAAGCTTTAAAGCTCAAATGATTCAGGCACTGTATTTTACAGGAGGTCATTCCCTGGGCCTTTATACTTCATTTATCAAATTACATTTGAATTGGTGCAGTCATCCTGATTCAAGAAACCATAATGCACCTTTCCCCTTCAAAAAGGGGAAATAAATACTTTATTTTCAAAGCATTTTGCACCAGAGGATCTCGGAGTCCTTCCCTGCCACCGTGCTTTGTAAAACCACAGAGGCAGCCAGCTGCTTACCTGCGGACGGCCGTCAGAGGTGCCAAGAAATGCTCTGCCCGGGGTGGCCGGCATCTCACATCCAGTGCTCAGCCCCTGTCTGAGCCACTTACCCGGGCTGCTGCCTGTAACAGCTGGCATCTCACAACCATAGTATTTTTCTACTGCTTCCACTCCTCAACACCCCGGTGTTTGCTCACGAGCCGTCCCATCACGAACAAACACGCTGCGGCTCCACGGCAGCGGAATTTCTGCAGAAAGTCACGGTGAGCAGCGCTGGCTTGCCAGCCACCTGCACCACCTCCCCCTTTAACTCCAACCCAGAGGCATGTTACAATTGCATTATTCCTGCTAAATAAAATTATTTTCCCCTGTTCCAAGACATAAAACAACCGCGTTATTATAGTCATAGCTACCGTGATTTAATAATTTGAACAAAAGACACACACAATGATAGGAGCATATTAAGTAGCCCAGCACTTCATTACAGCTGGAACCAGCATTTATGATCCCCGAAACCAAAGACGGTCTTGAAAATTATGTGCCCAAATGCGTCACTTCAAAATTACAACTTAATCATATAATATTCAGCGCAGAGCTTTAAAAAAAACACTGATCGCCTTTTGTTTTTTTCCAGGGTGAAGAAAAGCCCTGAGATAATAAATCATTTAATGCATCGGTGGAAGCAGATTACTTACGAAACAGGATTTGCAATGCAAAAAGTGAATCATGAAGCATCACCTTCACACTTCACCCTTCCTCACGCACGGCTGCTGAAGGCTGCCTTCCCAGCTCGCCCACCGCCTCCCACGGCGGGTCAGGGACGGGGCCAGCAGCCCATTCCTCCAGCATCCCTCTGCACAAAAGGGTTTGTCACGCTCTCGGAGCCACGCGAGGAACGAGCCGAAACGCAAGCCAGCCACCCCAAATCCCCAAGTGCCACGAAAGCCCTGGGCCAGCTGTACGGAGAAGCTAATCTAGCAGAACGCTTCGGGCACTTAGCTACAGCCCAAATCCAGTTCTTCGCCAAGACCGAGGACAATATGTTATTAACTGAAGTTTAATTATATCCACAAACACACATTTCTAGCTGAGGCACACAACCATAGCTCCGCAGATTTGTTTGCTCTTCTAGTGGTCCCATTAAGAAATCAGTTTTGTGTTCACTTTCGTAGTCCAGAACACGCATTTATCTGGTATTCAATTTGCTCCTGTTTTGTTTCCATAGGAATTTCACTGGTTTCATATTAATTAAATTATGTCAGCAACAGACAACACTTCACAAAGGACCCTCTAATCAGTGGCTAACAAGGGCGGGCTGTAATACAGCATTTGTGTAAAACTGGTAAGATTATTTTCAAAAGACAAAGCACAGTCTCAAAGAACACGCTGCCGTCTCCCCACCTATCAAGCGCAGAAATTAAGTAGATCTTAATTATTACGTTTGCAACGCTTTGGATAAGGTGCGATCGATTTCCAACCGGTATCACTCCCTGTAGGAGGACGAATGGAGCTACTCGTGATCTATGGACGATGCGTTTTGCTTTTACGAGAAGATCTGCAGGAAGGATGAGTCAGCAGCAGACACCTAGCCAGGTCTCCACAGCCAAGCAACAACGCTACAGGAGCCTCAGCGCGGAAGCCTTCCCACTCCGAAAGACCCGAGCGTAAGAAAATCACATTGAAAGGCTGCCCACTCTCCCCAAAACAACCCGATCACCCAACTGCCACAGGGGCAAGGCAACTAGCTCTGCATGTTTTATATCTTCCCACACTCTTTCAAGTGCATCGAGTGCATGTGCGAGCAAAGCGCGCGCGCCCCCTTCTAATGGAGGGGGCAGAATTCATTTAATGACACCGATCTTTAAAAGTCAGCGGAGACTGCACAAATGGCTCATTCGGGAAATTTTTCTTTCTGAAAGCTTCCGTGCACCATAATAAAGCAACCACTGCAGGCATTCATTTATTAATACAGAAAGATTTATTTATGAGAGATCTGCAATCAGCTTAACCTCTGAAAGCGCAGCCTGATGTAGCTTAGTCCCTGGCTAGAGTTCCTCGGCTGCTTTTACGTCAGGAAGCGGCGCCCATTAGCTCCGGGGTGAGCTGAGCACAGCCCAGGCGACACCCGGGCACTCGCTCGACTCGAGGCAGCCAAAGGCAGCGGGCACCCAGGCTCTGCTGCGATGCTGGGCTCCGACAGGGCGGAGGGACAGCAGGCAAGGAGAGCTAGGAGGTGGCACAGCCTTCACGAATGCCGTGGTGCAAGCCCTGGAAGCTAGAGAACGCTGGCTGCTTTCCCTTAAAGGCTGCTAACGTGAGGCTACATTACCCGAACCCTGCCCTCCTGCTAGAGGCAGGCGGCTCTCAGCTGGTCGCAGCACGGAACAGGCGGCACCTGCACATCACCAGGCCTCTGCTGGGCACAACGCTGCCAGAGCTACCGGCAGCAGGAGGTTTGGCAACAATAGAGCCACTTATTCCAAGCAACGGTACGATTAAGTTCACTTTTATTCATGATATTAGCTAGCTTACATTTAAGAGCAAGAGAACGGCACTGGGAGCTACTTTGATTCGTAACAGGCAGCTACTAAGAAGTGAGGAGGGAAGTTTTCCCAATTTTTATCTTTTATTTTTTTGTGGGAGATGTTCTTCCATCATTTCACAAAGCCCAAGGAGTCAGGAAAAGCGTACTTTAGGTCCTTACGGAAGCAGATCCACATACCACCTCAACAATCTCGTAAAAGAGACAAGCCCAAATGAAAGCATTGTCTATTTCCCAAGTATCTGGACCCCAGCCTTCCTCAGCTTGGCTTTTATCACTAGCAAACAGCCCCGGTGATAACGGTGAGGCTGAGGACAGCTGCCTAGAGAGACAGCAGGGACTGCTGAACATAGTACAAACTCAAACACAAGTCTCACCACAGCAAATTCAAAAGCCAGAGCAGTTTTTCCGCCCGTGGTAGCCCAGGACTGTAGTTTTCCTTCCTGCCTTCCACCTCCTGAACTTCCTGCCATCCTGTTTGGGGAACTCCTTCGTCCCTGGCCACGAAGGGCAGAAAGCAGCCATCGCACAGGCGTGAGCGCTCCGCAGCCCTTCCAGCACACCCAGAGGGCTGGGCCAGCCCCTCCAAGCTATCGCAGTCCGGCTCTGCAGGGCAGCAGTGCCCTGCACACCATGGTTTTGCCAGGGGACACCCTCTCTGCCCCGCTGCTCCTGGCTCCGCACAACGCAGGCGCTGGTACCGGGCCAAGACTGAGCATCCGTGTCCTCAGAACGCAGGGGGAGAGAGAGAACTGCACAGCGCTGCCTCTAAGAGAAGAGAGCCAACAATTACAGTGGATGACATCTTGCACGTAAAAAACCTTTGAGATGTTAATGTTTGTCAGCCCCAGCTCTGCATCTCCCCCAGAGCCTGTCCCCTGAGCCCCAGGAAAAAGCAGCAGGGTGCTCAAAGCAATGGGGAGCACGGGCCAAAAGGGTGACATGAAACGAAAAATGGCTCAAGAAGCTTGTTCCACATGCAGAGGAAATTACCAGGAAGGACAGAAAGTAGTACCAAAAATGTCCACCTGAAAGAAGAGCATGAAACAACTGCCTAAGAGGCGTCATGGTCACCACAGCTGCTGGCTCCACAAGCCACAGGGATGCCCTTGGCCGCTGCTGATGGGGCAGCAAAAGGGACAAGAGGGCTCAAAAATCCTCGAAGGGTTAGCAGCTGGGGGCAGTCACCTCCCAAGGGCTTGGGAGACCCTAAACCACCCCAACAGGAGCATCTCTGCCCACATCCCCTGCTCCCCCCTCACGCGGTAGCTCCTCACCAGCGGCTGATTAAAGCTTGCGCTGACATCTGAGGACTCAGAGGCAAATCGAAAACCCTACACTTCTTAATCTGATTCATGCTTTTTTAATGACTGGAGTTGGTATCATGCGGAAAGCGTCTTTTGCAAGACAGTACTTTGACCACTGCTGTTCATAAATATAAAAAGACTTGCTAATGCTTTGCTACACTCCTCACAGAAGTATTTATATCAGCACCCCTCTATTTTTTCCAGCAATAATCTAATTCATGTGCCTCTTATCTTAGCTATGAAACAGAATGTTAAATCCAAGATCACAGCTCATTTAGATAAATGGGATTGGGCACATCCAGCAAATCATCCCTGCTGTGACATTTCTACTATTGACAGAGTTATTTCCAGACCCAGCGTGGGCCGGGAACTGGGAGGACTCGCACACTTCAGCACAGTCCCTGCCCCTCTTTGAGGTTAAACAGGAACGGCCAAATTTTCAGAAGGGCCTGTACCTGGGTCTGGGCACATGTTAATAAGCGTTCTGGCAGCCTTTCCCAGAAATAACCTTCAGCAGTTACCTAGAAACATAATCCATCAAAATAAAGCTCATCAAAAAAAAAAAAAACACACTTTTCAGTGGTAGATTGCATTCTAGCTATATACAGAAGAATTAGTACCCAAACTAGAGCCATTGATCAAGGAAATGGAGCAAATTAATTTCAAGATTATATATGAACTGTCTAAGAAAATAATCACAAACAGTGCTGGCTGAAAGCTTCCCTTCCATCATTCTTTGTTACTCGACCTCAGTCCTTAAGAGCAAACCCTAACCTCAAAGGACCTGAGAGCACCCAGGGGAACCTCAGCACCTGGCAGGTGATGGCCTGAAGCAAGCCCATTGCTCTGGAGCTTAACGCCCAAATTGCTGAGAGCAGATTAACCAATCTAGTCGAGTAAACTGAAAGTTCTCCTTCAGCATGGAGCCATTCCCCTTTTCTCTAGGGCTCCTTCCCCATGTTCCTTTCTAATCTGAATAAATATGGTATTTGCATCTCCCTCCTCTTACCCTCTTTTTTTTGTATAAAAAAAAAAAAAGGCAAACATGACTGCTGGGATGATGCAGATACAGCACGAAGATTTTCTTCAGATCCTCAGAGCGCTCCTGATCTGCATATTGATTTTTAGTCATCATTCTTCACAAACAAACTGGATACACAGGAGGGTTTGTCAACTGATCTGCTGGAGCAGCTTTCTGCCTGCTCACAGCCAGCGGGGCCGGGCACGGGGACTGAAGCAGACTCACCGTGGCAGTAGGCTCTGCAGTCCGAGAAGTGGCGCTTTTTGGATCACTTCCACTTGAAGCTTTCGAGCCGACTCGCAGTCAGAAGTGGTCGCAGCCGGTCAGCCACACCCGTCGCAGCGCTTTCAGCTCTAGGGTTATCTCGCTGATAACCTGCAGGCACCCCGGGGACAGCCGAGCCACGTGCACATCCCCATGCTGATGTTTCATGGGACATAAACCAAACTTGGCTGCAGCACGCGATTTCCCAGCATTGCTCCTGAGCACTGCGTGAGACGTGCTCCGCTCGGTCTTCAGCAGGGAAGACAGCACTGATTTAGGGGAGCGGACGTGCTTCGTATACAGATGCAACACAACTGCTTGCTAATACCATTAACAGCTGTACACCTTCCTAAGAACCAGATTTTGAGCCAAAGGAAGCACACCTCACTATTAAGACAAGGATCTCTACACCACATGCTGCAGAAACTAAGTTATTCCTAAATCAGGGAGCTGGTACTCCACTAAGACCTGTCACAGGTGGTCTGCTTCTAGGAATTTAACTGCTGTGGGCCAGTCAAAAAGACACACGGTCTCAGGATTTCCATACATTCTCCTACTCGGGTAGGATTCACGCTCTAACCCTTCTCTGCAATAAGCACTTACTGGCTCTGGATACACGGCCAGCCCCTGCTGCCCGTCTGTCTGCTCGGAGGGAGATGTGGTGGCTCCACCTATCTAAAGTCCTAGGGCGGGTTCTGCTCAAGTCTATGGAGTTTTGCTTTTGGCCTCAGTAGCAGTGCAATAAGACTCTAAACAGGCCCACGGACAACAACGTAGGGCAACCTGAAATGAGTGCAAGAAACCAGTACTAGGAAAGAGAAGCTCCAAGGAGCACAGTTTCTGCAAACAAGGGTGTTTTCTATGCAATAACAAGAAGTTAACATCCCTCTTATCTGCGTAACACCAAACATCCTTTGCTTCCCAAAGGCTTTAAGGCAGCAGTTTTCAGTTACCTTTCCCCCACCTCTACCTCCCCTGGCATTGCTGTTCTTCCTGAGAAGCCTGCTGGCAGCCCCTGGGAGGTCTCACTGGAAACTGTGAACTAAGCACTTGAATGTCCTGGCTATTTCACAGTTAGAAGGACATTTAACAAGTTAAACCCACATTTATTTCCGTCTTACCAGCAGAGTTTTGGATGACTAATCAAAAGACTGAATATATTCTAAAGATCTAATTCCCCCTTCACTATTTATACTAGTCAATGTCACTTTGACACGATGCTGGCTTTCGACTGCAGCAAACTTTCCCACTTAACAGCCCCATAAAACGAATGTGCTCTTACAAGCAGACAGAAGTGCTTTTCGCTCCATCTCTCCCTCTCCCGAGTCAGCTCCAACTGTCACCAAAACCACAGTAAGCATTTTCCTTCTTGGGAACTCTGTGTTCTTGCAGTAATATTCAGTGGACCAGAAGAGTCCGGCATCAGAAAAATATCTGATTTCTTGGACTAACTGCCAGAGAACCTGTCTTGGCCAGATAGTTATTACTACCAAGAACTAAAAATTCAGCTGAGTAGGTTAAAGATGCCCTCGGCAACTAATACTGGCATCGCAAACAGTGATCAAGCATTCAGCCACTGCAGATACAGCTTCGGGGCCTATGACTGCTCCTTAAAGAGTGTTTCTTCCTGCAGTTTTTTGTAACCGTGAGCAAAATGCTCACTTTGTAAGTCAGTGTAAAGATGTGCAGAACGCCCAGCCGTGAATCGCTACCCCTACTTCAGTAAAAAGAAAAGCAGTCGATAGCTGTGCAAGAACCTTTCATATTTTTTTATCTATTTTCAGATTCGAACCAGTATTTTGCCTTAAGTCAGACTAAGCATTTAAATCAAGATTGAATTTATTATTTTTGTGCAGTCTGTAGCACCTTAGACCTACCTTGAAGTACCGACCCTGAGAGCATCCTGCACATCTTCCCCTGCAGGGAAGAGAGCTGCCGCACTCAGACGGCGAACGGCTTGCCCACACGTCCCTCGGCTGTGGCAGGGACCACTACCTCTGGGCAGCACTGAGGAATAAGAAAGAACTGGCTTGTAGGAGTCAGAACAGATACAAACTGGCTTCCTAAAAATCTGCTCAAGGCAAGTTTCTCCCAGATCATTTCAACCATGTTTTCGCGTCCCAAAGACTGCACTTGTGTGTTGGAAAAGATGGAAACCACCTCTGAAAACTTCCCAGCAAGTCACGTCTCCACCCTGATCTGTCTCTCTAAGGAGCCTTCAATCACTTCATGAACCATCCCTTTCTACCATGCTGCTAAGGCATCATGAAAGCGAGTCTGCAAGCACACGTCCTGCTGTCTGTCCCCTTCAGGAAGGGTCCTACTCCACTTCACAGGAAGGCTGCCATTGGGAATTTTATCACAAATTACATAGCACCTCCTCTGTGCTATGCCCAGGACAACCTTCTCTACAGAGCTTTTCCATGAGGGGTCGTTCATCAGATCTTTTTTTTTTTTAAAAAAGAATCTGGGCCAAGTCATCCCTGCTGTAGCTTTAATGACGTCAATGAGCTACAGCAGGGGTGAAATTGGGCCATCATTTTTTATGTCCATATGTCACGTGCCCATTAAAGAAAAAAACGCAAAAAGATCAAGCAAGAAGAGTTATTGAATCAAAAGACTATCCTGTGCAAAGATTAACGTCTAGATGTGGAAAGTTTCTCCTTTGTTCCTGCTGTGCATTTCTGAATGTAATAGTTTATGGAAAAAGAAATACTTCTGTAGCGTCAAGGTAAATGCAAGCTCTGTAGTGACAAATTATACTCACATTTTATATCCTGTTTTGATAAAAGTAACATAGAAAAATCTTTACCAGGAAAAGGCCTCTTGAAAACTCAACAGAAGAAGTGACACAGTTGCCAGTAACTCTTCATTTCTCCCCGGTAAGCCAACATTAATCATACTCTGCATACCACCAGCCAGTAATAAAGGCCACTGGACCTTGTTTTGAGCTCATTTCTTAGTAAAACCTAACCAGGATTATACAAATGTCAAAATCAAAAATATGAAACAGAAGTCTAAACCTAAGCAGTGTTTTCTGTGAATACTCAAAGCCTTGAACACCAACGTGGAAAGGAACACAGCTGGGGAGACCAAGCCCACCAGATGTAGGGCACCAGGCGTGAAACGCAGCCGTAGCAGCCACCGCAACCCATCTGCCTGCCGCCAATCGGGGCAGAATCGCAAACCGCACCGCGTGCCTGGAGCGGGTGTGCGTGATGTATTTTCCACTGACCGTGCCCCAGACCATCGGGTCCTGCCCCGGGCTGTCAGCAACGACTCAGACCGGCCAAACCACAAGATGCATCACAGCCAGCGAGACCCACGGGCAGAAATTCTCAGCCCCGTATTTAAAAGCCCACTTTACTCACATGCTCAAAGGTCACTTAACATATTAATGCTGCTCACTCATGATGAACAGCAGTAAAATTACTCACCAATATGCATATTGACAGGACTCTGCAAGCCTTTAAAGCTAGACAGTTTTTTCAGAAGCATCCAGGAACAGCACCAGATCACAGGAGCGTGGTGTCCAGAACCTCTCCTTTGTAGGTGACTTTTCATTCAAAGCTTAATAGGAGATTCCTCTGAAATGCTTGACTAATTCTCCAACTCTCAGCTTTACTCAAAGACTGTCTTTCTTTTTCTCCAACTGCTTTCACTTATAATAATGAGTTGTTTTCCTCACAATAAACCAGAACAATTTGGGGTTTTGCTTTTTTTGATCCCTGACCCCCCCACCATTCCAGCACCGGAATCAAAATAACTTGAGATGGAGAACGTGTGACCTCCCAAGCCTTTATTTACAGTATCACAAACCACAAGGGAAGGATCTGTCCGAGTTTTCCAGCTGGAATGGGAACAGCAGGGAGAAACGTGCTCTGTTTTTTGCGGCTGTGATATTTAACACATCACAGGAAAGGAGGATGGGGAAGAGGAGGAGAATTAGAAGCACGTAACGATGCCACGGAAATATTGGATGAAGAGGTCTCCGTCAGGCATGTAGGTTTATGTGATTACATCCTATCACCCCAGAAATAAACAGCTTTATGCATGCAAATATAATTACAAAGCCATTCTGACACATTTAATGGTGCTGCTTCTTGACTTCTATGTTACACGAGATCTGAAGATACAGAAGCCTTCTGGACCTCACCAGCCCTGAATTTTTATTAGATCTCTAACGATCTCTCTTCACGCTGCCACCCCCCAAACTGCTACAACAAAGCCTTCATCAAAAACAAGAAGCCTAGAAGCAGTGGAATCTGCCTCAACTATTTAAACAGCGCAGACAAACATGAGTGAACGAGGTTTAGGTCTATAGAAAGTTACTTGCAGCAGGAAACCGTCAGTTTGTGGTTAGAGCCACACCAGTGTTACAGTTCTTTCCTCCCAGTTAAATACGCATGTCCAAACAGTTCCTCATGTTTAGGGCTTCTATTATAAAAAGGAAGAAAATGACCGAGAAAAAAAGAGAAAAGCCACCCTAGATCCACCAGAAATTTCACGTCAAACCATTCAGGAGACTACCTTTTTTTAATAGGGATATTTCTGTGCCTTTCCAAATATTTATGACCTGGACTGTCAGGTCTAACTCAGCTCACCTGTAACCACCTCCTACCCGTACAAGGCCCCCAGTCCCCCTCCCTGACCTGCTAGCAGCCTGGCCCCATAACATGTGCCACCCTAACCCGTAACCTTTACACGCTGAGGTACGGGAACACCGCGCTTGTAGTGCTGTTATGCTACCAAACAGGGTTCCCCTCCTTGCCGGTACAGCAGCAGCCCTCACCCAGCTTTCTGAAGTGTTATCACCTCGATCTAACTCACTGTACAGTGTTTTTGCAGTATGCAAAGGATCCAACTTGATGATAGATTGCACAGAATTCAGTCGGTTTCCTTAAAGCCAGCCCTCACAAGGGGTACTACTGTCATGTCACAGGTCATGCAGCAAGGCCCCTGGCAAGTACAGGGCAGAGAAAAAGTAAAATTTTGCCCCAGTTTGTCTCCATGTAGAAGGGTACAGGGCTCTGGGAGAGGAAAGCCAGGCTCTGCCTCTTCTGACGGAGAGGCACTCACTCATCCCATCCAGCTTCTGCTCTTGCAGGAAGGGAGGAGACAGAGGCAGTGCAGTGTCCCTGACAGGTGGAGGCAGGATGCTGAGGGATGGTGCAGGCGCCTCCGCGGCTGCATCAGCGCCCTCCACCTCCCCTTACCATTTCCACAAGCCAGCTTCTCACTGAGGTCCCACAGCCACAATAGGAGCATCGCAGGCATTCAGATCCTGCTCTGCCTTTCTGCTTGTGCCAGGGATTCAGGTCACTTCCCTAGATTTTTAAATAATTCCATGCAAAATACTCCCAGGGATGACTTCCAGAGGACCGTCCTCCCGTTATTTTTGCTGGGTCCTGCTTCAAAGCCTCCGGGCTGCACAGGGACGCTGATAGAATGCTACAGCATTTTCCTGCGCTGTGGAGATTGTTATTCAACCCTTTGTTTTCACGAATGCTGCATTCCCTCATGATGTTTAAAACCCATTTTTCTTATGTTCCTCACCTGCCAATCCAGGGACATTACTTGCTCTCCAGCAATGCAAGCGGCACGGATTCGTTTCGCTGGGAACAACACTGAAGGCACTTTCCCCTCACCTGCCCAGGCTCTCAACAACCACTCGGGCACCTCTTGGAGAGGAAGATCAGCCCTGCGGAGTGCTGAGTCCTTCAGGCAAGTGAAAAGAGCCGTGCCACAGTCCCAAAGCAAAGCGAACCTTAAACATCGCTAAGGATTGCAGTTCTTTGCCGTTACCGTTAATCCAGAGAAATACTCTCCTCTACAACACCCTACAGGGGAGCAAGGGGACATCGAGTGATCTATGGCAAGGGAGGCATAGTTTTTGAGACAGAGATGTCCTCCCTCAGCACGGGAGCACAAATTCACATGGCAATTAATGCCACTACATCAACTCCTCTGGTAAAGCTGCTGACAGCGGCGTCTGTTCCCGGAGAGACCTGTCCACAGCTCCACCACAGGGCTGCAGTGGGCAGAAGAGAACCTGCCGAGCTCTCTCGAGAGAAAATTAGGTATCCCACCGAGGGACAAGCTGCAGCATTGTGAGCAGCCTACTTGAGCCAGCCCTGGGCTCTGCTGATGCTAAGGGAGGCTTCAGGAATGGAATCAACACGGGGAAGGGTAATGAATTCACTGGGAGCCAATTTGCTGACAGGAGATAATTAAAGTATTCAAGTGACCCTTAATTTTCAAGGATTTCAGGTATTGCATGTTAATACAAAGCTGGTGTCACCGCGGTTTCAGCATAACTGCTGCAACTCAGAAATGTGTTTTCAATTTCTCTGGATTTCCTCAGTCTGATGTGTGAGCAGTCTCAGATCCAAACTCATTTACCCCTTCTCTGCTCTTCCCTACAATCCATTACTCTTAAACCAAAAGTTGGGAATTTTGAGTTTTAGCATCCTGCAGCAAAACTGCAAAATTGCTACGTCACCGTGTCACTGCAAAGAGAAACCTTTGGTGGAGTTAACAGTTAAAAACACTTTTTGACAGAGGGGAAGAAAATAAGTGGCAAGAAACTCACTGGAGAAAAATAAGAAGATGCAGAACTACCCATTCTGGTAGTCTAAAGGCTGACACCCCATCTACTGAAAAAAATTCCTGTTCAGCCACTAATTTTGTGCACAGATTTAGGAGTGTGATACACATTTCTAGAACTAACACAAAGGAGGTTTAGTGGGAGCTGGAGACGCACACAGTGAACCCGCAAGCAATACTTCAGAGGTTAGAGCACAAGGGAGTAGCAGGTACATACATTCATAAAAAGAAAAAAAACTCTTAAGATTTACTTCTCAAAAAAAAAAAAACAACCACACAGGGTACTCACTTCCCCGTCTACACTCTACTATGGAAGTTTTGCATGGCAATCCTCTTGAAATGTAAAGCAAGTTAGAAGTTCGGACGATGGGGAAAAAAAAGAGGGAGGTAGAAATTAACAACAACGTTATGGCAGCACCAGAGACTGCATGCTGTTTATTTCAGTACAAATAAAATGCAATAAGGTTAAGTGTTATGTTTGTTGTTTTTTTTTTCGGGGGGAGACCCACTAAATATTTAAGTACACGCACAAAGTTTATGTTAATTGCACATCCTGCACAGCCATTTCCCCTTTTGATCTATTTATTTGAAAGATTTAAAATAAACAAGAACACTGACTGAGCAGAAAAAGGTGGGGAGCATGAGTTTTCCTCAAAAAGAGGTTTATCGCCAACACGTCTACGTAATTTAAGCCAACCACGTCCTGTGACTGCCAAGCCCTTCTCAAAGGCAACTCGTACAGCCATTCCTCCAGACTCCATTTTATCACGTTTCCCCTCAGCGCATATTCAAGTGGAACCCAAGCTAAGGTTAATCCCCTCTCTCACCAGCAAGCTAGTATCCACCAGCCTCATTACCATTCTCCCTAGTAACATGTAAATGTTTTCTTTTTCTAGTATAGGAGAGAAAGAACAGCCATCCAGCTGAACTGCCAGAACCTACCTTCTGCAAAAAATCTCTCTAGATGCTTCTGAATGCAGGAGGGAGCAAAGACAGCAGTGCTGGAAAAGGATGTCACTGTTGGTCCACATGTGTCAACATCCTAAAGAAAGATAAAGCACAGTTGCTTAACTGCCTTGCCCATGGGAAATCAACAGCAAGAATAAAGCTGCATTATTTTCACAGTTATACCATGCTAATGGCTCCTATGCAAACAACATAGAGCTACAACATTTTATAATTGCACATCAGAGTTGCTCTGCAGACATCCCTCCGGTATGTCAGAAATTCAATACGTGATGGTAGGCGGCAATGAGCACCTCAGGGATTTAAAGTGCGTTCCAAGCTATGAGTCATCGCCATCTCTAACTCATGGAAATTTAAAAAAAAATGAAAAGAAAAAAGAAGAAAAACACACACACACCGCACTGACCACTCGTTTGCTCTCTCTGCACAATATCACAGCTTCCCCCCAAAGCACTTCCCTTTTAAGTAGAGTGCTGAATGCTTTTCACGAAGGGGAAACCATCACAGACCTCACTCCAGAGGAAAATTAAAAAAAAAAATTCATTAAAATCAAAAAGAATTAAAAAAAATCAACACAGCAGCATTCTTCCAGACAGCTCCCCAGGGAGTGGGCAGGATCCCATGTCCCGGCAGCGGAACCAGAGCCGGAGCTGCCTCCGCAGCCACCCCCAGTCCTTTCACCGCGGCGGGGCCAGGCCCGCAGGACAGCGAGGGCAGGGTAGGAAGCAGCAGCACCCACACAGCTCAGAGCTGAGAGACGCCAGGCCGAGGTGGCCCCTTTACACCTCGTCTCGCCACCACCAGCTTCCCTTCAGGGCTGCTTTTGTCAGGGGAGCCAAGGGCCGGGGGGCACTCGCGTGGTTTGCCTCGCCAGGCCGGGCAGCACGCTGCTCTCCCGCAGGACTCCTCCAGGCAGAGTCCTGTTGTTACCAGCAACCTCAGGGAACTATTTTTAATGCTGCTTTTACAGCATCTGGCGAGCACTTCGGGTCACACACGTGCTCCCCCCTCTTAAATCCTCCCAAGGACATTCAAGATCCTTTAGGTCTTCTTAATTTCCTCAGCCTTTATTTCTGCCTTCGGTCTTGTCCTCGGTCCCTCTGCCCCTGCTGCCACCCAGGTGGGGGGAAGGACAGCAAAAGGCCCCAGGGAAGCAGGACAAGGGACCGGAGCACCTGCAGCCTCCCCCAATGCCAGGGGGCCGCAATATTCCTGTCCCTTTTGAGGACAGGCGCAGCCATCCCTCCTGACAGCAGGAGCTGTGGTTTGCACTACAACATGCAAATCCAGGTCCGCACGCAGGCAAAAAGGCCTGGACTTGAAACGCCAACAAGAACAAGGCCTCTTCCCTTCCCTCGCACACTCCGCAGGTAGAAAAGCAGTGCTAGGACGGCCAGGGACCAGCTGAGTACCTCTCAGAGCAACCCCTCTGCTGGGACCCAGATCCAACCTCTAAGACCAGCATCCAAAGACAAAGGGTTACAAAAAAATATAACACCAGCACACTGCTTCATGAACCAAAGGACCTGGAACCTTTGGAAAACATGGGTATCTTTAGCTGTGGCACCCCGCTTCAGTCAACAGATTTAGGTCTCATCAAGACTTAAAAATAAATAAATAAATAAATAAACGTAAAAAGTGGGATTGCTCTTTATGCTTGTACCTTCCTGCACAGCAACTCCAAAAAATAAAAGTGCTCACACGGGTCAGATTCATCCTGGAGGAAGAGCAAGCATGAGTAACATTTCAGGACCATTAATCTCGGAGATCTCACCAAGAGCAAGCAGCCAGACAGCTTAAAAATATATTTAGTCCACAAATGCTTATTAACGTCATTTGCTGATTCACAGCCGAGCCAGTCGCACGGGGCCCAAACGGCACTTCTGCTTTCCCAGCCCGGGCAAAAAATAAAATAAAAAACGTTGAAATGGCTGGACATCAAGTGGCTGAACCTACCTCCAAACCTTCTGCAATGCAACTATTTGCTCATGCACACAGCACGGAGGCAATACTCACACCACACGATGATATTAAAGGACTTCCTTAGCTTTGTCAGGCACTCTGGAAGGTGGAAACATCAAGTATTGCCCGCCAAGCTACCCAGGATGGCCTACAAATCAACGCTGGCAATCGCGCGGCCAACGACGCGGCGTCACACGCTCACTAGATGGCCGCAGTGCTGGGTTACACAGATGAATTTGTCTTCTGTCCCTTCACCGACTGCAGTTCTTCCCCAACACTAATGTGGTCCGGAGCAGACCACATTTAAAACTGACTCTGCAGGCTTACAACAAGACGACCAGTGAATAATTACTATTCTTAAAGTTACACCTTGAAATCAACTGAAGAACTACTTGACAGAAGATTTGGTAGATACAAACCTCTGTAAGGCAGGTTTCAGGTCTCCGCTCTTTGGGGCGGACATAAACCCGCTGAATTCTCATGGAATTCCCAAGTCAAAAAAATTTTGAAATGGAAGTTTAAAAGGGTTTATTCCCCTACTAGTATACGTGATGCCATGATTTAAAGCCCAAAGGATTTTTTTCCCTAAATTACTTATTCAAATCTGTACAATGGAGATGCATTTAAATATAAAATTTTAATCTCGCTTTGCATTTGAACTTGTGCTTTTCTGGAAAAGCGTTTAGTCAAATTCTTCATTTTAACCACTCTCACACACCGATCTGTAAATAAACAGGAATCCTCACACTCCCTTTCTTTTTTGAGAGGATTAATTACATTCACAAGGTTTTACAGACCAACATACATCTAGCCAGATCAGGTCTTCCCATTTTTAATGTTTCACAATAATTCACTCCTCAGCTGCATCAGGATTTGGTAATGTCCATTCCACGCTTGCCGTCACCAGGTAGACAAGTTTATAAAGCCGCTGGATACACCAGACGATATCCTCCCAAAGGGCACATCCACCGCACCGTACGGTTAAACAGATAGTTTATTTACACGGTGCCAGCCCAGAGCCTCATCTCAGCGGCTCTGCAAAGCAAAGTGCAGTTCTCGGAATGAGCAGGGGCGTGTAAGAACAGGTTTCGGTGTTCAGTTGACCTATCACGGGGACGACCCTGAAGGTCTCACCATGCAGCTACACAACTGCACGGGCGGCCACAAAACCTCCTCAGTTTTCAAGCAAAGCCATCTTCCTACCTGCTTCAGCCTTTCTCGTTTCGGGGTTGGGTTTCTTCCCTTTTTTGGAGGTTGGGGAAGGATGACAAACTTTCTTATTTTCAGTGACAGCGAGTCTGAAATGATTACTCCAAACAGAAAGAGCTCTCTATGCACTTGCTAACTGTACCGAAATCAAAAGTGATTAAAACCAAAGCATTTCTGAGCAACAGAAAACGAAACTACGCCCTTTGGAAAAATGTAAACACCAGCATTTTCTCTACAGTGAACACTGAAAGTAACAGATAATGAACGGAGCCTAGGACATTATGACACATATATACACCTTTTTCTGGAATAATCAGACAGGATTCACCTTGATTGCATGCCCAAGTCAGCACTTTTTAAACCCACTGCAGCTTGCAGAGGCCTCACTGATGCTATTCTTACTTTTATTTTTAGGCGTGAGAACAGCTTACCAACTCAAAATTTAAACTTAAATGTTATGCTTAAATCTTAAAATTAAGTAGTAAGGCTCTTATAGATTAGTAGTAGTTAACCCCACCCACATTTCAAACACGTAGTGGTACGTGGTAATCAAATACAAGTTCAAACTGCTTCTGCTCCACAACTGCACTTCTGAAACCCAGGGGACCTCGGGTCCCTGTTAAACAAGGGGCACGGTTGTCCAAAGCAACCGAACAAAACCATTTAGAAGTGCAAGTTAACGCAAGAGTTCCCAAAAAAGCTAGAAAAGCATTGTTATTCCAGGTCATCAGCAAAAGAGGATCATTACAGGCTTCCTCCCTTCGGGCAAGCTTCTCTCCAAGGAAGTCCTGGGGAGCTGGGGTGGCTCGGACCTGAACCCACAGCGACCACATCTGGCCTTGGAGCAGCCCCATGCACATCACATGAAGGAAATGAAAGATGCAGCTGTCGGCGGGCAGATTCACATGAAAACACACTGTGCGAGGAGGATGAGGTGCCACCCAGCAGGTGGCAAGCAGCTCATTTTTAGCTGAAACATCAAAAACACTGCACTACACTGGTAGAACTGGCATTTGCCTTTCCAAGGAGGACGATTAATTGCAAGATGCTTTCTCCTGGCTTCTGAAGGCTTGTCTGCTTAACCGAAGCGTTGCACTCCAGTTACCTGTCCTCCTCCTAAGAGGCGCAGTCAGTGCCACCAGTAAAACACTTCATGCTGGTGGGCCGGGCAGAGCCCCCACCCTGCCATGCCTGGACAAACACTCGGTGGCAACCCCAGAGCAGCACACGCTGGCCTCGTGCCCAAGAGCAGAGACCTGCATAAATCCAGCCACATCCACACGTGCAGCAGCTCTTGCCCTAGGAAACACCCAGGCTCAAAACTGCTCCTAGCAAATGCTACAGCTGCTTGAGCTCAGCCTACTGCCTCTGTACCATCTGCGTTACTGAATACTTAGCCCTAAAAAGTGTCAGCTGTGCTCAAACCCTGCCTGCCCACGGCTCGCAAGCACCAGTTTCAGACCATGGGGAGTCAGAGGAGCCCTTCATCCTCAGTGAAGGTGTTTTCCATTCTCACATCAGTTAGTCACCCTAAAACAATAAGGGGATATAAACGAGCAACTAAAAAGCAACAAAGCAGGGAGAAATAATATCAAAATCCTAAATAACTCTGTAATCACATGAAAAGGCTCCAGGATGTGCCAGGAAACAGAGGAAATTAATGAACAAGCAAGACAAACACAGCGGTTAACTAGAAAATATGAGCAGCTCAGAAAGGCACCCAGATAACTCTTCCCACCTGATGCCTGTAGCACCTGGCCCCTCCAAAGCTCCCCGAGGTGGCATTTCCCCAAGGAGCACCGGGTCCTGGCCTCGCTGCCAGCAGCCAGCCCCAAGGGGAGGGAGAGAAAGCAAACAGTGAAAAGGTTTCCAGAAACGCTCTGGATGTCCCTGTAGCTGTAGAAAAGCTTTTCACCTGCAAAACCCCCACCCTCCTCCAAGAAAATGCGTCAAATATACGTACGCAGCTCCACTCTCCGTCACCCAGTCAGGTGGGAAGGGTTCAGGTGTATCACCACACACCAAAACCTGCTCCCCACACCCCCCAGGACACCTCACCTCCCCAGACAGGCGCCGACCTTCTGCCTCCACGGCAGGATCCCAGGAACCTCAAACAGCAGCATCTGCACCGCGCGGGCACGGCATTGCCCTGAGGTGGGCCCTCACGGATTCAGAGCTTAAAAGCTGCTTTTACAAGCATTTATTTACAGCCAGGCTCCCAACTCCCCCCTGCGAGCAGCATAACCCAGGTGATTTTTTCCACGAGTGAAAGCACAGAAGTGGAGGAAGGGAAAAAAGCCTCGTGGTGGGCTCAGCACCTGCGGATGCTGAATACACCTGATGTGTTATGCATGAGAACACTACCACCACGTAAAGATTTCTAAGTGAATCGGCCAGACAGGGTCTCTACAGCCTGCTTTAGGAGGACTTCACCCCCACACCAAATATTTGGATCCAGCCCCGTGCCTTATGTTACTTTCCAGTCATTTCTACTGCATGTATTTCAAGCAGAGAACTCTGCATCAGCTTCCACCTTGCCCTTTCCCATATAAGCGTGGCAATTAACAAAGAAATTAGTCAACTATGCAGCATTTCACCTTAAATAAAACGGCTCAAGCAATAATACACCATTTAATCCACACTTGACAGCCAGGGAAGAAACAGTGTGTCTCAGTAACACGCTTAGAGAGGGTTCAAAATCCATTCTGTAGGCCTTGATGGAAGCCTGTCCTTGTCAACGAAAGCCACAATCCATAATAATTCTCGGTATTGTGCTTTTATCCTCCTTTTTATCAGAGCTCATCTGCTGATCAATGAGGAGTCCCATGGAATAGCACTTTGAATTTCAATGTCAACACAGCAGTACTGTGGTAATGATTGAAAATATTTACATATTGCCTCATTGATCGTGGGGTGTTCTTTTCCAACCATCTGGCTACTGGGCACTCTTCTTTTTTTTTTTTCAGGGCTTTAAGCAGTTATAAAGCAGGTTATTTGAATGTCTTCGGAGCTGATGTCCAGCGTTGCACCTGAACCAGGCTCTCCTGTCATTTTTAACCCGAAATATTAGCAGTAGCATTAATCCATTTCATCACATCTCAAGGGAGGAAAGAATTCTCCTAAGGAGAACAAAACCAAAAAGCCCGCAGACACCTGCTCCGAGCCTACGGGAGTGCTATGCCAATTCAGCTACAAGGTCTCATTTTTAATGTGACTCAAGGGTGTCACCACTTTGACAACAGATGAGTCAAATGGAAATATGTCACTCATTCTGCACTCTTTGCCAGCCTCGAGATAAAGCAGCCCTGGAAGGTTTGTTTCTTCCACCTCCAGATGGAAAACCTTCTGATAGCTGCAGCGCCGAGCCCCTGGGCTCTGGAGCACGTGGCTGTGCTTACACCACCTTTAGGAACTGCTCGAGTTGTCCAAGCCAGGCGGCTCAGGCCAGTCGCTGCCACGCAGGCTGCAAGGACGAAGCCTTGACGACCGCCCAGGAGCCTTCCTCACCTTCCCGGGCTGGGGTCTGCACGCCCAGACCCACCAAGTGATCCCCGGCCGCAGCAGGCTGCTCACCGCCCCACCGGACACGCAGACCTGGGCTACACGCAAGAAACTGCGACGAGAAACAGGAATTTAACCTCAAGAAAACCCAGGCAAAAGCAAAAAGGAGGAAACATGGGAACAGACGCGCTCCGAGCAACGTGGTCGCATTCTGCACGCTGCACCGAGCCCCGGCCACAACACTGCTTGTGCTGTGCTAGCTCCTGCCTCGCTGGTGCCAGCTTTCCAAATACATCTTAAAAAGAAGCTTTGAAAAGCTCATCTGCATACAATCTCCTGCAAAGTTTAGCAGCAGGCTAAATGAAACGCGCGGGAACGACTGACATCTACAAGTTTGCTGCAGGAGGCCTCTGCAGAGGGCTGGGTAGGAATATTAAGAAGGCGGTTCTCAAACAGTTGTTGAGCTGATTTCAAGGCTTTTTTGATGGCTCCAAGCCTGTTTATAATCAGGAGGAGACTCTCTGAGCTGCTGGTGCCATACACTTGATTTAGGAAAAACGGAGATCTAAAAGTCAAATTATACTCTGCCTTAAACCAGGAACAGGAATAGCCTCTCAACACCGTTCAGCTGATGATTCTGATAATGATGTTTAAGATAAAACATTCTGATCTCTTCTTCAGTTCTACTTTACCAACAAGGAGTAAAACACAATTTTTTTTCTGGTTTGTTTATGAGACACTAACTGATAAGCTTTGCTACCCAGGGTCCTCCCCCTGCCATCCTCGCCCCGACACAGCGATGCTGCATTTCCAGTACTAGTATTTCCAAGCAGAGCCTCAAATACCAAAGCATGCACCCTCAGCACGGCAAGTCCAACCATCTCTGCTCTTCTGACCAAAGTGACGCCTTCAAACTGGGAAGCCAACACGCAGGAGCTGTCCTGAAGCATCAGCCTGTTAAGTAGGCTTACCCCGTTTACTTCCCTCAGACGGCGATAGTGTGTCAGATAAACGTGCCCTCTTGAAATGCCTATTTATAGCAATTAAATGTAAACAAAAAGCAGCATTAGAAGTGGTTTTCTAGTCCCAAAACAGAGGACACATTGTGTCCACGCTGAATGCGTTTTTAAGGATATTCACTGAAGGACGTTTACCATCTGTTGAAGTTAAAACCTGGAACAATGTTTTACAATCCGGATACAGGTTAGACAAACAATGGGTCCCAAGAGCCTGGATAAACGATGCTTAAAAACGATGGAGAGAGGGAAAACAAACGAGCTGTTTGCTCTTCTCATTTTCCATCACTTTGCTTTGGTGGACTTGTACAAGGGGCCTAAAAGCACCGTGCCAGCCCTACCCAAAAAATACGAGCCCACCGGGAAACTGGGTCCATCCACCTGGCCCACACCACTGGGTGCTGGACCACACGCCAGAGCCACTGGGATTTTTACTGCCCCTTCTCCCAAGTCGTGCCCTGCAGCATCTCCCACGCCTGCTGCTGGTTATCTTTGCTCAAAACAGAAGCCATCTTCCATCTCTGTTTGTAAAAAGCCCGGGAAGTCAGGCACGGGGAGTGCTATAAAGGAGATGAGGATGACAGAGAAAAAGCAAGCGCGAGGCCTTCCTCCCCCTTCTGTTCCTTCCCACCAAATATCTCCGAGTTATTTACATCCTCACGTCCTGAACTCCCCCTCCAGTTTCACAGTTTGCAGTTAACCGCGTGCTGCTGGAGATAACACATGGTTAGCTTTCAGCATGTTTAGGCTAGAACACCCTCCGAACGTAACGCCAGGTCGCCAAGCCCACAGAGGGAAGTATTTCCAGCTGCAGAGACTGAGGAGAAGCCCGCGACAGAACCACGAGGCTCCTTCTCCCCAGCACCCGAAGGGAACCAACCCACTCAGCGCAGTAGGTTGACTAACAGCTTGGGAACGCCTACAATTGGTTCCCAACCTCAGATCCAGAAAAAAAAAAAAAATGTAAATATTTAGATTTTGATTTCATCGGATATGATAAATATAAAATGCCTATTTCCTTTGTTAAAAAAATAAAGGAAGAGAAGTAGCACTAAGGTAGGTAAACCACCCACACAGGCAAAGCGATTCCATGGCGTTTCTACCTTGAGGAGGTTACCTACGTTACAGTACCAATCGTAAACCAAATTACAATCCCAAGTGAAGTTACACCCCCTGCACTGGGCACATAAAGCATAATTACACCCATGCCCACATATAAACGCATAAGCAAAACCCTTGGTTGCTCACTGCAGGCAGCCAGTGCCTGACAGTCCCTACCTGCGCAGAGAAGCCAGGGCCCTTCGGGGTTCCCGGTGCCGCCACCGCTCTGCCTCCGTCCCAAACCAGCTGCAGGAGCCCCGGGGGCAACCACCGAGCCCCGCAGCAGATTTGTCGTGGCCAACCTGGACCAGACACCCAGGAGAAACTGAACTACAGCTTAGCACAGCTGTGCTATAAGAGCCTGAATCCTTCCACAGCCTTTTAAAGCACCTAATGGAATTACAGCCCCACCATGCAGCCAGGTTAACAGTCGTGCAAATACCAAACTTTGCTGGAGCTGCAGATAACAGGGCCTCACCCCAAACGACCAAGATATGCCCAGGCACTCGACGTGCCAACGTGATTACACGTTCCCGCCTTCCAAATTAGTTATTGCTCTGTGAACAAGGAACGCCTTCAGGTCATTGCTCCGTGGGTTAAGTCAGCTAATACGCCTGAATTGGTGTCCCGGGCTCGGTGCTTCTTACGTAAGTGCCGGAGATCCAAACAAATCACGGCTCACGTCCTGGGCTGTCACAAGAACCGCTGCCGCGAGGATGGACCAGGAAACTCGCAGCTGATCGCTCGCTGCTCCCTTTCCTGAGCACCCACGGCAGCAATGAAGCTGCCTGCCCAGCTGACACCATGCCCCCTCTCACCACTGGCTTGCCCTGGCCCCAGCCAGGCTGTGCCAAGTGGGGAAAGAAGCCCGAGGAGAAAGCCCCCCGTGAACCCGAGCTGCATGAAGGCACAGAAAGGATGAGGCGAATCCCTTTCCCTTGTGGCGCTGAGGGAGGCTCTGCAGCCTTAGCTTGTCCGCTTTGCTGCGGAGGGGAGCTGTAAGGGTCCTGCTCGCTGTGCTCACCTGGCAAACACAACCGAGTTGGGACGAAACCCCGCACGGAGCCCTCCTTACCCAGAGCATTCAGCACTCTTTTTTTTTTTTTGTGAAAAACACTGAGGTCTGCAAGGATGCAGGTTTCGGGATGCTGTAAGCCCTTCCGATCTACCTGAGCGAGATCTCCTGAAGGCTGCTTAAAAATGCTTAAGAAACCCGGCGAAAAATCTCCCGTGGAGCCCTCAGGCACTAACTGGGCTGGGGGAAGCTTTAGAGCAGCCGCAAAGGGTTACATTGGCTGCTCGGCCGCCCACGCTGCTGCCCTGACAGCTCTGCTCTGTGCCCAGCCTCTGCATCAGCCGAGGTGTTCGCCTTCCTCCCAGCCTCTGCGGCGCGGCTGCAGGCAGCGTGCTGCCCCACGGCAGCCCTGACCCCAACGAGCTCACGTTGAGCCCCAGCACGCCCGGCCGGGCTGCAGCCTTCGGCAGCCTCGCCGCCATCCCTGGCGTGCTGCAGCCCGCACGTGGAGACGCTGCTGGACCGCTCGGGAAGAGGCGCCGCGGTGCAGCTCCTGAATTCTTCGCTGCAGAGCCAGCACCGAGGTGCTGGGGGCTCCGGGGGATGCTGACTGCGTCTCCTCCCGCTGTTCTTTTAATTTAAAATTAAAAATAAATGAAAACTTTCCTCTTATTATTTTTTAATTTAAAAAAAAAATCGTTCACAGTTACACCTGCAAAAGCCCTCACCTGCAGAAAACACGCGATCACTCACGACTTCAGGCGCCCTGTGTAGCGACTTGGCACTGCGCTGACCGAAACTCCCCGATGTGACAGCACGGAGCTAGCTCAGATCCTAAATTGCGTTGCTGTTCCTACATTAACAAATGATATTTACATGTTCCTATTTTGTTCACTTAAAGTTTCACAGAACTCTTGGCACAGACGCTACCAAGAGAGAAGCCACGTTCCCTTTCAGGTCCTGCATGAGCTCACGCTCAGACTCCTCAGCCCCAGCACAATGTTGTGGTGTGTGGATTTCCTCCAACATCCAGGAAACAAAGTTAAAAATAAAGTGTTTTATTTATTCCCTTCCTCGCCCCTCACCCTCCAATTACTCCATTTCCATTCACTTTGGATACTACAGAATATTGTTGAATATAAGATGCTTTCGGGGTCAAAATTAAATTTAGACATATCTCACTAATTTGGGGACAAACAGAAATATTAATTGCATCGTATCTATATCAGCCAGCTTTAAAATTAAATTAGAAGATATCTTCACCATTTAGAGAAATTGACTACTAAGAAAACCATGGTTTTCTTACGTTGCTTTTTGTTTCTAAGAAAATTAAAATCAAAGAAATAAAGAAATCGATATTCATTCCTCCTCCCTTCTCAAAGCAAGGCACGTCTTTCGTAGAAGAAGCCTGAAGAAAAACTGCCAAAAATTGTTTCTCAATGGATCGTGCCTGTCCTAGAACTGGTCGCTATCACGAATAAGCGAGAATGGCATGAGTCAAGCGACATCCAGGAGTCAGCAGCAGCTTTCATTTGCCATTTTCCAAAGCTTTCCAGTCAGGCTGCCAAGAAAAAAACTGAATGGCAAGATTTTTATTTGGGTGTGAGGGGGACATTAATGCTAGCTTGGACCGATGGAAGGCACCTTCTTTATATGACCTTGCTTGAGGGATGTGATGCTCTGTGGCCAATTTGCAGAAGCAGTAACAAATTTTGAATTTAAAAAAAAAATATAAGGAGAGACTATCTAAATTCAAAACCCCTCAGCACCACTGTCAGTTATAAGTTCTGAGAATTTCTTTAAAAAAAATAAAAAAAAATCAGGACAAGGTCTTTCCAAACTGGTTGCTGTCAACTAAAATGAGAAGTTAGATAAAACTCCCACATGCCAGATGGTAAATCACAATAAACGCTTGGGCTGTTAGATGCACAACAAGCAGCAAGTGCATTGAAATGCACCATCAGAAGCAAGCCCGAAATAGAAAGGATATTTTAATAAAAAGTTATAATCTGGGGGAAAGTTCCTTGTTGAGCTCACCAGAAGCAAAAGTCCTGCACCGAGGGCTTCTTGCTTTCCTCACCACCTCATGTAACTAATGATTTTAGCAGAGTTATCTCAGGCTACTGTCAGCAAGAGCCTCGGAGTTCCCTATTTAGGCATCACTTTTGACCCTTTCTGCCAAGTTACTTAAAAATACTGTTAAAGGATACCAGAAATTTGTTTACTCAAACCATTACTGTTTCCTGAACACAGATGCAAGAAAAAGTTATATTAAGAAGATAAACAGCTGCTACTGTATGCTGTTTAAATGGCAACAAAAGCATCTAAGGGCCATAAAGGGAATAGTAAGGGAATTAAAACGCATTTTTATGCATGAAGATGGCTAACATCCGTACATTCATTAAAGTGATATCAACCATGCTTTTAATTAAAAGTTAGTGACAGAAACTTAAATATGATTAATGAAATCTAACAGCCTACCAGAAGTCAGCTCCATCAAAAGCAAGAAACACAACATGCGGCGTTTTCAGCCCTTGCTCATTTCCCATCCCTCTCGGAGATGCTGCCACAAGCAGAACATATCGCAAGGACAACAAAGCAGCATTCCTGTGAAAAACAGCAAGCTAGGGCAAGTTTGCAACCATGTTTTCGTGCTTGGTCATTCTTGATTTTGTGTATCCCAAGGAGGCGTTTCAGGTACCGAGCAACCCAGGGCCAAGCCGAGGAGCTGGTGACCTGTCAGAATAGCCAGCTACGCAGCCACCTCTCGAACGTCTCAGGCACGAGGTCTGCAAAGGACAGGAAAGGCTGTCCTACAAACACCAGCCTCCTACTCAACAGTGGAAAAAATCACTCAGAAGCCAGCGCTGAACTCTGTGACACAGTCAGTCTTCTTGTGTTACTTGGGGGCACAACACAGTCACGACAAAAATAAACTACACGATAAAAATACAGCGCAAGCAAAAAGACTAGACACAGGGAGGGAATCGGTATGCAAAAAGGAGTCCTACAAACCATATATGTTTCAACACAAGACCAAACCACTGCCCATTTAAGTCACAATACCTGTGTGAAAGCTGATCTGTGACCACTGCCCTACTGAACTATTGTCCTGTGCAGAGCCAAGCATTTGCAGATTATGTCTTCAAAAGACTTAAGACTTTTTCTGGCATCATATTATCTACTTTGCTGCTTCCAGAGCACATAGAAGATGGAAGTTCTTACTTCAGAGCAGTTATTAACAAAGGAAGAAGTTGTTTTTGTGTGGTTTTTCTTTTTAAATGCACAATTTGAATAAACTTTGTCTCAACCACAGCATTTCAACATAAAACGTTGATCGGACTGCGTTGCGTGGCTGACTGCACAGGGCACTGCTCTGCACCGGGAGATGGGCTCCTCGCTCCTGGCTCTGCTCACAATGTTGCAGCCCAGCACACGCACCTCGGCACGCTCCTCCGTGCTTCTGCTGCTTCTTCAGTGAAGCAAGAGGGGTTGGGGAAGTGAAGGAAGTGACATTAACCCTCCTGCAGCTGGGCAGGGAGCTAGAATTGCTCATGCTGTAGTCTGCTGGCACGGGGCAGCAATGAACGCTTCAGAACCAAGCCCAGGGCTGTTCAGGGGCACCAACACTGGGCCCTTTTTGTCAGGTTGAGCCCTTTTTGTCAGGTGGAGAGGCAACAAGGGACCGCCAGGCCCAGCAGCCTCCCAGCAGAGGGATCTCTTCTTGTAGCCCATCGTCCGGCTACAGAACAGCACCGCTGCTTGTTCTGAAGGGAAAACCTCTCCCTCCCGCCTTCTCCGGTGCGGACACTGCCTCAGAAGCCTGGCCGATGTCCCCAGCCACTCACCCAGCAGTTCATTGACCACCAGGGGTGCCTAAGGCCCAAAAACCCATGAGGATCTTCCCAGGCTCTATCTCAAAGGTGTTCCTCCTGCACGGCTGCTGCAGGTCTGGCCCCTGCTCTCCTGAGGCAGACCCCACAGGCACAGGCAGCACCTTCATCCTCTCCTCACAACATACTTCAGGGACTCTTGGGCTGCTGCCGCCACCCTGACCCTTCCCGACAACACCCGGTGCCTTGCCAAGAACTAAATTCAGGTAAATTCAAAACCCAGAAGTGCTAACTGGGAAATCAGGATGAGGAGGGCCATAGCCAGAGTGAAGCACCTCACAGCACGTGCTATGGCCTCATGCCTGGTGTGCTTGAGGGCTGCCCTGACACCCAGTGCAGTTTTGTGCGGCCACGACCCCACACTGAGGGTGCCCCTCTGCTGAGCGTGGCAGGGGGTTCATGGCCGGGGACTGAGGAGAAGAGCAGCTCCTGCTCCCCGCCAGTGCTGAGGGGAAGGCTGGGGCACAACCAAACCGCACTGACGCACCGGCGGGCCGTGTCCAAGCAAGGTTACGCTCGCTTCCCAATTTCACGTGAAATAACTGAAAGCCGAGGCACGGCGCTGCTATGGCTGCAGCGCCAGGCGCATCCCTCCCTTGTCATTTCTTCCGATATTCGGGAAACTTTCCCCGCCGAAGCATCCCGCTGACCGCAGGAGACGACCAACGCGTCCCATCCCAACCCATCCCCGTCCCCCCGACCCCGCGGCACCCCCGGGAGCCACCGGCCGGGCACCCCCCGGCGCCGCGGCCCGCAGGGGCCGTTCCTCCACCGGCCGCCTCAGCCCCGCCGAGGCCCCGGGGAGGAGCCCGCCGAGCCGAGCCCAGCCGCCCCGGCCCCTCGGGGGGAGGCTGCAGCCGCCCCTCGGGCCCGGCCTTTCCCTCCTCGCCCTCCCCTCGGTTCCAGCCCCCCTCCCGCAGCGAGGCACGGCCCCGGTGCCCGCCAGGTGCCGGTGCCCGCGCCGCCGACTCCCCCCCCCCCCCCCAGCCCCGGTTCCTCACGCACCGGCTGCTCCCGGCCGCGGTTCCCGCTGCCGATGCCGCCGCGGCTCGGCGGCTGCCTACGAGTCGCTGCGTGCCGACATGCCGGCGCTCCGCTGGCATAATCCCCCGGCGAGGGTGGGCCGGGAGCAGGCGGCGGCGGCTCCTCGCTCGCTCGCTCGCTCCCTCGCCCGCCGGGAGCTGCGGGGGGGAGAGAGGCGGGCGGGCTGCCGCAGCTCGGCGCTGCGGGGCGGGGAAAGCGGCGGGGAAGGCGAAAAGCCTCAGCGCACCGCCACTGCCCCAGCCCCTGCCCCTGCTCCTGCCGCACGGTTTTATTCCCCAGCCCGAGCCGTGCCCACCGCCGCGGGGAGCCGCCACTTCCTTCGGCGGGCCGGAGCTCCCGCACGGCGGGCGGCTGAGGGGGGGGCGCCGCCTGCCGGCCGCGGCTCGCCCCGCTCCGCCGGGGCCGGGCGGTGGAGGCGGGGGGGGGGAAGCCCAGGAACGCGGCCCTCCGGCCTGGGGGAGTGGGCGTTACACCTGAGGCTTCGCTCCCTCCAAACTCTGGGGGGGAAATCACGGTTTCAACAATTTCTTGCATTCGGAAGTCTCGGAGAAACAACAGCAAAATGGGCTGTTTTAACTTTTAAACTCTTGTCAGTTGTCTGCTTTTTTTTGTTTGTTTAAGGGTGCATCGCTTCTCCTCCCTGCTGCAGCTGCAAATTATTATCAGCAAGCAGCCTGTTGGTAAATGCTGGGTAATTCCGAACTCATCAGCCTCACGGGAGCTGCACAGCTGCCGTCAGCTCCGTGCTTTGGCCTCAGCCTCAAGGACTTGCACACATCTCATCGGGACCTGCCCCCCGGCTGCTCCGTCTCAGGTCCCATCCCTGGAGGTTACCCACGCTCCTGGGTGCCCAACATACCGTACTCACTAAGCATCATCTCTTTTGTAAGGACTACCTGCATTGCTGCTGTAAAACCTAGTCACTTTTTATTTATTAAGAGATAAAGTTCCCAGTGAAATGCAGACCATAACTAAAGCTATCAATGGTATAGAGACTTTTTGTTTGTTTGTTTTCTATAGAAGGGGACAAATAGAGACTGGTTTCCAACAGTTAAATCTCAATAAACGTTACTACTCCTGCAACTCTCATCACAGAGAAACTATGCACGGGAGGGTCTCGCAAGGTCAGTCTGAGACTAAGAAAAGCTGGAGATCTGAGCAAAACCTAGTAGGGTCAAAGAGGTGATGAATGTCTACATAGCTGACAGGTGCCAGATGGAAGAATGCAAGAGGAAGACCATTAAAGTCCTGCTCAGAAGAAGCCTAAGTTTCTGCTTCTCTAGGCCTTATTTGTCCTCAGCTATGGAAAGAGACAATATGTTTGTGTTCAGGCAAAGAATTTTGAAAGGGCTTAAAATTTAAAAATTTAAAAAGACATTATCCAGAAGAGTGCACAGCAAGTGCAGTCATATTTCCCAAACGTGCCCCACTTTTTTTTTTTTTTTTTTTTACTTCTTTTTTTTTGATGCTTCAGGTCTGATTTTCAGAAGCACTAAGCATTCAGGCCTCCCACTGATTTAATCTGGAACTGCAGATTCTCTGCCCCTCTGAAGAATCAGGCTGAAGGCACCATACTGAAACAGGTCACCCTAAGCCAGACATTTATTTGAAAAGGTTGTCCTAGAAGTTTACGAAGAGCAACACTTAGATATTATTTTTTCCCTTCAGTGTTATAATAGAACAGAAATAGCCTAAAGAGCTCCAACAGATGGAGGAGGACTTTTGATTAAAAAATAAATTCTGACTCACACTTCAGTTTTCTGGATGTAATAAAAAAGTACATGAATATGAATAGCACTGGAGAGAATGGAGTGAAAGTAAAGGGAGGTTATAAGGAAAAGGCAGTGAAAGGGCTGAACCAATTTACCTGCTTGTTTCAAATGCTTGTCAGGGAAGTTCTGCTTGGTTTTGCTGCAGTCATCATGAAAGAACAAGACCATTAATGGACCCACGTTAAGTTTTCTAGTGATGGATTCCTCGTGAAAAATGCTGCTTGCTGAATGCTGCTTTTGAAGGACACTTCTAAATTCTGCCTGTTAATAATTTAAAACAGTGGAAAAAACTTGTTCAGCTAAATACTAGAGTTGCACTGGGAAGTCAATGTTCTTTTTTTTTTTTTTTTCCCCTCCCTCAATCCCTCTTTTGAGGGAAAATGTTAATTAAGAATATGAAATACCATGAAAATTCTGAATCTATTGATGTAGCCAGGAAGTATATTCAAGCAAGTCATCTCCAAGCATTCAGGCCCAATTTCAACATTTTAGAGTAAAAGCGAAAATGAGTAATTAGCATCCTTGATTTCTCACCAATTCTAATCTTATATTAAAAGCAACCCACATGGCAGAAGTGGAGGCACAAAACACTTTATATAAAAAAAATAAAAAGACTGTGCATGGGTAGGACAGTTCTTCATTAAATATCTTAAAACAAAAGCACTCTAATTTTAGAAACAGACCTTCACAAGCTTCCTTTATGACAGCTATTCTGGCCTTTCCACTGCAAAATAATCACATAATTGGTGGCTAAACATCTTGAACAAGGACAGAATTTGAAACACACAATATGATTAAAACCTACATTATCGCTGATGTAATATCCCAGAACCTATTATTGTTCTTGGGCTAGAGGAAAGAATCTAATTAAACATTTATTTAATATTAAAATGCAAACGAAAATATCAATGTTGAACAGTAATTCAACAACATGCCAACTAGCAAGTACATATTTTTCACCAAGAAAAATGCATGTATGTTCACAAAAATAGCTTGGACTTCATTTGGAAATGCGTGCTTATAACTGCGGTCAGAACACTGGCGTGGCACAAAACCCCTAACTAGCATATTAAAACAGGAGCTTCAGCTGGGTAGCTACACGTCCTGGGGTGTCGGCTGGAGTTGAGCTGCTCATTGGGAGACAAGCTGGCCGCTGTCAGTCTCATTAATCCCGGTCCTCGTGATATCAAAGTATTACTCCCTGAACTGTTGGGAGACACCGAATAATTTAGAGCAGTATTTTACAAACATAGCCAGAGGCGGCCAAACTAGCAAAACATACACCAATTTGCAGCCAACCAGCCATAATGAAAGTATTCCTCACAGTTTTTTGTCACAATGAAAAATATCCAAGTTATAAGACTTAAATTAAAAGGATTTACCATATAGCAGTGGTTATCTAACACTGGTAATTCATGTTGCCTTTTGTATGAAAATTCAAAATTTACTATTAGCTATATTTACAACATAGCATAGATATTTATAAAATGGTGAGGAAAATGAAGTGCAAAAAAGATAACACGGTCATTTTCCAAAAACAAGCTGCCTTTTAGTTTCTTATTATACACTGAATATCATTATTTAAAAATAATTAATATTTCTAAAAATATTACAATACAGGATAAACATCGATTCCTCAACAGTAACAAAAATATGTTTAAAATATAGGTGGCTGTTTGAAGTACAAAATATTGCTGTGTGTAAAGGGTAACATAGTTGTAAAACTACTATTTAGGGTTTATAAAAATACAAAACAATTCTGCATTTACTGAGTGCATAATTATATATTAGTGCAAAAAAAAGCTTATTTGAATTCAAGAGTGAATTGTCAAAGATTTGCAGAGGTACGTAAAACATGAAATCTTTTCAGAGTCATGCGTATTGATCCCAAATCCCTGTTAATCCTTTCCAAGCGATCTTCCAGGGCTTCCTAACAGTTAAAGAAAAGAAAGGGAAAAAAAAAAGGATTTAATAACGTACAACAAAAATCCAGTGATCCTTCTAAAATGAATAAACTACTGTTATTCCTACATTCAGCTAGAATCCCTTCTGATATATTGTTAGCATATTCTGTTAGCATCCAAAAACTAGAGCCAGACCTGTAGATTTATCATATTTTTTTTTTTTAATGTGTGTGTATTTGTGGGTTGTTGACTTTTTTCTTTTCCTTCTGCTCCCATTCCCTTTTTTTCTTGGCTTGGGCATTCCGAGTCAGACCAATAAAAATATTATATAAACATATAACTATTATTTTTTGAATTATTGTCATAAATCACAAACTTACACCTTTTACAAGATAATTCAGAGTGTGTTTATGATTAAATTGAGGTAAATTCCCCTTTATCTTTTAATGCTTTAAAGTCTAGAGACAGCATTTTAAACAGATTCACAATTCAGCCATATTCAGGAACAACTCTCAGTGGAATAGTAATTTCCATAGTAATTGCACTTATATCGATTTCAAAATTTGAACTTTCATCTAAACTAGGTATCCTCAAATTGTGGAAGAGCAACTGAAGAGAACAGTTGTAGGTAAAAGTTTTTGCACCTGATTTAATCTTGCTTGCAAAGTCATTCTTCCAGCAGAACAAGGAATTCGACTCAATGCAGCCTCAATCTAGTAACAGAAAATATTTCAGATGTAAATTAGAGCTTCAAGAGCCAATATACTCCTTCCTAACTAATCTTACAGAGAGAGAGGGGTGAGGTACATAGGCTACAGATACATGTCCAATACTGTTCTTAAACAACAACTTATGTTACCATAACACAATGCCACACCAAACTAATACAAAAGTTAATCGTGTAAGTAGACACTCAAGGAGCATTTTGAAGAGAGCGCTCTTAGTTGCCAAAATAACCTTCCTTGTTCGAAAGGCTGAGTTAAGCCACTGTCCATTAACGAAGAAATTAAGTTTACTCCAACCCTTCCATCCACACTGTGTTCATGTTAAAATGACTCTCCTTTAACAAAATTAGGAACAGGAAAGGACTGTAGTGTCAGAAGCAGAGCAGGGAATGATAATGGCACCTTCCTACATTAACGATGGAAATTACACGTGAACTTCAGCCATGCGTGGGATAGGTAATACAGCTATACCCCTCACCTCTCATACAGTAACTATGTTTAGTCACAACTTTAAAATAAAAAATCATCTTTGCCTGTTGCTTTTCTTGAGTCAGCTCATCAAAAAGCCTCTCCGTTTCAGCCAGAGTCTTAATCCTCGGTGCATACTTGAAGTCTTCCTCACAAGGTGACAGCAATGGCTCATAGTTCTGCGTTACGCTCCTCTCATCCCATGCTGTTGCCTTCTTCATTCCAATATTGACGGATTCAGCACAAGAGCTATGTCTGACACCTGAATGCTGCCTTCCTATCAACAAAACAGGGCTCTTTTATTTGTTTTGTAATTCTCTATTAAATTATTAGGTAGGATAGAGAAAAAAAAAAAAAAAAAGAATAGCAGCGTGATCTTAGAGGTATATAAAATGATAGGAAGTAGCAAAGCCTCATTTGCTTGCCTTAAGCAAACTTCCCAGAAGAATGCAAAACATTTGGACGGGTCATCTTTCAACGATCTTTATAAAACAGCATATTTTTTTTGTTAACAAACGGATTAATGTATTGTGCTCATTAAGAATTACTGGTACAACATTTCTAAATATCACCATGTAGACTAGCTGTCATGAAAACACCCATCTAAATAATTACATTAATAAAAACAAAAGCAGAACATTGTGACAAGAATTAGAAAATTAGAAAGATTTGGTTCAATCAATCATTTCAAAAAAATCTTAAACAACTGGCTTTATTATATCTACTCTTTCTGTTACTAAACATTGCATTACAGATAGGAATTTTATTAGTTTGACTGAGTATGTGCATCTTAATATAGACTCTAGTAAGATATGCATTGCATAACTGAGTTAAGCATAGGGAAACATATTGCCCTTCTTTCTCAATTTAATTATTTTTGTTTTTCTGTTGCGTTTGTGCACACACGCATATACATAAAAATAAAATCCTGTATGAATGGTATTTCTCAATCTACAGTAATAAGACAAGATAGAGAGGATTTTTGGAAATTGAACCTCATAGAGTAACATGTCAGCTTTCTATTTAAACAGCTGTTACCAATGTGGAAGAAATTATGGTAAAAATGTTTCTGTTGGGAGATAAAGTACATTTTATAAACTCAAAAAAAAAAGTACAAAGAAACATTTCCCCTACTTTGGAGGATTACCTTCTGTATCATCTAGTGAGAGAAACTGGAGCCTTTTTCTTGGATTATTGTGCTGTAAAGTAGAGGGAGGACCAGTTTCCAGGTCATCTAGAAGTATGTCAAATCTACAGAATGAGAAGCACACAACAGCTACTCGCTAGAAATAATTTATCAACTGATGCAGTATTTAGCCAAGACAGTTAAAGGTAGGAAATAAACTAATTGTTTATAAAACAATTTCCATAGTAGTACCATATCCCAATACACTCCCAACTGCATATACCAAAATGCTTCATTCATGTGTCTTTCTTCTGGAATAGGCCAAACCATCACTCCTGAACATACTCAGCTCCCACACAGTCATTCTCAAAAACCAGAGTGGTGCTACACATTTCTTCTTCCTCACACGTGTCCTATACTTTAATCTTGCAGCTAAGCTTGTTCTCTAAAACTCTACAAGCTTTGCCAAGCAAAGACCTCTACAGAAACCATATTATGTAGCTCGGTTACCACAAAATTCAGCTTATGCATCTTCTAACATGCTTATAAATGACGCAATAGGTAGATACTATTTTCAACTTTTATTTACATTTCCTGATAAGCTGCCTGTAAATCTGGACTTACTCCACAAAACAATTCTGTTATAACCTTTTTGTCACCGACCAAAGTCATTGCAAGATACGTAACAATAAACACAAGACCTCTCCTTGGTAAATGCTAAGTTACAGAAATCATTCCAGATTTTTCTCGCCATGTTTTAAGAAGTAAAACTTAGCTTTATGTTTAGAAATCTTCACATGACTCAGATTTTCCACAACTTTTTAAATGAACAAAAACCAGCAGGAACAGTATTAAGCCTGCATAAACATACTGCTGCTATTACAATCGTCAGAACACAATTGTATTCACAAAATTCATACCTTGTCACTGTGTTTTCATTTTTGCTAAGCAAATGGCTAAATCCAGGAGAGAGGTTTTCTTTTGGAGATCGTTTTGGGCTGTACGTCACAGACACTGGCGCCAACATTATCTCTCGTCTTGCTGTGAGAGACAAAGTACATTCAAGTACCTAAAATTCTCCCTGCTCAGTATTTCCCACTCACGTGATCTTATGTTTACATCTTTAAAGGATGCTTTTCAAAGCTACGTTTATTTAAATTATATGAAAAGGTCATCACAATACAGAAAAATTAAATTCTTGTGTTTTCTATGATTTTAGAGCTTTTTTTTCTACATTGTCTACTAGAATAATGCAGAAATCATACTTTTATTTTTCTTTTTTCTAGAGCAACCTTCCATTATTTATATACCTTCACTTGTGTGCGTGGGTGTGTGTGCAAAAAACATGAAGCAAACTTCAGGAAAGCACTTACTTGGAGTATTCGATTTCCTGTTTGAAGGAGGAAGGGATGATGACCTCTGGCCACAAGGGGAGCTGTACCGTTTTGGTCTCTGTTGGTCTTTACCTTTCTCTGGGGATCGGTTAGCAACACAAGAAGTTTCAACAAATCCAACTGTTTGACGTCGAGTTGTTGTTTCTAATTAAAAATAAAAAGCGACTACATTAATCAATACTTTTTTGATACAAGAGCTCACAAATGTTCTCTTGTACTCAGCTTTTACAACTGCACTTAGACTGCCTCGTGCAAACATTTGTGCTGTTTTACTTAAGACTCGTTTCCTGCCCATCATATTCATGAAACTGATAGTTTTGCTAACTTATGAGAAAGGGTGCTTTGCAGCACGAGGGACATATGATGTTAAATAACAGACAACGAAAAGCAGGACAAAAGCTTCTTTTGGTTAGGAAGGCTGGAGTACCCGCCTGAACCGAGACCGTAAGCATTTAAGAATGACTCGATGTTTTGTAACTCCAAGGCTTCCCAAATCAACATTATTAGAATGTCTCAGTGCAGTTCCACAATACATATGCCAGCTTTCATAATAACATTCTGATACAGCACTATGGGAACAAAACTAAAATGGATTTAGAGCCAGCCAGAACTCTGTTAGGGCTCCATTAACTGTTTATAAATACTACGTTATTCTTAGAAAAAGGACATCAACTACTCTCTAGCTTGAGACCTAACAGCAACCTTTGCATTCCTTCTATTTTAAACAAGTTCTTTAGCTGTATCATTTTGAATTTTCTTAGGAAAACTTCAGAAATCTGCATGCTAAAAACCACATTCATTTCACCCCATCACTGAAGACGGATGGGCCTTCATGGTGAGAACAAAACCAAAAGACATGCAAACAAAGAAAGGCCCATAAAGACAAGTTTAGGAATATAAAAATAAATAAATATAATTACTAGCTGACGTGTCTTCTTTTTCTGTCTGTGTACCCCAATCTTTAAAAGCTTTTCCTTCTTCAAGTTCTTTAAAGGCTTTTATAATTGGTGCTTCTGACATCCCATTTTCCTTCTTTTCAATTGTGTTTGTTGAAGAGTCTTCTTGTGAGGAGTCTTTTTCAGGAGGAGAATGGTGCCTTAAAGAAAGGAGCAGGAAGAAAGATCAAATTTTCCAGCTTTATTTCAGCAATCCAAAAGCAAGTTGAACAGAAAAACTGGGAGAAATTTATTTTGAGCTTTACAGTTGCCGAAGCAAGATTTTTAGAGTTGTTCTTAATTTCAGCCAAGAACCTCAGATGATCGTATTACAGCCAATCCAAGAATCCAAAATATGAGGTAAGCTTGATAATTTGACATCTTCTTCAAAGTAAATACATACCGACAGAGGTTTTAGAAACTTCTGAGGAAGAAGGTAAACTACCGAGAAATGAAACTACACCTGAAGCTTCACACTAGCAGCAAGTTGCAGCCAAGCACATCAGCTCACGTCATATACAACAGAGCACTTCTTTGTGTCCAGGCTCAGAGTAGAATTGGACACAAACATGGAGAGCATAAAGGCAGCAGCACAAGATGCAGTTAAAGCCTTCTGATATTTCAAGGAAGGTACTGAAGGCTACAGCTGTTTCTTTCATACCAGGTTCCTTCATACTAGAAAGAAGGTTGTTTTGCTTTTCAGGGATGGTTTAGCATCTACAACACCGAGACATGTTTTAGAACTCTACTTAGCATCCGCAAAATCTGGAAATATGAATCTGGTTTATTTTCAATAAAATTATGTTTTAGAATTGTTCAACTTCACATCACAGTGGAGACTGAAGGAAACCAGCTCACCTTGAAGGAATATAGGTTTCTTCTAGTCTGTTGTCTTTCGGGCTTTCCTGGACTTCCAAGGGCTGGCCAGTGAAGATTGAATACTCTGCTCCTGGTATCAGCCACTTTCGCCTGCTGACATCAGGTGTTGCCAACTTGCTGTGGGAACAAGAAAAAATTCTGAATTATGAATGGTTTTGATTTTTTTTTTTTTAAAAAGAATAAAATATTATTTATTTGTTCTACTTAGAAACAAATAACAAATATACGATAACTTTGTAAATACTGTAGAAAAAAAGCAGCTTTTCAGGTCTTTAAGACATGGAAGCACCAAAACAGAAAAGAGACCAACTTCTTATGTCCTTAACATACATTCACAATCCACACTGGAGTATGCATTATAACTGAACTTCCACACTACTCACAGGATACCTGTACAAACTACAGTTAGAAAAATAAAAAGCAGTAATCGGCCTCCTAAATCAAAGACATAAGGGCACAAAGAAAACTTCTAATGTCTAATTGGACTATTAGATTTTATTCCCAAGATCTTTGCTCAGCATGGAGATCTCTATTCATCTTAGCAACTGAGACCAACCTTCATGTAGGAAGACTAGAGACAGTCTGCCAAATAACACATGCGTTATCTGATTTTTATCTTTTTAATAATTTCTTGGCATACGAAGGCTTGGGATTACATCACATATGTTTAATCCAGTTTAGCGTATGGGCCGACATCTTTATCCATTGTTACTCAAAACACATTAAAAGTATTCTAAAGCACATGACCTGTTTTCACATTACTGGAATATTCACTTACTTGGCACAAGAGGTTCTTAAACGACTTTCAGTCATATGGCGAAGTTTCAACATATTTTCATGTTCTACCTGCTTGAGCTGAGCTTCAAGTTTTGAAATTGTCCTAATGTAGAAGTAGCAAAGACGCATAATAAGATGATTTAGAATATATAAAGAGACATCATATTTCCTGGAGTTTACTCATTTTTATTCAGATATCCTGAGTAGAGCAGAAGAACAAGAGTAACTACGAGATTTCTATCTATCCATAAATACGTAGATAAATATGTGTTTGTATTCTAAGTCAAATAAGTTCGGTGACCTAGCTAGAAAGACAAGACCAGGAGATATTGCTGTGGATCAAAGCGTTCAACTCCTAGGGGCTTTGGGAGGGGTAAACAAATGTTTTTCCTCCTTGAAATGAGGAATCTACACAAAGGACTCCCTGACTCTGATTTTAGTGGGTGGCTCCTTCTCATGTGTGTCACTCGGGTAACGACCAATCTGCTGCTCATGCAGTCCACATCTTCAGTGCAACACAATTTTAGGCACTCCTTGCTCGGAGGATAGAAAGTCAGGGTTTTGGAACAGGATGTAAAAATTGCTTTTTTCCACTTTATGGGTATGGAATGATCCCTAGCTAGCAGTATCAACAGTCAGGCAAGAAAAATAGAAGCACTAATAGAAATATCATACTGAACTTTCTTTCACACTATCTTCATTTCCTCAAAAGTACAATAAAAATTGAAGGCAAAGTATTTTTGACTTCTTTCTACTCCTTCCTTAAATTCTTGCTATTCATTCTTTCCATTCTTTTTCTTTAAAAATCAGGTGATCTGAGTAACAAAGGATTGCAGAACATATGCCTGAAAATTGCATTTGCTTTTTCTGGTTTTAGTTTTAACTTTACACAGGTTAATGCCTGGTTGCTATGACATTTGGAATGGATTTTGAGGTGAAACTTGTAGCCACATTTCTAGAAGAATCATCAAAAACCATGCACAAAAAAAAAAAAAGATCTATTTCTAACAGGCTTGGTTTCAGCTGCTCATATAAAACAGGAACGGAAATAACAGCACACGTCCCCCAAAAAAGCTCAGAGGGAGATGAATGACGTCACACCTCACCTTGCTGCAGTACTACAATGCCTGCCCTAGAACCCTCTCAGAAGTCCTCTCCTCCCACACTTCTCTAAACTCCACTGAACAACTATGCTGTTTAACACCCTTGACTAGGAGTAGCTGAGAAATCCCAAACTGGAGGACACGTCTGTAGCTGTAAAACCCTTGATGGTCATGACTCTTGCCTAGTGCCTGCCCAGAAAGCATAAAGCTCAATACGTATCTGTTGTCCCAACCACGAGACAGATCCAGGCAGCATGAGGGACATCCATAGCAGGCGTTATTTCTGCTATATATGGAACACTTTCTGTCCTTTATTCACATTCAGGAGCCATAATCTTGAATAGTGGATTCCTGCCAGCATCCTCGCTCCTGAAAACCTGCATAGAGACTGGTAAACTGAAGATGGGGGCTCCTGAGGAAACAACTTCAGTAGCAAAAGCTTGACCAGCAGATTGGCAGGGCTACCTGACTGACAACAGAGAGGAAGCAATTGGAACCCACTGGAAGAGGTTGTGATCAAGGAAGTAAAAGCACACACCACATTTCTTAAAAATAACAAGATTCTTCACATTTGTGCAAAGCCACGTAAAGCAACATGAAATACTTCATAAGATGTAATTAAAATTGCAAACATACAGACTTGATAGTCTAGGACTAAATGTTTGGGCCACAGAATACATTTCATATTGTTAAAATAGTAATAACATTCACATTTACCTTTTCAAATCAGAAATCTGGGCGTTTGCATCAAGCAATTTGTTTTCAGTTGCATTTAACGTATCCTACAAAGTACACAAGGAAAAAGGTAACAAGTCTAGAAACTACATAAGTGTCTACAGAAGAAAAAAAAAGTAACTTCAATCTTGAAAATAATACATTAAATATGCCTTCCTATTTGAAATAGAGTTCCATTAAATTTCTTTGGCTTTGACTTCACAGTATTTTTGCTGTCTACAACTAGAACACAACATACTCTAAACTCAGTCTTTTTCCCTTTTCAGGGACTCTGAAGGTGCAGTAAAAAGCTTTCAGCAAAAAGATATATGGATATTTCATTTTGTCTTTTCCTAAACACTTACGTTAAGTCAGTTAATTCTATGTTACATTACAACAGATTTTACCAGCTTGGGTTTTTAATTAACTAGTGCATACTTACCTTTACTCTTTCATGTTCTTTTCCAAGGGACTCATATTCTCCTAAAAGCTAAGACAAACAAAAAACCAAACACATATGGAGAATAAACATAACTAACATTTTTGTTGAGTGCTATAAAATAAATTCCTTGTCTAACATGCTTATAAGCACTATGGGATATACAGAGTGCATTTAAATGTTATCTGTTAAGTTCTAGCATCTTCTAATCAGAAAAAAGTTATAAAAGGGACAAGAACTACATGCACAACATATTTCTAATTGTCATATAATTTATCTTTAAAAGGAAATGATGAAGCTGAAGGAAACAGTAGAACTCTTTACTGGCTTTAAAGTTGACTTTGTATTTTGAAGTTTATTTGGAAAATAAATAAATAAATAAAGGATTTAAAGCATCAAGTTGCTTTTCCACCTAGTACCCATTTTTCCGAAACAAATCAAACATTCCAGAAAGCTGTTACTGAAGAATCAGAAGAACAATTGCTTTGATTCAGTCTAAAATTATACATAAAATTAACAGTGATGACTTACAAAAGAGATTCAGTCCATTCCACATAAACTCAGGAGAACAAAAAATAACTTGTTCTGAAATTACTTCCTATATTACCTCTACAAAAAGATGAACTAATAGTGCATAAAGTAATAAAATACCTGAGAAAGGATACAGCAAATGTTATCACATCAAGTAAATAATTGCTGCCTTATATAACTGTTTTAAAATACCTATCAAGTCTGTAGTATAACCTAACACCTAGCCTACAAAGTAGTCTACTGAATATTTCTGTTCCCTCAGATGTGCATTAAGTCTCGGAAAACTACTCAGAGTATACCACTGCAAAAACACCCAGGACTTGCTGTGTTGCTAAAATGCAATGCAACTGTAAAAATCATTTCACATTTTCTTACTTACGTTTTGAAACATTTTATTTTCTTCCTTTAACCTTGCATTTTTATTATCGGATAATTTATAAGCTTTTTCAAATGCTTCCTCTAGATCTTTAAGCCTGGATTTTAGTCTACTGATCGTGTTATCCTTCTCTTTATTATTTGTGCGCATTTCTTCAATACGTTCCTGTAAAACTTTGGAAGTATTACTAACAGCATAACAGCGTTCTCTCCAATCTGTCTGTAGAAGAAACACAACATTAATTATAATGCTTACCTAGCAGATTTTTAGTTCAGAAACTAAAATCATCCAAATAGAATAGTTCATCTACAGATGTACAAGATTATGCTCATTTCTGTGAGGTATAAAGAACGAAAATCAAGAGTCAAACCCCCAAAAGACGTATATTCATTTTATATAACTTAAAACATCTAGAGGTTACGTCTCTAATCCCAACTTACTGTCTTGCTTCCCAGCATAGAAAAAAGTCTAAAAGGTGGAATGAATTAGTCTCTCCAGGCATTTAACTTCCAAGACAGAATGCCCTGTTCTTTCACCAATAAATTCAACTATGCAGTCATAAACAAACAGGTCTGACCTAGCCAGAAAGACTGTATAAGTACACTTATACAGATAATATTTTTGCCCCAGTGCAAATGAGATTTCCTCTTAATTACACAGCTCTAATTAGAAATCAAAAAGGAAGTAATTAGATTTTTTTTTTTAATTGATTCTGGTTTAGAGTGAGACATCAGAAACAAATGACAATATTTAACTATTAAACTTCATTTGGCCCCTATGAAGGATTGTTTATAAACAAAAGTGATTATGATTCATGCAAGGGTCCTTAAGAAACATGGCTAGGAAGTCGCCTCTGTAACATACTGCCTGATGTCATATTAAGAGAAAGGTTGAAAATAAAATACAGAAATACAAATTAGCTTAACAATGAATAGGTGCATTTTCTTACCCTTTCAGTTAAAAAGCAACTTGAATTAATATGTCACCATAAACATATACTTACCACTTGCTTTTCTAGCATATTATTCTTATTTTCAAGGGCTTTTATGCGAGCACTTGCTTCATTCAGAGCTGCATCTAATTGGTCACACCTACTTATAAGATAGAGAATACAAAAATCTCTTAAGCTTTCAAATAATAAATCTACCTTTTATAGCTGCCTTTCCTTCCTCAAGCATCCCCTCTAATTTTGGTTCCCAGCCTGGGACTTCTTCCCATAGTCTACAGCTGTTGCAGCGAGCACCCAGCACCTCTGCACGGAAAGGCTGCGGTGCTCGGAGGGCAAGCAGCAAAGTGGGAACATTTGCTCAGAACCATCTGGAGTCTGTGCACAAGAGCTCCACGACCAGAAGCAGCTGAGAGGCACCAGAGTGGAGTTCCACTTGAGCTAATTGATGATGCTGTGTGATAATTAATGACTGAAAGCATAGCACAAGCTTCTTGTAACTCAGTAAATGACTGCTCAGAAGTCACTTTTAATAGGTAGAACCCACTAGTGCTAGGAGAGAAGTACAAAAGAGTCCCAGCTACCCACACACGTTTTCAATTACACTGAACGCCATAAATTTTGTGAAGTATTTTAACTGTCTAAATTTTTAATATGTATTTTGACTGGCAGTAATGATATAAAATCACATAGAACTTCTACAGCAATCACCCAAGTGGCACCAAGTACACAGGTGAGGCACACAGCCTCCGGCAATAGTATCTGGCCAAAGAGCACTGACTGGTAAATTGGCTTTGTAAAGCTACCAATGAATTCAAGACTTTTCCTGTAACATCTGGAAAACATCTGGTAGCTTTGGTGTGAAAGATAAAGTGGGATGATGTTCACCAGCATGACAGGCAAATACTATCTTACAACACTGATACTTCCATTACAGGTTGCTTAGGACTACCTCAGCCTGTCAGCCAGCTGTTTTTAAACAAAACTCATCCTACCTTCAGCACAAAATCAGGTCAAACAAGACCTCTGATCCAAACATCCCACTTACCGCCTAACAATAATTTTAAACCAATCTTAAAAAGATGCATTAAATAACATAAAATGTGTGTCTAGTAGTAAAATATTAGTATCATAGATGCATGAAACATTCAGAATTGAGGAATGACAAACATTTCAAGATATTCTAAACAAGCATATGTAGTTTTTAAAGTAGAAATAACATCCTGTAACAGAGAAAGAAAAAGATGGATAAACAGTACCTGTCAGCAAGATTTTGATTGATTTTCTTCAAATCTTCAGAAGAAGCAGCTTTCTGGCTTGCCTCTAGCTGCTGTTTTAAGCTATGTATCTCAGCATCATAGTAAGCTCGTAGATCAGCTATGTGTCGAGCATGTTTTTCCCTCAAGTTCTGCCTAATCCTATATTCAAAATTAAGAACAAAAAAAAGTTTCCAGCTACCAACATGACCACGCACTGCCAGCTACACTGATTCAGACATAATGAACTCAGCACATAAATATCTCTTGCAGAGCTTTGTTCCAGTCAAATTGAAGCAAAGAAAATTTGTCATCTAAAGCAGTGGTGTCAGACACCCAAGGCTGGCATGGAAGCATTCACATTAATAGCACGAAGCTTAACTCTTTCTCCCCTTTTCTACCCAGTAGAAAATATGCACAAGAAATGAAATGGGAAACTCACAAACTGAGCTGTCTTGAAACCATGGCCCTCTGCATGAGCCCTCACACATGGAATATATGCCACGTCTCCTTGTCGCTGTGCAAATCATGAGAGCTTCAACAGTGATTGGGGGATATTTATTTTTCCTAAGTACAGCAATTCTGTGCTTATCCTACCATTTGACTCTAAATTAAAAACCATACCTACCACAGAACTTTGAAATTCTCTACCTAAATCAACACCCTCATACAGCCTATGAAGTAAGCATGTATTTTTATTTTAATGTATACACAGAAATAATAAAAAATAAAACATGGAAAACTGTTTTGTGTTCCAGTTAAGGCTCTGATATTCATGGGGATCAAGGAAGACGGTACAAACACTGTGCTTTAGATTAACTAGTATGGTCTCAAAGACATTTATAAGAAGCGGAAAATGACCGTTCTATCTCCACGCCATTTCTACTTCAGGAAGAAGAGAAAGAAAGAAAAAAAAAAAGCAATGCCCAGCTACATTCTAAGCTCACAGAATGTGCATGTTTTGTTCACGTCACCAGTACTGTTCTTTCATGAAGGGACTAACTCTACAACTTAAAAGAAAAAAAAAAAAAGAAGAAAAAAAACTCACTTTGACATTATAACAGGATCTTCAACAGATGTCACTGAAAGATTATATTCTGGTAAACTGTTGTCAGCACACTGAGTAATAGAAGATGGAGTTAGAGTTAATGTTTCTTCCTCCTCAGGGTTGAGTAAAATATCACTATTAGCATCGGTATATGCCATTGGAAAAGGACAGCTGGCCTTGTTTTCATTTGGAATTGTATGATTTTTCCAGAGGTCCAAATGCACAGCTCTGCTACCAGCAGGATATCTTGGAGAATCATCACACTGAGATGAATTGCTTGTCCGTGAAAAAGAGTCTGTATCACAATGACTTGAAAATCCAGGTTCTGCCATAGAGTCTGGAGAAAAAGGAGTAGTCTCTTCAGGAATATTGAAAAAGCAATGTCCTGGATTCTGCTGACCGGGTTTCATATGCAGGGTTGGGTCCAACGTCAAGATCTAGGAAATATGTTACAATACTAAAAAAAATTGTTTAAACTTTTGGTCATGTAAACGGAATTAATCTGAATACATTAGTCATCTATATAATGTATTGCAGGAATTATAATGAATATTACTATAATTATTTGATATTTACAAGCAAGTGCAAAGATGAAGAAATCTGCAGCTCAGAAGATGATACATATACCTAATGCTTGCAACTTGTGTTTCTGAGTTTCTGGCAGGAATAAAAGATATATCCAGCATCTGTAGCTGTCCAGAAAATTTCAGTCATATATATAAAAGAATTAGGATGCTTGCTTGCAGGCTAAAGCAATAACATTGTACAGTTACTAAAATCACTTTGTGGATTACATAAACAAGGCAGACACATAATAGTCACTCTGCAGCCTTATACATTATGTGCACAAGGAAAAACTAAAGGCTATATCCTGGAAATGGGTACAAAAACAGATTTGATAAAGAATATTCCCACAACCCATGCCTATTCACTGTCTGAGGTGGAAGGAAATTGTCTTGTAGGAAGTAGAAAGAAAACCCTGCTTCTGCAACTGCAGTCCCATGTGCATTTCTGCAGCTTCAGCAGATTCACCCCTGCATCACCTTCAAGGGTGTGCTGCAAAGGTGCTCGTTTACCCAGAGTGTTCCCAGGGGTTCTTTCCAGCTGGATCCCCTCCCAGTCTGGTTCATCGCAGCTGCAAAAATTGCTGTTCCAGCACGGCACTGGAGGTGGCAGCAGGTGCCAATTAACATGAAAGCAGCCTGTAAAAACTATCATACCTTCAAACTGAGATGTGCAACAAAGATAACGTTACCTCTGGTGGGTGACTTGACTGGGAAGAAGGCATAAAATTCATGTCTGGCAGCTGCTTGTTTTCTCTCTGTCTTTTATGATAAATATCCTTCAATGACGATAGCTTCATTTCATCAGCAGAAGACGACTTAAACAGGCAAAATTGCTACATTAGTCTTTCTGAACACGATCCTTCATCCCCAGTTAAATAACTTTTTTTTTGGCTAATGAAACAGTTCAGAAAAAAAAAAGGCTCTGTTCAACGCACCCAATTTAAAGAACTGTCGTTAATGAGGCAAATACACCTTTAATATACTAGTTAGTCTCTTCTTGTCTCTTACACCATTTCTCTTAGATGACAGAAGAAGGTCAGTAAATTCCAAGTGGAGGTAGCCAGGGTAAATGAATAATGAAGGAGACAGTGAGCTAACAAAAGGAGGCTTCACGGAAAACTCTTCTGAAGGGCTGATTCTTTCCATTTGTAGAAAAGGAGAAAGATGACAAATATAACACATCTTTTAGAACATGCACAAAGTTTACCTGATCTGGTGATACTTTTGTGGAGAAAACATCAGTGAACTCACTTCTGAGGTTCTCTGGTAAAGAGTGATACATGTCCTGTTCATCTAGTTTCCAGTACGAAAGTCCTAATGAAAAGAATCATTGGAGAAAAAAGGTTACAAATTTCAATCTCACAGCTATGGAGCTGGAATCCCCCAAACCATTAGAAAGATGTTACTCTGCCAGCTAACAAGAGTAGTGTATTAATTATTAGCATCTATTGCTTAGGGATTTTACTGAAGTATTTGTTAGCAGAAGTTACAAAAATCTCAACGCAAAACATAAGCAACATACATAATCAGTATTATATCACACAGCATCACTAATTAAAGGTGCAAATTAGTGAAAATATATACTCTTGGGTGTTTGAGGTCATATCCTCATTTACTATAAACTGCCACATTTCTAACAATGCCAGTATAGCTCTTAAAGCTTATAATGCCAAAGGAATAATTCTAGACAGCCACTCAAGGTTACAAACTCTTCAGTTTGGTGCTCAACAGCACACCATAACATGCAAAGAGACAGCCTACCGGGACCCACCTACTGTGGCATGGCACAAGAGGAACATTTAAACAATCTTTATCCCACTTCAGTTTCTTATATGTGTGGTTGTGTAGAAGCAATATACATCATTTGCAGGGCTACATCTCCGTATCCCTGTTTGTTACTGAAGTGGATTCACCATGTTACAATCAAAATACATAAACTAGTTGTTTGGCCTTGACAAAAAATAAATAAATAAATAAAACACCCAATAAAACTGTAACAACAAAACCACACAAAGCTCCCCCGAAAAGAAGAGAAGCAAAACCTCACTAAAACAAAAAACAACCCCCTTCGCACAGACGCACCCCAACATAAAAAAAAAAAATTAATCCCCACATTACACACCGCATGATTTTGTTCTTGTTTATTCACAGAACTACTGAATCATTCCTTTGACTTACAGGAATTCTGCTTCTATTACCATGCACTCCTGTGATTACTAAACCATCAGTGGTGCTAATATTTTAAAAGGTCATTTCATCCCCTACCATGATTTTAACAGTAATTACATTGTGAAACAGTTTTAAATACAAAGCTCAGCCTTCAAGCACTGAGAAATTTGAAGAAAAATAAAATTGCCCAAAGTCCTGCATCTGCCAGCAGTGATGCACAGGAGCCACCATCAGTTTGAAACAAGACTAAGAGCAGCAGAATTATACTGTATCAAAAATTAACAGCTTTTCTGTGCTTACACCCTCCGTACCTCCCCAGAAGTATTGGAGGTATGTTCTAGTAAGTTCTAAAAACAGAAATCAACAGAAAAGGAAATTTAAGGAGAAGATATTAACAATACCTGAAGCTTCGGACACTAAGGAATTTGGGCTTTCAGTTGGTTGATTGAGGTAAAAAGTGTAAGGTGGCAAAACAGCATCAGTAGAGTTTGTCTAAAATTGAAAAGAGAACACAAACTTATAACAAAAACTGCAAGGCAAGAAAAAAAAAATGAGAGTCTAATTTTAAAAAACTGTATGTAAATGCTGTTAGCCTTTTCACACAAATGGATTAAAGTTAGTTATGGTGATCCGAACCTATACAATTTATATTCAGGGCAATCAAAGCCAGAAGGGAAACCAAGATAAGCCATATAATTAAATGATACTGGTAGTTTCTAATTCATGTGCCAGTCCACTTATGGAGCATTTTTTAGATGAGGTATTATAAAAATACACATTTTGAACAGTCATCTAAACTTTCCTGCTCCTTAAAAGGTGCGAGTATATAGAGGGATGATGACTTACCGATAGTGTTACTCCTTCCTCATCCTAAGACTGGAATTTCTTATATTCAGCTGTTATGCCTCCACCTACCACAGATCAGGAGGTCACATTGTCTACCATCTCAGACAGACAAGATACTACACACCCCCGTGTAAGATACTACACATCCTCCTTCTCTTCACTCCAAACTTCCTCCTTCCCTTCACTCCAAACTTTCTAGACAACCCCTCAGCTAAAAAAAAATGGAGTTTAGAACTAAAACACAACTTTTTGAATTATGTAGGGTATTACCTCAAGGCTATTCTGTCCCTTTTAATGTTTCTCTCTAGGTATTCTCCTTTGTCTAAGGAGGAAGAAAGGAAAGTGAAGGGGCAACAACTGAATTCTTACAAAGGAACACAAAGACAGATTTTTTCTTTCAAAATCTGTGTTTCTGACACTAATTTCCACTAGGCAATCATGCTTCCACTGACAATAGAAGACTAGAGAGAGAGCAAATCCAAACTGCTGTGATTACCCTTTCTGGATCACCCTCAAAGTGACCACAGGAAAGAAAACTGACCCTGCCTTGTATCAAGTGATTCCTATTTTCTAGCTCTCCTATTCTCTTGTAGGTGGAGCCTTTCAGAGTTTCAGGAATTATTTCCTTTAAAATAGCATAGAGACACTTGTGACAATTAATATACTCAAAGTAATTCTAAAAATTCACAGTTACATGTATGATGAATACTCATACAATCATGTTGCATACCGTCCTTTTGGGCTGGAAATGTTTTATGTGGTTAAACTTCCCAAAATAATCAGATTTGTGAACATACAGAAGGAAATATTGAATTGTGGGGATGGGGAGGAGGGAAGGGACACACACACACAAAAAAAAAATCTTCTCAAAAGAAGCATTTTGAGCCTATTCTGTAATCACGGCAATAGGCGTTACCACAAATAGTTCTAAAAATACAAAATTTCTCTTGAACTTTTATTGTGTGGGTTATTTGTTTTTTAGTAACCAGTGCTGCAGCTGCATTTGGAGTAGTTCAAATTAGCCAAACCATGATCATATACAAGCATAAAATTTAGTATTCTTACATACACAATACAAGAAAGAAAAAAACTTGTTTGGATTTTAGCCTAAGAGTTTGCTAAAAGCACACACAAAAACACTATTAGTCCTGAACCAAGTGGCTAATGCCTCAATATGCAAAAAGTGGAGCAGCTTGCATTAAATTCCGTATACCTAAAAGAGACATCACCAGCTGAAGTGGAAGACCAACATCTGTAAAACAAAGATGCTTTAAAAAATGATGGGACGCAGTAAGTTACCATGACCTGATGATTTAGTTGAGAATGTGACTGTTATCTCTACAAGGAAAGAACGCGTGCCACTGAGGCAAGCTAAGACAAGAAAAACTAGGCAAGGAATAAAACAAGCCAAAAGAGCAGTATGTATAGCTATAGAACGATCCAAGCAGTAAACTCTGCCCACGTGAACTTTAGACGTGTCAATGGAAAAACCACTACTCAAATGCTCAAAGTATGAAAGCAAACACTGAATCAGAACTTACTATAACTCTAAAAAATAGGAGTGACGAGAATAAAATTTTAAAAATGAAACTAAATTAGAAGGAAACTTACATTCTCCAATGGTAATTTCTTTGCTTGCTCATTTCCTTGCATAGAGGTTACTTGTACTTCTTCTGCATTTATTCTTTTGGGTTGGTTTTGTTTCAACTTCTGTGCCCATGATGTTAAAGACTTACTAGATGATAAGAAACACACACATATACCATAAATATATATTCCCCTTTTCAATGGAGAAACAATTCCTACAGAAATTAACTTCAATAGAAAGGAGGAAGAGAACAAGCACATCAATGGCGTCATGATCTACCTTGTATGTTGAGATAACATCTCCAAAAGCAATCCTCTAAAGAAAGCTGGTTCTGTGTTTCCTAGCATACTAGCAAGATGCAAGTTCATTTTCACGATTCTCCATTTTTCCAACAGACAGAATGTTTTTATCTCTGCAAAATACTATCACGGATTCACAGGCAACATGCTGCCCATGTGAGCTCTGATATTGGTCATGGCTGTATGAAGCCACCGCCTTTAGTCTAGCCTGACAGGGAGAGTGACAAATTCTGTGCGACTAGAGCAGAGTTTGGTCAGTTATTATGGCTTACAGATGAGCCAAAGTAGCTAAAAAGAAAAAAAAAAGTTTACTAGATCCACGCACCTACTGGACACAGCAAAATAACAACAAAAATTAACTAAAAAGAAAATAACAACAAGAATAGAAACAGTCACACATTTGGCTGTTGTCTGATACAATTTATGACTGTAATACATGCATATAAGCTGGCAAAAAAAGGCTGAGTATCATAGCAAAATGTGTCATATAAAATTGGTAATTAGCATCTACAAGAGATAAACACTGCAGAAGTAAATATGCACCACACAGAAACGTCAGACTAAAGAAACACATTTATCTACCAAGTACCTTAGGTTTTGGGGGGATTTTCACGTGTTTACTTTAGTTTTTTTAGTTCTTACCATCAAGAAGTTCCATTCAATTCTTATGTGTTTCTAATTACCAAAAGGCATTTACGGAGTGGGGACTGTATAATAAAGTTTACCACTTACCTGTTTTTTTTCCCACATTGTGCTTCATTTACCTCACGTTCACATTCAACAGGAAAACCTAAAATATCATTCCTTCCTGATGAGCAGTTTTCCTCTATTTTTTTTGGTAAAAGTTCTCTTGTATTTTGAACACTGGCTACAGCTGCATTGCTCTGCAATACTGCTGCATCACCCTGTCCTTGACAAGTTTTCTCCGTGCAGTCTGTGCACTTGATAACGTCATCAGATTTGCTAGCGTTCAGTTCAGAGGCAGAAAGGGTGCCATACCCACTGTTCATCGAAGCATCATTTGCAAAACATTCCTGATACAGATCAGATGCATTTGGCTGAGTTTCTGATTCATTAGATCTAAGCTGATTGACAATGCATTCATTTTCTTCAGAGACTTCAGATTGCATCCCCATTTGACTTCCTATTGACGAAAAAGTGTCTGTAACCTTCACAGGCAAACTTCTGCTCTTGCCAACACCCCAATTGCTGATCTGCAGTTTCACTAACTGCCTTATTTCATCCTGAATCAGCTAAAGAATAAAAACAAAAGGTAAAATTCCCATGAGATCATGCTACAAGTCATATTTATATCTTGATCCATCTTCAATTCATGTTATTAGTGAGGGAATTAGCATACTTCTTTCAAACAATTCCAATTTTTCAATGTGTTCACATCTCATGCATAAAAGTAGATATATGCATACTGTGCATAACAGTAAAAGGTGAATGGTAACAACTCTGTATCCAAGCAGTGAATTACAGGTCTCAGTAGTCATTTAATTATGTAAAAAAAAATGCATGCGTGTATTGGCTACATGCCTTCAGAAGTACAGTTACCTATCAGCCACCTAAAGAAATACCAGTTATCCAGGCATATCATTAGAAGTGGACAAAGTCCTTGGCTAAATTTAAGTCTAAAAGACTTTATGATTTGGATTTACATATTTAAAGATTGTAAGGATGCTTTAATGGAAGAATAAACCATTACTCTGTTACACGAATAGGAATAATGTACCTCTGTAAGATTATTCACATAAAACGTGGCTTCAAAATATCTGATTTAAGTAACGCATTATTGGGTAGTTCATTTAATAAAAAGATTTACGTTTTGATTTATTGGTTTTTGGTATCTGATAGAGTGGAGCAAATCTATAACAAGGTCACTTGAAGAGACTTAACAGGTTGTTTAGTCTGCAATGCCTGCAAAGAATTATTTCATATGTATATAAACTCATCCACTATACTAAATTGTTTAGTAGTGTGCTAGTATACTGAAATAACTAATTTTTCTGTCAAGAGCTATGAAAAGACTTCATGCTAGTGCCCACGGCTGTGCCCTTTGGCCAGGGAGCTGCACTTCCACAGAGCAGTACTGCAGTTACTGAACTCTCTGTGGGCGCACAGCTCCTATTACACATTACAAGACCATGGTATATGGTAGCTTTCAAGAACACATTTCAAACCAATTTCTCCCTGGAAAAAAAAAACTCAACTTTCAATAATTTTAAGAACATGAAACTCTAGTACTGCCTTATTCACAGAGCTACAGTACATTACTCACATACGAATAGCAGGTGCAAAGCACAAATTGATCAAAACTCATCTGTTCTTTCAAAGTAAGAAATTTTTTAAAAAGGCTTAATTCTAAAGGAACCTACATGTAATGCTAGTCAGAATCAAGCCTTGTATGTTCTACAGACTTGCAAAACAATTAACAACTGAATTTCAGGTCACTCTTTCTATTAAAAAAAAAACAGGGATGATGTTTCTGCAATAACAAAGTTTTTGGTGATTTGAATCATGACCAAAGCAGTAATTTAGGATTTAATTCTGTGACTCAATTCTGTTGAAGAAGGTAGGGAAGGGAGAATAAAAGGGAAGAAACAGAGTTGTGGGGGAAAAAAACTGATCAGATTCCCTGTTGGCGTTTAATCTTTGTCAATAGTACTTTGCAGGAAAGGTGAAAGACTATTATTCTAATTAAACAGTACTTCTACTTCTCCTTGCGTAGTCACAAATAGTTTCAAGAGAAGGAAAGACCTAGGAAAATGAAATTTAAGAAATTTGTATAGAGTTTTGGGATTATAGGTAGGTTTCTTATGTTTTTAAATCTTCTTCAGTAAATCCTGATTTTAGGATGATACACAGTTGGTGACAGGATGTCATTAGCACACTTGTATTTTACTGTATAATTTGCACCAGCTGAGGGCTGACCCCAGCGTAATTCCAAAATGAACTGAAGGTCTTTTGACTCATATTTTGGTATGACGATATATTTTCATAAGCACAGTTGGTCTTGAAACACAGCACAGAGCAAGTCTTATCTCAGAGCCACGTCAATGCTAAAGCAGCATCTTGCTTTTCTACCCCCAAATAGTAGGTTATTAAATTGGGGTTTTATATTTATTATTATTAGAACACGTTGAATCCCCTGTGTTTTAGAAAATTCACTAGCCTACCAGTTTAAGTTTGGAATAGTTCCATCTGGTTTATCTAATGCATTCATACAACTGAAAATATGTTACAGCCATGGATTTTTACATTTAGTGAGGCAGTTCATGCAGTTAGTTAAGTCCCTGCTGATATCACGAACTAAACTCTTCCAGAGGTAGCCTTTCCTATTAATAAAGACAAAAAAACAGCAAAGGCAACACAATGGATTAGTCAAGACTACCATTAGCAACAAGTGAATCAAACCACTACAGTAAGAGGAAAAGAAATACGAGGATAAGGAAACACTGGTGGGACAAAAGCAACAAGATGGGAGAGAAAAGAAAGAAAGGTGGAGGGGGAGAAACAGGAGATAGGATAAAAGGACAGTACCTCTTGTTAATTCAGTTCAGGAACTGTTGGTTACTACTAGTGTAGAGGGCATCAGGAAAGGGAAGGGAAAAACAGCAACCAAAATGATGAAGACATTAGGTATTACATAGTTAGAGAATACTGTCTTTTATACATAAATATACATTTCTTCTGGTTTAATGGATAAATACACTTCAGCAAAAATGTGAATCTTCGTGTGAGCCATCTTTCTTCCTTAGAAAGGAGACTGTTTAACCAAAGGGTGAAAGAGGTGTTCAGCTATTACAGTGAACGTCTTCCTGTGCTATGTACTGACTAGGGAATCACAAGTTGCGCAGCATTTTCTGATGAAAAGAAAACTGCCTTGTTTCAATATTAGAAATGATACAGTCTAACTGATAACATAAAACAGCTTGTCCAATAATTGGACAAAGTCCAATTATCACGCAGGCATTCTGAGCCAACCTTTTTGACAATAAACACCTGCAAACAAATAATCCAAGAATCTTCACTTCTGAAATGGTTCCTACCAGTTCCTTGTTTAATTAGCCAAGGTTATCTCAAATATGCACCCTATAAATTGCCAGTCCAGTCCCAGTAACCGACTGCCTGAATTGTCAGGCCCAGTACATTTACAGGAATGGAAGGGAGGGAAAAAAAAAAAGAAAAAGAGTTCCCAACACTGTAGTGTGCTGTTTTGCATGGCAGTTGGGAAAGGAAGAAAGAAAAAGAAACATTTAACCTAACCCACCCACATGAACAAATCATTACTCACTTGGATTTGATGGTGGAACTGTTCTTGCTGGGCAACTATTTGTTCCTGGCATTGCTTTTCTACCAGTCTCAATAACTGCAGCCACCTTGTCTATTAAATCACAAAGTAAAATAATTAAGGCATAGTCATATTGAATCTCTTACCTTTTACTCTAGTTACATAATGGCTTTGCAATCTTATACTGAGGCGTTGACATAATACAAATTTTTCATAACATCCCTCTGGTCGTGCACCCCACAATACATGCAGACCCCTGTCACATCAATCACAGCAAACAATTCACTATAGACATATTCACTGGAGAAAAAAAAAAAAAGAAAAAAAAAAAGACCCTTCTACACAAAAAGATAGTATGTCCCTACAATTAAGCTTGGCTTTTAAAAAAATGAACAAGGGAAGTGAGTTATTCTATTTAAAAAAAAAAAAAAAGAATAACTTAAAAGAAAACACAGCTGGCAGAAAAATACAGTTGAAGTTTGGAAATGCAGGTTCCGGTTCAATAAGATCCAGGCAATCTTAAAATTGATAATTAAGTATCCTCACATCCAGTGAACCACTTGCTCCAATACAGGAAATCTTCCTTTCGACAATTCAGCCAAAGAAAAAGATGCCTAACTGTTTAGTGAAAACTAAAATATAATAAATAAATATCTAGGGTTCCTAACGTGTGGTATTCTCTGAATTTTTATAACTAGTTTTATGCTAATGTTTATGGAGCCTGGTATTTGATGCCTAGGACACAGGACATAAAACACGTGCCTAAATGCAGATATCTACAATCTTTTCTTGGAGCTGTTAAAGAGCACCAAATTAAGCATCTGTCAGAAGACATTTTATTGGAGAGCAGCCAGAAAGCTCAAAAATTCTGCAAGAACCAGCCCATGGTGTGGAAACTTGATGTTCCCTACAGAGACTAAAAATAATGATAAAATATAATTTTTTTTTAAAAAAGGAAAAAAGGGATTGTGAGAATCAGCTCATTACACCAAGATAATGGTTTTTGTGTTGTTTTAAATCTGAAAACAAACTAATAATCTACGCCTCTTTACAAACAGAATAAATAAATGATGCAACTGAAACAGAGCCATTTTTAGAAGAAGAAAAAACAACTACTTTCTAGGATCTCTTCAGACTTCATCTTGAAGTGCTGCAGTTTTAGAGGTTTAAAATTTTCAGTTTAAAAATTTGCAATCTCTATCTTAACACTGAAAAAAACATTCACGCCAGTATCGTAATTGTAGAACACTCATACATAAAAAGCGAAGATGAAATCGCAACAAAATCCATCCACGTGATTAGTTCACAGCACTGTAAAAGCATTTGTCCCATCACAAAGAACAAAGATGTATTTAATCTCTTACTGCTAAACTGTACTATCACTAGATCCGTCTTATACAATGCAAAGCTGATACAATATTATTTTTTTCTTCTTTTATATAAACATGAATATCAAATACCTCACAGTTCTTCACAATTTCTGAGTCAGCATTTCCAACGTTCTGGATATCTCGCACGAAGGAGGAAAGCAGCTCAATGGAACCAGGTAATAATGGGGACCTGCTACTCCCTGTGTAACCAGAAACCCCATTGGGATTGGACGAGGGACTTCTGGCGAAACATGAGAAAAAACATTTGAATTATTTATTGTGCCACCTGTCCAACATAGTGGCCAAAATAATATACCACAGACCCTACACAATCATAAAAGAATTATATGCTTAATTTACATTGTGTCCCTAATCATGCTGAAAAAAGCGACTTCCGTAAGAACGAGGTTATTTTTCAAGAAAGTGTCACAGAATCTACAGTGTTATCTTACATACCATTTAAATACAGAAGCTTTCCAAGACAGACAGCATAATCAGCACAAATGTTATTGCTCACTAGTACAAATGTCAATAAAGACAGCTTTTCATCAAATCTATATGCTTCTTCATAGACTCTAAGGTTCTAAGTCTACAGATAGAAGCTTCTGAGAAACAAGTTACAAAATTCAAGACTACTGCCTCGTTTTGAGAAGCTGTACACGCAGTAAGCGACTTGTAATTCTTATCTCAGCAAGTCAATGAAGAAGAACTTCTGACACTTGGGCCATTAGTCCATATTTGCCCTTCTTATTCATTGAATATAGCTTAGACATTGAAAATAAAAACAATTCCCTCCCCATTCTAAGTTGCACAAGGCAACAGAAGTTATAAAGTTTAAGGAAGATTTTAACACTTCTTTCATTAAGGCTTCTCATTAAACATTTTACCTGCAATTGTAAAGAAAACTAAAATACATTAGAGTATTACATATTACTTCACCTTGGTAACAACGTTATATCAAGCATACTACCTATGAAAAACAAAAATAACAGAAGCATTTGTTAGTAATTCCTTCAACATATCACTTACCCACAGCTCTGTTTGCAATTTGAATTGTAACAGGTATTTCTTACATCAGAGTCCACAGAAGCTGAAGGGACTTCTTGCACAGCATTCACCAAGTCACGGTTTTCCATATCTTATGTCCCAGCATGAAGTGACCCTGCAAACATAAAGAATGAAGTATCACCCTCCTATTTCAAAAAGCCATTGGACTTTGTTGTTTGAAGAAACAGAATTTGATTAAAGCAGCAATTTTTTCAGCCGAACCACCCCAGGAAACGGTGGCATTCCAAACCCAACCTCTCCTCCTGCCCTGCGCTATGCCTGCAAATAGCTGCTAGTTGGTCAGCATTGTACTTGCCGCGGCTCCTCTAACTCAAAAAGAAATCCCCATCACACATTGAGGCTGGGACATAAGGGGGTCTCTGAATCCCAGTACAGCAAAGTTGTGGGGTTTATTTGTTTAAAATCTGGGACTCCACAGTCCATTTTTGAGACTTGTGTGAAGCACAATTAAAGAACGGGCCTATTGTCACTGCATTTACATCTGCAGAAGGGGGCTCTGTGCCTGCACTGCACCGAACACACTCCTCAGAAACAAAATCAAGAGCTGAGCTAGGCTGCAGCTGACCGGTTCTACCACAAAGTTACATGAACACTTGTTTTATTATTACTGCAGAATGTTGATTCAAAAATGCATTAGAACTGGTTTGAGATAATTCACTTCATTGTAAATTGGTAAAAAAGAAAAGAAGTCAAACAGGAATCACAGTTGAAAACACCACAAATAAAACACGTGCACACAAAACCCTTGAGCGATGGACTTACAGCACTCAAAGCACCAGTTTACAAGAACAGCAGCATAAAAACATGCTTCCAGTATCTGTACTTCCATCGAGAAAAAGGCTTTGAAACACGTTGGTTATTCAATTTTCCTACAGTGCTTATTTCAGCATCTTCTATGCCCTAGCGAATTCACCCTAAGCTCTACCACTGCAGAAAAACCTTATGATCATCTTGCAGATGGAGAACAAAAAGAGGCATTAAGAAATAAATGTCACCCTGGCGGTCTGTGACAACACCAGGAATAAATCCTCGTTGCCTCGTGGCAGCCTAGTGCCTCCAAAGCATGACCATTCCTCACAGGGCTCACAAGGACACGCAGGTTTAAACTTTAATTATTTTTAAGTATCCAGAGCCGTATCTCACAGAGAGTTTTGAAATATAAAAACTCATTTCTACACGAATTAAATTGATGGACAACCGCTGCCTCCTCCCTGTTTCCCTGGAGCCAGGGACTTTAGCACGTTCTCCAGGTGGCTTCTCCAGCTGTTTCCCTTGGGTATGGCTGAAAAGGGGCAAACTGGAAGGAAGTTACCCAGAGACACACACCCCTCTGACAGAGATTTTGGAGATAAAGCGGGGGGGGAAAAGCTTTATTATTTTTATAACGGCGCAGAGTCCCGAAGAGCTGAAGGTTATGAGGCGGCAGAGGCACCCCGAGAGCAGCTGGGCGCCAAGGGGGGGAGCTCTGGCAGCCACCGGCGTCGCCCGGGGCCGAGATCCCCCCTCAGGGCTCCGCAGCCCCCTCAAGCCCCCGGCACCCCCTCAGGGTCCCCTCACGAACGCGGCGCCCCCTCAGGTTCCCGCCCTTCGCCCCCGACCCCGCGCGCAGCCGCAGCCCCTCAGCGCCCCCTTACCGCGCCTCGGCCCCGCCCCTCCTCGCGCCATAGCCCCGCCCCTGCCGCGCTCCCATTGGCCGCCCGCGCCCTCGCGCTCCTGTTGACAGCGCCGCGGCTCGCGATTGGCCGGCGGAGCTGCCGCTCAGCTAGGAAAAAGGGGCGGGGCGCCGCGGGCGGCCTGGCGGCGCTGGGGGCTGCGGCCCCGCCGGGTGCCCCCGGGGCTGGGCCCGGCCCTTACCCGCATGGCCGGCGGCGGCCTCCCTCGGCGGCCGTTAAGCGACAGCCAGGCTTGGCCCCGCCCCGTCGCCGCCGATTGGCGGTCGCTGTTCGAACGCGGGAGGGGCGGAGGGAGCGCCCGCCGGGGTTCCGCTCGCTGATTGGCTAGCTTGGCCAGCCGCCAGGCCGCGCCTCCCTCCGCGATTGGCTCGGCGGAGAAGGACGAGCGCCGCTGCGAGGGGATTGGCCAGCGCGGCTACGCGCCGGACGGCTTCCCGCAATCCGATTGGTGGAGGGCGGGGGGGAGGGCGTGTACGAAGCTCGATTGGCTCTGAGAGGGTGCCGATCAGCCCGGCGGTGCCGCCGCCTGTGGGGACTGCGCGTGCGCAGAGGGGAGCAGGCGCGTGAGGGGACGCGCGCGCATGCGCAGTGAGACGGGGGGCGGCGGCCATCCCGGGGCGCTGAGGTGAGGGCGGCGGGGCCGGGACGGGACCTGGGGGGCGGGACGGGACCGGGCTGCAGCGGGCCCGGCGGTGCCCTGAGGCCGAGAGGGGGCCGGGCGCGGTGAGCGCGGGTCCCCGCAGCCGTGAAGGCCGTGGTGCGGCGCCGCTGAGGCCCCGGTTCCCGAGCGGAGCCTCCTCAGGGGTCCTGCCGCCGCTGGCGCCGTTCCTGTGGGCCCACAGCGAGCCGCTGCTGCCGGGCAGCGCCCCCGGTAACCGGGCTGCTGGGCAGGGGCTCGCTCAGAGCGAGGTAGGGGCTCCGCGAAGTTCCTCTGCGGGTTTTTTTTTCGCGGTTAAAATAATAAAAGAGTTGCCTTCTAGTGCCGCCAAGTGGAGGTGTTTAATTGCAAATAAAAGCTTTCCTGAACTTACGTTGGCTTCATCGGTGATGTTTAGCTTGTATGGGTATTTACTGCTCGGCGCTGCTGCTGCTTCGTGTGCTGAAGTATTTTCTGCTGAAACAAATGAAATATTTCAAGCATGAAATCATTTACTAACTGCTTATCTAACGCCTTGTTGAAGAATGACACTCGAGAGCGGTAGAACCTGACGTTCCTCATCCTCCATGAGGGGACAAAGCGTAGTGCCAGCTCCTGGGGCTTTGTTAACAACCTGACCGGGAGGAAATCACCGTGTGAAGCAGTGTGTGAAACCCTGGTGGTCTCCTTACCTCTTGGTTCTTTCTCCCTCAAAGCTCTCTGATGGGCTGCATGGGAAGTTACGAGAGTAGAAAACGAAGCTTGTTAACAGGGTCAACACGGAAGGATGCTTCTGATTTGAAATGGAGCTCACCACATCAGACCACTCACCAAGTTCTATGTACGCTGTATAGCCTGACCCCAGCGCTTGGAAAACAGCACCTTAATGGGGCAAGTTCCAAAGATAAATCCAGATTGTCTAATCCGTGTAGGTAGGGATTACTCAGTATCCTGTACTAGCCTAGCATAAAATAAAATCTCACCATTCAAAATCATAGATTAATCTAGAACTGCAGATGTACGTCCCCAAGTTCTGCCCTGTACCACCAGGCAGTTGTCTTGACTGACCAGTCATGCATCGTTCTGAAAGGTAAAAATCCCCCTTCCCGTTCTAACTTTAACTGCTCAAGATGTGTTCTCCCAAATCTGACTGTAATATCCATGTCCTTGGGACGGAAATGTTCTACTTTTTTTTTTAATCGTTATTGTTTTGTTTTCCTTTCACCTCCTCTTTGCAATCTTCCGTGACTTAAAGCCAATGAACATAGGAAGTCAGGACATGAGGTCAGTTACAGTACGTGAATTTGCTGCTTCTTCCAGCAGGTTTCTTTCACTAGTTTTGAGAACTGTTTAAGGCAACCTCAGAGGATTCCTGCACCCGCAGCAGTCCCCCCCGATGTAGTTCAAGCACGTTTTGACAGGTGGATTGTAGGTACTCCTGCCAGCAGGAGAGAACCAGGGTGCACGTGGAGTGTCAGCAAAGGCTTTCCTGTTGGCCTGCAATATAAATTCGGTATTCTCCAAGTGGGGTAGGAATACTGATTTAATTTATTTACTGTTTTCCAGATCCATTTCAACAACACAAAAATAATCTTGACTATTTTAGGAAACCTAATTGCAATCAGAACTGAAATCCCATGTGGAATGGTAAATGTTTCAAGGCAAATATCTATGAAGCCAGTTCAAAAAGCCTTGAAAATAAATCTGTAAGTAAATAAAAATACCACACAGGATGTGCAGCTAAACTAGAACATCTTAAAAGAAGGATTCTGATCCTAAACCCTATTCCCTACGTCTGTTTCAGGTTTCTTTCCAGAGAAACTCTACCTTCATTTCTGTATGAATGTTCCAAGTTTATTGCATTTTACATTCTTACTGAGAGAAGCACGTACAGCATCTTGGAGGCCATGGATTTTGAGGAAGCAGCAGTTTTCCCTGCTCAGAATGCCCTTGTTTCAGGCAGCAGGAAAGAAGAACTCTCTCAATCTCCTTGGACTAACTGAGGCAGAATTAGAAGAACAGTTTGTAAGAGGTGATGGCCCAGGAGGTCAAGCCACTAACAAGACAAGCAACTGTGTTGTCTTGAAGCATATTCCATCTGGGATTGTAGTGAAGGTAACGACATTTTATCTCATTAAGTCACAAGTTGCATCATGTCCTCCAGGTTTCCGTTTATAGTGGAGCACAATCACAGCGCAAGTGTCACAGAGGAAAAGTTTATTTGTATGTATTGTAAAGAACCTCAGCACAAAGCAGTTTTGGTTAACGGTAGGTAAATAAATGTGGGGTCACAGCCCATCTTCCTAGCCTTGGCACGCAGTACTATTTTGTAGTTTCAATAAATTGTATCTCCTTACCCTATCGGTGACAGCCTTTGCGTTTCTGTCTCCCACCTGAGTCAGTTAAGAATGTACTCATTAACTCATCATAATCTGCAAATTCTTTTTAAGCATTACTCTTAGGTACCTATTGTGGGTTAATACTTTTCAATTAATCTGTACTTCCTTATCATAAGAAGGAGGAGACACAGTTCAGTTAAACTCAGAAGCAGGCTTCCAAGGTAATGTGGAAGCAATCTTGTCTGCCAACAGAATTACAGATTAATGCCAAGGCTGGTCTGACAAGTTCCAGTAGCAAGTCACTATTAGGCAGCCTCACCAAAATGCATCATCTGGATACAAAAGTTCTAGCAGGAAAACAGAAGAATACACAGGTCAAAGTTGCAATAAAAGTGTCCTACTGTGTTTCTTCAGTGTCATCAAACAAGATCAGTGGAGCAGAACCGAAAGATAGCCAGAAAAATCCTCCAGGAAAAAGTTGACCTCTTCTACAAAGGTGAAGATAGCGATGTTTTTAAAGAGAAGAAAGCATCAGAGAAGAAGAAGCAAGAGAAAAAAAGAAGAGCAAAGGAAAACCTAGAGAGGAAAAAGCAGTTTAAAGAGATGCTACAATTGGATAGCAAATAAACGTGGAGAACCAACTGGCTCTAGTAGGGTAAGGGAGAAGTTTGTCATGCCTAAGCACAGTTTTCCTACTAACTATAATGTAGGGTTTCATAAGCACAGCTGAAATATTGAGTAGTGACCTGCTATTACAGTAAGACTGAAGTGGTAAAAGCAGTATGTGTTCTTACATCTGTCTGCCATCATCTCACTGCTCATATTTAGTAATCTGTTTTTCTGCCAAGTTCAAAAGATGATAAAAAAGCAAGCAGATCCTTCTGCCTGATACGATAACTCAGGCTGTTTCGTAGGAGTTCCAGTAAATAAGGAGACCAGACCGTAAAGGTCTTTCCATCCTTACTCAGACAATGCCTCCACTGATAGAAATCCTTCAGAAACAGTGGCCAGGTTTAGATGAGAAATGAAAAGTTGCTTTGTGCTGTTGGTTCTGATGATGGAAACAGATGCACTGATACAAAGAGCCACCAGTCACGGGCTGTCTCCTTCAGCTCTGTTAGCTTAACTGCCTGCACAGATGCTCCATCCCTCTCAATTCTGAAAGAATTTTAAACAGTAGCTTTACAACTCTTACCTAGAGTGGTGATGAGCATTGCTGGGGAGCCAGGGAAGGCGTTCCTGCAAGCGAGGGCTCGTCAGACATTTTCTTCCGCTTCAGAGGCAGAATTAGGTCATTAGAAGTAAAGAACAACCTGCATTGGGAGCTGCCTGCCGAGGCAACAGAGTCCAGTTCATCCAAGCTGTGAAGCAATTAACTTTTCTTCTTAATACTATATTCTCTTCAGGGATCCATAGCTCCATATGTGTTAGATATCCCAGATATCTTGTCTTCCTTAGCATTTAGATTTGGTTGTACTCTAGTGAACAACAGTTCTGTTTATGCTATGCTGCAGTTAAGCTTGGGTATTTCTGTAACTTCACTCATTTTGATAGTTTCCCATTTTATGCACGTGCTTTTCCTTTGTTACTGTTACTTTGGCGCCACCAGTGAGGTATACTTTCCTATTTTAATACCGTTAAAACGCTAATTGCTTAACCAGAGCTTCTCTTTAATTTTCGGACAGAACCCTCACAGGCTGCCACTGCGTTCTGCCTTTCAACAATGAAGGGAGAGAGCTTCAAGAACCAAAGCTGTTATACGTATTTGGAAAGCAAGGTACGCTACTAGCAGCTGTACCACCCGCTTAGAGACATCGACCGCATCAAGGGAAACTCCCCAGCGATCCGCAGGCCCGTTCCCTTGTCCTGAATTTGAGCCTCCTGCATGAAGGTTAAGTCTTTGCTTCTCGTACATTGAGTATGGATCTGATTAAAGTGACTGTAGATACTTTTAGTACAAATTGTTAATGAAAATAAGCTTTATTACATCAAGTAATAAATACATACAAAGATGCAAATAACAGTTTTAGTAATTTATCCAGAATTTTCTTTTTTTTTTTTTTTGTCAAACAAACTGAAATCTCCTGCCTTAATGTAGAAATTAGCCTTTCAGGACCTTGTTATTATTTAATAGGTTTCCCTATTTTCCATATAACTCATGCACTTTAAATGGACTTCAAAGCACTAACAGTCATGCAAATGTTTATGCAAAACGAACAAAAAAGGAAAAGTAAGAGGACGGGAAGGTTATTTCTAAGCAGGGTCTATGCTGTATGACAAATCGTGACATAGCAGACTACTAGGTACAGCATGCTATTCTGCATTTATTAAAAAAAAATCCTTAGAGCTTATGTCAAACTTTGAAAGATTGACCATTTGGGGTTAAGTGAATATAGTGAAAATTAAAATAAACAGAATGGGACTGTGACTGGATAAAAAGAGAACTGAAATATAGCCTGGGAGAGAGAGCATTCCTCTGCATGCAGTTCAGTTTTCATGTTTTAGAAACATTTTAGGGAGTTTTAATGTCTTTACAAAATGCAAACCCTCAGTAAGTTGAAAAATCCTTGTTTTATCATTCTTAACTATACATTTTTGTAAGGGCAAAAAAAGAAAGATAAAACATTCAAAATAAAGGAATTTGTCTGAACGTTTCAAGAGTCAGAAGGAATAGGTATTACTTTTTCTTCATTAAGAGATGGAAAATCTTGCAACTGCATTGGTGGGCTAGGATCTTGCGTTTCGCTCAGTCTCAGCCAAGCATTCCCGAACTAATCCTCTAGCATGAATAATGCCTGCAAAAGAATTGGACATATTTTACATGATCTCATTAAGGTGACACTTGCAATGACAGTCCACAGAAAGGTTTACGTATTTCTGTCCTGAGTTGCTAAGGCTACCACAGCTTGCCACAGAAAAGGGAGAGATCCCTCACTTACCTAACATCAGCCACTGCTAAAGAAGTTTGCTTTCCCAAACTGGCATTATAAATTGAAAATAGCCCAAACCGGCCATCAGAGCATTATGAGCTCTGTATGTCTGCAGTGAGAGCTATATCTTAACGTGCAGTGCAGGCCCATTTACAATCAGGGACTTAGTTAAAAAATAAATAAATAAATCTTACCAACCTGTCAGTTATTTCGCTACAATGGGGTGAAAAACAAATCCAAAGTTATTTAGGGAATCATTTTAGCAAGGTCTAAAAGTCTTAATTAATACCTTGGAATAATTTTCCAAGCGGATGCATCAAAATCCAAGCCTTCAAAAAGTTGCTTAAACACAAGTTGCATCTCTTGTAAATATAAGAGGATTTTTTTATGCTGTGTGTGGAAAGTCACCTCCTAACTGGCTCAGCTCCCAGTGTAAATCATCGCTGCCTTACATGCTGCCATATCTACTCTAATCTGATAGACATAATGTGGAATTTTCCACTAAGAGTCCTGTTGCCTTGAGTTTCAGCAACCTGGACCTTAAGTCTTAATCCTGGATCTGAATCTAGATTCGTGTTCACAGAGCTGCCCAAAGAATAGAGCTCGAGTTAGATCTTACAATAGGAGACCGACAGATTTCTCTCCAACAAGGTTATGTTTCAATGTCAGGAAAAGACAGGTGATTTCTCTGCTCATTCGTGCTCCTTAACAAGGGTGGACAAATGACAATAAGGCAATAGATGAAGTTTAATCTCTATTTAGAGGTAATAGATTCTGTCTCTAGAAAGCTGCTGGCCCAGAACAGCCTCCACGTCCAAGGAGTGATTTGGGACTTGACGTGTGCCAGGCTTTGCAGAGGGTTAAATCGACACAGACAAGTAAAGCTGCATCCTGCAGCTGTGGGAGGCAGAAATGCACACTCAAACCAGTATGCTGCGCCTGGATCTGGTGGCAGGACGCCCGGTTTATGCAGCAGAACTACCCTGAATTATGTAGAACGCTGGGAATTTGGCCAATTTTAGAGGTCAGCAGCCTTTGTGCTTAGAAGCAGGTGGAGCTGAGGACAGGGACTTTATTCAGCAATAACCTCCACATGGCCATGGAGGCTGCAGTCACATGGTTACTCTCAATCACTTCTACTCACACTTGCCCATGCTCCTTCAGCTACATGGCTCCCAAAACGCAAAGAGAGGTACGTTTGTGACCAAAAGATGGCAGCAGAAAGTACTTATTTTGGATTTTTTGCAACATTTGCAAGTCAGTCGCAGTGGCAGCACTGAATCTTAAACCTACATTAGCTAAGTAAATACTCACTGCAGGAAGGAGCAAAACAACTTTGTCTCACCGAACCGAACCGTTCCGTTCAAAGAACGTCTGCATCTCTCCCGGTCCCTGTCAGGTTGTCCCTGTTAGCCTATTGCCATTCATGATCTATTAATACTGACTCAGGCGATGCAATAAAGAGAGACTCCAGCAACATTGATTTTAGCTGGGCCAGATTCCACTTACCACTCATCAGCAGACTTTATTGCATCCTTTCCCAGAACAGCTACTAGTCATTTTATTGCATGTCACGGCAGATATATTACTCTCCCATAATGGTTGAGCCTTAAATAAAGCTTTGTAGTCCTGAGTGAACGTAAGGGGGCGTTGCGAGGTGGTGAAGTTAGTCTGCTACAATAACATTCCTGTTCAGGTTCGAATGCATGAGCCAAACTCAGCACAAGAACCAAGGAAAGGGAGGAAAAGGTAACTACACATACTGGCAAAGGACAGGGCTGCCAGCGCAAGCATTGTCGGTGGCATTCAGGGTCACTCCAGGAGCTCAAGCAGTGGAATGTCCCACTGCTCCTTCAGAAATATCCCTTGCACGTCCCCTGCAGGGGACAATGTCAAGCTGATGTCAGCAGTGGGGCATGTGGGGGTTTCTTTTACACTGCGAGGAAAGGGCATTTCTGTGACCCCTTTTAGCTGACTAAGCAAAGCTAAAGAGACCTCATCAGCCAGGCCTAAAAGCTTCTGCGTCCCTTACGAGCAGACTGCTAATGACATCCACTTGAAGCAGGTAATGGAGCCTAAGCAGCCCGACGCTCCACGGAGAGCAGGAACACGTCTGTTTGACATCTCGGTCTGAACAGCTTTCGCTGATAAAACCACCTTGTTTTGCCTGTCTCTCTCTCCAGCAGCCTGAGTGATTTACCACCGTGTAATATTTCTCTAATCAAAATGCACTTCAGTAAAGGTTCTTGGGTCAAGTAGGTGGGTGATGTTTATGAGAGGAAGTAAACGATGCTTGGCTGTGTATTTCTCAGGTTAGGGAGGAAAGGCAGTAGAAGGGGCGAGCAAGTGACTAGGAACCTGGCAGAACACCGCCAACTGACAACATAAGGGTTCTAAAATAACTTTGAACTATTAACTGAAAACCCCCTTGTGCACATGAAACACATTTGGCCACTAGTTTATCTATCAAATCCAGCAAGAATAGAGTATACCAAAGTTTCAATTACTGGTTAATACACCTCGTTTACTAACAAGCTCCAGACAGCTGTCCGCTTTCAAGGAGAAGCACTGTTACGAAGCTGTATACAAGCAGTCAGCACACAAAGGGCATGGGACATTTAAAAAAAAAATCAAACATTACCTCGTTTTAGCCTCTCCATCGCGCTTTTACTCCCAGCGTACGTGGGTCTGATCTCTTTCCCTAATTCTTCTATGATAGCTAGAAGTTCTGCATATTTGCTTTGCGGTACTTGACTGCTGCTGGTACCCTGTAGTTGAAAGTAGATTGATCTCAATTGAACACTGCTAAAAACAAAACAACAAGAACAAACAGCAACTGGAAATTCACAGAGGACCAGAAATAGCCCTGGAAGCCACTTTTTTTTTTTTTTTAATAAAATTTCGCATTTGTTACGTAAACATTATTTTCTTTTTGCCCTTCCTGCTACAGTTGGACACAATGCTACGTGCCCTTCCAAAATCAGAATTAACTGGGAGGATGCAACTACAAGATTGGAACCTTACGTGAAACAGAAGTTAAATCAGGTCTACAAAACCAGCAAACAGAACTACTTATTTAACCCTCTTTCTGCTTTTATCAATGTTCAGATGTACATTTTGTGGAGGAGTTAGCTAGGTAGGGAGAGTGAGGCGTAGATAAAACAAAACTGCCCATATGATAAGGGGAATCCTATAAAGTGGTTAACAAATTTCACAGAAAGAAACCAGCTGGATTCCTGAAGCTGCCCATTGGAATGTCTGTAACACGCACTTCATGAGACTGTAAATCTTACGTTATCAGTTTGCCAAAGGAAAACAGTTAAAGGTGTAGGAATATCACTTTTCTAACAAATAATTTTTTAAAATGCCACAGCCCTTCCTAGCAGAACATAACTCAAGACATGGTTCACTGTGACTCAGAAGGGACTAACAGTTAATTAGTAACTAATCTCACTCAGCACTCTGCTTAGTCTAATTTGATCCCAAGACATGTGCGATGAATCAGTCTGCCATTTGGGTTTGATTTCAAACGTTGGTGGGAGGGAGGAACACCTCAGATTACAGGCCACAATCCACACAAACCATGCAAACGTACGGTCGGTGACCTGGTTAAAGCAAAACAAGCAGAGCTGTACCTGCATCCCTTGTGTATACCCTAGGGATGGGGGTCCGTAGTCGTTTATAAGCTGTCTGTATTGCGCAGACGTTGCCATACTTGTGGAGGGAGAGTGAACACTCCCAGCTGTAGAGAAAAAAAAGAAAAAAATCTGTTATTATGTAAAGATGGATTAGCCGCTTACGTTGGGACACACCCTAGGTAGCTCTTCTCTTTTCTAAAGCCGTAACCTCTCACCTTTGTCCAAGCCGACTAACGCCATTCCAGAGCCACACTATTCGCTAGGAAGAGAACAGTTAAATGAACGCTTCCCTAATGTTTGCTGTACATTTGAAAATAGCACAGCCTGCAACATTATCAGCCCAAATTGTTTGCCTAAAAGTGAAACGGTGTAACATGACAGGTTGTTCTGCCGAGACAAACCAAATATTAAGGAGCCCTATTTTTGCATATATACATTCCACAGAGATGAGTCTAACGTACTGTGCTATTTTTACTTTTTCAGTGCAAGTTATCTGAAAGCAATTTTGCAACTCAAAGTGTCATCACATGGTCAATGCAAGTTACCCTCGGTACTATTTTCAGCTGATGCCAAAACTATTCATAGAGAACAGTCGGTTGAGGTATATATCGGATCTGCTGCTCATTTTGTGACATCGGAGGTGAAGAGCACTAGTGTTATTCCTCTTTGTGTGATACCAAACATTTTTAGCAAGTCAAACAGCGCCGCATAAGCCTAAGGAAAAATAACATCTCTTTGGGTTATGGTTACTTTTTCTAGTGTTATAAAAAAATATGTATATACATACCGGGTTTTGACTCAGCTAAGAGTTAAAGAAGCAGACTCAGATGTGATCATTAGTGAGCTGCTCCAGAAATGAGGAATCAAAACACCTCTCCACCCCGCAACGGGAAGAATTTGGGGTTGAGAAGCAACCTTTAGATTTTTCTTGAAGGCCTTAATTATGCTGCCCGTTTTACAACCGCTTTAGAGGACCTGCTGGTTACGGACTGCGCACTCAGGACTAAGGCGATGTTCGACCTAGCTGCTGCTCTTCTCCACTCTTGCAGCTAAGTGCCCCTGCATCCACTGATGCTGCTGTCTTCGCCTGCCTGCTGTCGGAAAAAATCTGCCCTTTTACAAACTTCCTTGCTGAAAATTCCCAACTGCCTTCCCCACAGGGAACAGATCTTATTCACCAGCCTTCATTTGAATCTAAATTAAACTGATGCCAAAAGTCACTGGGGCTCAGAACTATGTAAATCACTAGCTTTGTTTAAAAGTTGCAAGTGATTTCATTCCCTCTTTCCCCTCACTACAAAAAGAAACAGAAAGCCAGTAGTTTGTGAAAAGCGCCGCTGAACAGGCTCTCCTCCTCAGTTGGGAAGTCTCTTTCCACTTCAGAATTAATCACAGGATATCATTGTGGTGGCGTCTTTGTTACGAGAAGAGAGCGCGTTCTTAATTTTAACTAGACGTGAAATCCTAACGAAGGTAAACTGGGCTGGTCACTAGGTCAACTTAAAAAAAAAAGAAGGTTTCTCTGTTTTTAACTAAGCTGGTAAATTTTCTGGCATTACAACGTGTGTTTCTGTTAATACAGTTTCACGTGGAGCTAATTGTCACATTTTGCTGAAGAATAGTAAAAAAAAAAAAAAAAAAGAAACTAAACTAAACGCACCCATGGAGTACGGCTCCTGCACTGTGAAGAAACAGCACGGATGCCAGCTCTGCTCTCAATCAGTTCTTCACATTATCAGCTCGAAATGCATGCACAATTGCAAGATTTCTGTACTTACAACTCAGCCAATATTTCACGTCCAGATGACTGAATTTCAACACTTATCAAACGCGGCACAACAGCAAACCGCATCTTTCCTCCAAAGATTTCAAAATGCTCCAAAAACCTTAACGAACCCTTTGTGCTATAAGGTAGGAAGGTTTAATTACCTCGATTAAGTAAAGAAAGACTTAAGCGATTTTTCCTCACGTACAATAACACAAAAGACCCGTCCTGTAAGGACTTGTTCCTAAGCTGTTACTGCAGGCAGTCACCCATCATGCACACAAGCCCTGGGAGCTCCAAACCGGTTCTGAACCAAGGCCAGGACTCAGATGACCAAGCTCAGGCATCCCGCTTTACCCACTCAGCAGAACAAAAACCAAGACCGTTTTCCACCACCATCTCAGTTAATGACAATATAGATGGTAATTATTTCAGGTCATGCTGAGTGGAACAACGACACGTGCTTCGTCTGTGCGAAATAACACCGCAGGGCTCGTCTAGGTAAGAGAGAAAGCCCTACTAGAAACACGACGTGGCAAGACAAAGCAGCGAATCCGGGGCCAACCCAAGCTTGGCAGACGCAAGGCACTGCAGTGGACAGGAGCTGGCCTCGGCATGGGAGCGCGAAGCCGGCAGTGACTCAGTCGGCACGGAACTACGAAAACAAACGAGGAGAACTTGCAACAGGCAGCGATGAGTAAGGACCTGCCGCTGGAGTCTGAGCATCGCTGCCGATGGGAATTAGCAGGCAGCTCGGTAGCGGGTGCCGCTTCGCAGCCAGGGGTGCTGTATTGTCTCCCGTACCCAGGCGTATGCAGAGCTGTGCTGCAGACACTAGAGGCCATCGCTGAGTACGGCGTGCCCTGCCAAATGACAGATCGTGGTAACCATGGTGAGTTTACCCGTTTCTTTGCAGTCTGCATCAAAAATGTAATAAGACATAATGCCATGCGCCGACCACTTTATCAGCAGCAGCAGGCCCTGAGAACAAAGAAAAGGATTTGACTTGGCCGTGGCACCAGGCTCCGCACATCCATGCCAGAAGTTGCGCCACTCAAACTCTGCTGGAGGGAAAGGAAAATGAAAAATCCCCGATTTCACCTCAGTTTGGGATGATGCAATCGTGAAACTGAAATTAATTGTGGGGGTATTATTATCTCGCAGAGGTAATGGACCTTAGGCTTTTTGACCTATCGCTCCGTATGTTAATCTCGAGGAGAAGCCCTGGGTCTTAGATGACTATTAGTCAATTAACCCGAAATACATCTGCCATCTGCATGTCTGAACATCCTGTACGTCCCAGATCTAAAAAAAAAAAAATATCACCAGCTACTGCTATTACTGTTAGGAAGCAAAATTAGGCCAGCGAGTCTCGCAGTCAAGACCCAGTCAAAAATCAGTTTGATGATTAGGTATTCACTAGAGAGGAAAAAAGGAGGGGGGATCTAAACTGAGGCTTGCTATCTCATGTTAAAATAACAATGGAGACAAGACAGTTACGAATTGACAGAATCGAAAAGGGAGTGTGCTTGGCACTGAATTCGAGTGACACCGTGTATCACCTCCCAAATTGTCTTAGCGCTTGCTGCTGTTTAAAACCTAAATTAATATACACACTTTCCTCCCTCCGCTTTCCTAATTAAATGTATACAAAACCTTTTATATACCCATTTATTCTTGTGCCAACAATGTCTTTTATTTCCGTATTCACACAGAAGACTGACAGAAGTGTTTTCTTCCCCACAAAAATACAGTGATTTTCTCGTTAATCAATATTACCCTTTACCAATGGGTGGGGGAGGTTTACAGTACAGCAAAAAGAAATTAGATTTTTTTGGCAAGATCTCTTCCTTCCAGCGGTCTCTCAGAGCCCCACTGAACACCCTGGAAGACAAAGGATCAAGAACCAACCTTTGTTTCCCTGAACTCCCACTGACCAGGAATCTCCCCACGAATTTCAGATAGGTTTGTAGGGATCCACTCAGTTCCTCCGCTACTGCTTCCGAGCCTGAGCAGCAATTTGCTACTCTTGAGTTTTAATTCTTAATTGCTGTTGCTTGCTGGAGAAGTAACTGGAAAGGCAGCTTACTGTGCACCCCACAAGGAAGCGGTGGGAACAGGAACGCTGGGGTACTCTCACCTGATCTGCTCCCAGCAGATGCCATGGCATCCACACAGCTCCAACAGCACCCTGTTTAACTTGCACAAACAGCAAGGAAAAATCAGGAATAGTTCCTCAACTCAGTGAGTTACTCCCATAAAACCGACTTAGGCAAGTAGAGCCAACCCCACTGGATATGTGTTTCTCTACCACCTGCACTTTGTAAGGTCCTATAAAGCTGCAAGTGTAAGCTGCTGCCATTTTACCGACTCTTTGTACTCAGGAACACGACAGTATCTAAGAAGAGATCCCTGCAGGTATGCGGTATGAGACAGCCAGGAGTTTACCTGCGAGGATGTAACTTCTGCCCTAAAATGGCCAAATTTGCAGCGGAACACACAAGGAGTGTTCATGTGAGCTGCTCCCAACGTACACTGCGGGGCAAGTACCTTCCAGCCCGGGGAGAGACGTAACCCCGTCGCAGCTGTTTCTGCAACGAGCCTTTGCACACAGCCTGAAACACGGTTGTAGTGTTCTGCCTGGCTACGAGAACATTTGACTCCCTAGCCCTCCGCACACCTTGGCTGAAGTTCAGCGAGAGCTCCCTGCCATCCGTGGGACACCACATGCGTGTCTGCACAAGCAGATCTACTGCACAGCCAAGCAACACGCCGAGCTGTACAGGAGCTGCCAACCCAGAGCAAAAAATGCTGACAACCCCCATTTCCCCCAGCCCTCCAATAAATTTTTTTTTTAATTTAAAATAATGGAACCCGTTCTCATTCGCACAAAACATTCCTTACAGGACTGGCTGTGAAAGTTATATTTTCACCCACTATTTCCCCCCTCAAACAGCCCATGTGGTAGAAACAGACCTTTCTTTGAATAAAACTATTTCATTAAAAAAAAATCCAGCACACACATATAAATACGTTCTCAAGAACTAGGACATTCTTTATGGTAACAGCCAGAGGCCTTGCTCTTTTGATCTGTCACACTCTGGGCCTTTCCTCTGGTAGTCTTGTTCCATTTAATCTTTCCATGTGGATAACGGCCATGTTTTATGTCTGCTCTTTCTTCCTCCTCCCTTTTTTTTAATCAGAAAAACAAAACACAGTCCCTCAGACTCCCCACCATTCTTCTTTTCTAGCTTAAGACGGGCAGTTTCTACATTACCAAGTTATCTGGCACAATGGGAATGGTTCAAAAGATCGAAGAATTTAGGATGTGTACACCACATGTAGCTGGAGTGAGGGGGTAGGATTTAGGTCTAGATTTCAGTCAGGTCCCCCAGGCCGAGTGTCTGCCCCATGGATATGGCTCAAAGTTGCCTTTGGTTTGGGCCCTATGTTCCCATTAAAGGATGCAGTGCCAGCGTTGCACAACTGGAGCGCAGCTTCTGGTTTACTTTTATGCAAAAGGAATGAAGTTTGCATGAACCAAAACCACCCTGCAACTCAACCAACAAGTGGTGGGTGGGGACGATGAGGAGATTTGCTGGTTGAGAAAACCATACCGTTCATTGCTTTGAACCTAAACGCTCTGGTAGACAAAGCCAAAAATGCCAGTTTTCTAAATGTCCCAACAAGTCCACTCAAAAATTGCTAATTCTGAAACATGCTTACTGTGTTTCTTTTCAGACTGCTCTTAACCTTGCATGGATTTCAAGTGACCAGAGAACCAGCAAATTTCAGTTTGAATCTTGAGGGCTTGGGGACAGAATATCAGCTACGTATCCTAAAAACTATCCCCTCTGCTAAGATGTGAACACTTTGCTCCCTGCATTGCTTATGACAGCATTCCTTCCAGCACTCCCACTCTAAAAACCAGCTTCTCAATCTGGACAATATGAAACCTAAGCTGTCTGTAAAGGGCGACAAGGAAGGCATTTGCTCATGCAAGTGTGCACTGCGGTCTTAATAAGGAATGACCTAGTAGTGTGCTCGGTTTCACCTCGCAGGACTGAATGAAATTGGTCTCTCCAGTTGCAAGCAACAGCCCTGGTTAGCGAAGTTCTTTCTGGTTCACCTCTCAGCGAGAATTTGTGCTGTCCACCACGAGGCTCCTGGTCGCTGTGAGGTGCAGCAAGTGCTCTGACAGCCCCATTGGTCCCCAGCTGCCTGCTGCGCAGGTCACCATTCAGTAACAGGCAGCCAAGGCACAGCTCCTTCCTTCCCTTGTCACAGTCTGACAGAATTTGTTTCTCCAGATCCTACACATGCAGGTTTTTAAGCTTTATTACAGGAATAGGGTTTTGTCTCAAAGCCTGCCATTTTTGCAAGAATTAGAATAAAACCAAAGGAACACCCCAAGCTCTTTCTGCTGGCTTCTGGATCTTAAAACTACTGTTCTCAAACCAGTTCATACTCTGTACAAAATGCTGGTTAATATCCACAACAGAGCCAGAAAATGCCTAGAAACAGGAAAATCACAGAACTATAGAATCACAGAATGGTCTGCATCAGAAGGGACCTTCTGGTTCCGACCCCTGCCACGGGCACGACTCCTGCCCCTGGACCGGGCTGCCCCTGACCCCATTCAGCCTGGCCTTGAGCACCCCCAGGGACGGGGCACCCACAGCTCCTCTGCCTCGCCGCTCTCCGAGTGAAAAATTTCTCCCCAATACTTCATCTAAACCTGCCCTGTTTAGTTTAAAATCATTCCCCCTGGTCCTGTCACCACACCCCCGATTACAGGTCCCCCCTAGGCCCTGCCAGCCGCGGGCCCTTCTCCTCCCCAGGCCGCACGCCCCCAGCTCCCGGCTGGCCCCGCAGCGGAGCCGCCCCGGCCTCCCAGCACCCCGCGGCCTCCTCTGGCCCCGCTCCAGCAGCTCCGCGTCCTTCTGGCGCTGGGGCCCCTCCAGGTGGGGCCTCACGGGGGCGAGCAGAGGGGGACGATCCCCTCCCTCGCCCTGCTGCCACACCGCTTTCGATGCAGCCCAGGGGACCGTTGGGTGCTGGGCTGCCAGCAAGCCGTGCCAGCTCGTGTCGTCTCAAGCCTGGGCAGCCCTGGGTGGCAGCTCTTCCCTCTGAGGTGTCGATGGCACTACAGAGCTCAGGGTCACCCACAGACTTGCTGAGGGTGCCCACAATCCCACCGTGCATGTCACCGACAAAGACATTAAATAGCACCGGTCCCAACACCGCCCTGTGAGGGACGCCACCCGTCACTAGTCTCCACCTGGACATGGAGCCGTTGACCACAGCTCTGTGAGGGCGGCCATCTGGGCAGTGATTGCGACCATCCAGCCGAAATATAAACTAAAAACCAGCAGTCTACAAACTACACAGCTGGTGTAAAGCTCTCTGCTCCCACTGAAGCCGGTGGAGAAGCCCCACTTTACCTCAGCGCAGCGGCTGGCCCTCTCACAGAGGAGCTGAGTTAAACAATATAAAGCACAAGACGAGGAGGAAGCTGTGCCTTGCAGGATTCAGTACAATAAGCAAGAGAATAAAAACAAACTGAAATGCTGCTAGAAAGGGTAACAGAGGTTCCCCTGGTACACGGCAGGGCCAGGTGAGGCTGAAAGGAAAAGCCGCAGTAGCACAGGTCCTGCTCACCTGCCGTGCCGGGCAGGTGCTTATGCGGGAGGTTAAATGGGGGTCCCCAAGCACAGGCAGTTTGGAATTGACAGCACTACACGCAGGGGCCTGATTCGCAGAGCACAGGCTCCCCAGGAGGGAGGTGAATAATTTGGGCAAAACACTACAAGCCTGGCTGCAGGCACCCCTGAAGGGTGTCACCACTGACCAGGGCAAGGCGAGGAGGAACGGGCATCGAACCCTGCTGTGACACCACGACCACCTTCCCACAGCCTGGTGTGAGGCAGAGCAGTCCGCACCCGGATGCTCCCAGCATCCTGACTCACTTGCGGAGCAGCTGCGCTTTCCTCACCCACAGCCATCCCCGACCTGCCCACGGCCCCACGGAGGCTTCCCCCAAACTGCCCCCGTCCCGAGGCAGCCCCTCTCCCCCAGGACTTCAGCCCAGGTTTCCCAGTCCCCAGCACGCTCCCATGCCAGAACGGAGCACAATCACCCACCGAGCACAACTGCTTCACCTCACCGGGCCACTCACTGAGCGCAGTTTAAGCACGATTTCGCAGAGCAGCCGCTCTCGGGCTAAACTTGAAAGGAGTTAGCTCTGCAGAGAGGACGCGGCTCCAGGAGCTGAGCAGACGCTGCCTGCCCAAACACTCCTGCACCAGAAGCCCTGCACTGCAGGGAAGCAGCGTTACCTCCCAGAGGAAAATCCCTGCGAGATCCACAGCTGGCCAGAGCCCTCCGTCGGCTGAGACCAAAATACTCAGCATGCACACGGAGAGGCTTCTGCAGGGCTGGTTTCAGGCCAAAAGGGACAGATTTCCTGTTTTCCTCTCCTCTGCAGGACGGGGGAGGGGGGTTCCTTCACCCCAGGTTTGGAAGCGACCCTCGGATTTCTGCTCCTGGCTGGGGGTGTTCAGTGCAAGGACAATAGCGAAGCAATCTCCTCCAACTCAGAATCAAGCTCCAGAAAGGAGGGGGCCATCTGCAGTCATATCACTCCAAACGCGATATGTGCAACTGCAAGGACTGCTTTGTCTAACTCCCTTGGCCTTAGGCCACGGTGCTGGCAATACCACTAGCTAGAGGAAGAGCTGGTGCGTGAGGATAATGGCAGAAGACAGGGAGGGAAGAGAGAGCCCATTTTGGATTCCGAGGAGGACGTTCTTTCATTGAAAAGATTCTGGGGGTGTTGAGGACGATCCGAACTGAGGAGAGAGGACAACTTAGACAAGAATAGTTCTAACATGACAGCGAACTGCCGCTAACTTGCCATTACGGGGGGGATAAAAAAAAAATAGGAAGGGGGGGGGTAGGAAAGATAAAACTGCATGAAAGAATCTAAAACCCCGATCGCAGCAGGAGCGTTAGAAAGCACACGGGCACGGCAGCAGGAGGACCGGAGGCAGAAACTTCACCGCTCAGCTCGCGCTGTGAGCGGCATGTTCGCAGCCCTCGCCGGCGGAGCAGCCAGCCCCGGGTCCCCCCGCGGCACGACCTAACCCGCACCCCTCACCCACCATCGCAAAATACCACCTTTGTTCCCCTTGCAATTTTATGGCTGTTCCGGAGCGCCAGGCACAGGTTCTCGTGGGAGCCAGCAGGAGAACGGTTTCCCTTGCTGGGCTTTGTTTTGTTTCTTTCTTTTTTTTTTTTTTCCCCTCCGGTGACACTTCTGCTTTTTGTCAAAAATCCTGAGCACATCCCCTGCTTCCTGACCCCTTCGCGGGGCAGCGCGCGGCCCCACGGCAATCCCCACACTGCCGCCCGGCTCACCGAGCCCTTCAGCGCTCGCAGCCCCACCGAGCTCAGCTCCGAGCAGGATCAGAGCTTCTCCCGCATGCAGGCGGCTGAGGCACGGGGACCTCGGCTTATGCACCAGCTGGTGACAATTCCTCGCCGTAAAATAAGACCGCCGCTCTCCCGGTAGCTTGGGCAGAGGTGCATCTCGTTAATCCCTTTCGTTCATCGACATCCCAGGATTACGACCACGCACCAGGGCAGATCTCCCTCCCTCCTAAACCAAGCAGCCAAACTTTCCCTTCTCAAAAATAAAAGAAATTAAAAAAATCAGCCTTTCTGCCTGCGGATGGACTGGTGGCATCCCCGCAGGCTGGCGCAGGAGGGAAAGGGAGACGGGAATATTAATTTTAAGTCAGCACCAACTTCTCCATTTTGGTTCTGTTTAATACGAGCAAGATCCCCTCCAAATATCCCAGCACCAAGCGATCGCCGCTGCGGCTTTGTTCGGGCTGCAGCGGGGCGGCCGCGCACCCCGGGGCACAGACCCCAGCGGGCACCAGCGCCCGCCTACCCTCACCTCTGGAAGGCAGGCGGGGGGGGGGGGGGGAAGGAAAAAGTTAATCCCATCAAGGAAACTTTTTAGAGAGGAAAGTTGGAAAGGCTCTGTATGGATCCAAGGGGGTGGGGGGGGATAAGGAGCGTTTTTGTAGGAAATGAAGAGGAATTCCTGTGCCCCCCCACACACACACTTCCAAAAATATTTGGGGGTGAGCGGGGAGGGCTCGCCCGCCCGGGCCGCCCCGCCGAGCCCCGGTCACTGAGGGGCAGCGGGGACCGAGACCCCCCGGTGGCGGAGGGCGCGGGGCCGGGGTCCCGGGCGGCCCCTCAGCTCCTGAGGAGCGCGGCCCGGCGCCGGCGGCGGGCGTGAGGCGAGGCGAGGCGCGGGGCGAGCGGCACTTGCGGCGTCCCGCCAGCAGCGGTCCTCGCTGAGGCGCCGCCGGAATATTCCTGATCCAGATCAATCAGCCGCCCCGGGGAGCCGGGCATGGAGGAAAGCCGGCGGCCGGAGGAGCCCCCCCCCCACCCCCCGGCGGCGGCGGAGGCGGCTCGGGGGCCGGCCCGGCGGCTCGCGGCGCCCCCGCGGAGGGGCGGCGCGGGGCGGCGCGGGGCGGGCGAGCGCCCGGTAATGGCGGCGCGGAGCCGGGCGCGGAGAGCTCGCTGCCCCGCCATAGCGGGACCGGGCAGAAAAACTCGAGGCCGGGGCTCGCCGCGGGCTGCCGGGGCGGCACGGCGGGGCCCCCGCCGCACGCCTCCCAAACTTGCCACCCAGTTGCCGCCGCGGACTTACCCGGGGTGAGGGGAGTCCCGGGGATGTGGGCGTTCAAGTTGGGCTTGTAGGACATTCCCAGAGACATGGCCAGCGGGGCGAGCAGGAGGAGGAGGAGGAGAGGCGTCCCGAAATTCACCGAAGCGTCTCCGCGTCTCCCAGACACTTTGGGTTGTTTACAGCGGTAGCAGGCACCGGCAAATATGGCCGTCAGTTATATTGACACCCACAATGCAATATATCATCCATACATCATGAGGAGACGCCGATCCCAAAACTTTGGGGGAGACGAGGCAGCCGCCCGCCGCCCGCCGCCGCCGCCCCGCGCACCGAGGCGCGGCGGGGGCGCGGAGGGGGCGCGGCGGCGGGGGGGTGCCGCCGCCATCCCCTCCCAGACAATGGAGCTCCCCTCAGGGACGCCGCCGCCGGAGGAGCCGGGCGGGGAGGGAGGGAAGGAGGGGAGAGGAGGGGAGAGGAGGGCTGGCGGCGGCGGCGGCGGCGGGGGGGGGGCCGGGGGGGGGGGCGTTTTAATGAACTTCGCAAAGTTCGGCCGCAAACTTCGCCTCCGCGGCGGCCCTGCCCGCGCCGTGCGCCGGGGGGGGCCGCGGCCGCCAGCCCCCGGCTGAGGAGAAGGGCTGCCGCCTCCCTCAGGGCCCGCACGCGCCGAGCCCAGCGTTCCCCCCGCCTCTCCCCCCACCAATTTCGATGGAAAATACCTGTTGATAATTTTAGAATATTACATATATATATATTTTTTTTTTCCCCTCGGATGCCGCCAAGGAAAAATCTGCCTTTCCTTCATTTTTCTTTTTCTTTCAGACCACTATTTTCTACCCGCCTGAAGGTTGAAGGTCGACGTAGATTAATTAAAAAATAAATATTTTTGTTCACAATTGACTCATTTTCTGCTTGCGAGCAGCTGTAAGCTTGCCCACCAAAGATATATATTTATTTTTCTAAACTTGCAGGAGAAATTATGAAGCTTTTTAGCCTGCATCTGCCACTCCACAACTCATCTTCCATCCTCTGTCATCGTTAAATTACTTGTTTTTTACCAATGTACAACCACTCAGGACCTGGACAGTCCCTCCAAGGGTACGCTGTTCGACCTGAGACCCCCAAGGTGAGACCCCCAAGGTGAGACCCACATCTGCCTTACCAGAAGCCACTCGGGGACCGGTGAGGGCGCCTGCAGTTTTATTGCCCAGGCTAACGTCTGCCCAATGCTATCTGCTGCTTTTAGTGCCAGAGATGGCAAAGGCAGGGAGCCCAGTCCCGCTCCTTGGAAGTCAGGGGCAAATTCCTTTGAGGTGACGCTGGTTCGGGCCTGTAGCATCTCTGGTCGAGGACTGCTCCGCCAAGGGAGGCAGAGAGCATCTCCCTCGCACAGACACAGAAAAAATCGCGGGGCAGCTGGGTGATTTCCTCAGCAGGGAGGAGAATCAAGCAAGCCAGATGCTGAGCTCCCCTGCTCATGCCATAATGACTGCACACTGCGTGAAAGAAACCTCTGAAAATTAGGACTGGTACCAGATAAAATACATTAATTTGTTACAGTTTTGTATTTTACCTCAAATCCTCACTCTTACAAGTGATCTGTGCTCTCTTCTCTTAGAGAGGGGACCTGAGAGCCCCAAGCACAGAATTATATGCAAGTGACAGTATTTTCACAGCAGTGCACAAGGCTTTAAGAGTGTAATTCTCATCAGAGTCCTGAAAGATAGTGCAGGTAAACCCTCACACCCTGCGCTGTGTCATTTAGAAGTCTGCATCCCCAAAACTCCGCATTCAGATTTGTAAATCACTGCCTGCCTGCTGGTTCCTGGACGGGCAGTGAAGTCCTGCAGGCGAGGGGCATGCCGCGCTGGGATTTTCCATGGCTGCGCGGTTGTTTACAGCCACACCAAGTGAGCGCGAAATGGGAGTGTTCAGAGCTTGCCGTGTTTTTCACGGCTTTGCACCAACTCTAAAAAACTGCGCTCAGGGCAATGCTGTGAAGAACAAGCCCTCCTGTGTTTTGCCTGGTTTTATAGTGATGGCTTAAAAATATACAGTATTCCGGGACATGGGTGGGGTGGCATAAGGAGATGATCCTGTAAAGATCAACCTTTCTTCAGCCCAAGTTATTACTAGCTTTGGAGCAAACTGTGACTTAGCATGAGATGGTCAGGCTTGTAGGGCCAGAGTATTTGCCCCGTAAGTGGGAACCCAGCAATACCACAGCATCGCTCAGTCTCAGTATTTTGCGTCTGCTCTGCTGGTCTCCAGGCACAGGTAGCAGTGGCAGCATGAGCCACAGGACCCTGCTGAACGACAGCCTTACTGCTTGGCCTCTGAAGTTATGCAAGCTCCAACTGCCTTTGCTAGCTGCCTGTTGATTTTTGCAGATACCGCGGACGTTGGCTTGGATAGGAAGTACTTGCAAGTTCTTCCTATCTGCCAAGTGCTCTGTGGAGTTACTGAAGTTATTTTGAGCCAGGTGTGACCACAAAAAAACCACCACCATGCCTGGGCCCCAGGATGACAGTTTAGCTGGGTGACCACAGATTCGAGCTCCCTCGGAGGGGCTGCCTACAGTTTAAACTTCTTTTGCATCACGGCATGGCTTGGCACTGCTGAGGGTTTTGTTCTGCCCCTGCATTGAGTGTAACAGCTACAGTTCCAGCAGCCTTTGTGCTCCAGGCTGCTTACAGCAAGCTGCAGGTCTCTGCTCTGCAAACTGATGGCACAGCCTTGTTTACTGACAGCAAAAGCAGCTCTTAATCACCGAGTGGCCAAGTCATAGTGCAGGAAATACAGCAGAGCAATTTTCTCTCACACGTGACGTTTTCAAGCCTTCTCCTCGCTAAGAAGTAACTTAAAAATAAATGTTCTTATGTTTTTCAGCAAGGGAAAATGGACAGTAAGAGGTGCCTGTCTCTGCAGTCATCTGCAAGTCCGCTTACACACTGCCACAAAGCCTCCCATATTTTCCAGGTACGTCAACCTCTTTCTCAGTGGTGTTAAGATCTGCAACTTTCACCATGTTCCCCCCTTTTTTTTCCTTTGTATCGTCTCAGTTTCCTCTCCTGGTTTGACTTTCTCACCTCTGCTCCTCCCAAACCACTGGGAATACTCGGCAGCCAGGGTTTCCACAGAGTGAGCCTTCCAGCCCCTGCTCAGCCAAGCTCTGACTGACATCGAGGAGGTTTTCCCTTCGCAAAGCTCTGCGAGGTTGGATGCCGTACCCCTCTGGCAAAGGTGTAGGGAACGCAAATGCAAAGTGTGATGTTGGAAGGCACAGGCAGCTGGCTGTCAGGACGGCTCTCCAAGGCAGAGAGGGGCCTTGGCCCATGCTTTGAGGCAAACTCGTTTGTCCCCTTGCAGCTGGAAATCAAACTAATAGCCATCAGTGCCTGCAGAGCTATGCTGCAGCACACTCGGAGACCTGCGAATACAGAGTGTAAACTAGTCGTTTCTTATCTTCTTGGGTTAAATTATCAATGAGAAGAATGAAAGATGGCACAGCAAGCCCCTGTTTTTTTCATGGTATGTCATCGACATGTAAAACATTACATGTGCGCATTACTTTCAATGTAATTAATTGTTGTCAAGTTTAATGAATTGAGTGACTTGGGGATGTTCTGACACTCACCACAGAGACCTGTGCAGCAGAGAGGGGAAAGATATGGGAAGTTTGTTCCTTTTTCTGCAGGGAGTTCATATTTAAATACTTATCCCCACATTTCCAGGGAGGCAGCATCATAAATAGAATAATCATAAATGTACCCACAAGTTTCTGAGCACTAATTTAATCTGCAAGTCTCCAAACTGTTCTTTGGTGCTAAAACTAAGATGAACATCCAAAACAAAGTGAAAAGTCTCTGCTTGGCCCAGGCTGAAAACGAAGCTTTTGAATTCCTGAGTGTGGGTGGGTTTAACCTCTTTGAAGAGCACAAGTGGTCGATGCATACCCCGAGGCTGCTCCCTCTAAATCGGTGAGGCTGCAGGCTGGGAATATGCAGTGACTGCAGCAGGATTTACCCAGTCTTTGGGCAAAGACATGCAAAGCAGCTTCCTGCAGCGCTGCTTATTTTGGCTGATACGTACCAGCAGCTCTGGGGGCTCAGCACCACGGATAACCTGAGGAAGCCCAGGCCTGTGTCGTGCTGCGCTGTGCTGCACGTACAGCTTGGGCTTCGGGCCCCTGCTGTGCTGCACAGCTCCGTGGCTGCAGGCTGACCCTGGCCAGCTCACAACAAAGGAACCTGCAGGCGAGTCCCACTTCATACCAGCGATTACACCACCTGCGTGGCCTTGCCTTTATCTAGAAGTGCAGAAGGTTCTCATGTGAACATCCTTTCTGTTTGACAGAAAGGACAAGCAGAATTGTTTTCTTTCGAGAAAAGCCTGTAACAGCTTGAATGACCGAAAATGGGCTAACTCTTTACAGAGACCTGGCATGCTGCACGCTGATCAGAGAGCCTTTCAACGCTGAACAACTCCACGTTCCCCGCATCTGAACGGACGTAAGTGTATCTACACTATTTTCTCTTTGTTTTTAGCATTAGCTCTAACAAATAACATTTTAAAAGACACTTTCCAGAGCCAAACACCTTCCTTACTGATGGTACTGAACCAGCACTTCCTGGTGCAGAACACCTCCTGCTCCAGGCCCTGCTCCAGGGATGCTCCTAGGGTCGTCTGGGACGCTGACAATGAGGGCAAATTGTGCATTTTATCCTTTTGGGCTCCATTGTTGCTCCCTTATCAGCTTGCTACAGCTCCTCACGCTGCTGTCTCTGTTCCCTGCAACTGCATCCTCCTGACAGTCCAAGATTTCCGTCCTGCGCGTTTTGTTTCCAAGAGAGAGCTGACAGCCCTTGGTGTCCCTCCACTTTAATCTGCTTTCTGGCTGATGTTAGCTGCTTACTGCCCCATCCTCATCAAAATGCACAAGGAACACTCGATCCTGGATAGAAATAGATTCCCTAGTTCTACTCTGATACCTTTTCTCCCTGAAATACTTCTGAAAGGACTGGATTGCTCCCCCCAGCGGGAAGCAGCCCTCTGAGACCCTCTGCAAGGGGGGCTGCGATGCAGCGTGACGAATCCAAGAACTCTGCCGCAGCAGCAGCGAGCCAGGCCCCAGGAAATCCTCTTCCAGCGCCTGGCCCGCATCAGCAGACAGGCTCGCTATGATTTTGGATATAAGTTTGGACGCCTATTCCGGACAGACTCTCCCCATAAATACTGCCAGATAAACTTTTTCCCAGCCGAGCCCTGCTCCCCACTTTCAGATGGTTCCTCCCAGGCCAGATGCCATATTATCTGGAGCGACTTTTCCCTCCCAGCCTTGTTTTCCTCCTACTCCTGAGCCCTTTGTCTGTCTGCCAAGTGGAACAGCCCTGCCAGGCAGACAGCTGCTCAGCATTGCTGCGCGGGTGCTGCCCTATGGGCCGAGGAGCTGCTTCCAGGCTCGTTCCATCTTTGAGGGGGATGCTGTGCCTGAGAAACGGCGTGTACAGAAAGGAGGGAAAAACTAGCACCTGTAAAGGTCTCAAAAGAGACTGGAAATGTTTAAGATAAAGAGGCCTGAATGCTACTTGGGTTTGCCTTAGAGACAGTGTGGGGAACAAGGCTGCTCTCTCCTGCTCTGGCTGGAGGTCTCCCTGGAGGACCACAGCCCGGCAATGAGAACTTTCCAAGCCCTCAGCCACAAAAGCGCAGGCCTGGAATCTCTCTAATGAGAGTTTTCCTCTTTGCCGTTTGCCAGGCGAGCAAGCACCAGGCACCAATATCAAAACCAGCCAGATTCCAATGAAAACCAGCAAAGAAAATAAGAACAGAAAGGAAATCGGTCTGCTGGTTAGGAACAGGCAAATAAAGGCACGGAGCCCTGCAGCCAGCAGGACAGCCCTGCTGGGAGGGAGAGGCCGGGAGCTGCGCTGAGGCTGTGGCCGCGCAGCGCTCCTCCGCTGCTCGTAGGGACAGCTCACCGCCTAGCCCCACGCTGCAGAGCATCCCGCATCGTCTTCCCAGACAGGCAAGGGCTCCACCCTGCCTGATGCCTTCAGTTTGCCTGCGAGGACTCTCCCTTCTTGCCCTGCGGGCTGGACTCCTGCTTCCCTCCCACTCCCGAGCCCTTGAAGGCCGTGCCAAGGCAGGCGGCGCGGCCCAGGGCGCAGTCAGCTGGCACCGCTGCCCTGCCTCTGCCTCCCGCCCTGTGGGCCCCGGGCGGCAGCACCCCGCCCTTTGGCTGGGGCAGACGAGGTTTGGAGACTTGCTTTCATCCCAGCCCTGTCTGGGAAAGCTCCTGAACCTGCTCGGCAGCTGAGAGTGGAGGGATCCACAGCAAAGCTGGGTGCTGGGCGCCTGAAGTGCTTCCCGTACGCGGGCTGCGACCAGCGGTGTCAGACACCCACGTGCCCAAATCGAGTGGTGCGCAGTAAGTGGGCACGTGACAGCTGGGAGGTCTGCAGGATCTCGTTACCTTCTGGAACCATGCACTGGGGTTAAGCTTTTGGCTTTTGTGGCCTCACAGAAAACCTTCCAAGTGCAAACCAACTGGCAGCAGACCAGTGAGATCTTCCTGAAACAAATGATGGAGGGACACCAACTCCCCTCTCCCTCACAGCCTCATTGCGACATCAAGCTTCGAGCCTGATGGGAGCATCCCCAATCGTTTTGTTATTGGTCATTTGAGCAGAGGAAGTGGAGGAGAGAGTGGAAGCAAAGCCCAGGGCTGGAAAATGGAAATGACTGTGAGGAAAGGAATGTGGAGCTTCACAACAACTTGGGGAGAGGAGAGGAGAGCAGGGAGAAGGGGGAAGGAGGAAAACCCGAGGGTAAATCGCAGCAACACCATTTCAGGTTTTTGCAGAGCGTGGTCCAAAGTCAGTGATGGGCTGTGGTCTCCAGGCAGGCTGTGTGATACTGCCTGCAAACCCCTTCTCCCCATACAAAAGCAGAGAAAGGCTCAGGTTCCCCCATGGTCTCCCTGGAGCAGAGATGCTGTGTGTTATCCCCATGGAGCCACCAGCCAGCCTGGCAGCAGCTGTGCCACCTCAGCGGGGGCTCTCCATGCACAGAGAGCAGGAGGGACAATCCTGGATGTGGAGGATATACAGCCCTGGCAGATGCTCGTCAGAGGAGTGAGCATCGCCTGTAATTTAAATAGTGCAGGCTGAGGCTCGGAGACCTGACAGCAGTCCCACACGGCATGGCTGAGGCAAGGCCCGGTGGAAAGTCCCCAAGGCCCTGAAGGAGCCACTGCCTTCCTGCTGCTGCCCAGAAGAGGGAGGCCACGGCATCCTCCCCTCACCAGGAGCACGCTGGCCTGGGACAGGCTTTTCTCCTGCCAGGGAAGGGAGGAAATGCCAGCGTTGGCTCAAGTCCGCTCTGAGAAGCGGCAAATGGCCAGTGGCATGTGTGTGATTCGGCTGCTGTCCTGCAGCCCCGAGGCCCAAGCTGTGGATGGAGGAATTGAGTCCCCTTCCAAAACCAGCAGGTAGGATCTGTCACCAAGAAAGGCCCCGTCCAAGAGATGCAAGCACGGCGCAGCGCTGGGCGCTCCTGCAGCCTGGCCTCTTGCACTAGGGCAGTGCCGGCAGGTCGTGGAGGCAGCGGCAGGCCCGGATCTGCACTCTGGTTTTGTTGCTCACATCTACGTTTTTATTCACTCCAACTAACTTCAGGGGAGATCTTACCTAGAAGTAATTAAATTGCTTGCACCCTGGTTTATGACTTAACTTGGCCACTCTGGCTAAGCTGATACAGATCTCTGTTTCGTGCCCTGAAATTCACTGCGAATTCAGCAGGCACAATCAATTCTCCTGGCTTATAAATGTGTAACGGGACCTCACGTAAGGAACAAATAAACTAGACCTGGACTTCCAAGGGTAGAGGCCATCAGCTCACTGGCTGCCTTTCTGGCATTTTTAAGGCGTATTAAATATATATATATATAAACAAACACACAAACTAACAAATAAAAAACAACCACTCTCTTAAGACATTTCTCCCTTACACACCAAGGTCTACTGCTTTATGAAAATTACTAAGTTCTGAGGTTTGGGTATCTTCATTTATTGCTGAAATCTTGGCATCATCACTTTTCTGGATTTGGGGAAGAAGAGAATAAAAATCAATATAAAATGATTCACAATGACAGGATTAGATTAGCCTGTTTATCCCAAACCAGCACTTTGGACATCGGAAAGATACTTCCATGCTATGCACAGAATATAAAGGAGTCGATACTTCCCAACCTTGATACAGCTTTCATAAACTCTCCTCCCCTTTTTAAGATTACTGCAGTTAGCATTCAAAGAATCCCGTGAATCTGCTCTTAACTACCAGTCATGCCAATGTAATGAACCAGTGAAACACCCTCTATCGTTTAAGTGGTTAAGTGCCAGGTGCCTAAACAGATAGCAACAAACAAATTTGGCTTATTACAGCACAACTTCTGCTACTCTGAAGAATCCTAAGATGGAGCAACAATTCATATGTTTAATGCTCGCAGAAGTTTTGCTGAAAGGCATTCCAGTGTAAACAACCTATGTGGGTAAGTTCCACAACAGAAAATTAAAGGGAAAAAAAAAAAACAAAGTAGTAGTCAGTTTAATTTATTTAACATTTTTTTTTACCAAAAAAACCTCAATACATAATTTGTGTTCCACAGTTTGTCATTTTTGTGAATATAAATCATTCTCAACACTATTTTATTGCCAGGCACTCACAATTCTGCCACTTTGTATGAGAACGGTTGGCCTGTACAGGTATTGTCTGCTCAAATGGGGAACGCGGGGACATGCGGTGTAACACTGTGCTGTAGGGTGAAGTTTTTAAGGTTGGCAAACCTTTCCCATTAGGATAGGCAACAACAATAACAAAAATAACCATACACGATTCAACTTAAATGTTACATGTCTTTGGAATTTTGTCACGTTGGATTATTAAAGCTGCAGACTGAAGTAGCATTAATAGGGAAGTCCTGCTTTAAAAAAATAGCGTATCCTTACTGCAGAGGTAGTCTCACAGCAGAAGTTATTGCAGGGGTGCAATACAGTCCCTCCACAGGATTGCCAAAAGATGCTGAGGCAAAGAACACCCACCTCAAATAAAATTCAGTATGCTGTGGGACTTTATGTAAGTAATTAATAAATCAAATGCCCTGGCAAATAAAAATGCCATCATGTGCCTGCAACGAATCTGGCATTTTACTGAAGTCAACCTCTCCAAATCAGATAGGTAAATATGCTTGCAGAAACGTCTCTTTATCCTTCCCAGTGCAAATCAAACATAGGAAAACCATTCCTCTGCAGGTGACCTGTCTAATTATGCCCTACGAGCAACTAGGTTCGGAAACACTAGCCAAACTTAGTTCTTATAAAGCTTAACACATGTTGATTCAGCTACTTCACCACTGGAGGAGTTTTTTTTTTTTTTAAATACACCATTTAAATCTGGATGTATTTCTGTGTTGGTTAAGCTAACCGCCTAAGTGCATCGAATCCTTTCCTTTCAGTCTGTCCTCCCAGCACAGCTATCTTTTTTTTTTTCAGGAAAGAAATGCCAGTCTTTTACACGCCCAGCGTGGAATTCTTTGAAAACCTGCAGTGTCAGTTTGTAACACAGCAGACTGAAATTCTGTTTGCTAGTTTTGGCCTCAACTTAAACCTGCCCAGCTCCTATTCTGGAATCTTATCATAGCCTCAAACTTTGTCCCCTCAAAAAATGGTTTGGGACCAATTAAGACATAGTGAAGCAAAGCTGATTAAGAAAGTTCTTACTAGAGGTTTTTACTTATCAGCCAATTCAGCATAAGCTTTTAGAGGTAATTTGCCCTCAGCTGTTCTAATTGCAGCTGAGACACTCCTATTTCCAAGTCTTTTCTTCTCTCCTTCATGTTTTTCTCCTCAAAAAGAGAATTGTTGCCTCTCAAACTGGGTGTACAACCTAAGCAGCAAAGGAGGCCAACACTGCTCTCGGCTGTCTGAAGCGTCAGCCCCGGAGGTTTCCCATGTCTCATTCTGCACTCATGCATGTTTGTGGTTGCATTACTTCATTACTTCTGCCAACTTTGTCAGCCTTTACCATGAGATTCTGCGACACAGAACCATGCAGCTACCAGTACATGACCAAAACGCTTCTTTCTCAGCATTCATTTTTAAGCCTGTATTGACCATAGAAACTACCAGAAGTATTTTGCTGCTATTTGCAGCTGGACGCTTCTTACAATGACTCTCCAGTCACTGGACTTTGCAAACCACGTAATTCTGGAAAAAATTGTATGGGCACAGTCCATCCCAGCATGAGCAAAAGGGGAAGGACAAAGCTGGTGTGACAGCTGCTGGAAGCTTAATAAGCTAAATTAGAAACAGACAATTCAATGAAATTCTCATCCATCTCTAACTTAGATCCAAAGATACGTGTTTTTATCTGGCAATTAAAAATGTGCACCATTTTCCAAAGGTATAGAAATTCCATTACCTCTGTTTCGCACATTTACGCATTACAGGAAGCTCAAAACTTTCCCAGGAAACAATCTACAAGAGCAGCATCTTTTCTACTGCCAAATTATCCCTCTTTTCTAGAGTGCTTTTAAGACAGTTAATATTTAATATGGATATAGTAATCAACCTTTTACATGTTAGGCTAGTGGGCAGGTTCTGTTGCTGATGTATTTAATTACCTAGAACTCTTCTTGTAGGAGCTCACTGAGTGCATAATTTGAGATACCAGTAGGTGGAAGAAAACTGAAATTTACCTAGGACTGAAGCTTAAGATCTGAAATGCACTGAAAAGACTAAAGAAAAACAAAATATGTTTCTTTCTGATACAGGCACTAAAAGCGAATAGTACAAGTCAACTGGAAGGTAATGGGAACCAATTTCTTGCAAAAAAATGCATTATACACTAAAAATATCAAATAAAAACACACAGCATGAAAAGGACCGTGGAAGACAGACAACTGATAGTTTTGAAAAAAATGATGACAACGTATAAACATCTACAACGTATGCAGACATCCCTTGGAAGTTTTATATATGCTATATATATTTCAAAGTACACACAAATGGCCTATTTGGCAAGTTGAGAAAATAGGAATACATCTTGGGAAGGTCATGAAGAAAAAAAAACACACAAAGGAAAACAAGAGTTATTTACATTCATTAATTCAGTAGCCTTTAACATCTCTATATACATACATATTCTTTCTATATATGTACAGACTGCAATAGGATCTGAACGAAGCTTATTCCAAACGCAAAAGAAAAATACAAAAACCCCTTGATAATTCACTTGACAAATGTTTACAGGTTGCAGAGCTTTCTTCATTTACAAAGAAAATACCACACATCGAGTAGACAACTAGCATCTTTGGGGAACTTTAAGTCCTTACGAGAAGTGTATATTCCTAACGCACCACACAGCAATTGGAAAAAATCCGAAAACTTGCTGTGCAGAGTGGGTTTTTAGGGGGTTATAACTGCATTTGCTGTGTCAGACACATCTTAAGTATGAAACTGGTTAACAAGTCAATATTCAGTAGCTGTCAAGGGACGTTTAAAAAAAAAGAAAACCCAAGTTTTTTTATCCCTTCATTTCTCAAGTCAACTTAAAGAAGTATCCTCCCCTTCTACAGCATGCTTCCAGAACTCACCCAGTACAGGAATTACCACCAGCATCTTACATTTAGGCTTGCCTCTGTTATCAGAAGCATCTATCCTTTATACATTTAACATCCATTTCAGATGCTGATTTTTGTGAAACAGTTCTGATGTTCCAGAAGTAACAAAGATATAGATACAATTCTAGCCTTATAATTTATATGACGTGACAATTAGTCTCTCCTTTTTCCTCCCTTTGAGGATGCTTTTCTTACAGGCAGTGCTGCAAGATGTTAACACATAGCTGTCCTTATCTCATCCATAGTGCTATTCATAGTCCTTTTCTTCCCCAAGTCTTACCAGCAGTTAATACAAAGACATATTAGCAAATAACAATTTAAAAGATCTAGCATGATTCTTTAAGAGAATGTTTCTGTAGCTTGAAGACCATCCTTCTTTGATGTTAACCTTTGGGATGTTGCAACACTCTGGACTGTGGATGCAGCTGTGTTAGTAACAGAATGACAGAGCCAAGGAATTGATAGTGGCAAGTGGGAGAGAACATGCAAAGAAGAGCAAGTAGGGGGAACCCGTTACTGGAATAGGAACAATTCTTACAGCTCTTTTAGTATGGTTTTATTTTTTCCTCCAGGTAACACAAGCCTATGGGAAATTTAAGAGGGATGAATGAACAGTATACACCTTCAAATCCTGAAATTAAGTGGTGGTGTTTAGTTATCAATACAGGTAACATCCAGTTAGTTGTTGCTCAACCCAACCACCAAACTTAACATAATCGGGTGAGAAGAGCACTCAGGAGCTGAAGTGTACTTAAATAACCACTCGTTACAAGAATTGCTATTTCATAGAATCAGAGAATAGTTTGGGTTGGAGGTTGGAAGTGGCCTTTAAAGATCTAGTCCACCCCGCTGCTGCCAGCAGGGACATCTTGTGAATTTACTACTCCATTTTACTGAGGATTAAGATGGAAAATACCATGTCACCCTCAGAGTACAGAAGTTATTTCTACATTGATTAAAAAACAACTGAAGTCCACATACACAGCTTGCTGTTACTAGCAATTTGGTTCACTATCTGTTGCAATAGTAATCTGTCAACATACTTCTCAAAATCCCATTGCTTTTCCTGGAATGGATGCCAAATACATCCAATGGTGGGTACATAACACATGAACATCCTCCCCCACACCCTGTCTGTGGTCTTGAGTTTTCCAATGCATAATCAGCTTCTACTGATATCACAGCATTCAGGCAAGCTTCCCTTCGCTACCAGAGGATTAAAAAAAACCTCAAGACACACCTACCACCTGCATTACAAGTATTTTATAAAGACATAGCAGGTGCTAGAGCAATAGCATGCATGCCAATTTATTCTGGATCTGTATTTCCAGTTAGTCAGAACTGTGTGCAAGAACAATCCCCCGACCATTTCAAGTCGTGGAGCTGAGGAGAGCAGGCTGAGTGCCTTCCCCAACAAGCACGTGCACCATTACTACATGGGGGTGCTGGCACTGGTAGCGCTAACAGAGCCTCAAGTGAAATAATCCATGCAAGGGAGCTCACTTTAGCCTGAAGTGATGGAACTTCTGGCCCCATTACTTACGGAAAAACTCTGTGACACTTGACTCTGGCTCCCTGAAGGTTTACAAAATGACATGCTACGATGAATTGCTGCTCTGGCAGGAGACCCTTATTTAAAATTTGCATCAAGGTTTAAATACAGTTTACCTCTTGCCTCACTAATGAGTTCAACTGAAATATTTGGACTGCAAGACAGAAGCCTGGCTAAAGCAGACCAGAACATGCCAAGTCCTGTAAATTCCAATTGTAAAGACTTGTTAGTTTTTTTTTTTTTGGAATACAGTGATTGCCTAAACAAGACTCCACTTCTTGTTAGTACAATAACTTTTATTTGACATCTACAAGATCATTATCTTGTAGTTTTTTTTGGACAGGTTTATACAATCTCAATTTTTCAATAGTGCAACCTGTGCAAGCAAGAAATGACAAACATTGTCCTTCACTTTCTTATAAACATCTACTATTATAGGCAAAACAAAACTTACCCATATTATAGATAAGTGACTATTCACATTTGTACATTACAATTTCTTTTAAACAGCTCCAGATAAACTCTACAATGTCTTACAACATATTAAACAGTATTCAAGTTACTGGGTAACAGAAACAGCACATACAGCGGAACCCTCAAGTGTTTCCCATTCTCTAATTTACAGCTCAAGTAAGGTTTCATCTTACAAGTGACAAATTAAATTACATTAATGAAGTAAAAAATATAAGATTGTATGCGAGATGGAAGTGAATTTGCACTTAAGTTTCCATAACCACCTCGGATTAAGGAAATGTTTCAATTTAAGGAAAAATAGGCATCCAGCCATCTTTGCAGTACACATTAGGAATACCATTAATACATTAAAAATGAACTAATTTTAATTTAAGATGTTTATCACAAAAAGAACATGTTGTAGACTCAAATATATAACCCCCAGGAGAGAACCAGAAAAAATGCAACACCTGGGTATAAACACTATAAAAATGCAATAACCAATGCTGTACAACTAAGATTGTGTTTCTCTCTGAATTCCTGTCTCGTGTATTTATCCTGTCCATGCCCGTTTCCAAAGACATGCACTGTCAAACAGAAACTGGGAAGGAACCTGAATGCATGATGTGCAACCTCTAGGTTTCATGCTTTTATAAACTTATAAATTGAAGAGAAAAACCCAATATATATTTTCTATATATATACTCAGTACATGCATTCAAGGATATCTCCCACAGCAATGGCATTGATGCACTGCGTTAAACCCTGAGCACTGTATGACAAGATAAAAATAAAGCCTACTTGGGGACTTTCAAGCATTTTCAAACAAATTGTGGTTTGTAGCTTAAAAGGCCAAAAGTAAAAGCAAACAGGAAGCACTACAGAGAGCATAAGGAAAGACAGATGCACCACCATGAACAACTGCTGGCTTTCAGTTCTACCAACCTTTTTAGATCTCTTTATTTCCCAAAGTATTTGAGAGCACACAACTGAACTGAAAAAGTTATATTTCTTTGGAATCTGTCCCTGATTTTTATGCAAGTGATATGCTTTTACAGCCTTTTCCTCAAACACCAAAGTCAACACCTGTAGTTTGTCCTCTTATGCATTGTTGAAATTGGTGATGCTTTGTGGGTGATGCTGCTGCCATATCTGCTGCTGTTGAACTGCAAGCTGTTGAGACTGGTCTGACGTCGACAGGAGGTTTACAAGGGGCGATACACAATTTGCAGGAATGATCAAGCCTGAAAACAGCAAGAAATCAGTTGTTTCACAAGCATACAATTTTGTTCCTTAAAACTTCAGGCCAAAGGCTGATGATTCCACCATTTAATTTAGGCAACACAACGGTGCCTGTTTCTAACATCAATCTAACCAAGCACAGCTACAAGCTTTGCCACGTAAAGCCAGAATTCAGCTGTTGCTGCTTTTTAGTCTCAAAGAAATTACAACAGCATGAAAATTGAAACACAGAACACCTAGCTTCAACATCTTATAAAACTGGCACTATTGTGACTTTACAGATAATGGAAAGTCAACATTTGGAAAAAAAAAAAAAAAAAGGAGATTTCAGGCTCTAGGGTATCTATGCTATGAGAGCTTCCCTAAACGGTTTAGCAACAAGACATTACACACTTATCTCAAAGTCACTCTGAGCTACTGGTTACATGTGCTCAAAAACCATGAAGGCAACCATTTCAAGGGCTGTTACTTGTGAGAAATGGAAAAAAGTTGAGCCCTTATTGTTTCAAAGGCAGGCTGGCTGGAACATGCTGAATTTTGGTGCTTGTGAATGAAAAGAACTGAGAGAATAAATGTTCCAAAGCCTGTCTTGAAAAAGATTCTTCCTTCTTTAACTTGAGTCCAAACAGTGTTTGTAACCCCAAATCCACATTTTAATAGTACCTTCTGCCCCTCTTCAACATACACACAAATAAGCCTTTTCTCTTGTAAGCATCTTCATAAAAAAATCTCCTACATGGCTCTCAGAGGGACTTGTAAGTTACAGCCACCTTCTACCTCAAAATGGAAATAAAGGAGCAGACAAGCCACTTACCTACGATCCTCTGACCGTCTTCTGTTCTTAGACGAACTATTTGCATTTTCACATTTGTACCACTCACAGAGGCTAGAACGCCTTCTACTTTTGTCCAGACGCTCAATACTGAACCACACAAGACATAGTAAGTTCGACAGCGGAGTCCCACTTCACAAACTAATCCCAGGCCTGCCTTCTTACAATTGCCTCTCCTAGAGGAAAGAGGAGGAAAAAAAGCTTTCAAACCAAAGTTCAGTTAAAAATAAGCCTTGCAGTTATTCAATATTATTCAGAGTTAAATAAGTGCTCCAAGTATACAGTAAATGGAGGATACTTTATCCACAGCCACAGAATGCTTCTGCTGGGAAAGTTTTGAGAAGTTTTTGCCTATTTATAACCTCATCTTCACAATGTACCGTTTTAAATCAAAGATACTACTCATTTACATGCACTAAATCTGTTACATATGAAACCAGTACCTGATCAGCAAGTTTCAGAAGTTCTGATATTAACCTGAATGCTTTGCCATAGTGCTGTTCCTCTGGAATGAGGACATCAGCTGCTGAGTTCAGACACTGCTAGAAGAGGTAGCATGAGAGCAGCTGTTGCTGAACAACTGTTTTGTCTCTACATGAAGTATGAATATTCCTCCCCTCCCCCAAATAATACCTGAACTATTCTACCACAAACAAGGTCTCACAAAGACAGAACACCACAAATGATAAAGCAGTTCAGGTAAAACAGCTGAAGAAAGCATCTATCTGCATACAAATACTAACCAATAAGCATGTGTGCAGGTGTCTGCAGAAGAATTGTACTGCTCTAACCAGTGTGGTAGAGCATCTTCAGAAGGTACCTGGAGAAGTAATTCAAAGCAGAATTAGTAAGACTGATAAGTAAAACACATCAAGACTATAATAGAACAAATCCAATTTGTTCATTATTATGAGAAAATGGGGAGCACCAGTGGTGAAAAGGGTACAGTATTCTATAATTCCAAGAATATTCAATCAAAATGCAGTCTTGAAGGATAAACAAAATACTTAACACAGTAGAATCTCAGGAAGAATCGTCGAATTTCAGAGTTTTCCAGTAATTAACCTAATTTAAGTTTCACTTCAAAAAACAATTAACATCAAGAAGTTGTTTTTAAACAGAAGCTAGGTATATGACCAGCCTCTAACCAAAATAATCCACTGCAGTATTTAAGAAAAAAACACCAACACATTAACAGTAAGCAGCTGAAGCATCAGAATCATTCCTTAGAATACACCATACGTAGCTGCTTATTCAAGAACATGCCTGTACACCTTACAGAGAAGTAAGGCTTTTCCTTGCCAGCCCTGAAAAAACAACTCATTTTATATTACCACAATACAAATTACTTGTATTCAGAAAGCTTTGGATATAGCAATACCGAAAGCCATACTTGCAAAACCTCAGATACAGGCTGTGCTATGGAAAAACAATCCATATCTTTGATTTGATGAAACTGTATACAAACATCAGAGAAAAAAAGAAAACTCTTTTTTAAGTTTGAAACTAGCATCATTTTAATAGTTACCTTCTTATATTTCTTTTTCAGGTCTGCACATGTTTCTAGTTTGAGTTGCTTCCCAGTATTTGGTCTGTATACTAAAAAAAGCTTCTTTTTAGGATTCACTTCCTTCACAAGAATAGCGGTTTTCTTGTTATTTCTTATCTGGAAAAAAATTAAGTTTCAACATGCTGACAAGCCCTACGTTAATCAAGTCCATACTGTGTTCTTAGCCACACTTGATAACAGCGTATGCTCAATAAATAACAACTTTAACGAGTATCACTATATCAAGTTTTCCTTATAGTGAAAGCACCTGGCTTTCTTGATGAAGGTTTTAAATGAAAGCTCCTCACTTAGGCTCACAGTTCTATCCGCAAATACCCAGAACCATTAAAAATGAGTGCTTCATACTTAAAGAGTTTGAAAAAAACTTAACATGATTCTTGAAGTAAAATTAAAAGCATTCTGAATAAACTGAACAGTGATTGACTTGAACATTACATTTTTCAAACTAGACAGCTTATTTGGTTAGCCCCAAAACAGACTTCTCTGAACATACTCATAGACACAAGCAAAGGATCTTACCTGTAGTGATAAATAAAACCCATCGTCTGGACCTGTCTGTTCTGCCCAGAGCTTAGTCGCTTCATCCCAAGACATTCCTCTCTCTACGCTGATCTAGAAGAAAGCCACACAGGGGCATTTGAAAAGGAACAGGCATTCGAACAGTTACAGAAATGGGAACTAAAGGACCACAGAACCTACTATCACCCAGTGAAAGGCATGGAACCCCTCACTCAATGCAAGCTTAGCTCATCACAGTATTTTAAGAACTTGCTTTTCAGTAAGTTTTACTAGTTCATACCAAAGAGGGGGAAAAAAAGGAAAAAAACTTACTGTGTATAATTCTACATGTCCAGAGGTAGAATATCCGGGAGTTAAAAACTTCTTAACATCTGCCTTCCTTACTTTCTCGTCCCCAGAGCCCAAATCTTAAACGGAAGGAACAGAGTTATTCCTCTTATCTTTTCTTACCTCATTGCAAGAACATTGAGATGTTGAGTACTCACCTAAGATGCCCATATCGTATCTTCCATTCTTTTTAGCATTTTGAATAACAGCATTTAACGTGTCAGAAAAGTACTGGAATAAAGCATTCTGCTGATGTACTTCCATACCAAGAATTCTATTCAGAAATTTTCCTATATTGTTATAATCTAAGAATAAGAAATACACACATCAGGTCAACAAAGATTAAATTTAACGACAACAAGCTTTCAATGAATATTCAAAGCATCTCAAAAGGACTACTTAAATCCATTCTTTCAGAAATGAAGAAAACATTCAGAAATTCTTCAAAGAAGTTTTTTTTTTTTTTAAAGATAGTTACGGATTCAGTTCTGCTGTTAGGAATCCACTATCATAATATGAGCATACAGGTGATTTTTCACCTGTAGGCTAAAAACAAATACCTTTATCAAGCGTTAGAATTCCAGATCTGTCTTCTACATTTATCAAGCCTACACCAATCAATCCTTGACGAACATCTAGGGGGAAAAAAAAAGTTAGATCACAGCTGCTTTGACATCTAAAAATAAACCAATGACGTAACAACTTGTTTAATCAACCTTGTTTCAAGATTGAATCCCAAAACTTCGATACCGCCAAATACATCGCTTGCAATTACTACGTAATATATTGATAAGTAAGACAGAACTTCGCCTTCCGTCCTTTCAGAAAGCACAAGTAAGGAAAACTACTAATGACATTATACATGAACCCACAGGAGAACAAGATACTTTAACTTTGACCATTATCTGTTATAAAAGAGCTGTACTTAATACTTTGGCCAACCTGATAACATGCGTTATATTGATTGAGAGAGTTCACTTATCTTGTTTCATATGTGAACTTCAACATTCAGCAAAAATACATAGGAATAAAATCCAGTGAGAACCAGCTGATCAGTTCAAAGAGCAACAATATTTTCTAGCTCTAGAAATACCTGCATTTTCTGCATTCTGCAGAATGACCAAAACCAAGTAATTAAATCCAGTGGATTAAAATTACCTTTGAAGAAGTCTCCAGGAAAATCAGGTGGCGGAGAGACCATTGGGGAGTCTAAATTCACAATGGATTTCATAACAATCTCTAAAGCATTCCTGCCATACTGCATAAGAAAAAAAGTTGTTTTAACAACATGATTCAGTGTTTGTGCCTCAGCTCCAAGCATACACGGGTTAAAACAAGCATTTCTGATTCACGACGAAACTTTTCACTCTTTATTAGCTTTTCAGTTATAAGTTACACTACATAACAGCCCAGTGTTAATTTCTAATTAAAATTGCCAAATTAATCTTTTGATTTTAAATGAAAAGACATCATTCACTTCTGACCTGGATTGTTAGCAGATGCAGAGAAGTAACTTACATGCGTATTTCTACTCTATGGTTTCTGGCTATTTGTAAAGCCACGATCTTAATTCTATTTCAAGAAGAGGCCTTTCATCAGAAAGTAGTAGTTAAAAGTATAAAATGCTTCACATGAGATGGAAGAGATCCTTCCTCAACAGGTCATTTGTGGAATAAGCACCACAGCATGAACTTTCAAACAAAAATAGAACTGTCACCTTGTTGTCAAAATTGAATCTGCTGAGGTCTCGAGTTTCTGTAGCCCGTCTGTCACCATGGGTGAGGGCTCCCTGTTAAGACACACCTTTGTGATTAGAACAAATTAAGGAAACAATAACTTAAGCTCTATTTTCTCAAAAGAAGGATCAGGTTTCTTGGAAGGATCAGATCTTACCAAGCTTTCCAGTCTTTTTGCAACAATGGATGCAAATCTTTGCTCTCCAGCCAACTCAGAAATTAGGAATACATACTCTGGAGCAGTCACTTGGTTGGACCTGTGAGTCCTTCCTGGATAGTTAAATAGAATCACATATATTAAATAAATTCCACTTCAATGAACATTTGAATTGTTGAGAATTAAGAAAATAGTTTAATCCTACTGAAAATCAGCTTCTGCTGTAATACAACCAATGGAAAGCAGTACAAAAAATAGAGTTTTGGTAACTTCATAAAGAGATTTGATATATGCAAAACAAACTAAGCTGTGGTGTAAATTTGTTCACTAGGTTTCTTTCAAAGCTTTTGAGACTATTAGCTATGACTATTAATGAAGGTGATTCTGCCCCAGGTGAAGGAGATTGGAAGGGTTCCTTAAGAGGCCACTTAGTCATTCTTCACATGAATTAACTGTAAATTTAGCATTACTGAATCTGCTAGGAGAAAGATACAAGAAAAGCTATTTACCAAACTGCTGTATTGCTCTATCCGCACTCCATGGCAACTCCAGAGTCATGTGAACTCTCCGCCTCTGATTCTTAGCTCTACGGTCTGCTTGCAGTGAGATACCAGAGCTGGCAGCCTCCGAGATTATGGCAATGTTCTTTTATTAAAAAAGAAGATATTTAGTAATAAAGCCGAGATCAAGTTTCAGTTTTCAGTTTCTAAGAAAAAATGATGTTAGAATTACTAACATGTCTGGAATAGTATCACTGTCATTTGGTCTTAGTATCTCAAGAAGGGAAAGAGGGGAGGGAAAGAAAAGTCTGGTTCTCTATCAGTTAGAAATGCTAACAATTTTTTTTTTGAGAAAGTGTTTTTCACTTTCTGGCAACAAAAATTTTATGCAAATGAAAAAAGGCAGTATGTTACAGTCTTGCCATTCTAAAGGACATATTTCTCTGATGAGAAGAGAAAGAAAAGAGAAGGGACAGAGGGAGACCTGTTCAACAGCAAGCAACAGAAAAGAATTACAAAAAGTTGTGGCTAATACCGCATATGGAAGAACACGTGGCCATTTTGGTATCTGCATTTGACTTGAAAGAATTTAAGCTCTTGGACTGTTCACTTACAGGAACATGAATATTTCCCCTCGAGTGTAATAACAGATCTCAGAAGTTCCACACAACAGCTACATTTACTTGATTTGCCCTCTTGTGGTAGCATACCCAAGTGAATCATTTATGGTGTTTGTTTTTTCCTCCTCCTTTTATCAGCTTCAATTCTATTATTTTAGTCATTATTTCCTTTCAGAGTACAATTTAAAGGACAAAAGCTATTGCTCTTTCCAGCATTACTTCTCCCTCTGTGTTAAGGTTAACAAACTCCCACCCTTTCTCATTGAAACTTCTTCTCCCCCTATTGCACCAAGTCAACCTAGTTTTTCCCCCTCTCAACTGTTTTCTCTTTGTAGCAGAAGTACACGTTAATCCAGATAAAGGAAGCTGGAAGACATGGAAGGTTTATCTGCTTTTTAAACACGCTGTTTCAACAAGACTAGTTTAAGGGTGCTAGCTTTCCAACTGGCACATTTGTACATGCCTCCTAGGAACAGGCCTCCATGCCCACCCAGACAAGAGCCTGACCTATGAAGAATGCTGTAGCCACATATTAGATAGGACTACTCATCACACTGGTTTGAAAAACAGAATGCACAGCACTGAATAGGAAATGCTTTCTAGCTGGTACTTATCGTACTTAAAGTCACTTACAGTGAGATAAAAGTAGACTGAAATATTCAAGTTGTTGCTCTATGTGACTGACTCATCTAGCAAGTTCTTCTAAATCGTATTTAAGAGCTACCTTATCTCCATCCATGAACCTCTGCTTTTCTGTGATGTTCAGAATTTCAACAGGCACATCAAGTTCAGATCTTGACTCATAAGATATGCTGCCATCATCATTGCTCACAACTCTCCCTTTGCGGCCTGTCATCTTTAAAAACAAAAAGGGAACATAAACTCATTATGGTAATACCAAAATTATTACATGACCCAAACTTCAAGCAGTGATGCTATTTATTCATATACCAACCTTAAAACACAAATTACTGATTCTGAAATTTACCAAGTACAATACTCCAAGCACAAAGCTACCTTTGAGAACCTGCATTATATTTTTTGCTTGACGTCATTATCTGCTATGTGGAACACTTATTCAGAGGTGGCTCAGGGAATCAAAAGTACAACAAGAACATACCTATGAAGAAACATATACTATACCACTGTCCATAGCGGAGTTGTTAGTCATCAAATAATTCTACAGACTACTGTTGAAGTTATGTCTTAAAATGAAGAGTCTAATGCCTGTCAGAAGTGAAGAAAAGCTGTCACATACTAACATACTAGCTTGCTATTTTTACTCCTGACAACAGCAACTGGGGACATATAAAAATGCTCACAACTCCAGAGGACTCCAAAGGTACTAAGAAAATGAGCTAAAATGGTAGCTGAGATTGTCAATGATTTATTTTAACAGGGTCTTTTAAATCATGATGATGTTTCTATCTGAAAGGGACAGGTAGCTTAGAGACATGTTCCTAAGATTTTTGAGAAAGAGATATGATCGCTCATCTGACTTTTCAGAAATTTGGTTTTATTATACAGGTTCTTAATCTTTATTGCTCGTATGTACCAGCTTCAAACTGACAACAGCTAGTTTGAACTATATACCGCTATTAAGAGAAGCAGAAACTAGTGTTATTTATCTAATAAGAAACCACCACCAATCTCAGAAATAACCTGTTCATCCATCAGAACTCTTCCCTGTATTCCAGTAAAATCTTCAAGTTTCTCCTTCACGCAGGGGCATTCAGCAAAAATAGGTTATATTCTCATACCCGTGAGATGTCTAAAACTGATGAACAACTTCTCTTTTCAGATACTTAGGCAATACATAATCTTGGATGACAACAGTGATTTACTGCTGCCAGATCAGTAACATACAGCTGCAGTAGAAAAAACACCATTTTCTCTGAACATAAACATCAGCCTACCTCTGCAACATTTTCAGGACCACCCAGTTCATCTATAAGCTCATCCAGTGTATTAGGTGGAAGATCTTCAGCCAGCTTTTCCAGTTTATCAAGCAGTTCTTTCTTCATTTGTTGGGCCCTTTCAACAGCATCCTGACTTGTTACAAAGCTGCTGTTTGTGTTACTGTTTCCTGAAAATTAAGAGGAAAACCTTTGATTAGAATTTCACTGCTGAATTGCTAAGGTGAACCAAACAAGTGAATTCCAAAGAAATTTATTCTTACCTGATGTGTTGGTGCTAGAAGTAGTGGTACCAACAGTGGAAGTAAAACAGCTAGGTCGTTTTGAGCCAAGACCAGAAGCTAATAAGGCACTTTGTATAGAATCTGGGTCTATACTTTTCTTCTTTTTCTTGTCTTTATTTTTTTTATGCTCTTTTCTAATTAGCCAGGGATCTAGGATTAAATGAAATATTTTCAAAAAGTTTACAAGAATTTAACAAAAAAATGCATCCCTTCCTTTGAAAACCAATGTTCTCATTACAAAAGGTGACTTACAGAAGCCTGAACTTTAGTGTGTAAAAATCTGCCGAAGAGATGCAGATCACTCTAGAACTAATTCCTGTCCCAGTAGGATTTAACTACACACTTATCATTCACAATCGTATTTTTGGGTCACTGAAATATTTAAGGCTTTACGCTTACTATCTGTAAGTACAGATACCTGCTTCATGAAGCACTTAAACTGCCTTACCATCTTCATCATCTTCACTGGATTCATCTCTGAATGGGTTGAAGTCGTCATCATCTCCAGAACTCAAAAATCTGAGGCTCTCATTGTCACTTTCTTCATTGTCTGAAGCATCAGACTCACTTTCACTCTCATCAGAGCTGCTACCTGCAAGGCCACCTGTTTTACGAGCTTTTTTGGCTTCTCTGCTTACTTCTTCACCTAGTTCCATCACCACCCCAGGACAAAAAAGTAAAAAAGTTAGTTTAGACCTTGTAGTCTACTTTTGACATTTGTTTTCAGCGCCACTATGTACAAACTGAAAAAATATTCAACATTAAAAACAAAACTGTTTAAAATAAATTTAAGTTTTTCCAGTAAGCCCTCCCCCCAACACTTTTAAAATCACTTTTTTTTTTTTTTTTGGTAAAAGTATCACCAGCCTGTGGAAAGACGGTACCAGGCTTCTCTTTTCTTAGTCATGAGAACAAGGAAGCAGTTATTTGCTTGACTGCATCAGGAAGTGGTCTGATATACAAGCTGCTTTGGGACACAATCCCACACTAGTTATCAGCCCAATTTTTGAATGAAGTAATAACTAAAATTTACAGACTATTATTTTGGCAGCAGTTTTAAATCTATTAACAGAAATTTGTAACAGAAGTCTTAGAGACCTGTAATACACGCTCTTTCATGAATATTGGTACTGATGCTTACATTCCCATAATTTATTTTTTCCCCTCAGAGTTCACTTTACAGCAGTTGTAAAACTGCTATTTTCACTATGATATTAGTGTAGCAACTCAAGCGTTACCTTTCCGTTTCTTTATTTTGTTCTCCTTGCAAGGGCTGTCTCTGGGTGAATTGTTGTTGCTTTGAGCAGTCAAGTCAATTCCCAACAAGCTAAACAGTTTCTTCCTGTCAGGAGCTGGAAAGTGCTTTTCAATAAGAGACTGGAATACTCCTCTGTTTAAGGAAAAGAAAGTTCAGTCCAATTTGCATTCATCTAAAGTAGAAACTTGTAACATTTGAACAGCTTGACTTCTGTGAAGAATTATTCCTCGTGAATGCAATTACAGATGCACCCTGTATAATTATCACCCATGTTACTGTGTTTGTCACCCTCTAAAAAACAGTGGTAGGAGATATTTACTTTACAGCACTGTTACTTTTAACTCATTAAACTGGATTTTGGTGTCAAGTGTTATTGCTACTGACATTTTCTTACTGCTCAACGTTTAAATGATAGATTAACTTAAATTATTAAGATCTTCAGCAAGGTAGTCTCAGGGTTGGATCTGGCTCATCTGATAAAAGTTTTGCTGTAAATGCAGCATGCACTTGACACATCTACCCTCCCTCCCACTTTGAGGTAGAACAGTACCAGCTGTTCCACCTGAAAACATCATTTAACATGGCATCAGCAGAACCAGGAACTAAAGAACAACTCATATAAGTAATCCTGTCAGACTTCACATACAGGCAGCTTAAGCACAAATTGCTACATGTATTCCAGTTTTCCAGTCACTTTGCTAAAGCGCAGTTCTGACAAACATCATATCTTACTTTGCTGTAGAAACAAAGTCATTCAGTTCACCACCACCTTCCTCCAAAGCTTCTAGCGTCCTTGCTTCTCCTGTTGACTGCAGGCCAATAACAACACACTAAAAGACAAATTAACACAAGGTACACGTTTCAATACCAGAGAGTACAAAAGCATGTTGCTACCATGCCTTTTAGAATATTTGTTATAAACAAAAATATTTAGAGGTAAGTCTTCATCAACTTACTTTCCCATTTTTGATTTCTTCCCGAGCTAGCTGCACCACCCTCTTCACTTTAGATGCTATGCAAAGGTACTTGAAAAACCTCTGATGAGCTGACCAAAACTGACCCCACATAGACTTTTTCATTCGTTGTTCTGCATCAATAAGATCAGCCGCTTGTTGAAACCTTTCTCTAGCGCTGACCCACTGAAAAAGAGGATGTTAATTGCTTTGTGTCACATTTAAAGGCTATATAGATACATTCTTTAGTATCCAAATAAAGACAGAAGAGAAGTGTAAAGTTAGGATACTACGGGACTGCAAGTCAAGAAACTCCTTGTACATCAAAGCTCACAAAAAGAAAAGTTATGGCTCAGTAAAGTGAAAATGTAATTACTTTCATAATGAAAAGCAGATATTTACATTACTGCCAATGCAAATACACAGTTTTTTCTAATTATCTACTTTCTCCATTAATATATTCAGGCTGAGAAAGCCAAGAGAACTGCCCATAATTAGGCATAAGCAACAACCAAAAAAAGAAAACTACTGCTTTCACATTTACAATGTTTTGTTATACCCTTTAAAACTTGTCTAAGACAAGAATGTTAAAGTAAGACTTCTGCATGCTTTTAAGTAAGCTTTGGATATGAGTCTAATGACTTTTAAACAACTTCATAAAGTAAAATACTGTTTTGAAGTTGATGTTATAGCTGTCAAAGAACAATTTTAATTATTGTAGCTATGCAACACGAACATTGAGTCATGCTTAAGCATTTATTCAGCAGGTAAAGACCCTGTTCATTTTAAGCTATGTCCAAGGAACAATTAAGTCGTGTCAGGAAGTTCAGATTCCCTATTAGGAAAAAAGTTCTTCACTGAGAGGATGGCAAAGCACTGGAACAAACATCCCAGGCAGGAAGGAGATCATGGCTCTAAGCCTGTGTTCAAGAAGCATCTGGACAACACTCTTACATATATGGCTTAACTCTTACGTTGAGCTATGAAGAGTCATGAGTTGGGCTCTATGATGGGTCCTTTCCAACTCAGGATATTCTCATTCTAATATTTTTCCTAATACAGTGGTGATGCTGTACAAGAATGTGTACAAATGAATGTGTTTTGTGGACAACGTTAAGAACAAGAGATAACCAGCCAAGAAATAAACAAAAACATTAAAGGCAACGACAGCTTTGCCAATTTAGACTTGATCCACTGCACATGTAAAACTACTGTCCTGCACTGTTTAACTACAAGCACAGCTCTACCATACTGCTTCCGTGAAGAAGTGTGTGCAGTCTGTCTAGTGCTTTTGCAGCTTGTTTTCAGCTCAGTTGCCTAAAGAGGGAGGACTGCAGCAACTATAACCAGCAGGAGAACAGCGTAATCTAAGGCAACAGTGACTAAGGTCTCTGGAGCGCTGCTAGAGGGCTGTGAATCTGTCAGATACTGGAAGATGCACCCTAAACTACAGCTTTTATGACTCCAAACAAGAACTAGCAGCTTTTGCCAAAGTCTTAAATGCCAATCTTTACACTAAGATGGTACAAGTAAATGCCATTCCTGTCTCTCAACAAGCAACAGGACTATATTTTATTTCAGACGCATTTAAGTTTTTAATGCAAGTAACTTCAACCTCTCAGAACTCAAGACAGAAGCAAATTTAAAGAAGCGTTCTTACCAGTTTCACAGATTTATTGTACATTTTAACATATTCCTGTGAAAGCAGAACTTCATCAATTTTGAAAGTTACACCTGAAAAACTCAACTGTCTAGCTATGTACATTCCTCTCAGTTTCATATCCATAGCAACTATTTCCATGGCACCAACACCTCTAAAATAAAACAAAAAGTGAATGTTAGCATTTTCAAGAGCAATGATTTGTTAAAAACACAAAACAAAATTCAAGTTCTTTACAAATAAATAGCATGCTTACAAATGTGGAGGAATGTTTTCAAAATCATTAGGAGTGTTTAACTAAACAATACTAATAAAGAAGGTCTTGAAATCTAGCCTCCACATAAAACTACATCCCTGCTCCATGAGTACTACATGTACTCCAACAGGTATAAAAAACTCAGATACCTACTTTTTCCCCAAAAATGACCCAGCATGCATTAGGATATCAACTTATTAACCGTAAGTGAACAAAGAAGTTGGTCCAAACATATAACAGAATCTTTTATTGCAATTTTATGAACTCCAATGAGGACTTAAAGTAATGGATACAAACTATATTAAGTTATTCAGATTTATGCTGGTATGAAAATAATTAAGTTACCTAGTAACTTAAGTTCTCTTTAACAGAAACACACCTTTAGCAATACCTCAAGAGCACTGAAGTCAATTGCAAAGCTAAGCTACTCACAAGCTCAGGCCTGTAATTTCATTATTGCTCATTTGATGCATACTCAGTAATAAAGCGGAGACTACACTTGCACAGTCTAGAAAAAGCATGCATCATGTAGATGGTATGTGAGAAGATGCATACTAAGCCCTATTGTAGCATTCTGAAGTGTTCAAAAATCCTTGTCAAGTAGGCAAAACAGAATATATTAAAATGCTCACCTACCAAAGAATGCAGCAGCAGCATTATCTCCTGACCTCGCACATTTAGTTTTCTTTGAAAGGTCTGAAATACGAAGTACCTTTCAACAGCACACGTCATTTCTCTGAACTGGGTTCTTATACCAGAAAGCATAAGAACAAGACTTCTTACTGTTAAGCTGCCTAAGCTGAGCGCATAAACATTAGAGGGCTTTTGCATATAGGGAGACGCTGACTATACTGAGTGTACTTGGTATATACAGTGTGTTTTCATGATTAGCAGCAAAACATTTTCACCTCATACCACCACCCATGTTTTGAGAGGGCTATTCTCCTAGCCAGCTTCTAAAGCTCTCAAAATCTTCTGCACGTAAGGGAAGCATCTCATCTTTCACCACGTAAGATAAATTACATTTTTGCTAGATTTAGAAGCTAGAGGCAGAAAGTCCTTAGTGACAGGATGAGTTTCGGGAGGACTCTGTGTGAGCAAAGACAAAGGAACTGGAAAGCACATTCAATCACAACCATATGTGTTCTTGCTATAGCTCTTCAAATTATTACCTTCTTTCGACAGCCTGAATAAAGTCACTGAATTCCCTAAATGGAGTTCCTTCACCCCATATTCCAAGACGGTTCATGTATGCCATATTTCTTGGCTCAGATGCACCTAGGAGAAGAACACACTTTGTACCAGTGCCAGTAAAAGCATACAGACATTTAACGCGAACCAAGTAGTACATACCTGTGGCACTAGCATAAACAACCCTAGCTTTTGGAAGTTTATTTTGAAGTTCCAGTACAGCCAGACCTGTTTTTGTCGGTTTTGATGAACCAACAGGACACAGATTCTTGGCTTTATGACACTCATCAAATACAATCTGAACCATAATTAAGGAAAAGGTTTGCTCCACTGATTTTTTTTGTGTGAACTGAGAGTTAAGAAGAGAAAACAAGAAAGTCTACTAATTAGAGATAGGTTACAACAGTAAATTGCACTTTTTACTAGATCACATTTAACAATTAAAACTTTAGGAAAAAATATTTAGCTAGTATTTAATAGCACAACTACCCATACTCTTCAGAATTGGATCTGTTAGTGTCGTCGATACTCCCAGACAAAAACACTTAATATATTGGAGAAAGGGAATGTGTAAGCTTAAGATTCTTAAATACCATTTTAATTTTGTGTTCTTTATAGAAAATACAAAAGCTCATCTCTTGTACAAGAGTTGTGTGGTAACAATATGACAGTCGTAGACTGCCATGAAGTTTGTAAGACTTCAAGTCTACTGTCAAAGGATGAATGCAATTCATTATTGTGTGACAGTACTGTGAGAAAGAACAAATACGAAAGTACCAGAAAATAAAAACATGGGATTGTCTTTAAGGGTGTGCGCTCAAACAATAGCTTTGTTACAACCAACTCCAGATAAAGGATACGACTCCATCAAAGTCTTCACCACACCAGTGAAGAAGCTGCTTTAATCTGGTCTTGTATTTACCACCAGACTGACTTTCACCAATAAGAGAGGAATACGTGGCAAAAATGACACCCTTCTTCACGCTTCCATTGTGTTTGGAAGAAATCTTCCCATACTTGAACTGCCACAGAGATAAGAAAAATTATTCAAGGGATTCGTCCTCAGGACCATCTACCATATGACTATGGCATGCTGGTGTTCTTAACCTTATGGTTTGTATACTTTGAAACGCCTGGACCCTACATCGCACTTGGGGTATATCTGGCTTATGGGAAGTTGGTTAAGAGGTTTTACAGCACTCTGCTTAAACATATACTTAAGAAAGACTAGATCTGAGGCCTCGAAGATTAACAGCCAAGTTCTTCAACTTGACGGTTTCCTTAACTTAAAGACAATTAACATTTTTGTTCCAATGCATTCCTTAAAGCTATTTAGAGAGTGTATTTATGGCTGCTACTATAACTGACAATTTCTAGAAGCTTTACTGTATTTTAGAAAAAAGCAAAAATACTAACTCAAAAGGAATTTTAAGTTCAGACAGTGAACTCAACCAGTAATCACACTTCACAATTCATGTAAGTGGCTAATCCTAAGCAGACAGCACAGAAAATAACTTCACACGCTGCTGCCGCTTTAATACATTCTGAGAAAGTCTATTATACAATAATTATACACAAAGTGTACTACATACAAACTCTGCACTGGTGGGGTAAAAATGAAAAAGTGCTACAAAGTCTAAATGATTTAAGGATTATTTCAACTTCTAGAAGACACTCTACTAGTAATATCAGTAGTGGTTTGAAGAATAATGTTTAAAAGTCGCATGCTAAGATTTAATCCTACACAGGGCCTATTTACATGATTATCTTAAAGCACTGCATGGCTCTCACAAGATTAAGGCCTGTCAAACAAGACCTAGACAGCAGTTTTACTGAAATTAGTACGTTCTTGCTCTTAAAACAGTTAACACACACAACTTGTCACACAAGCGTACCTAAAGTTTTGCCTCAACTGTACATAGTAAAAAGTTTCCACACCTTGTTTAATGAATGAACCAAAATGTTTTTTGCTCCAATATCTCTCAAATCTCTTTCAGCATCATATTTCAGATCATTCGACACGCTAAACCTGAAGATATAAAAAAGCATTTAAGTTACAGCAGTTCAAAAAGCAGTTGCTAAAACATTTCTCAGAAGAGATTACACTGAATTTAAGTGCTATAGTTACTACAGTGTCTGCTCTAACAAGTCCTTACACACTTACCAGACTGCTCTTTTTCTGCCTAACAAGTAATTTTCATAGATTATCCCAGCTATGGTCCTTCCTTTTCCTACACCAGCACCATCACCTATCAAGAATCCAGCTCTGTCTCCATTGGGCAGGAATGTTTCATGTTGCTGTAGGAGAAAACAAAAACTTGTACTCATTCTCCAAAACACATCGCTGCGGATTGTCATAAATAAGCCAACATAAGAAACATCCTATCGGATGAGACCAGTGGTCCACCCCACCAAGCAGTTTCTGACAGCATGAAGAGGTTTTATCGAGAGCGCGTATATGAGCTTGACTGCTCTACATGGTCCTGATCCCTGCCTCCTTTCCTCAGCACCTGGAACTGCTGTAAAGGATGTGCATCTGTCTAGTCCTTTTAGCAGCCACTAATAGATCATTTTTTTAAACCCTTCAATACAGTCACTGCTTACTGTGTAAAGATTCTCTTATCAGTTTCACCAAGCTCCCATTTGTGCCCTTTTTGTGGGATCTGATGAACAGTTCCACTGCCTTCTTGATTATGTTATATTATATATATATGTTATATTAAAACTTGATTTTCATCCCCTTTTATTCTTCCCTCTTCTCCAGCCTTAGGCCTACCCTTTAAGTATCTTTTCAGGAAGCAACTTCTTCCTACGACCATTTTAGTTGTCCTCTAACCTTCACTACCTTCCTGATTTACAGAGCGCTGCATAGCCAGTATCAGACATGTGCTCACTGAAGTTTTCAATACAGTAGTAAAACACACAAAAGAGACGTAACATCTAGCATACCTGGGCTGCATAAGTGATCGCTTCAAGTTGCAAAGCTGACAACCAGCCATTATCAATTGTTTCTTCTGATATTGATGTCTGGTACCACACATCAGGAGGAGTTACACTGGATAACGAGCTGGTTTCCACTACCGGGTCAGGATGACGTAGACCAATTTTTACTGGTTGGAAAAGTAAGGGGAGGAAGGAAGAGGATGAGAACATCATAAACAAATCTGTTGCTACAGAAAAGGTTGGTTTATTTACTAAAACAAACTGCAGTTGACCACTGCAAAGGTTGAACTCAAGAAATACACTTCAATGTTTACTCAAGTCTAAGTTGCTTTAAATTATCACATACAAAGGAATACATCAACCTGGGTTTACATAACCGCAATTCTTAACTGTTTCTCTTTTAACCACCCTCCCCCAATTTTAATTAGGCTGTATAAAAGCTCGTTGTATAGAAAATTAAAAATATTTATGTACTCGATATGTTTGAAACTGCCCTGAACTTTGCCTTCTCCAAAAAATAGAGGCAGCCTCAAATGTCAGAATCACAAAAGCAACATTCTTCTCACTATTTATACAGGGCTGTTTTTAAGTAGCACAAGAAGAGAAAAGATTTAGAACAGACATGGTTTAATTACTGACAGATATCATCTCTGACAATAAAAATTAACCATTTAGCTGCAAACCCCACACAATTTTTTTTGCTTTACTTTTAGAGCTGACCATCAAGCAACTAGTAAATAAGATTAGGCTTTTTTGTCCCTAATTACAATAAAGAGGGGAAAGGAGAAAAGAGAGGAGATGGCAATTAACAGCTGTAAGAGATTTGCTTCCTTTTTAGAAGAACAAAAAGGCAATTCTAAGAAATAAAAGTCAGGAACAATACAGGAAGAAAGCACTTAGGGTAAACTTCGCACTGAAAGACTCAAAATGGATTTTAAGGATAGTAGCGACCACTCAAACTTTTTATAAGAAATTCCTCTGCTGAGGCAGAAAACTTAAAGGTAAAAAACCCGATTTCAGTTCAACTCTATTTATGAAACAGGCACTGCTTGATGAACTCCTTTCCTATTAAAGGAATATTACCTTCCAAAACTAAGTGCTATAGAAGAAAAAAATCCTAGGAAAAAAACACCATAAATTCAGATTTTTTCTTCATTCAGATAGAAACCTAAAGGACTTATGGTGTATGCTATTCACTCTTCTATAGGTACTAAAAGATATCAAAACATTTCAGCATTTTAATGCAATTAAGCTTTAGGTCATACATTTTATTGGCATATACTCAGCGTAAGTTTCTGCATGGCCCATTTCTTCTTCATCTTCTTCCTCAGGTTCCTCCTCCTCTTTCACTGCTGGCACTTTCTAGAATAGAGGAATATCTGCCTTAGAGTACTAATAATGTGCTGTTTGACTATGTCCTGAAAATTAAACTGAGAAACGTAATGAACATAAACTTGCACTTGACTGTTTTCTTAGCACATGTAATAGAGCAGCTGGGCAAACTACAGAAGGAAACGTACATCTCTTAGGCTCTGAAGAAATCTTCAAACACAACGTCATGGAGCTTCCTCTCCCTTACAGAGGGAATCACTACTACAGCATTTTAAGTCCAAGCTATGACTTAAAGAAAGCAACAAGTTAAAAACCTAACTTTCAGGTACTCCCATGAAGTCTCTTCTAGTTGCACATTCATTGCACAATTTCACACCTTCAGGGAACAGTCACGATAATAACCACAGTTATATCCAGTATTCTCCCAAACTTGACAGTTATCCATTTTTACTGTGATTTTGGTTAATGTAAATATACTAATATTTTAAAACACTCTCTAGACAACAACTCGAAGTCTTTCACAATTAATATTTAATATTTCAAAATTTGCCCAAAGAAATTTTTTGTGCCAGTTACTGAGGAGCACTGCTCATCACAAACTTCAACCCAATTCCATCAGTGATGATGATGAAACTCTAAAATACGTTCTGGTGCTGTAAACATCTATTGAAATTTAAGGCTATTGAATGATACTCTATTTATATCTTAAATCAAACCACCCAAAACATCAGTCATGCTAGAGAAAGTCTCCTAGTTTTCTTGTTGCTAGTTACACAGAGATACTTTAAAAGAAAAAGGTCGTAAAAACACACAGCAAGTGAGGTGTTTATCAGCTTTAACTGGAGCACATCCTTTCGCGTCCACACAGCGAGGTCCTGTTAAAGATAACTTCAAGAAGTTGCCATTTAGTATGCAGGCTGCCTGGTCTACACAGCTGTTAGTTTTGGTCATCTAACCAAGTACTCAGTGGAGAAGCAAACCTTTTGAAGAAACAGATGCACTCAGTACAATTCTACCACAACAGGCAAATACAAGGAACCACCGAAACCAGTCACAGTTGGCTGGGGTCGATAAAATATAAACTCATTTAGCAGATTAACTACTTGTACTACTTACCATAGTAGGTGAAAAACTTCTCATTTTAATATCATTTATCCATATTCTTGCTACCTCTTTTGTGGAAGCCTCCTTCTTCACTGCACCATTGCTTAGATCAGCTACAAAAAAAAAGAAAAAACACCCGCTGTGTTTTACAGGAATTCCCTCTAAACGCTGACTCAGATTTCAACACTTCTCTTCCAGCTCATTAACAGAGAAGGACACTACTGTTCAGTAGGACACAGGTGCTTCATAATGCTATCAATATTTGTGTCCAAAAATAACGTGTCTGAGCACACAAGGAGTTAAGTCCCACTACTACTTAAAATTTCCCATGCAATACCATCACATCTGACACAGGCGTGCATTAGTTTCAAAATAAAAAAAAGAGACCTTCACCAAATCTAGACATAGTGTTTAGAAGTACTCCACCTTGTGAACCTCTGGAGTTTAACAACAAACCAGAAAGTCCCGTGTTTCAACAGAAATGAACATACCTGGTTTGGTGGCATTTACCACCTTAGGAACTACAATTACGTCTAAAAAAAAGAAAACCAACTTTGGTCTCAATTGTTTAGAGTTTATAACAGGATCCTTCAAGATGGAGATTTACTAACTTGCCTGTCCTCACCCACATTTGGAATCAACTAGCAATAGGGCTCAGTACAGAATTAAAAGAAATTCATGCAAGGATACATGTAAAACAATTAAAGGAGCTGTCAAGCTTCCATGAGGTCAACAGTCAATACATATATTAGATTTCATGCAACTGACCCTAGAAAACAATTAAAACAATTGCACAGAAAGCATTTGCCTCAGAGAGGCTGTATAATTTATTTATTTTTTTTTACAATCTAGAACTTCTGCTGCCTGAGTTGTATGAAAAGACCACGCTTCCTTCCACAAGCTTCTCTGCCCCGAGTTTTCTACAAGTACTTACCAATTTTTTAAATTATTTTTGAATAATAACGAAAAAGGTCCAAAACCACAAGCACATAAATAAGACTAGAAATGTGGTTCTAAAAGTCATGTCTCCTTACTTGAGGAGATGCATATTCAACTACTTTCTGCAGCTGTGCCACTACACCACCTATTGGGTCTTGATAATTCCTTATTATTTACATGCTTCTGTTAGCTTTCATTTAGTACAAAGAGTTAAGTCGGAGATCCTATAAAACTCTTTCCTGTTCTCCCTCACTGCTTTTCCTGCCTCCCACCCCTCAACTTCAGTTGGTTTTTCAAGTTCAATTTTTGTTAACCACTTCAGAACAACGAGCAAGGAGGAACATTCTTGTTTCCATCCTAACAGCTGGCTTCGTTTAGAGCGCATTCTACCTGCATATGAAAAAAAGGCGTACTTTCAACTCTGCCTATAAAAATCATTTATTTCAGAGACAATGATAAAATAGTAACACAGAAGAAGTCTGTGTACCTCTCAGGAAAAGCAGCAATAGAGATATTTTCAAACTCAAGTAGCCCAACCTTACCTCATGCTAAAAGCAGAATAACTCAAAAAAAATGAAACCAGTACATTTCATGCAATACTTTAGACATCAAATTGCAATTTAAAAATACATATGCATGCAGTTTTTCCCCTTTTAAGCTAATCATGTAAGTTAACTACATGTTAGAAATAGCATACAAGAAAAGACTATGAAAGGTATCACAAGGTGAAGATTTAGAGCACAGTAACAAAATACTTCTGGCTCATAACACCGTCTTTAAGCAGTAACATGGAAGCAAAAAGTTTTCAGCACTTTTTTTTTTAAACACAACAGGTCTGATGCTTCCCATGAAATATACAGGACTACCAAGGTTCTCCTTTCTTGGGAGATACTTCAGACAAACACCGTATGATAGGAGTACTACAGATCTTTTTTGGAAGATGCAAGGGAATAAGCCATCTGTCATAGTTCCACAGCAAACATACAGCAGAACAAGAACTCACACAGGCTCAAGAAAGCTACACCATCAACTTCAGTAATGCCCACAAATTAATTTTACGAATTTGCCAGCTGCATTTTAAAACATCATTTTCCTCATTCCTTATGGTAAACTGAAGGCATAACTTTTTTAAAGCCTGTTATTTTGTATTACTTCACCCCAAATTCTAACACTATTAGAGTCTGAACAGAATTTATAAGGTTTCTGCACACTTTCATTCTACTGTGACATTCCAAAAATCAACCAAAATATAAGATGCACAAATATCTTCACACGAGATTATTTTACCGTTTATCCAAAATACTGTAATTATGAATAAAGAAGAACACTCACTTGCTGCTGTTGCTACTGGTTGGGCAATGTTAGGAGGTGGCTTCAATTTCATTAATTCATTAAGACTATTATTCTTCAGAAGATCTTTCAGCTGAATCTGGTCCTTCGAAGGTGCAGTGGTCAAGGCATTCCGTACTGCTGGTGCTGCAACTGAGGGTCGAGTAGTTGTGCTGGTCTGAATGATTTTTGCTACAGTAATAGTCTGCCTTGTGGTTGTAACAGGTGTTGTTTTTGTCATCACTATTGTAGTCCCCAAAGTTGGAAGCTGATTTATTTGATTCAGCACAAAGGTTGTGGTGGATGGTGGTTGCTACCAACAAAGAACCGGGGAGATTTTTCAGACGGCAGTGAAAAAAGCAGACTATTAGCCTTTCAGCTAGAACACAAGAGTCACCATTTACGAACTCTGTTAATAAGAATTGCCTTGTGGTACAACAGGCTGAGCACAAAGTGTCTTTCAAAACATCTACCGCTATATTGCTGTTCATGTTTTTGCATTTATTTTTTTTAAAGGCAAGGGAAAGTAAATAAATAGGATGAAGGATTAAACACCTAGGCACAAAACATAACTTCCATGGGTATAGAAACTCTAAACTGAAAAAAATTTCCAACATACAAACTATCTCCACAGTTGTGAAAGTAAATAACTTGAATTACTTCAAGTACTTGGTGCAACCTTTCAGACACACTGCAGGTCTGCCTTTTATATTCTCCCTTCAGGTGCAACTACCACACTTGTGGTGCTCAGAATTATCTGCAGTCACAAAAGGTGATGCATAGTTCAGGTACAGGATTCAAGTTCCCAAAGCTTTCATATAGCCAGAATATGCATGCAGGGGAAGTAAAAGGCACATTGGACACCCCAAAACGTTTTTCTGCATGCTGCTCGTCCTCTTTGGTGCTCCTTGTCACGAAAATCCTATCAACCCATGGGTCTGTTCAGCTTTCACAGGCTCAAAATACACAATACTGAGATGATGGCTAACTGGCATGTTACGGTCCCACGTCTTTTGTGACATTTCACTAACGTACACATACAAAACCCTGAAGTTCTTACCCGAACATTTAATAAGGCTGGAGTCGATACAGTCTCTGGTTCTTGTTTCACAGCAGCCGTGGCCTCAGTTTCCAAGCCTAGCTCTAATGCACTAAGTGGCACTGACTGCAGAGGGAAGAAAGAAAGAATCACTAGGTACTGGTATTAGCAGGAAATCAAATTCAAGTCTGAACACCCACCCACAAAATGAAAGTTAATAGGGAAGTCCTTAACTGAGCTTATTAACAAAGGCTGCACTGAAAACAAAGGTCATCAAGTGGTTATTTCCATCCAGAAAAGTTGAAGACCATTAGTTAACTGCAGAGAAAACGTTATTAGGTTCGTGACGTCACTGACATCTTATAGGAAGCAGCCAGAGTCCAGTGATATTAAGAGTGTGCACATTTTAAGGGAGAGCAAGACGACTCCAGTAATGCAGAGTTCTCTATGGACACATGACAGTACTTCCCCATTTAACATAATGAAACCAGGCAAGTTAAATATATGACTATACTGACCTAAATAGCGTGTTTCAGATTGCGTTAGTATAAAGTTTAAAATGAATTAACAAGTCATTTTCCAATCTCAGCACTATGAAGCAATAAATTTATGAAAATTCCACATTCTTTGAACATTTGCTATGGACCCTCCCTCCTCTCCCAATACATCAAGTACAAGCTCTTATGTCCTCTAGCAAACAACAATGCTCTTGTTTTAACCTGCTGAACAGCTGGAGTTGGAGCTGGATTTGCAAGAACCACGTCCGGAGAGTCAATATCAAATAGATCATTTGGACTGATTCCACTCTCACTCAAAGCAGCAAGCAACAGATCTTGTCCTGGCTCCACCATCTCTAAAAAATTAAGATCATAAACGCAAGTTACATTTAATTGTGACTTACTGGGCATGTGCACACACATTTAAAGTTTCCTTCCCTAGACTTAAGAACACATGCAGTGCAGTCACCTGCATACATAGTTTCACTTTCTGTATTTGCTCCGGCTCTTTTGTTCATTTCAAAAAAATATTCTACAAATCTTCTCAACATGCCCAAACTTAGAAGTAGGTAGGAAAAAAGTTTGCTACGCAGAATGCCATGACGCTCATTAACTTACAGAAAAAAGATGGCCTTTTTAGTCTTCATCACACTACATTTTTAAGCACGACAAGAAATATCAAGTGGCAGAAGTGGCGAGACTATTACACTAATGATGCGTCTGTCAGTAAAGCACACCGCATGAGGGAAGCACAATTAAAATTCATTTAGTTTATCTTGTAACAACAACTTAGCGATAAAAAGCTTGTAAGGGAAGCTTTTATTTCTTGCGTACCGTTTCATTAGGTAGTAATTCATTCATGGGAGAAATTTTGTTCTGCATAGGGGAAAGAACAAATGTTCCATATAGCAGTACGTTAGCTACACATTAAATAGGACACCAGCATCAGGTCACAGGCTCCTTCACGTGTAGGACAAGCAAAATTAATTCCAAAAAGCTATGCTAGGCAGCGTATAAACTTCTGAAAAAGCCAAATGCTGTTCAAGACAGATGTGTTTTGCTCTCCTAAGGAAGTCCTAAGAGAAAAACTGAACTTCACTCGTTACCTCAGCTGTTGCTTACATATTCCGAAATACACCTTAAGCAGAAATTCATCTCACTTGCTTTCCGCACCATCACCACCACCCACTGGTAACAAAACAGAAAACTAACAAAGCTGAACGCATACTTTGAAGCAGATAAGAACACAAAAACATTTGCCATTTCAAACACATTCACAGATGAAGCAGCATTCAGTCGCTTATCCTTCTCTACGGGTACACTAAGCCACAGCCAGCTGGTCGGTCACACACATTACCTAGCACGTTTGGCAGAACAGGTAATTCTTGTAGTAAATAAAGCCTCGGGCATTTAATTCTTGTTCTTCCTAGCTCTAGTATGCCCAATAATAGGGAGAGACCTTCTTCTAGTGGACCAACTCTCAGACGGTGGCACCGCAGCTGAAGGAGTGGACATATGGTACAGGGACAAAGGGGAAGATGTACTTTTAAGCCTCAAAGACTGTTCTGTCCAGAAGAATACCAAAGCAACAAAATCGGTGGAGCTCCTACTAACCCAACGCGATCCCATTAACGGCCATTTGCTATGTCAGAACTACACTCTGACCTTTTTTCCCTAAGAAAAATAAGGCACTTGAGGTGATCAGCTAAGTTGGCAGAACGGCCTACTTTGTAGTTTATTGGCACGGCAGATCTGAAGATAGCGAGCAGACAAGTTACGTGTCAGCTCCTTCAGAGGACGTCACCTCCCACGAGTCCATCTCCTGGAGTCCTGAATGGGTCAATAAAAGCGAGTAAGAGCAGACTGCTGGCTTTACCTTTCAGAAATATTAAGCCCCCTATCTCAGAAAAGGGGTCTATAAATGCATACAACCATTGAAATGGGAAGGATAAATCTAATTTTCATCAGACTAAAACACTGACCGATCATTTTGTTTAAAGGCTTACAGCACTGTTCCCTGATTATAAACTGGTGGGAGGAGAAAGATGAAGCCTGCAAAATGAAGTTTTGGCTTCTCGATCCTTTTGGTGTTCGGAACTTCAGCCATTGCAGGTGAGTTTGTACAGTGGGGGGAATTAACACTGGTCACCCCTTCAAACTGGCGGCCCTGAAACACTTCACAATTGTAACTTTGCAGCATTCATTTGGGAAGGGGAAGGCACTCTTCTGTACAGCACAAACACCTTTGCTCAACACAGTCAAACAAGAACATCTAAACGTACAAAAAGAGCGACAGTTAGGTCACTGTTCAGCCTGCACGTAGCTTTCCTCGAGCCCTCTCTAGAAGGAGGTATGGCTAGAGCCATACCAGAGAGATACATATGCCCCTCTTTACAGAACAGGGGCATAGGAAAACAGAAGCTTGGAGCTGTTTACTTCAGTATTCTTTTGTCCTAGTTCTCTTTAAGATAACTTCTAGTCTAGTATTGCAATACGAGGCAAGGACTTCCCATGAAAGTAAGGCTCAAACCGAAGGCTAGGAAAAATAACAGCACCACACACACAAACGCACCTTCCCCAACCACTCTAAAATGGTGCCACAACCTATCAAGTCTGTTTAAGGTCAAGTTTAACATAACAATTGCCCTGAACACTTCCTTTTTAACCCTTAAAAACACAATGGCTTGGATATTTGAATCAGTCTGAGTTCCGAAAATCGGTCACAGAAGTAATTTGTTAATTGCTTGCTTCAAAGTTTCTGCGAGATGAGCAGCAGTGAAAACTAGCATAGCAATTCCTAGAATTCCAGAGTGCATACGGTCAGCTCCGAACCCCCACTTTCCTACCAGAGCTGTCTTCATACGAGAAATCCCCCAGCTGTATTCCTCCCATGCTAACTCCTATTTTAACAGTCTTAAAAATTAGCTTTGGCTGGACTGTTAGCAACCGTTAGGAGAAACAACAGCAATTGTTTACTCGTCTGTCAGACAGCTTGGACAATGAAAGTTTGACTAACTAGTTTCATTTATTTTGTTTCTGGATGGTAGGAACAAAGCTGCATTGTTTGAAACTAGAACAAAAGGAATTCTGAACTTCTAGAATTTTTACATTAAAAGCCCTGAATACTTGGCACCAGTTTTAGATTTTGTGAACCTTCCAAGTGCCACCGCGCTGCCACCCCCCCCCCTTTTCTCCCATGTAGCTTTAGATTAGTAAGGAAGAGAAGGTTAAAAAAATATATATAGGAAAAGCTGCATCTTGATAGCTTATTTTATTTTTTGTGACATACACTAGTCAAGCCTAAAATGTTATCAGGCTGAAACAGCCCCATAATCTTGCAAGGTAGGAGGCTTCCTAGTTAACATAAGTGAAAGCAACTTTATCAGGCTCTGCAGCTCAGCTTTGGCAATACTATATAAGGACCTGTTTGCCACATCTTAAAAAACTCCAAAAGAAAATATTTATAACAAAAAGTTGTGAATATTACAAGCTGTTCCCTGAGCATTTCACCAGTCGAAGAGCCGTTCTGAGCATGCAGAATCTTGCAGACAAGGTTGTCTATGTTTAGTCAGGCTGTCCAGTGTCACAGAGCAAGAACCAACCTGTTAGATAAAACTAAAAATATGGATATATAAAATTTCAACGGTAGTATCCCAGCTATTCTTTGCATTAAAAAAGAATACAGCCTGCTGCCATTTCAAGAAGGCCTAGGAAAATATACCAAACATTTTTGTAAGGTGCTATACTGCTGAAGAACACGGCCTGAAACTTTGACAAAACGACAGTTTCCCTACCACTGTGCATTATGTAAATAATTTCTGATTTAAAGAAACAAAACCAGAATGCCATGTTTAATATTACAACGTGTATCCATGCCAACCTGGCTCTCTCCCTCCCTCCATTTTAGCTTTGTTAGAAAGACAGAAAACAAAAAAAAAAAGCTAAAACACATGGTAAGCAACCTGCTCTCCATGTCCCCCAAGAAGAGTAGGGTAGAATCTGAAACCATGAAAAGGTTTCACTCCTAAATCTGTCAGTTACACATTGTAACACTCCATAGGGTAAGAACCTATAAAAGGCACAGAACTACAGTATCACAACTTAGCCTGAAGTTAACATCACAATCAACTAGGGAAGCTATTGCTAAACCCTTCAGACAACCGGCCTCCGGCATGCCCAACCTGCAAACTCGGTTTTAATGCTCAGCCTGCGACACTACCACAGCTAAGCAACTAGTTCTCCTTTTATTAGGAGGAGCTTTCAGAGGAACACACGTCACTTAAGCTATATTAGAAGCCATGTGAGGTATCATGCAAATCGTGAAGCAGCCCAGAAAGGCAGATGTGTCCCCCAGTCCCCCACTGCCTGACCTGTGCACTACTGGCAGCAGAAACATTTCACAATCCCCTCGGCAGCCTCGCACAAGAGGCGTGTGAGGGCTGTTAATTCCCAGTCCCACTCAGCGGGGTTCGCTGGATATCCACGTGGGTTCTGCTCATCCCAGCTTTTTGCCTCTAGAAAGTAGCCTGGGTAACAACAACAGAAACAAAAAACCTGAGCTCAAACCCAAGCCCTTCTGTTCCTTTCCAGTCACTACCCAATCAAGGAGTACAAGGCTAATTACCCCACTCACCCATCCTTACACGCTTCAACCTCAGGGCTACTGGTTAATGTTGCAGGTAAATGTACAAAGTTATCTCTAGATTTCTGTGAAAATCAGTCCAGCCCTGTAAATACCCTACCAGTTCTTCAAACACTACTTCTCTCTCCAAAGAGAAGCTTAGGAGGACACGAGGCACAGCTCGGGATACCACACCGTGGGATTCAACCCTGCCCTAAAGCTCTCTCCCAACTGCTTTATGAATTTTACACCAGGCAGGACGTACAGAATGAAGATGGGAAATCCAGTTTTTTTCCTTAATATTAGAAGGCTGAACAATGCAACAATTTGGTGTGAAATCAGCTTTCAGAGCTGATGTATGGAGGTTAAGTTAACTGACAGGGAAGGTTTTTAAGAAATAAAAACCCAGAAGAGATGATCACAGCACCTGAACACCAGAACCCTTCCTCAGTTTTGCTGTGGGAGTCAGTTCCAGGTGTAACCCAAGGCGCAAGCTCCTAGAGCAGCTATCAACCAGTTCTGACACCAAAGAACTTGTCTGAACAGTAAGACAAACTGCCCACATTTTATTTTTAAAGACTAAGATCACTTTCAAATATAACAGCGCACCAGCAAGAAAGATAACAGAAAAGAATCCGAATGTCAGGCTGTTACACAACTCCTACCGTAGTAAATTATTTGCTTGACATCATCATCAATTCAAGTCCTTCAGTTTAAGAAACTAGCAAAATATCCAGGCATTTTTACTCGCTACTTTAATCCAGACGATTTATGTACTTCAAAGGCAAACAGTCTATCGCTGAGTTAATTCTTAACTAGAGGTTTTGTGTTTCTGTGTAAGAAATCGTCGTTTATTCACGCTAATAATCTAACAGATTAATTTAACTGCTTTTTACGCGTAAGGTACTAACCTAACCTTCAGCGGGCACCAAAGACCAAGAACCACGGCGCAAGCACCTAGAGAAAAAGCGCCGTACTCCTCGTTTCTCCCCTCCAACAAAGCGCGGAACCCGGCCGGCTAAAAATAACAGCGGGACGAACGAGAGGGAGCCCAGCGAGGCCTCCTCTCCCTCGGCCCGTCAGGGACGCGGGGAGCGCTCCCCGTGGCAACCCGGGGGCGAGGCGAGGCGAGGCGGCCCCGCAGGCGGCCGGGGGGAGCCGGGGGGGAGCCGCCGCCACGTGGGGCGGACAAAAACTTCCGGGTTGGGCCCGGAGCGGCTGCGTAACCCCGGTACCGGCGGCTGCTTCGGCTGCGTAATGCCGGTACCGGGAGCTGCCTCGGTGCGCGGCCCCCACCCCGCCGCCGCCGCTCCGAGGAGCCTGAGAAGAGGGGAAAGGGCGCAGGGCGGCACCGCGGGGCACCGGGAATCCCCTCCGCGGGCAGCACGGCGGCCCCGCAGCCCTGAGGCGAACGGCGGGGGCCGAGCACAAAGGGCCGGGGGGAGCCGCGGCGGGGAGGCCGGGGCCGAGGGGAGAGGCCGGGGACCGAAGGCAGAGACCGGGGGCCGAAGGGAGGCCGCCCGCCCCCGCACCGCCCCGCTCCTCACAGCCTCCGGGGGCTCCGCCGCCCGCCCGCCCTCCCGCGGCCCAACCCGGCCCCCGCCCCGCTCCCAACCGCCCCCCGGCGAGGCCCGGCCCGCGCCCAGGCGCCGAGGCAGGCCCGGGGCCCGCCGCCACCCCCGGCCCCTTCCCCCCGGAGCCCCCCCGGGCCCCGCTGAGGCGCTGAGGGAGCCCCGGGGGAGGCCCCTGCGCGCAGGGAGCGCCCCTGGGCGGCCGCGGGGAGCGGCGCGGGGCTCACTCACTCGCTCGCGTCTCGCTCCCGGTCCCGCCGCGGCCGCTCCCCGCAGTGCCCGCCGCCGGCCCCGCCGCTCTCTAACTGCCGGCCGCCATCTTGGCCCTCCCTCCCCTCTCACAGGGGAGGGGAGGCCGGAGGGGAGGGGGAGGGGGGGGAGGGCCGCCCGCCGCGCCGCCCCACGTGACCGCCTCCGCGCGCCGCCCCCACGTGACGCCAGGCGCTGCCCGCCGCTGGCGCGCGCGCGGCGAGCACGTGACCCGCTTCCCCCCTCCTCCTCCTCCTCCTCCTCGCCCCCCTCCAAGGCCGCGCGCGCGTCACGTGACCGCCTGGCGCCGCCGCCTCGCGCCCCTCCCCCCGCCCCCGCCGGGCGTTTTGGCGCGCTCCGGCTCGCGCTCGGCCATCACGTGACGCGCCGCTCCTCTTCCCGCCCCGCCCGGGCGGCGGGGGAAGGCAGCCGGCCCCCGGGGGAGGGGGGGGGGAATAAAAATAAAAATTAAAAAAATGGTAATAAAAAAACCGGCGAGCGGCTCCCGCGTTCTCAAAAAAGCGCCGGGCCCAGCCCCGGGGCGGCGGCCGGAGCCGGGAGGGGCCGGGCCGGGCCCGGTTCCCGGGGGTGGGGGAGGGGAAGGCGGAGGCGAGCGGCTGCAGGCGGTCACGTGATCCCGGCGCCTCCAAGATGGCGGCCGCGGCGGGGACGCGAGAAGCGGCGCTCTCGCGAGACCCGCCTCCCGCGGGGCATCATGGGAAGGAAAAAAAAAAGGGGGCCCGGGGCAGCGCGGCGGGGTGGGAGCAGTGCGCATGTGCGGCGGCAGGGCGAGGGTGGTGCTCGCGCGCATGCGCGCTGCTGAGGCGACAGGGAACTGTGCTTGTGCGCATGCGCGCTGCTGAGGCGCCGCCGGGGGGGGGGGCGCTGTGCTCAGGCGCATGCGCAGTGCTGAGGCGGCGGAGCGGGGCCGGTGCTGAGGAGCCGCGGGGGGGTCGGCCCCGGCCCGCCGCGACCCGCGGGGCTGTCCGGGGGTCTGCGGGGCCGTCCGGGGGTCCGCGGGGCCTGGGCACGCTCCTGCGCCCCCCCGCGGCGGGGATCGCCCCGTTCCCGCCGCTCCCTGACAGGAGCTGCCCGGCCCCCTGTGGAGAATGCGGACGAGGTCGGCCTGGGGGCGCCCCCCGGCCGTGCCCCCCCACGGCTCGGCCCTGACGGGTGTGCCGCAGGGTGTGGAAACGGCTGCCGCGAAGACCTGGCTGCTTGAGACCCCGCCGGCTGCACAGGCTGGCTCCACATCTGGAAAGAGCTTTGTGCCACTGAAAGCCCTCAGACTCGATTTTTTGCTAAAAGGAAGTCTTCCGTCAAAAGGTTTACCCAGTTGTGTAAGAATGCAGCCATTTCGAAGGATTTTGACAAAGTTGAAGCAGGCATAAAGCGTGGGTGGTCATGAAATCTGCTTAAAATGTTAAGGACTGCTCATTCAATTTTACCCAAGTCCACCCCCTTCTTTTTATTACACAAAAAACAAGCAATAAAAGTTAGGCAATTTAAGATTTAAGTAATTTAGATTAATCAGTGATGCTTCAGACACTAAATGGAGGAAAAGATGACAGACATCTGGCCAGAGATGAGAACAATTTAAATGGCACCTCACATCTCGACTGTTGCCCTCTACGCACCTCAAGTAAAGGCACAAAGAAGTCCAGGTCACGTGCCGTGTATTTAACGCTAAATGCATCTGTACGGCTCCAAACAGTCATGACAAGAAAGTGACATTTTTGATGTCTTGGGTTGAAAAGAGGCCTGGGAGCAGAGTTTATGATCATCCTCGACTGGGAGGTGAGTAACCCACTGGTGGCACTGCTACTCCCTGCTCACGTGTAATTGCCACATGAAGAGGTGTCTGCAGCACTACTTCCCTATGACCTGAAATACGAATTAAGTATGTCACCGAATGTATTTTGGTTAGAGAAAATATTTTTTACCACTGGGCAGATGCTACTGTGAATGTATTTTTTAATCAGGGAAATGTAATTGATGCCTACTAACATTTTACTGTACAACTTTGTAAAATAACCTTGCTTACTGTAGCACTTAGCAGTTACCCTCAAGGCATTTATTTTTACTTGCTTTCCAAGGGAGAGGTACAGTGGCTGAAACACCAAATTGTCGGCATTTCATCTCGTAGAGAAGTAATCTGCGTAAATGTTGTGATGCTTCATTGCAAATTTGACAGGCGAGAAAGTGAGACATGCAGCAATCACTCGTGCTCAGTTGGAAATATTTAACAAGCACGTCTTTGCGGCGTATCTGAAAGAAATTGAACTTTCAGATTCAGAGGCAACCAGTCCTAAAAAAAAAAAGAAAAAAAAAAGTGTTTAAGAAACGAGTTGAAGTGGTAATGGAGACTGGATGTATTTACTCTTTAAGATTTTCTTTCCCTTCTGAGCAAACCCAGCGCCTTGCTCGCTATTTCTCTTGCTGTCCATTTCACGTTTCGCTGTCGGAAGGCAGCGCTCCGAGGAGCTGCTCCGACGCTCCCGGGGAGATGAGATTTGGGTCCCTGGGTTTCACAGCTGGTGCGAGGAGGAGCCCCGCTTCCCTCTCCGGAGCACCCGGGCAGGCCGACGCTGCGCGCCCGGAGTCGCGGTGACCGGCAGCGGCGGCAGGCGCAGCCCCCGTGGGCTGCGGCCCCATAACGCTGGAACTTCCCCTCGGCGCCGGCTTTTTGGCCACAGCTCCCCGAGGAGCTGACGCGGGGAAGCCGGCCCGTGCTGCGGGCTCACAGCGTGAGCGCTGCGTGCTGCGGGGCGGAGGCCAGCTGGGGCTGACGCCGTTTTCTTTGTTGCTCTAGAGATGAGAATTATTTAGCTTGCTTTGCCCTCTAGTGGCGGCCTGGACGGCTTCGATGCAAACCCGGTTGCTTTGTTTAGTATACATCCATAAAATAATCAAGAAATACCTGAGATTAAAATAAATAAATAAATAAATAAACTGAGCAAAACTATAGGAAAGGAATTTCCAGAGGTTGCCCAGGGTATTGCGAGTACAATTCCCGAATTACTGCAGGAAGCGAATCGTCGTTAACAATTTATGCGGTATTTTTCCCCCGTGACATCGTAGTCATGTCAAAAGCACGGCGTGGATCGGGGTGGAAAAACCTGCTAAGGCGCCACTGGGCAACCATTCGCCACGGCGGAGGCTCAGGGGTCGCTTGGCTGCCGATGCACGCCCTGGGCACGCAGAAAGCTGCTGTCAGAGGAGTCTTGTCAGGGAAATAGGGCAGGAAGAAGAGAGCCAGGCGGCGCCTTGCGGCTCGGTGGCACCGCTCTGCCTACCCAGCGAGGAGGCCGTGCGTGGCAGCTTCCCGCCTGCACGCTGACAACAGAGAGGAGCGTTCAGCCTCCCGTTGGTGCCCCCCCCCGGGGCCCGGGTTTTATTGCTAGTCCCGTCCTGATATCGGTAACTTCCCGGTATTTCACCGCAGGCGCTTCGGGCTGAGGGCAGGGCGCTGACAGCTCTGCAGGCACTGCAGGCGGCAGGGGAGGCCCCGCCGTTTCCTGCTCGTTTGGTCCCGGTCCCGGTCCCGGTCCCGGTCCCGGTCCCGGTCCCGGTCCCGGTCCCGGTCCCGGTCCCGGTCCCGGTCCCGGTCCCGGTCCCGGTCCCGGGGGCGCCCTCCCCGCCCCCACCCACGTGGCGCAGCCCCGCGCCTTTGGGGGCGGTCCTCCGCGCTCCGCCAATCAGAGCGCCCGTTGCCCTTCGCGCGGGCCAATCAGCGCCCGCGGAACGCGCGTTTAAACGCCGTTCCCGGGAGCTTGCCCCGGCTCCGTTTGACACGGAGGAGGCGGGGTCGAGCCACGAGAGCCAATCAGAGGGCGCGGCAGCGCTTACCGACAGCGCTCTGAACCAATGGGGCCGCGGCGCAGGGCGCGGCGTCTCCCCGCGGAGCAGTTGGCGGCGGCGGGGGAGCTCCCGGGGAGGGCGGCGGCGGAGCCCGGCCGCGGGGGGCTGCTGAGCGCCGGGCCCGGCCGCGCCGCCGCCGCCATGGCGAAAGGTGCCGGGCTTCGGGGAAGGGCGGCGGCGGGGCCGGGGGGCGGCGGCGGGGCCTCCGCGGCGCGGGGCAAGGCGGCGCCCGGGGCGAGGCGGCTCCCGGCGGCGCGGGGCGGCCGGGGCGCGGAGGCTCCTCCCGGGAGGTGCCGGCGGGACTCCTCCCCCGCGCGGTGTGCGCAGCTCGCCGGGAAGGGGCTGGGCCGCCGCGGCTCGGCCTGCCGGGAGGCAGCGAGCCCTTTAAACATGGCGCAGGCCGCGGCTGGCGGGCGATGAGGGCGGCCCGGAGGCAGCGCCGGCCATGGCTCAGCCGCCGCTCTTCTCCTCTCGCTCCTAGGGAAGAACATGCCCAAGGCCAGGGCGGGCGGCGCGGAGGAGGCGAGCCCCGAGAACGCCGAGAGGAAGGGCCCCGGCCGCCCCCGGGCCGGTGGGGTAAGCGCTGCCCGGGCCCGGAGCGGGGCGGGAGGCTCCCGGGGGTTGCCGTGCCCCCCGGGTCCCCCCGCGGGGCAGGAGCGGCCGTGCGGAGCCTCAGCTCCCCGGGAGCCGGATGCGTGGGGCTCCTGGGGTGGGTCAGGAACGGGGGGAGTGTGGGGGGAGCTGGGCTGCGGCCGTGTCCCTCCGTGCCCTGCTGCCAGCTGCCCTGCGTGCGCCGGGTGCTGCTGTCAGCCGGCAGGCAGGCCCCAGGCTGGGCGACGTTCGTGACAGCGCCGGTGCCCTGCGCTCGTTCTAGAGGCGTCTAGCCAGAGGTTGGTAATCCCGTTGCATTTAAACCTCCGTGGAAATAACCGTGGGTATTGCATCAAAACCCAGCCTTTCTCAGCAGCTCTTAACGTGCTGTGCTGAGAAAATGTTCGCTCTGGGTCTGAAGCCTGGCACAGACAAAGACGTGGCAGCCGTGCCTCTGTGGCTGAGAGCGCAGCAGGCAGGGAGATGGGAACGGGGGAGGAGGCCGAGCTGAAAAAGTGGCTGTTCGCTGCCCGTTAGCAGCGTGCTCAAAGCCAGGAGGCTTCGTTGGCAGGTGAACTGCTGCAGTTGGCTGCTGCTGGCTTTTTCTGGAAGTGCTGATATTTCAGGTTCTCACTAAACCTAAAGATTTTCTCAGTGCAGGATTCACTGCTTGCGTTTCTTAAAATGCAGTGTTTTTGCAGTACTTAATCCTTAAAGTACTTTTTAAAAGAAGCAAGTCTCGTTTCTTGGTAGACTCTTTGGTAATATTTCAGTGGGAGGGAAGGCTCCAATGGACTTGCTCCTTCTCAGGTTGTTCTGCTGTAATCTTAATTCTTACTGGAACTTATTTATGGTCTAAGATTTGAGCCTTTAACTGATCTTACTTCGAGTGTTACTCATGTCGTATTAACTATTAAAATTATCTTCTGTATTCTATTGCGTGCTTTGTTTGCTTTACTAGTTTTATGGGACAGCATACACTGGAGCACTAGTTTAGTCAAGTGGCATCTTTGAGCTATTTTGTTTTTTTAACCAATGGGAACCTTGGTGTGCTTAAAAAGGATGCAATTTTTTTGTTGTTTCATCTGGGCCGCAGTGCCTGTAAGTGCTTTTAGTTGAGTCGAAATATGCCAAGGCAAGCTTGTTCTGGCTGAGCTGCCCCTGTTTGCCCAGGTGCTGAGGCTCGCAGTCGCAATCCGCGTGCCCTCTGCACGCAGCACGATCGGGCCTGGCCAGGTGGCAGAGACCATAAAAGCAAAGGCGGCCCAACTCTACGGAGCTGCTAAATCTGTACTCCTCGCCGCTGATGTTCTCAGAGCCTGAGCCCCCACACAAACCCTGGTCTCTGTGGTGTTTAACCACAGCAGAGCTCTTCACCACTTCCCTCCTGGGACCAAGCGTTTTGCCCAGGCTCTCTTGTGTTTCATGTGCCATGAACAACGTCTACGCTTTACTTTGTGTGTTATAACAGATAAAGAAAAGATAGCATTGTTTATCTCCCAGACCTTACTGAGAGATGTCGCTCAAGGTAGGCTGTCCAAAACTGATTCCTGTCTTCAGTGTTGCTCAGTAGAGCGTATAATTAATGGCAGTGATATTTGACGCCTTATGAGAGTGTTCGGGCAAGCTCATACCTCTCTGACTGTGAGACATACGTCCGAGGCTTGGGCAGTTCTTGCTGTGTTATTTGTACTTCTCTTGGCTTGCACTCTGGGTAGCTTGGTTATTTTTTTAGTCCCAGAGTTCATGTTCTGAAGCACAGGACGGAAACTGTAGTTATGAAATGTGGTAGGATGGGATATTCATATGAGCGTCATCTTGAACTGAAAGTTTGCATTAGTAAAGTTCTCCAAGTGCTTACCACAGTTATGTTTTCATGTAGTAGAAATAGCAACGGTAGCAAACACGCGGCATTACAGCAATATAATTTCCGTTGGCACAGTCAGCTGTCAGCCCTGTTTTTGCTGGGCGTTGTGGATGCCAGCTGGAGGTTCCTGGCACGTCTGTAACGTACTGATTTTTGTGTGGCTCTGTTTTAGGAGAATGTGTTTATCGGTCAATCCAAAATCTACAGCTACCTGAATCCTAGCAAAACTCCTGGTGCTCGCCCCCCACTTCAAGAAGAAAACTCGGTCATGTATCACGAGGTGAAATGTCAGGGCAAAACACTAAATGAAACCAACAGAAAAGGAGATGGTAAGCTTGATATTTGGATTACTGGCTTTACGAGACATTCTTTTTTCCCCCTGGTTTCAGAACTTCAGGAGACCCGGCAGCTCCCCTGCCCCAGTCGCTTTCCCAGTCCTACGGCTCTTATCAGCAAACTGACTCTGCGGGGGTGATGGTGTCCTTATCCTTTTCAAAACTTAGGTCATGGATTTACGGGGCATTGATGAGAAAACAAATTAGCTGGTTTCTGTTTAAAGGTGTGGTTGTTAACTGTAGTAATCTGTCAAAATGTTCTGATGCAAACAGTCGTAGTCAAGTAGTGTAAGCCCCATTTAACGCAGGGAGCATGAGGCTTTCTGGGAGCTTACAAGCTTTAGCTCCCCAGTTTCAACAAGAAGGTGAAGATGGCTTTAGCCTGTTCTGCAGTGGAGCTGTCGCCTTTCAGCTGTGCTTCATTTCTCTAGGGAGATTGAAGCATCTGTTTTGTCATGTGGGGCTTCAGCCTGGCAATTTGCCTTATATAAAAACTTTATTCAGTCTTAAGGCATGCTTATTTACCTCTGAATCAGGGAGCTGAGCAGGAGGATGTGGTCAGCTCAAGGTACGATGCGCTCAGCAAAGAAAATGGAATGGGTGTGGATTAGGCTTTTTCTTGCAAGTGCCTGTCCTTTGGGTTCCTGAGCGGTATTGACCGCTTTGTACCAGCGTGCGAGGCTATCGATCACAGCAGTGCAGGATCCAGAGACTCGCCCTCCTTCAGTGCGGGGTGCTGGTTCATCAGCAGCAACTTGATAACTTAGAATGCCGAAGGCACTGACTGGCAAACTGAGCACTTGGCTCAAATACTGCGCTGACGGTGCTATGGGCTCAGGTCAGGTTTGCTGCTCGGTTTTCCAGTCAGGACAAAGTACTTGAGCTCTGTTTTACCCTTTCCCTTTCTCTGTTCGTGCCGCCCTCTGTGCTGCATGTAGTGTAGCAATGACTACTCAAGAGTCTAGTAACGGTCTGTCTGGGTTCTAGCACAAAGAGATTGTATCACTCATTCCCTTCCTCTTTCTCCTGTTTGACAGAACTAGAAACTTGGACTAGAAACCATTGGAATTCATTTAAAAGCACTCTGGTGTAGATGATCTTGAGTTCAGAGCCTTACTTTATTTTCCTGTCACCAGAAAAAAAGAACGGTAGCAATATAATTGAAGGTGCTATGAAACCAGACGACCAGAAAGATAAAGAAAGCGGGTGCAATACTTCAGTGCCCTCTTCGGATCAAAACCAAGAAACTGCAGAAACTGAAAAGACACCCCTGCCTTCCGATGGTGCTGATGAGGCCAATGCAAAGCCAGCTCAGAAAAAGATGGTTAAAACAAAACGTGGACCAAGGAGAAAGTAAGTGGCTTCCGAATTGTAAAAGTTGTTCTGCTTTATGCCCTTTTGCACTGGGGGGCGTGATCTATATCTTGTGCTCAGGGGCTACAGTCAGACTTATAAACAATGTTTCTCTTTTTTTTAAGCAAATGGCTATGTTTGAGGGAACGAATTTTAAAGATGACTTTTCCTCAAGACTAGCATGTTTGAAAGTATAAAATAGCACCCAAAGTAAAGTACGTATCTTCTTGCAGATGACCTTTTCTTGCAAGCAAGGCTTGTGTATTTTAACTCAACTGAAATACTTGCTGATCACCTCTAGAACATGAAATTAACAAGCCATTAAGACCTACTTTTCTGGTGACAGATGGGAGTGTTTCTGGTCAGAAACAGGATATTGGATTAATTGCAGATGGTGGCTTTCTGGCTGAGCTGGAACCCTTTCTCATGTCGTTGGAGTAATATAACCTAATATTAATGAATTCTTTGCCAAACAGTTTTCACTACCTAAATTTTAGAGAGCCTTCTGGAAGGGCCAACGGGGTTTCAGAATTGTAATGTGACTTTCAGTTGATTTCCAGTGGTATCTCATTCCCGTGGATAAGGGACTAGTAGAGGATGTAGCTCTTGGCTTGGGAGGAAGAGCAGTGATGAGAAACATTGATTCATACTGATCAGCTTTCAACATACCAAGCTGAAAGCAAAATCTTTTTTTACAGATACTTGTTCTAGACGTATAACTTCAGAAATGGTCTGATGTGTGTTCCCTATTTTTCTTCTTCCCTAGAACACAAGGAAGAACACCAAATCGAAAAGTGACAGATTATTACCCTGTTAGAAGGAGTTCCAGGAAGAGCAAATCTGAATTGGAGGTAGTGCTTCTTGTTAACATCACATTGCCTATAATGTTGCCATTTAGTTGAACATTTGAGAAGGTGCATAACCATCTGTAAATGGTTTCCACTGGCAATAGCCAGTTCACTGGAAGTATCGTTAAGAACGCTAATAAAATACAGAACTGTTGATCCATTTCTTTTAGGATAGAATCTACATTTTTGGGGGTAGAAATCTCTCTGATTTTAGGAGGATGGGATGGCTTGGAAAAATGAATGTCACTGGCTAATCATTTCCTCTTAGCTGTGGTACAAACTACAAAAACTATGAAAGAATAACGTGGTCTTGTGTTTTGTCTCGTTTCTTCCCCAGACTGAGGAAAGGAGGAAAATAGATGAACTAATTACGAGTGGGAAAGAGGAAGGAATGAAGGTAACTGCAGTGCCACCCTGAGTAGCCATGCACAGTCTGTTGCTCTTAATCTGTTTAAAGAGAAAGTTGCAGAACTCGGAACTGCTGCAGTTCCTTGGTAGAAAGATGAAAGTGGAGCGCACACGTTTCATTTTGAATGGGTAATATTTGACTCTGGAGACCATATTCTTCCAAAAATGGGGTTAGATATGTCCCTTTAATTGTAATATGTATGAAAGGTAATGCCCATGTATCCACTGAATGGTAACAAATTCTCTTATCCTGTCTGCAGCTAGTTGGTGTGGGTTCTTCATTATGGCACTGAAGCTAATTGATTCTACTGGTTCTCCTCCCAATGTTAGCAAATGTTAGTTATTGGCACCAGCTGCTTACTGTTTGGGTTACTCTGACCACCCCTTCTAGAGTTTAAAGCAGAAGTAGCTCCTGGAAGTGCAAGAGAGCTGTGATTCTCAAAAAAAAAAAAAAAAAAAAGCAAATACCACCACCAAAAAAAACTAGCCTGTAGTTAACACTGGATCTTCTAGGATAGTGACAGGAGAACTTTCTTGGAGTGGGAGAGTTGTCCGGGTTAGGCTGGGGGCACAGGGGGAGTAATAAAATACACTAGTGAGTGACAAATTTCTGTGATTGATCTTTCTGTACCTTTGACACTTTTTCCTGTGCCTGCTGATGGTGCCCTTGAAATGGAAAAGCTTAGTCCCTCAGTAGGGGTAGTTTAAAAGGAAAAATGGATAACTTCTGTGTATGTAATTTATTTAAAGTAATTCTTAATTCCTTGATTAGATGACATTTTATCAAAATCCATAATTCATAGGTTGCATTCTGAACTCATCCTGTTTCTTCCATGATATCATGCATTGTGCTTCCCCGGCTCTGTCTGCAACGCACAAGTACCATGCTGTAGCAGTTTTTGACAAATGTGATGCACGCCCATTTCCTAGTAAATGGCATATTTGCAGTCATGTAAATACTTTGTAATTTCCCAGCTGATTTTCTTTTCAACTCAACAGATTGATTACATTGATGGCAAAGGGAGAGGCGTAATTGCTACTAAACATTTTAATCGTGGAGAATTTGTAGTTGAATATCATGGGGATCTCATAGAGATCACTGATGCTAAAAAGCGGGAAGCTGTGTATGCTCAAGATCCATCCACAGGCTGCTATATGTACTATTTTCAGTACCTCAGCAAAACGTACTGGTAAGCTTCTTTTGACTTAAGTGTAGTAGTTGAGTGGTAGAAATTTTGAATGATGGTTTTTCTTGTGTTTTCATACAATTTTTTTTTTATTGGGAGCCATGAGTTAGGGAATCTTCTTGGAGCACTGTTTCACAGTCCAAGAGCCTCCTGTATCTCAAGGCTAAAAGGAATGGCGGATGACTCAAAGCCCTCTTCCCTGAAGCACAGCACAAGCTATGTGGAAAGCTGTCTCTGCTTGGATGAGACTTACAGCTTTGCTGTGGATTTCTGCCTGAACTCACTGTTCTGTAAAATTGATTACTTCTCCTGAGTTGTAATGACTCTTTTGAAAAGCAGTACGGACAGACCCTGGAAGAGCAACACCTCCTTCAGCTGTACTTGCCTGGGTCTCTTTTCTTTCTCTAGTACCTGGCAACAACCTCATGTGCATGCTTTACCACTGTTTGCGGTTTTATTTGCCCCAAACTCCAGTTCTCCTAAAGCAAATGCTCAGACAACCTTCTTTCTTCTTTGGCTGATGCTACTATAGACTGGAGCGTGGGTTAGTTAACCTGTCTATTAATTACCTTGAAGAGCTCTGTATTCTGAGTATCTGTCTTGCAGTCTAGATGTCATAGCAATAGCTGCCATTGCAATTCTTAGGGCAGCGAGGCACTAGAGCTTTAGGATGAGCGTCTCTGGAAGCGGGACATGTAGCATTTGGGTATTCTCAGTCTCCTCTGTGAGTAGAGGCTTTTTTCACTTGCTTACTCTGTGGAGACTACTTAGCTTTCACACAATTTTCTTGAGGGAGATTTTTCGAAGGTATCAAGCCTTTCTGGTGTTATCCTGCGTTCGGTTGTGCTATTCCTCGGGAACAATTGAGAGCTTCTTAGAAACAGGCAACTTGAGAACATAGTCTGAAGCATTCATTTTTCTGGTAACTTACGAATCTCCCAGAATTACTTTGGTTAACCTACATAGTTATCTTACTGTTTAAACATATGAATATTCTGTAATGATCTTTTTCTTTTTTTGAGGCTTGCGTGAATTCCTAAATCTTTATCTGGCTTGCACTTTGGTTTTTGTACCCTGACATGACTTGTGCGTGACATGGAGCAATCCTGCACTCTGTTCTTGTTCTTTCAGTGTTGATGCTACAAAAGAAACTAATCGTCTGGGAAGACTGATTAATCACAGCAAATGTGGCAATTGTCAAACAAAGCTCCATGACATTGATGGTGTGCCTCATCTCATACTGATAGCTTCCAGAGACATTAAAGCAGGTGAAGAACTGTTGTATGACTATGGAGACAGAAGCAAAGCTTCCATTGCAGCACATCCATGGCTGAAACACTAACTCTTCATCTTTGGGTGTGGTTTTGTGTGTGGGGTTTTTTTGGACTGAGCGCTCTACAAGGAGTCAGTGGATTTTTATTTTATTTTCTCCTGCGCTCATTTCCCTCAGCTTTCTTAGTGGACTGCTTATGGTGTTCTGAGCTCCTTGAAAACTACCTTTTTGCTTTGCAGTTTTTAAATTCCTACTACAGATTTCCAGGCAGGCTTGAGTAATTGACATTAGATTGCCAAAACTCTTATATTGTGAAAGGAAACCCTCCCTAAAAACTGAACAGTTTTTCATAGTGACCAGTGCTACCTGAGCATGCGAGGACTTGCACAGATTGAAATGTAATCATTTGGGTTGTGCTTCTACTTTTGCAATGAAATCTCATGCTCCGTTTTGTGGGGTGATGAACTTGGCATTAGCTTTATGACAGCAGATGAACTTTTGTATGCTGACTCTTACATCCAATGGCTTGTCCGCTTGTCAGACTTTTTTACATCCCAGTGCTGACAGGATTTTTTTGAGATGATGCTATTGTTTCTATCATTCTCAAATAATCTGTGTTAGGGATCTAAGTTTTTTCCAGTGCGGTGTCTCTGGCAATGAACTTTAAATGCACTTGTGCTGAGGGAAATGGATGGTCAAATTGGCTGCTTTCATCAGAGAAATGACTCCAAGCCAAACGTGGATGGATTTTGATAGACTGGGTTGATACTGATTACAAATGTGGAGCTGTAACTTCACAGTGAGAATCAATGCTTGACATTACTTATTTTCTAAATTTGAGATGGTACCTTTTTATAGTTGACGGCTGATTCTTGGAGGTGTCTCCTAGAGGGTTTTAAAGAAGCAAAAGAAGCTCTCTCCAAAAATTTTTTATTGCCTTTCTATGCTAACTAGCCACATCAGAAGCTATTTATTTACTGTGAATGCTTGAAATAGAGCATAGTGGTTCCAAAAATAGGAGTCATCTTCATATGCAGCTTCGAACTGTAATGATGGAGTTCATGCAATGAAGAAAGTAGATTCCTTATTGTCTGTCCAGCACGGTCTGGTCCCACTGTCTTAAATGGGAGCTGAGCGCTTAGCATCTTACAGGTGTTTGTAACACGACTGTTGGAGAACCAAATGTGTGGTATAGGCGGGCAATATACAATGCAGGTCCTTTATGTTAAAGATTAATTCTTACCGGTTGGAATTTTTGCCAAGGCAGGCTTGGCATGTGTGTAGATGAAGATGGCTGTGAGCCATCAGCCACGCTTGCTGCTGGAAGATGTCAGCAAGGGATCTGTGGCTCTGTTAATGTCTTCTACTCCTCATGTCTTGAAGGCTGCAGCTGCTCCAGCTGATGCCCTCTAGGACAATCTTACATGCTTGCCTATGTGATAGGTTAGACAGCAACAACATCATGGTTGTATGCTCCAGCAGCAAGAGAGGTGGCTTAGTGATGTATTTTTTAAATTAAAAACTTGAAGACAATGTCTCTGTAAAATAAAGAATATATTTATTATTGATGAAGTGGCTGCTATAGTACCTGTCTCCATTGCAGATCGTTAGCATTTTGAAAGAAAGCTGTGAAAATCATTAGCCATTAAATGCTTAATGTTATTTACCATTTAACACTAGGCAAGCTCAGCAGAGAAAGCCTTTGTATTTTCACAATTTCTGAAGGATTAACTGGAGACCTGTTACCTTACATGTACTGAGTTACAAGTAAGCTTCTTTGGCTGACTTGTTCTAGTTGGCAGTGATTTCTCTCCAGTCTCAGTAACAGAGACGCTACAGCAGTGTACAGTACCCTGCTCTAGTAGAGTGCTTCCCTGAAGTCAAAATTGGAATCAAATGCTTCTTTATTTGTTCTTTATTTAAACATTTGCTTGTTCTCTATCAGGTTAAATAGCTTAAAACCTCTGTTCTTTGGCATCACTTTCGTAAACGAGAAAGGGAGAATCTCTCCCTATTCTACATAAACAGGAAAATGTCTTCTCTGAAATGCTTAACTGGTAATCAAGTAGCACTGCATCGGAAGATGGTAATAAAGCTGATATTGCACTGAGAATGTATCTTTTACTTTTCTAGGAGCTATATATACAAGTGTATGTATATATGTGTGCATATATATGTTTGTGTATATATTTCAAGATAATTTTCACAGGAACATGCAGTTCTGATTTTATCCTTGTGCCTTACAGGAAGGATTCGTCTTCTAAATAAGGTTTAAAGCACTTAGCAGGGAAAGATGCCCTTGGCTTGGGAGTTAAACGTCTTTCATAAGGCTTGTTCCTCTTTACCAGAGGCAGCAAGGTTGCTTTAACAGGGCTTCGGCCCGCCATAGCCGAGGAATTTGCTTCCCTTCTGAGAGAAGCTGGGCAGTTCACTTGACACCAGATGGGATGCAGCTGTGATGGTGCCAGAAAAGAATTGCTCCAAGAGGTTGGGGTGCTCTTCTGTCCACTCTAACTGGTGAACCCCTGCTTCTAGTTTTCAATGAAGAACATCTTCAGTGGCAACTTGAATAAGTGCAGCATTTGTTGTCTCCTTCAACTAACAGTAAAGAAGGGCTATGTTACAGTCTTCTGTACCTCCTCGTCAAGCTGGTATCTTACAGACGTCTGTTTAATTTCTGTACTTTATCTGAAGTTGTTTCATTAAGATTTGATAGTGTAATTACTGTGGTTTTGGGCATAATCCCCAACCCCTTCCCCCCCCCCCCCCCCCCCCCTCCAAGGATCCTGGAAAATACATCTTTGGATGAACCACCCAGGAATTTGCATTTCAGAACACGTTTACATCTTTCCCATTCAGAGATGTATCCTGGCTGTTGCCAATGCCTGATACTTTCTTTTTTTCATTTAACTATAAACCCTTGAAAGAGGATACAGTGACTTCCTTCCCTGCTGCCATGCTCTAGAAAATCTCAGGCATGTGAGCAAGGCTTATCAGTATTCTGAAGATGACAAAGTTACTTCATAATTTCAGTGATAATTTCAGTGCACTGGCTGTGTTAAATGTAAACTAACCTACCTAGGTCAAGCATCTTTGTCACATTGCTAATGGACAGTTGCCGATAACTTCTGAGCCTGCAGTCCTACCTTCTGCAGAGCGCCATTCGCATTGTGTGTCTGAGCAGATATGCAAGGTGCCCTACATTTTTCATGCTGCTAGCATACGAGAGGGAATCAAAAGACTTCAGAACCCGCTTTTATTTCTGAAGGGCGTAAGATCATAGCTGGGTTCCTGTCACTCCTCTTTTTGTCTGTTCTGACTCTACTGCTCTTGAAATTCTGCTTTTCTAAAGGTAGAATCTAATTGGTATTTTTCAAGCTTTTTCTACTCTTCTGTTTGCCCTATATCATTGCCAGTGATAAGTGTCATTACTTAAGCTAATACACAGCTCCTATCGGCTAACTGAAAAGTAGAGCTTATGAAAAATAAAACTGTCTACCACGTAAAGCCTTCAGCTGTCAAATGAAACGTCTGGTGCATCTGTTCCAGTTTGAGTTTGTCTGTGCCTCTGAAATGTTAGCAGTCCTTGATGTGTGCGAAGCACAATGCATCTGCTTTTCCCTTGCTGTGCTGTTCTCTATCTTTCATCTTGACCCCAAAGCGTTGCTCCTGTGTATGCCCCTCTAATGCAAAGAAGGGCAGAACAAAAGCAACAGGGGCCCTTTCTTCAAGCAGTTGGGTGTTAGGGTGAAGTAGGGAATTACGTTCCATATAACATCAGTGAGAAGTACAATTGGAATGGGTGCTTCTTTCCCAGCACTTTGCTATGAAGGCACTTGTGAATGGCATATATCCTCTATAAATAAAATCTTAATCTCATAAAATCATTTTGGGCTGAGCATTTTGATAGGCAGACCAGATAAATGTGTGGCCACAGGCTCTTTTAATAAGAATAAAAAACCACTCATACAAACATTTATTCTTTCCAGATGGGTAATGTCTGGCAGGAATCCAACAATGCAAGAAGTGTCAAACAGTTTCTAAAAAAGTAAAGTAAAACCTTCTGTGAAAGAATATTATACAACAGAATTCTTAGGATTTGCTTATTCTCTACAGTAAGAGTGATGTTTTATTTTCCAGTCCTTGACTCCTAACTCCTTCAGAGGCTTTCAGCAGTGCTATTTCTGAACACAAGGGGTTAAAAGTTCTCAAGGATGTTCATTTTCCATGTTTAAAAGAGAACCTGCAAAAGAAAAAAGTACAGATGGGAAAGAAGGATCATACAGTGCGACTGCTGTGTCCTGCTATTTTGGGGAACTTTTAAGGACAAGCCTTGAGCGTGTGGGTACTGCACAGAGCTGCGTGCATACAATGTAAACAAACCTCCAGGGACAGCTGGCATGAGCTTTCATGTGCTAACTGGACCCAAATCACACAGTTTTGTTCTGAAATGCTGATTCTTTATAGAAAATAAGTGATACCCTGCTTGCCAGGGTGGAGCTTGCTTTCCTGTGGAGTACTTTTTCCACAGGAAAGGATTTCCCTATTAGGTTTTAATTTTATAGAGAGGAGAAAACAATGTCCAGCTAACTAGGCCAAAGTTCAGATTTTATCCCTGGATTCACTAAGTGTGAGGCGTGTCCTTGTCCCATGTTCTGCCAAAAAAGTTGGAAAAAACAAACAAACACAACTTACAGACGTTTGGTGATTTTCTTCTCTTCACTGTCCTTTCTGGTGCTTGGGCTGCTGCCACAGGATTTTTTTTCCAATTTTTGAGTTTGGTCCTTTGTCTGTGAGATGATCCCACTGGCAAGAGAAGTGGATTTTTTTTGTGTGTGTGGTTTTGTGCATAGCATGGTATAGCATTGCTGTCCCCAATTAGTCCTTCAGTAGGCAGCCTGGGACATGGGTGAAGGGGTGTTCCCAGGACAGGCACGGCAGCCTGGCCCACTCCTTTTACTGAATTACTCATATTTTCCTTGAATAACTACTGCATTGTAATTTTGCTTAGGCTATGCTGTGATGAGAACACTAAAAAAAGTAATGAGCTGACTTTTCAGTGAAGGAAAAATGGCAAACCGTAACACAAGTGAAAGGGAAGTGTAGTTACACACTGGGTTTGTTTAAGAGTCCAAAGACAAAAACAGGATGCAGACACAAATAGTGACGTTCTGCTTGGGTGGATCCATGGTACCTTCAGCGCAGCCACGGAGGCTCAGGCCACGCAGCTGGGAACAGAAGGGAGATTCCCAGCTTTCCCTGCAAGGCAGGTGAGTGTTCCTCTTTCCATCCTATAGAGCAGAAAAGAAAGGCTTTGCCTGAGCTGTAGATTTTGTCAGGCTGCTGTCGTGCTGTTATACTTTACAAGGTTGTAACCACATATTCTTCAGCTTCACCAGCTTCTCCTGCTTGGAATCAGGCTAAAATTTTACCAATTGCATATTACACTGTGTTTTCGCAGCATGCTAACTTACTACCCTGAGCTGACCTCTTCTATCTGAAGAACTGAGCGGATCAAAGCTTGTTACTGCAGTAGCTGAAGGCCGAAAGTAGCTAAGCAGCACTGGTTTCTGGCCATCAAAAATACATACATTTTAGAATACATGTTCAGATTTATCCTCTTCCCCTGCAGTTTTATGTGAATGCTTAAAGGGAATGTGGTTTTTGGCTTAACCTGTAACACTGTATGAAGAGAAAACCACATAGCACTACTTGAACCGAAAAGTAGCCTTGATGCCTTTTCTAGGTACAAAGCACCGTGACATTCACTCAAAAATGTAAAACATTCATACCGTTAATTTTTAACTTGGTGTGTAGTAAGCTGTATAACACAGCTGGGAAATCAAAGGCAAGAAGCTGTTCCAATGGTTACACTGCAAAGGTAGTCAGCTGGGACGGGGAAGTTGGTGCCTCACTGTTATGTGAGAACTGCTGCTGTGCAGACAGTTTGTAAACTGACTTTTTGGATTTAACTTTAACTTCTTAGCTTAACTTGACTCTTACAGACGAGGCAAAGGGCAGGCTTAGCAAATCTAAGAGGTTGTTGCTGAGATATCTCAACTGAAATCTTATGTGCTCAGACATTTTGTCTGGATTAAAAAGTAATTTCTTGCCCCAAAGAGCTTATAATACAGCCAGACGATGAGGGGCACAGGTGGGTGGGGAGAACAGCCTCGTAGGTGAAGCAATTTGTAGCACCAAGAGAAAGACCCTTCCTACATCCCATCCTTTGGACCACACTGATTCTCCCAGGCTGTTCCCTTTTAGAAAGACAAAGATCCTTCTCTGAAAGAACTTGTTTTGCATCATTTAAGTGTCTTACACAACTCCCTGTTGGTACTCTTTAAAAAATAAAATCTTCTCAATGATAATGAAAGGACTTAACAGTCTGCTTCCTACATTAATGCAACACTCACTCTGGGGACAAAGGAACAGTAGATAAGCTAGCATACCCCCGTCTGTACCCAACAGGTGACAATAGATAAGCTAGCATACCCCCATCTGTACCCAACAGGCACGTTGGAGGAGGAAGGAAATTTTGACTAAAGTGAGATGGAAATCCCCATGATCTTCTGGTATGTGGCTTTAGACAAGAATAACACGTGTGCAACTGCCGTAACTATGTAGGTTAATTTGTGTGCATGAGAATCCAGCTTGTGTGTGGAGTTGCAGTAACCGTATGTGGGCTTTCAGTGGGACAACCACCAGAGCAGGCGGCTAAATGCAAAGACTAAGAGGGAGTTTGGTTTTAAAAATACGTTGCATAGATACTTCACTGTTCCCCCATATTTCTTTGCTCATTTGTAGGCTTTTAGGAGCACAGATGTATCTTACGTGTTTGCACAGTGCCCAGCCCAAATTAGATGCTCAAACCTGCAATACTTTGATTTGATAAGCTCCCCAGACAATGTTGTTAGTTCTTTGCATGCTGTACCTTTTATAGCACTGTAGCTCCTCTTGCACCACTAGAAGCTGAGCTTTCAGCTGGTTACGCTCCTGCAGCACTTCTCGCAGCTCTTGTAACGTGAACCGAGGGCGATTTGGATCCGTGAGGTCTATTACCATTTTGTCTGGTCCAAGGTTGAGCTGTAAAATAAAGGGGTGAACGTGATCTTGTAACCTTTCAAAAACTGGGCACTCCTAAAGTAAAGTCTCAGAATTTTATAAATCATAGTAACTCTTAGTATCTGTTTTTCACAATCCTGACTTTTTTCAAGCAGTTATTGTTTTTCATATTTTCTGTCTTCCCAAACCAAGTAGGGGGCCTACCTGTGAGGCTCTGACCACATCTAAAACCAGCCTGTTCCAAAGAGTTTGCGATCTCATTTGCCAGGAAGCTGAAAATGAAAGCAACTTTTCTGGTGGTGAGAGAGGCTGAGAAACCTATGATCACACCAAAACGCTGTAGCAGAGAGAACAGAATTCTGCTTTCTTAAGGCCTTTTTATTAATGTCTTTTTTTTTTTTTTTTTTAGTCACATTCATCAGCTTCCTTGTGCAGAGCACGAAAGCTTTATTGTACGATAAATGGCAAAGTGTCTGCATGGGACAGACTGGTGCTGAGAGCTGTACAACCGTGGATTTGTACTCTGAAAACCTGTAGCTGCGTGTTTAAACTTCTGTGGGCTCTACACGTAAACCTGCAGCGAGGGATCCTCAGCGGGGGATCATGGCCCCTCCGAGACCCCTTGGGCTGCGACAAGAGCCTGCTGACGGCGACAAAGGTACCCTCCAACCCCTCTGGCGTTAACGTGGGTTTCCTGACAGGCGTGTGGCGGCTCCCAGGGCCTGTCCCGGGGGCAGGGACCCCCGCAGCTCCCTGGCAGCCCCCAACCCCCGCCGGGGTCCCGCACCCACCTGCCGGGCGCTGTCCGGGGCTCCCTCTCCCCTCAGCGCCTCCACCTCCTTCCTCAGGCGGTCCCGCTCCAGCCGCAGCCGCTCCTCGGCCAGGCTGCCGCCGCTCACCAGCGCTTCCAGCATCTCCAGCACCCTGACGATGCTGAACTGCAGCCGGGCCGCGGCGGCGGACGCCCGGGGGCCGGCGCTGAGCTGCAGCAGGTCCCGACCCACCACGGAGGAGATGTCGTACACGTCCTCAGCCGTCAGCTGGAAGGGGCTCTTCTCCAGCGCGCTCTCCGCGCCGCCGCCATCCTCCTCCTCTTCCTCATCTTCCTCCTCCTCCTCCTCCTCCTGCCGGCCGTGCTGCATGCCCGCCGCTGCCTCCCTTCCCCGGGGCGGGCCGGCCGGGCGGAGCGCCCCCCCCCGCCGCCCTCCTTCCTCCTTCCCGCGGGGGTTTCCATGGCGGAGCCCGCTCCTCGCCCTGCCCCTTCCCCTCAGCGCTCGCCTCAGCTCGGGGGCGGGCTCGGGGGAGGCGGCCGCTGCTCCTCGCCTCCTCCTCCCGCCCGTGGGGCCGCGCCGTGAGGAGAGGTGAGGGGAAGGGAAGGGAAAAGAAGGGGCCGGGGGGAGCCCTCAGGTCGGGGGGCTCCGTCCCGCCGAGCCCCGGGGCCCTCAGCGCCCGCCCGGCCCGGCTGCAGCGGGGCAGCGCCGGCCGCAGGCTCCGGGAGGCTCCGGGAGCCGCGAGAGGGCCCCGCTGGGCCCCGGGCTGGCTTTGGAGGCTTTTTTTTTAAATTTATTTCTCAGGATTGTTGTATTCTGGGAAGAGGTTTTCAGCGTAACGCCGTGGGAGGTGGCCGGCACCACCCCGTGAAGGGTTTCGCAGCGTTTTATAAATGTTTGTTCGTGCTCACGCGAGCTGATAGCTGCTGTGGCGGCAGAACGCTGCTGCTGAACAGGCTGGGCCTCAGCACATGCCCACACCAGGAGTGTACGTAACGCTGTGGTGTCCTGCTGAAAAATTAGGATCTAACAGCAGTGACATGACCAGTTTGTCATACTTTCGGGGATTCTTGGATGAAAAATGCTGTACGGCAGTGCTAGAAGTGCTTCTCACACTACCTGCTTCTGTTTATAAAATGTCAGCAGTGACCTGTGAGTATGTGTAATGTTTTTCTTTTTCTTTTTTTTTTCCTCTAGACAATGAATGACTGGGCCCCCATAGCAAAGGAGTATGACCCCCTCAAAGCAGGGAGCATCGATGGCACGGATGAAGAGCCCCATGACCGTGCCATATGGAGGGCTATGCTGGCACGTTACGTACCCAACAAAGGAGTTACGGGAGATCCTCACCTCACCCTGTTTGTAGCAAGGCTCAATCTTCAGACAACAGAGGAGAAATTAAAGGAGGTCTTTTCCCGGTACGGAGACATCAGAAAGATCCGTCTGGTTCGAGACTTGGTCACAGGATTTTCCAAGGGTTATGCGTTTATTGAGTACAAAGAAGAACGTGCTCTGTTGAAGGCCCACAGAGATGCCAACAGGCTGGTTATCGATCAACACGAGATCTTTGTGGACTTTGAACTGGAAAGAACTCTTAAGGGATGGATTCCTCGGAGGCTTGGAGGTGGGTTTGGAGGCAAAAAAGAATCCGGGCAGCTACGATTCGGAGGACGGGACAGACCTTTCCGAAAGCCCATCAATTTGCCAAACGTGAAAAATGACTTCTATGGAGAAGGCTCAGCAGAGAAAAGAAACTGGTCTCGAGAGGGAACAAGGGACTGGAGAACAAGGGACCGAGACCATGAAAGGAGCAGAGAAAAGAGATGGCCAGAAAGGGAGCGGTCATGGGCTTGGGGTGAAAGTGAGAGAGAGAGGGACTCCAAAGAGGAGAGGAGCAGGGGAAGAGACAGGAAGGACAGAGACAGGAAAGACAGAGAGAGAGACCGGAGCAGAGAGAGAGATACCAAGAAGCAAAGAGATGATGATAAGCATCGATAGCTGACAGCACCTCGTCTTATGGGAACGATGGGAAGTTTGGGTATGGTGACTACTTTTATCCTCCCCTTCAATAGTGTGAGCCAAGTCCTACTGCCCTTAGTGCTGCCCGGGACCTGCCTCTGCTGTCCTGGTAAATGAACTGGCGTGGAGGAGGTGATGCAGCAGGTTCCTGTCTCCGCAGTCTCTTGATAAAGCTGCTGCACCTTCTGGAGGACATGGACATGATTCAGTTGCAGATGTCACCATCAGCTTGGGGCTGTGCGCTGCGTTCCCTGAACCAGCAGTGGTCATGTTACTGTCTTGTGCCTATGACTTCCACCTGCTAGCAGCTCTCTGTAGTTTGGTTCCTAGTGCAGTTACGATACCTTTTGTTGAATTGTTCTTCAGAGAAATTAAACTTTTCTATTAATATTTTGAAGTGGTAAATGCTATAAGAAACTCACTACATGTACTGGCACCCCACTGAAATTGAGTACACACCTCATTTGATACTCAGCTTGCTGCTTGGATTAGTGTTCGTAAGAGAGCTCCATATTTAATTCTTTATGTGTCAGATGTTCACACTCATTTTGTGAGACAGATGCCCTTTATGAAGTCACTTGTGAAGGAATAGAAATGAAACAATAGCAGCAAACTAAGCTTTTGAAAAATGTGGCCTAAACCAGACGCTGAAGGGAAGTGACTTTATTTTCTTGAAGATACTGGGACAGGTGAGATCCTTTGTAATACTCCATCCTTAACTAGTTCTGTAAGGTATGAGAAGCATGTAATAAGAAATTTATTTTTAACGTCACGGGAGGGTGTAATTCCCTTTATTAGAGGAATGCACACCACACAGGAGTAAGCAGGTCAGAAAACATCCCCAGTCATTATGTGAGCGGTCACTGAAGGACGGTGTCATGGCTCGATGCTGTGGTTGCAGCTGCATCCAGCTCTCCTTTCCTCCTCTCTGCAAGTGAAGTCCTATCTGCGCAGGGTTTAAATCTTGTTCTGGCAACTGGGCTTGCTGCTGGTTCTAGCTGAATTGGGGAAACCAGAGGGCAAAGCCCCCTCTATTTTCTGTCAGGATGTGTGTACAGGATGTGTATCCAGACGTGCATCTTCCACTGAGGAGCTTACAGTGCTCCTCAGTGAAACGGAAAGGATCTGTGGTGTTCTTTGTCATCATCAGCAACTCCTAAATATGTGCTAATATATTTTAAATCATATTTTTGGCAGTTTTTGAATGGCAGTATCCTAAACCTTGCTCGGTTGGAGGCTCTATTTCCATTTATAAGCCTTTTTCAGGGGAGAGAAGACAGACCTGTACACTGCATCCCCAAAACAGGCAGTATTAGACTTCCACAAAGAAAAAGGACACAAGTCTTGCAGAAATACTAGTTTTTCAGAAATATTTATTAAACCGTTAAAATTATTTACTGCCCAACCAAAACAAAACCAAAAAAAACTTCAGTGATCCTGCACTTTGGAGACAGGATTGTGATGTCCCATACCTGACAACATCCCGGCCCCTTTTTTAAAAGCAGATTTTAGTTAATATTGAGAAACTACACGACAGATCTTCAACTCTTTACATACTCATCCCTATGTGCCATCTTCTCAGATGACGCTTGGTGTGTATAAACTCAGCGCTTCTAACGTGAGAAGGAGGAGCGAGGTGGTTAATACTAGCAGGTCAGGAGTGACTAATTAGATTTTTGAGGTAATGGGCTAGAGATGAACGGGGAAGGTTGTACTGCTTAGTGCCATTGTTCAAAATTGGCTGCAGATTCGACCCAACAATAGCGCACTGGGCTCTAGCGTATGGGACTAGCTGTACGTGCACTAGGCCAGGAGAGTTTTTAATACATGAGCTTAGATGCTGGGGGAAAACAGTTCAGCCTGGGGGTTTCTATTATCCCAGCTCAGTGCTCTTAGCTGATTTGAAAGCAATGTGCTTATCCAGGCTGGGAATCTGCTGCATTCTTGCATTGTTTCTGATCACTGCATCTCTTCTGAATGTGTCAAATGACTGTAAACTACGCTAGGGAGAGACAGGAATCATTCACAATTTATTTAACTGCCTGATACAACTGTAGTGTGCTTTTTATTCCTCCGCCCCCGTGCGGAAGTGAAGTCAGGGCGTTAGCAACTTAAGCGTTACAGTAAGACTTCCCCCATGTCAGAACTGACTCTCATGGCAGGGGAGAAGGGCTGCTCTTTTATGGATACAGCTTTCTGGAAGCATAAAACTCATGATGTGTTACCAAAACGTAACCAGGCAAAATTATCTCTGCCTAATATTAGCATCAGATGCTAGTGTCACTATTTCAAGTGGAAATGCCTTCCGTGTAAGGCCACGTTTCCCCCTCCTGCCCCGAACGGCAATGATGCCTGGCAGGCACAGTAAACACTTCTCTACCTAAGACCCGCTGAGGGTCTGTGTTCAAACATAGCAGTTACAGGCGGGAGCAGAGCAGCGTTCAGCCCACCGCGGCAACAAAATGGTTCCCTGGCACAGCTTCCCAACAAGTGAACCGTTTGCTGCCCATACACATTTAGGAAGCCGGTTGTGGATCATCCTGGACTAAAAACAACTGCCCTGCACTCAGCACCGGGCTCTTCACAGAGCAGATGCAGTTGCTGCACTGCCACCAGCAGCCCCCAGCGCTAAGCAACACGTGCACAAGTTGCCCGCAGCCTTGCTGTAACTTGAGAAACTCCTCTCCAGCAGTGCTCTGCTTCAGCACAGGCTCTCCTGGCAGGCAGCAACGTTCACAGGTGACCTCCTCACCACCTCCCTCGTGAGGAGCAGCCAGTGGGTGCATTTGCTCTCTCCCACCGGGGCAGAGCCTGGTGAGGTGCAGAGCCAGGGTGCCACACGCAGCAGTTACGCTGCACGGAGCTTTAGTGTTAAGTGTTTTTTTTGTAAGCACAACCTCAGGCGGTCCCAAGGGTCTCACACTTAATTACAAAGCAGATCTAAAACCCACCTCCTGGCAGTTCAGCCGTGTTCACATGCGGGGCTTTAGGGGGCAAATTAAGGCCCCTGTGATTGTGGGTTACCCAAACGTCAATCAACAGCAGCAGAGCAATCTGCATATGCAGAATTTGCCCATTCTGCCACCCAAAATAGTGTTCAGACTAGTCAGAAAAAAGGTTTTGAGTTGGGGTCATCTCTAAGTCAGTTAAAATAGCTCGTGTCAGCTACTTGAGGATGTCTTTTACTCTAAGTTAGGCAGTCTTCTCTAGGCAGAAAAGTGGAGTCTGACTTAAATCTAAACCTGGCTGTGGGAAGGGAACCTAACTCCTTTACAGCAACTGTCTGCTACTCTAGGGGGGAAGTCCCTGGTAAGAAAAAAAATAAGTGTTAGAATTCCTCATAGTAAGCAATTTGTTTTCCATTAATACTGCAGAACTCATGGCAAAATGCAAGGCACGCTCACCTCGTACATTGGTTTCTTCATGCTTTAGGCACTATAAGCAGCAAGGGAAATGTATACACTCACTATCCCTCTCAAGGCTACTCCAGTTTATCGATTTGTATCAGGTGAATTTCCAGGTGGTTACTCTGCAAAATGCAGGTGCCAGCTGAATGTAACAGGACAGAGCAGTGCTAAGACCTGCCACGGAGAACGGCCAGCTGCGGTGTTTTCCTCTTGAAAAAAATCCTAGCAAGTTAAGAAAAAGCAAACAACCCAAAAATTTAACAAACAGGGTAACGGAGTCTTTGCCAATAGATATTGTACACTGCAAACAAACTTCTATTAATGGCACAGGTCCTTTTTTTTGGTTTAGAGAAGCTCGTGTTACTGTAGTTAATGCGTGAACAAGAACGTAGACTTGTTATTCAGCACGAAACAAGTCATCTAGAAGCTTCAACGTCCCAGGGCATCGATGACTGTTACTGCAAAGCTTGGACTCTGTTTTCAACAGTCACCAAGTGAACAGTGCGGGATCCCTTTGGAGGAGTACAGCTGAAACACAACCACCGAGGTGTGCAAGGCAAATAAAAACGACGAGCTGCCAGATTTGTTCACAGAAGCTTCTTGTTACTAGACTGTCGAGATCTACTGCAGGAAGCTGACCACCTCAGGGTTTTAGTCACAGGTGCTGCAGGGCTTCTTGTCCTTGTTCGGTGTAGGTGTCATCTCTATTTGAATTTGACCATTCGCCAAAAGTATCCTGGAAGTGGACATTTTTCTGTGATGCCTGCATACGTCTCTTATCACGAGAGAAGAAACTAAACCTTCCGGGTAGGAAGGAGGAGGAAGGGAGGGGAGGGAAAAGAAAGAAGACTGTTTACCGTCTTGGAAACACTTCAAACCCCCGACACGATACACAGCGCAAAAAAACACAGAGCAAAAAAATCCATTTGCATCTGCAAAAACTAAGGCAGTGAAGCCTGGTGGGAGTGCATGTCAAAATGTTATTAGAGATGAAGTCATTGCAATCTCAAGCAGCTTTGCTACGGAAGCTTCACATAAGCTCTAAATGCTGTTGACTCTGCGAGGTGCAGTTATTGTTTTAGGTGTATAACCCGCCCCTTCCCCAGCCCTGAGATACAAAAGCAACAAAATACAACACGTTAGTTTCTCAGCATAAGTAAAGTGGTATCTTTAGCATTAAATCTGTATAATTTACCATGAAGCAGAAATAAAGAGTATTTTTAGGGGTGCCAGCAGGGAAATTCTTAAGATAAAAGAAGTGAGCCTCCACAATTTTTTTTCCAAGTGAACAGATTTTGATACATAGACTAGATTCCTGCAAAAATAATTGAACAAATGCACATGGGCTCTCAAGAGTTTGCAGGATGAAGGCTCTGAACAAATGCACACAAGTGTGCACGTCATTTCCTGTCACACAGCTTGGGTGCTCTAAGATAATGACGTACGTGAACCAACAGCCATTAAATACAACGACATATTGCCAGCTGACAACACAGCTAAAAAATAGTCGGAAAAACCCTTAGTGTCATTCTCATTTGTATGGCGTGAAGTTACTTGATTAAGCAAAGTCAATATTCACAATGAGTTCAGTACAAGAGCTGTTAGTGCAGTGTTTAAGTCTGCTGAGAAATGCAAAAGTTTTGGTTCCAGCTGCCGAGGGTTCGATTTGGCTGCATGCCCTTTTGCCCTCACTGGTGCACTTTAGGGGGAAGCACTGTTTTGCTTGCACAGGACCACGCACAACGCGGTGCTGATCCAGGACAGGAACTGCTAAATGCTTCTACAGTAAGAGATTACACAAATATAAGCGCAGCTCTTACAGCAGATGGACTATTTGCCAGGGCATAAACCTGGCCCTATGTCTATACCCCACTGTCATCAGCATTCCTCCTGTGCCCGCGCACCCTTCAGCCTCCGCTCAGTACCACGATCCCAACCATCCCAGCTGTCTCGTGCAAAACAGGGCATTCTGCCTCTGATGTCACATAGGAGGCTGAATTTGAGCATCAGGTGAGGCTTAAGGCAGCTTTCCCACAAAGACATCCCATCATATGTGCAGGTAAGGACACTGATAATTATTTATAAGCTGTTCTTGACTAGAAAGTGATATAAAAGGCTACACAGGTGCACTGCAAGGTAACGGATGTTGCTAGCAGGACCTGAACTTTTGCATTTCCTGGCTTCAAATTGCAGCCTTAACAGTGAAATAAGTCTTTTGCACTTAATTAGTCTCGTACTTTTCTACCACTTCCATCACAGGAGCTGAAATTCACACACACATGCTCTATCTTTTCAGGGCCAGGTCCAATTCCAGCTGACACGTGATGTGTGCAGTCACTAGGGCTTTCTGCTGGGCACCTTCAGTCCTGCGTGGTCAGGCCAAGCACCCCAAAGTCCACGCAGAGGACTGCTCTATTTATGCAGTAAGTTTCAAATGTCAGCCTTCAGTAATTTTGTACTTTTTATCATGAAATAAGTAAGAGAAAAATGTTTTCGTAAAATCTCTACACCAAGCAGAAGGATTAGGGGGTTTTATTCCTTCTGAAACAATGAAAGTGGTTCTTACAACTTGAAAATGTTTATGGAGGATGTTTCAAAAAAGCATATTTGTGGAGAGGAAGGGAAATCTGAATACTGTGTTGCTGCTGTAGATATAAAGACCTCTAAAGCAGCAGTTCTAATGCAAAAAGGGTTTGGTTTAACAATTATCAGCAAGCACCTCCTCCAGGGACAGCCAAGAATAGGGTGACAGAATTGATTACTGAGTGTATGCTCTATTCCAAAATACATGAGAGACAAAATCTACAGTGCGTAGAGAGAAAGAAAACATGGAAGCAACAACCTATAATTAAAACTGGAAATTACTGTAGGTATCAGCCATTACATTCTGCAAATCTAATTGATTTGTAACAAGTCATTAGAACGACATTTATTTTTTTTAAAGGCATTCGTGTGAATTATGAATAGGCTGGCTTAGTAAGCAAAATTAAGAGATTCTGGTTAAAAATGCATATTCCAACAGTTTTCTCAGGAGTAATGATTGGTTTAGCATGGTAACAGTAAGGCAAAAGGTGATCAAATGTCAATAGTTGAGGATGAGCACGGAGGACTATGACAAGTTGTGCACTGACTGGTCATTCTGATTGGCACTTTGTGCTTCTGCGATCCCACAGGCAGCCGATGAGAATGCAACCAGCAGTGCATGTTAACAGAGGGTCATGCAAAAGGAAAACATGGTACCAAACATTTAAAAAAAATTCCTACAAGGGACACAAGTCTTCTTATTGGCTGCAATGTGGGATCATCTGGAATCAATCCAGCTGCTACCATGGGCATTATGGCTGTAAAGATCCTGGTCAGGAAAGTACAGACACAGAACAGGTAAGACTAGAGCAAGGGAAAGAAAAAGCATTCCATTAAAAAGAAAAGAGGCAAACATGATACACGGGGTTACTTTGAATTATCACACAGGACATACTACAGGGAGAGGTGGATCTGCATCACCTAAGACAGCTCTTCTCAGTGAAAAACTCTCATTTAGAAAAAGCAGTCACTGAAACAGTTTAAATTGCTCTTGAATTTCTAAAAGATACCACTTTTCCGTTGTGAGGCAGCCTGCAGTCTGGGTTGGATTTCATCAGGGTATCACCACCTCTAGCAATGCAGAGCAGAGTGCACATTTTTCTTCCCAAGAAACAAACAGGCACGGACATAATGAAATGAACGATGAAGGTGTATGTTAAGAAATACAAAACAGGACTGTGCTGTGACTACCGGCTATTTGCACAAAAAACAGGGTTAGACAGGACGAGCATTACAGTTAAAAGACTTTACAAATTAACGTTTGTTAATAGTTGATAGTTTCGAGTTAAAAACCAACACCACAGCAGAAATCTTAAAATCATCTCCTGTGCAAGCTACTTGGTTAAAGGGCCTTGGTACCTCTTCCAGAAGAGCCTGCATTGTTTCACATGCAGAAAGATGCTAACTGCAGGCAGCTCGGTACTGGTTTGAGACCTTGCAACTACTCCAGCAGAAAGACTTTCTGGCTGGCTAGCAGCAAGATCATTTCTTTGTAAGGATTCAGCACTTTCACTAGGCATTGGACAATTCATGCAACTTAGAGGCTGAGAGAGCATGCCAGCTGGGTGCTCAACGCCCAGCCAGCCCCACACAAGCCTGCCAACACACCTTCATCCGTACCTGGAACACCCTCTGTTTTTCTAAGGGTTCTCCTCAGAGGTTCTCCCTTGTGCCAAATATTTTTTTGAACTGTGGACTAATGTCAATTGAAAATCAAGTTGAAATCACGAGAGACATTTCACTTGTGACCAAACGCAGCTCTCCCCAACACAGCCACCCTTAACTGCTATTCTTAAGATTCCAAATGAAAACAAACAAACATTGTTCTACCATTAGCAGTAGCTAGGACTTGTACTTTTACACATTGTGGCACACTCAGTTAGCTGCAGCAATCAGGCAGACACATCAGCTTTTGTAGGCTGCAAGAATAGGAAGAAAACGTATGGCTGTTTCAGGCATTACATCAGTGACAAACAAGCACGTATCCGTGAAGAGAAAACAAAAGGGTGTTTTCTGCTCAAAACAGAGGGAGCATTTTTAGTCCTTGTACTCTTCCTCCTCAATAAAGCCTCCTGGTTATGTTATTTCATCAAAATTCTGACATGTGATGTGGTTGAGACAAATGCAGTATGATGAGATCAGAAGCCAGTTTGCCCCAAACCTGTAAACTCTGGCAGTGAAAAAATGTGGATTACTGTGACTTCTGTTTCCTTTTCTTTATGTGGGTGCTGCACAGAAACATCCGAGCACATCTTAGATGGCACAAGCTATATATATCTAATTCCCTGAGATACTGCATGGTCAAAGAAAAAGGGACACACCACACAGGCAAGGATAAAAACTTCTCCTGAGATGACAGCATCAGTCTCTTACTTCTGTACTTCAGCTTTTTTAGTTAGGAGGAAAAGCCTGAAACAGAGGGCAAAAATAAACTACTTTCATTTATAAAAGCACTCTGCACGCAGATATCAGCCTTACGAGTTTTCCTCACGCCATTAGGGTACGCAGAGTTTGTGCGTCAGCCTGTTACAAAGGTGTCATAGGTGAGGTGCTGAGAGTGTTCGGCCTGTGACAGGGAGAAAGCAGCTCTGGAGACAGCTCACAGCAGGCCAGGAGTGCAGGTGGAGGTGTTAGAACAGGACAGGACAGACGCTACGCTTGGGTTCCTTGTTTCTCCCAGCAGTGAAATTTCCTGACTTTTTAAAGCCGACAGCTAAACCCCTGCCACCAGCCCCTTCTTAACCACTCTGAGGACTGCTTGGGTTGCAGGAGTAACCATCTACAAGCACAACGCTGACAAGACACACAGCAGAGGGGGGCAAGGAAAATAAACCCACACTTGGCAAATCCCATCCAGACAGGCTGCAAAAACACGACAAATCCGAAAACAATTACTGTCCTTCAGGTTACTTAAGTAGAAGGTTTTATCTTCCCTTACTTAATGTGAAGGCTAAGTAAGGAGAGAGCAGAAAAACTCGGGGATGGAAGATGGCAGCTAAAGACCGTAATTCCATCCCGACAGCAGGCTCAATACGCCCTTTCACTGTCCAGCAGAAGAGGACTGTTACCTTCTCTGAAAGGGGCCAAAAGAACACGTTTTCACTTTTTATTGTGCGAGTTTTCAATTATATAAATTTAACCCAGAATCTGAGAAACAGGAAGATTAGATAGGCACCTGAAAATGGGCATTGATCAAATGGCCTGACGCTCCACGGGTACTCGCTGATAAATTAACTGAGAGGAAGAAAGCAGCAAGCACCACAACTAGTTGAAGACCCAAATGTTCCTCCTGCCACGGCTCCCTGCACTGTGATGTCTGCATGCAGACGGCAGAGCCAAGGCTGACACCCAGTCAGCGTGTGCTTTGACTTACAACGTCTGGTTACGGTTTTGTGCTGCCTTTGCTTCATAAATCGAGCATGGGAACTGCAATCAACACAGACTGGGTACGCTGAAAAGAGCCACCCCCCCACAACAGGGCAAGCTTTAAAAAGTACTAAAATAAATTTAAAAGAAAAAGAAGCGTTACAGGGGAGAGATCTTGTGAGACAAAGTAATATTTCCATGTTACAGAATGAGTCCAAACTCAAAGCGTGTTTTCCAGTCATACGAGAGGAAGGGATCTCAGCAAACAAAGCAGCACAGAGGGAAGCTGGAGACTCTTGAAAATAATCAAAAGTGCCCTCCTGACTTTATGGTATTTTGGACCAGCACAGATCTTCCCATGAAACTTACTCTTACAGGGCTGCTGCTGTTATTAAACAAAATCTGGAGGTTATGGACATGGAGACAGGATGGAAGAGCTTTTTATGTTGAAACAAATGATTGTTCCAAAATCATTTCTGCAGTTAAAAAAGCTATGCTTCTGGTATCAGAAGAAAATCCAAAGACTTGCTGTGAGATTATGAGACTTAATTTGGAATAAATCTAGAAGGAAGGAGTTTCGACTTCACTTTTGGACAGCACCATTAAACACTTCACCAGGAGAGGGTGGGGTTCTTTCTAGCCAAGAAAGCTGGCATCCTCTCCAGCAGGGCAGTTGTTCAGCAAACAAAAGGTTTTGTGCTGTAACAGTCAGAATCTAAAGACTTTGATCAACAGGGAAACAAGCCCAGCAAGGTCATGGTGAAACCTTATTCTCCACACCCAACTGCCAGAGGTCTGCAGTTGGCTCTACTTGTGAACATCTTCTTTACACATCTTCTGAGCATGACCTGGGGGCCAGTGGTTTGCGACATTCCACCACCTTAGGGACTGTGCGTTAAGGAGCTGGGACTTGTGCTTGAACAGGAGCAGTGCTCCTACAAGCTTTGCATGCTGAGATTGGTGCTGACTTCAGTTCTGGGCACACAGGACAGGCTGAGTGGTGCTCTGGATAACACCACAACTATTAACACCTCCCTTTGGAGTATGACTGCATGGTGGAGACAAAAAAAATCCTCTGGGAAGATCAGGTGTCTGTCATTAAGAGCTCACTGGCTCATACAGCTATAATGAAACAAAGCAACACATGCTCTTTTGGCTAGCCTGAATTGCATACTTAGGAAAGAAACAGAATTGGAGTGGGCTTCTTGCACACATCCATCTTGCCTATGAACACAAGCACATGGAATAGTTTTATTCTGTACTGCTGTCTGCATGGAGGGAGCAAATGGTGGCACAGCAAAATCTGAGATTGGAAGCTCACCTATAAGTAGGCTGGAGTTTTGGCCAAAGCCAGCTCTTGTTTCATGACACCTATCCAACGTTCCTTTCTGAAGAAAACACTTGCAGACATTCAGGATCTCTCCCATATACGTTAGGGATGTGGCTATTAGCATTTGCAGACTATATCCAGTATGCTTAGAAAATACGCTACTTACAGTCTTTTGATTCCAGATTCAGGCTGAGTCGAGGGTTTTGATTGAATTATGGGCGGAGGTTGAGGGGTTCTAGTTTCTTCTTCTGTTTCCTCACTTGAAAGAAAGAAAAGGTAATTAATATTGTCCTCCAAGCCATGGAAGCACTTTCAGTTCTAAAATTCAATCTGAAGGTGGACTGTTCATGAAGAAAGGGTCTCCTTTCAGTATTTTCTTCCCATTTTGAAAAAAAAAAAAAAGTAGAAGAGGAATGCATGGAATGTTCTATAATATGTTCTATTATATGTTCTATTATATCCATTTTAGACCCACTATTACCCTCATTTTTTAAGTTCAATTTTTTAAAATGCTTCTAATCTTTCCAAGATTCAGGGGGAATCTGGGAGCTGGGAGTTAGGGAAGGATATAAGTTTTTCCCAGTGTTGAGAAACCAGATATAAAGCTCATTGGAGACTATTTAAGAGCACATTTATTGTTTCTAGACCTGCCCTATGGCTCCTCTGTGCATAGCATGCAACAGGAGAGAAGACCTAACCTACCTTTTGTAATATAAAAGCTCCTCTTGAAGTAGAAACACTTTAGATTTCAATTCATTCCTCTCATGAAGGACATCCCGGAGCTCCTGCAAAGTGAATCTTGGACGATTTGGATCTTTTAAGTCCATTGCCATCTTTTCCGACTCCGAGAGGCAGTCGTCATTGTTCGGTTCTGGCTAGGAAGCGAAACACAGGCTTTAAATTCACTGTGCGAATGCATTTCTGAGGAGTTTAAAATATTTATCGGTCTAATCCCCGACCTCTTTCTTTTCAGCACTATTAAATATTGTTTTAAGAGGAACAGCAGTTTTAAGAGAAAAAACACAAGTGTTTTTTATTTTATTTTTCATGTTAAAAACTGTCAGCAGGAACAGCTCAGAGATCTGATCGCTTTGTTCTTTCTTGTGCTCAGATCGACTGATGACGCACACAAGGCTGGTGATACCATGGCAGCTCTCTGAAAGACGATCTGAGCGCTGTTCTACCTCTCTTCCCTCGCTGCTCAGGGGAACCTTGCAGATGAGGATGACCTAAGTGACCTTCAGTCAAAGCCCTGTGCTCACAGGAACCTTTCCCAGAGTTGTATTTTTGGGACGACAAACACACAGCCCAATTGTTCCTAGCAGCCTAAAGACTGGGTCCAAAGTGGGCCACCACACAGGTGTAAGCTTTCTTGTGGAGAAACTCCTGTGGAATCCAGACTGCTAGAAAGCCTATTGAAAATGTAAAGCCTCATTTTTGATAAACAAGTCTGTCTAAGGAATTTATACTTTTAACAAATAGGGTAAATCAAACATCAGCCTTTTATATAAATACTGAAAAAATAGCATCGCGAAAATCGTAACAGTTCCTTCCAGTTCTCCCACAAAGAGAAAGCTCGTTTGGATGTAAATATATTAAGTGGAGATTTAAGTTCTTATTGCCTTAATGCCTTTATTTAAAAATGCAGGATTGGTATTAGCACTAGGATCTAGCTACAAAGTGGAAGAAACCTGCAGACAATACAGCAGAGCAATGTTCATCTGTCCATTTGTTTGGTTCACCCCATGAATCCAAACGCATTCCTTTACACAGATTGTACTAAATACAGATAGATGCACAAGAGGTTCAAAGGAAATTACCCAAACGCTTTTCTTCTTCACCCTCCTAGACTAGAGTCTGATCTGGCTTATACAAATAACCTTTTTTTTGCTAGATTTTGCTCAAATCAGCGAAGACCGAGGGCCAGTAGCCAATGCAAATGTACTTGCCCGAAGCCAACAAGCGATGTCCATGGCAGAGCACGCAGCTATTCGAGCTGCACGCTTGCCACTGCAATTCCTGTCTAACCATCAGCCTGGCACAGAAAGCGGGGAACGGCTCTAATTAGAAGAGGCACCATTGCCACGGAACAGATGAGTTAGAGAGAGGTGAAGAATGCATCCTTTCTCCCCAGAGACTGAAGACACTTTCACTCCTGCTGGCTTCGGGCCTAGGCTCGGTGGCCCCGTTTACAAAGCGGGGTGTCCTGGCTGAATCAGCAGCAGTGAAGTCATTCTTTCTGCTTTATTAATACACTGCTTGCCCAATTCAGCAGTGACATGTTAACAGTGGCTGTTACATTCCTGGGGGTACCAGGGCACCCCATCAGCCTTTGCCTCTGCTTCCTGATGTATGGCCCTGCCTCCTACAAGAGAATTAGATGGTTTGCTCTCTGCTGCAGTCCCTCAGGCACGTAAAATGCTGCTGTGCTTCTTCAGCGGCTTGGTACTGGAGCTCTTACCAACACAAACAGCCACACAGCTCTATACCATAGTGCTCCTTGAAGTTCTTTCATCCTGTAATATCCCTTATCCTACTTCTTACTCTAAGAGCAGCATTAGGAAAGGGAAATACAGCACATTTGCTTGAATAAGACAGAAGTAGTGTCACATGCACAAAGGAAAGTAATAGGAACCATGAAGAAGACTAAGGGGTACAGCAGAGCGGAGAAACATCCCCTTGGATTTGCATTCTTACTACTCTGATCTCAGCACCAAGCCAATTTGCAGATTTTCATTTTGCCTGTTCCAGCAAGTATTTGAGTATGCAAGCAACATTTGCTTTTCATGAACATTTGTGCTAGTAACACTTCACTGCACGAATTCTAGTGGGAAGCAAAAGCAGGAATAGGGCCAAAGTTGTTTCCTCTAAAACATGCCTTCAAATATTTATATGTTGATTCTGCAGCAATAGAGCAGCTCTGTCCCAACAATTAGATCAAAATGCCATAAGCAGTGCAAGAACCAAGTGTGCTCTCACTCATTTTCGCAGCACAAGACCCCAGCTTTCCTGTCACTTCTTGGATTAAGGAAATCCTTATTCAGTTGTGAACAATCAGTGAGGCAATGGATAGAAGCACGGTCAGGAGGAACAGAAAGCACAAGTCTCTGCAAAGCTTGTATTTTCAAGTCTCTGGACACATACTCATGGGTTGCAGTGAAATGCTGTGTTATTTGTTGGTCACAATACAGCATAGCATGGAACTGTGACTGCACTGTGTTTTGTTTCTGCCCCAAAGGCTTATAGCTATTAATTGTAAAGCCACTGTAAATGAAACCCAGAAGATACAAATAAAAAAATCATCCACAAAACACGCAACAAGCAGTTGTACCGGAGTTGCAGAAGGACGTTAAAACCGAGTTGCTCAAAACAATATTCAGAGGAAGGGGGAAAATGCCATTCTTCTCCAGACGCAGAGCCACAGCTACCAAGCTACAAACGCACAGCACAACTTTGGTCTGGACGTGGTAATGGCTGCGTCTCATGCATGGTTTAGACAGGAACCATTCTAACCGCAGGGCTCCTCAGCAGTCACAGACCCAGAATGACCATCACGAGCATCATAAGATTCATCTCCCTGAAATGACTGAATGCCAGAAGCCGGACTAACGTTCAGGCCTGTTCGTCCCACTGCAGACCAAGATGTGAGACAAATCTGGTGTTTGTAAAGACTCCGCAGAGACTTTTGTAAAGAGTGTTTGTAAAGACTCTTGGAGACGCTGTTCCTAGTCAAGTCACCGGCACAACCTAGGCTTGCCTGCGCACACAGCCAGGGAGAGCTTTAGCAGGGTGACAGCAGCCAGCCCACCCTTCACCCTTTGTTTTTCATTCTTTACGTTATGTCCAGAGGCCTGAAGAGGACAGGTAGCATTTTAAGATTATGAAACAGAGCAGAGATTTCAGGCAGAGCAGGCATATTCCACTGCATGTGAGCGTTCTGCCCTCAGGCACTGTCTGCCTGCAGAGTTCTGCATTGCCTCTGGGACCCCTTCCGACACAATTTCTTTTCTCCTGCGGTTCTCACGCCACCACTGTCATAGTGCTGTGCACCTTCAGGACCTGTTGGGGCTTGCAGATTTGCACGCTCAACCACCACTGCTCCTGATGCACATCGATCACATTTAGCCAAAGAAGAGGTGCTTGATACAAAGACTGAGGATCTGTAAAAGGCTGATTTTAAAAGTGATTTATACTGCCTCTTACCTTTATTTCCTCCCCATTTTGGTTGTCCTCACCCTGCAGTTTTTCCCTCAGTTTCCCCAGCTCTGCTCGTAGGCTGCCCATCTCCTGCTCCTTGGTTTGCAGATATGCTTCTAACTCCACCTTCTGCTCGATCAGCGCCTTTCCCTGAGCCTCAACAACAGTGATCCGGTGCCGCAGGTCGTGGTTAATTTTCATTAACCTGTTCTGTTGCTGCTGAAGCTGCAAATGTAGAAGGTCAGTAGAAGTTTAGTATCCATTCAGCCATCAGCCATAATGGCCAAGTCACAAATATTACGTTAAAGACCAAGTACTGAGTTCCTGTTAAATCTGATCTGGAAAATTCTCCTCACCCCCTCATTCATTTTTTAATCTCTTATCATCTAACACCGTTGCAGGCACCAAAGCTTCTCTAAGTGCTTTCTAGAGTAAAAAAAGAGGTACTTTCCCCAAAGCACAAGGATTCTCCAGCTAAAACCAAATCCATCGCTTCCAATATAATGTTTCAAAAAAGCAAAATTCAAGGACAGGGTGGGTTACAGGATTCTGAATCACATCTTAAACCCAGAGCAGAAAAGAGAAAGACAAGGCAGAGAAATCCTTACTATTCAATTTGTAAGCACTTTCCTTTGAGCCTGTAGGTGAGGATGGGAAGCGAAATACATGTAAGGAGGTCATAACACAGAAAGAACCACGACATCAAGTGATCACCAAGGTCACGATGGAGTCTGTGACTCACTTAAGACTAAATAAACTCTTTTATCTTAAATCTTTTGTGCACTCCCCATCCCCTCGGGGACCTTCTGTTCGTTGCTGGCAAATGTTAAGTGACCCAGGCTGGGCTCAGGCCCCTTCCTCCCTCCCTCCTTCCCCTTCTGTGTGCACAGAGGTAATCCACATCGCATCCCCGGCGTGCGAGTGCATGAGTGGAGTCCCTGCTGCCAAACTCTGTGGACAGTGTATAAAAAATACGTAGTACCTGCTCACCCAAAGCAGGGGTGGATGGGAGGGTTGAGGCATGGGGGTGCTGAGGGAGACTGCACTGCCAAAGCAGAGATTCGTGAAGCCAGAGCAAGTTACCTGTCCTGCTTCCATGAAAGGAGGGAGGTGTCAGGTCTTCAAGGAAACAAACAAAACAACAACCTGTCCTTCTTCCTCCTTCCTCCCTTGTCACACTGGTTTCCAGTCACGTTCTGAGTGTGCCTGGTCCCTCCAAATGCAGCAGAGGGCGTGTGCCTGCACTGCCTGCCTAATCATTTGGGGCATTCCACAGTTATGCTGGACACGTCAGTTTCTGGACTGATAATCTGACATTGCTTAAAAATTCCACGTTAACTTACATTTGAAAGAAGGCTACAGAAGCATGGGTGAGAAGGAAGGGAAATAGGAAGAGCAAGAGCCACTTACAGCCTCCACATCCTCATTTTTAAGTCCGAGTTCCCGGTCCTTTGCCCTGATTTCATCCCTCTGTTTATCTACGACTTCCTTCAGCTTCTTCATGACTTGCCGCTCTCTCTCCGACATTCCTGGTTAAAAAAAGGAACACAGAAAACAAACTAAGGACAAGCAGGAGCTGCTGAGACTGAGAACAATAACAGTGAGAAATATTTGGATAAAGACTCTGCAAGGTGCCTGCTGGTGGAATTAAAGAGAAGCTGCTGGGAGGCGCTTTGAAGGTTACTCTGAGGGCAGCAGGGAACACAGATGACAAAGTCCGCTCCACAAAGCCTCTGCACAGAACCTCCTTGCAAAAGGAACCAACAATCCTCAGAAACATTTACGACAGCGGAGTGACACTGCTGTATCTGCTGCCTCTGTGGTTTTACATCAGTGTTCACATCATGGCCCTTGGAGCTGGTTCATTTGTGTGACAAGCTATAGAAGCAGCTGGCCAAGACCTTAAATTGTAAAAAAAAAAAAAAAAAAAAAAAAAAAAAAAAAAAAAAAAAAAGAGATCGTTTGGACCCTTAGCAAGATCTGAACAACATTTCACTATTGTGGACTGCATCTAGATCTAGAACAGCTGAGGTGCACTGGACTGTTTTTGTATCGAAACCCAGCTTTGTACTGGGTGAGACAGAGACGAGAGGGGAGCTTCCAGAGGGTACCTCCACCCCAAATCCAGACATTCAGCCTGAATTATGGTCGCTTATTTTGTCTGCATGTCTTGCAACCTGTTCCCCATCCTACTGTATGATAATTCATCTTCAGGGTACTTGTACTTCAGAGAAAAGTACCACGGGGCCTGTCACTTTGGAAAGATGTTTGGAACATCGCCAGGATTCCAACATTGAGCCTGTTTGAAGATGACTAAAGGATTAGCTTAACCTGAAGTCTGACCAGGGAATCATGAAGAAATGTCATGAATCACAAAACAGAAAGCGTTATTCCATAAGCCGCTATTACAGAGATGATCAAGAACTCCTGGACTACAGCGATGGGCTCTTCAGAGCCCAGACAGATTTACCACAGACCAGAAGATTTACCGTGTTAAGATGATAAATCTATATAAATCTATTGCCCTAACTTTTTCTTGTCATTGTACAGAGATGTGCAGTCTGATGATCCTGAACTGTCACGTAAAATCACCTTGCACAACACCCCAATAGCTTGAGGACGAGAGGCAGCGACCAGGGCAGCGTGTGGCTGCTTGTCTGTTACCTCTGGCAAAGCACTTAAGTTACCTGGGTCCTCGGCTTCCTCCACCCATGAAAGCAAGTAGTGATAATTCACTCAGCTCCCTGGGATGGCTGGAAAGCTACTTCCTTCTGTATTAAGGCAGTTCCCACACGAAACCCACTGCACGCACATCCAGTGGAGCCAGCTGCTCAAGTCTCTACCTTCTGACATGAGCTCTGACTCCTGCTTATGTTCTTCCTTCATCAGAGAAATCCAAAATTGCTCCCATAAGACGGCGTATGTTGCATGCCTTTAGGGACTCCAGCTTACAGAGCTTAGGAACAGTAGCTTACAGCTACATTTGAACTGGTGGATAATACAACGGAGCAAGACAGACCTGAGAGAGACAAAGGGAGCAGTAACTCTGGTGGGTGTGCACTTCTGCAGCAGCTGGGGGTTCCCATGTGGGTGTACAAAGTGCATCACTGCAAACAAGGAGAAGAGCAGCTCCAGTCCCTCATTAAAAAAGCACCTGGAATGTCCCAGAGCAAAGACCGGGTAACTGCTCTGCTGGGAAAAGGACGGGGGAACAAGGCTGGCTGGGAAGCTAGTTCAGAGGACGTGTTCCCATCAAAGCCCAGAAATCAGCTGAGTGACGACGTGGTGTTCATGTTCTCATATTACGTTCTCATCTTTTTAAGTTCTGTGATAAGTCTTCCTGCTCTGTTTCGGGAGCCTGGTCCTCTTTGTGTTGCAGGTTCTAGTGTTTTGCAGGATACTTTTCATTCTTCACTGCAACAGTGGCTCACACCCACTCGGGAGGACAAGTAGACGCTGACATACGCTGCCACTTGCTCTCCTAAAAGATCCACGCTCCTATCACAACACAGGGCTGGAGGGCTAGAAGCCTGTACCCAGCTCTGACACCTCTCTGATCCCTAAACCTCTGACTTAGTTTCCTGACTTGCAGGGACATAGGAAAAGACAGGAGAACCTTGTTAACATCTGAAGGGAGCTGTGTAGGAGAAAGAACAACCAACCAACCAACCAACCAACACACAACCAACCAACAACCAAAGAGCCAGACAAGGACCCTTGCACCAGCCAGCACAACAGAGCACTGGAACCTTCCCACAACTTGTTCTTGTTTACTTGCAGTTCTTGACCACCGCTGTATCTGCAAAACCCTGCTGCAGGCTCTTGGATCCACCCCTTCCCAGCCACTCTCAGGGCTGGGGCCTAAAACATCAGCTGTACCAAAACAAAACAAAACTCCAAAACTTTGCCTTAGGGTACGGAGGAACTGCAGTGAGACTGACCAGCAGTTTTACCCCGGTAGGAGCTAAGAATAGTGAGTGCAGCTATATTCATTAGTATTTGTGCAAAGCTTTGAGATTTCTAGAGAGCAGATGCTATTTAAAGAATAAAGTACCATTTCAGTGCTGACTGCTTTTCCTCCCACTGTACTCAATTTTCTCTATAACATTTGGTGAGCATCAAAGACTCAATTGTGTGCGCGGATCACTACATTATCCTCTTTATTTCAGGAGGAGAGGAAAGGAAAGGTGGGAAGTGTTTTGAAACAGTCACATCTTCTTCCATTTCCCCGGCACTAGGGAAGAGGAGAAGGAAATCACTAAGTGTCCTAAATGTAAAGTAATTATCTCTAAATGACTCAAACTCTAATATCTGCAACATCTTAAAGGGCACACCCAGCTGGCTTCTACAGGCACATCCTATGAATTCAGAGCTTCCTGTGAATTGCTGCGATCACAACAGTGTTCTAAGGAGCAAGAGAAAGGAAAGCATTTTTAAAAAGAAAAGAAAAGAGAGGGAAAAAGACCATCCTTTATGTTCATGCTTGGGAACCTGTTTACTGTTGAGTTTATCCGTCTGTTGCAAGAAGCCAAAGCGTGGTCAGGGTCTGTGGCACTTCCTAAACATTCAGAAGAGAAATTTGCCTTCACTTTGGAAAGGGAACGGCAGGCTGCTCAGCAGCCGAGCCCGAGAGGTTTACACGATGGTCGGCATCCCGCTGCTGGTCTGTATTACCATCGCCAGCCCGAGACGGCAGCTCCTCTCGCAGCAGAGACGCAGCAGCCTGCTTGTCCTGTTTGACACATGGGTCAAGTTTGCTCGTGGCATTTCACTAGGATATTCTGATCAGTCAGCACCAGCAAATAAGCGCTCAGTTCGAGCTCAGGGAGGAGGAGTATTAATGGAGGTTGCAGATTCATCTTTAACCTCTCCTACGTATTTTGTATTCTGCCACATGGACCCTTTCATACAAACACTGCTCGGCTCAGACTCTCAGAGAGCGCATGCTCCTCCTATTTATATAGGATTGTTTGCCTTTCTCACAAACACCTTCATTATGCTAAAGCAAGGCTCTGTGAACTATAATACGACTATTAATTGGCAAGATTGAATCTCAAAGCCTTAGCACACCCAGATCGCTGGCCTCTGTTACCCGTACTAAAAACAACTCCTTTAACTAACTGTCTGGTGAGCAGGCAGCAAGCTGCTAATCCCAGGAGAGTTAGCCACTAAAGGAAGACATGAGCACACCACCAAATCATGCTGAGATACGACTGGAGTCTGGGCAAAGTTAGTCTAGCCAACAAAGCATTTAGCTTGAAAACCTGCCTCTGTAGAGTCTGCCTGTACCGGATCAAATGATGGAGAGGGGAAAAAAGCAGCATGACTGCTTTTTGACGTTATCCAAAAAATTGGGCTTGTTATAACAGGTCCCACTAACAAGCTGAGGTTACTGTAAGTGAGGTTGATTTGACTTAAACTGATAATTTCAGCTAATGAATATCAGTGATCCCAGAATCTCATCTCTGGAATGGGTTTTGTTTGTTTTGTTATACTTGCGTAGACACAGTAAAAATAACATGAAAAGCATGTGTGGCATTTGCTTGGCTAGCCGAATGTAAAGAGTATGGCTATATTTAAATACAAGCACATGAGCTGCAGCGAGCTAGATACCCACTGGAAAAAAAGATGAAAAAACAAAGGGGAAAATGGTTCTTTATAAGAACATGTCAGTCTTTGTGGCCTGTGACACATCACTGCCATTCTGACACTTTCCACAGAGTTTGTAGGCTGGCATAAAGCTACTTCTTAGAGATTAATTGACTACTAAATTGAAGGAGCTGCATTTGTTTTAGAAAAGTGGAAATCTTTAAAAGTTTTAATAATTTTTGCTTTGAATTGTGGAGCAAATAGACATCTGCTCCTCTGCCCCCACTCTTCGGAAAGAGCTATTTGCTGAGCTGTGGGTAAGAGCTGAGGACAGCAGCTGTTTCAGTCGCTGCAGCAAAATCTACCTGCAGTTGCCAGTCAGAATCTTTTGTCTTGAAATTCATTCTGCCTCCAGAAAGAAGGTGCTCATGAATTAATCAGTTATTTCAGCTCTTCAGGATTCACCCACTTCCTGGTTTATAAATCTCTTCACCTACTCTAAATTGGATGGAAGCGTCCTGAACAGGTGAGAGAATCCTAAAGGGAAGTAAACCAAGTACAATCAGTCTCTCAACATATTTTTCTAGCGTATCTCTGCATGACGGACGGATGTAATTCAGACAAATCTTGATTTGTTGCTTTACAAACAATTATCCTGGGTAGATTGACAGTTACACTTATTTTTGTGCATAACGGTGTGAAATTGCTGGATGGATTATTTTTTGTGTTAGAAAACGTAAGGAGGGATTAAGAATGTTTTTAAAAAATGCTAGCTAAAAAGAAGAAGAAAAAAAAAAGCAATAGACCAAAAAATGATGCTAAACTACTTTCAGAGATGCTTCTCAGCCAAACAGAAAGCTGTTCAGGCTTCTCTTTTCCTCCTGCCCCCACCTCTTATGCCTCCAGTGTAATCATGTGTTCAGAAATTTTCAATTCAGAAAAAAAACTGCATTAGTCTATAGGAAAAAAAAGCCAGAATATCCAGTCAAAATATTTTGGTAACGTATTGCTTTTATAACAAAAGCAAGTACTGAATTTGAAATACCAAACTTGCCTTCATGCTTCTGAAATTCCTCTTCCGTGAAATTAATGTCTTTGTGAGACAAGTTTGTCATCAGTTGTTTATTCTCCTCCTGCAGCTGTGCAATTTGGGTAAGAAGGTCCTGTGCTTCCCCTCGCCAGACATCCTCCACCAGTTCTAATTCCTAAAGGGCAGATTTAAACACGTTAAGAGTCTTGGACTGGACTATTTACAGATCAAACCAGTAACAATACTACTTCAATTCTTATGGAAAACAATTATAGGAGACTACTTTGAATTTCTTGGAAGATATCTACTTTTGTGATGCTAGCATCAAGAAACCATCTGAGTACCAGTCTCCATACGCTGAATGTAAACACACGAGGAGTCAATTCCTGATGCAAACATTTTTGACGTGTGAGTTACCCAAAGAGTGCCTACTTACTCCCCATTTTTCTGTGAGAAGATTAAGGGGATTGCTGTGTTAGACAATACAGCCAAACTTGAGCAAGAATTCCCTCCTGCGTCACAGAAAGCAACCACAAAAGCTGTTATAAATGCCCCAGAAACACCACAGCACTGACAAGGGGGAGGCAGCATTAGGCATGCTCATTTGGAAGGAGCAGCATCTCTAGTCTGAATTTCTGTTACAAAGCACAAGTGTAAAACAGTGAGCGCCTGAGACTGTGACACAGACCCAGAGCTCCTAGTCCGAATGGTAAACACAAGACAAAACTGTGCTGCTTCTTACATAAATCGTTCTGTATGGAAGTCTTGAGGGACATCTACGTGAGCGGCAGCGAGAATGGTCAAAACACCAGCTCCCATTTGTCAGGACACCGTGTGTCAACAGCAGCTGTCACCAATCCCAGTAAAGGTCAAATTAGGACAAAAATTATAAGTGCTCAAGGAAAAATGGTTGTATTAGAGCTTCACTTGTTCCAAACGTCTTTGCCATAAACCATACTTCTGCAGTGGGGGCATTCTCTACTCCGTTTTCATGTATGTGCTTCAAACAGAAAAAGCTGCATGCAAATCACTGAAGCCGGGCTGAGTCACTTGCTGACTTTCGCATTCATCCAGCAGGCCCCTCTCCTACCTAACAACAAAACACCCAGACAACAACCCTGCCAAGCACAGCTCTAGGCTAAAATAAGCTCAGCTGAGAGATTAAAGGATAGCTCTCTGCTTTGAATGCACGCTCTGACACTGGGAAATCACGTTCCTATTGATTTCCGGGTCCAAATAAAATGCTATTTTATTGCAGCATTTATTATTGCATCGCTGTCATTTTATAACGTCTGTTAGTGTGCTATGAGGTTTGCAGAAAACACTGACAGATAAACAACATACAGAGCGTTGTAAACTATGCAGACTTAAGAAAATTTCATGAATCACAGCTATTTTTACCTGAAACTCTTTATCTTGAGAAATACAAATCTGCAATGAAACCGTTTATTGCCCAGTAATACCTAGATGATTTACAGTGATGCTGCATGTTTTAACTCTGTAGCTAGCACAACGTGCTGACCTAGTTTAGAAGATGAAACAGCACGTTCATCAGTTATAAGCATACTGATAAAAAATAGAACACGCAAAAACCCAGGCTAGATAAACTTACCTAGTGTACAGGGAGCTACCCTGTAAACACACAGCTATGCTAAGGTTTAACCTGGGAAACGTTCTTATTTATTGCTACTGAAGAGCTCAAGGAACTGGAGCAGAAGTGAACTTCTGAATCCTCGCTAGCAGAGGTGTCCGACAGAGCAGGCAGGAGACCCGTGGGCCAGTAGGTGCCAGCCAGCTCGGGACACTCCAGCCATGCTCAGCCAGGCAAGAAGGATTCCCACCTGAAGGCTGAGTGCTCTGAGTGCTAAAACCCCATCAGCTGCTGCTTGCCAAGGACCACTAAAAACTGCCTGGATTGGCTTTTGGATGCTTCTTGTTCACAGAATTTCTCCGGTATTTCCCAGTCTCTGGCCTTTTCTGCTTACCAGTATCTGTCCTGTGAGAGTTCGCCTTGAAACGCTCGCACTGGAAGGCAGCAGGATGTGACACTACTGGACTACAGCAATGCAGCGTGCTGGCAATCAACTTACTTAAAAAAATGCATCGTATGTTTTATTTTCCCCATTCAATGTTTTCACACAAGTTTCACGTGGATTGTCTGAACGCTCCCTGAGCCACTCTGTGACTACTGGAGAAACCGGCAGAGTAAAGGTGGTTAGCTGGCAGGGGCTGGGTGGCACCTGGCAAGCACAGCTGTACGCGGCTGACGTGTTTAGAAAACTTCTTAACACAGATGTGGACTTCAGAGGCATCTGTGCAGACTGTCAGCTTTTCCAACGATACTGGCTGCTGCTGCCAGGCCCAGGTCAGTGTCCATTTCACCAGGCAGCATTTTTTTAGTATCCGGAAGTAAAGAATTCCTGCTGGCTGACAGTACAGCGGTCTCTGGCAAACCAGCAGAGAGACCTGACTGCAGACACAGTACGGGACCAGCACAACAGCCCACCCGCTTGCTTGCATGATCTATTAGAAGGGCAAAGGCACGGGTTTGGGACATGCTGTAATTGCATCCATTCTCTGGACCAGTGGCCTTCATACTCTGGAGACTTACCAGGGCTTTATACACTAAAGATCTTCTACCATCCTTTTCAGGACCCTGTCCTAAGACTCCTTCTGCAAAACGTTGCAAGAATTGTCCCGTATTTTTCTTATGCTAAGCAAAAGTCCTCTAGCTGATTCTTTTAAACAGATGTAAAACTTCTTCAAATAAATTCAAACTAACTCTTGGAGCTTGGGGTCTCACTTCCAGAAGTTCCCCATGTCCTCTTTAATGTGGACCTGTCTGTGCAAGCAGGGATGGGACGAGGCAGCAGCGACGATTTAGCAGCCCCTTGCTAGAAGAACCATTTATTTCAACCAGTTATCTGCCTGGTGTGAAAATTAGATCGGGCACTTCCATTGCACCAAGTGGAACAGCTCATGCTGTCCTGCTGCATGAGGGTAACAGGATATGGGAAATGATCTCCGTCCACCTCGGGCTTTCACGGGGTCAGGGGACACTGCACCCACCCCGGGTGAAGCCGAGGGACATCGTGCTGTCAGAGGATAGAGCAGGAGCCTGGGGGAGCGGAGCGCTCCTCCCTACTCTTCAGCTCAAACACTGACCTGAAATCCTCAGTCCTCTGTCTCTCCTATACCTTGCCTACCCGATGAGCGTGCCAGGAAGACCGGAGGAGCTCCGGAGAGACAAGGGTACCGCATGCACTGACTTCTCCTGGCCTAGCAGGAAGCGGCACAGTCAGGAGAGAGGCCGGAGCGGGGACTTGGAGGGAAACGCACTGGGAAGGAAAGGCGGCGACTGGGGAAGGGCTGGGGGACGGGAAGGAGGCAGGGAACTTCCAGGAGGGAATTAAAACACCCCGATGACAACCACACACCCAAACCCCCGGCGGTGGTGAGGCAGCATCCCCATGGGGCTCCCCTGGCCTCCAGCCTCTGGTCCCCCCGGCCTCCTCCTGGCTCTCCCCGGGGTCCCGGCTCTCCCCCAGGCTGTCGGGGCCCGTACCCCCCGTACCCCCCCGCACCTTCTGGTGCTTCCTCTCCTTCTCGATGCGGTCCATCCTCTCCAAGCGGAGCCGGTCGAGCTCCAGGCGCAGCTCCTCCAGCTCGGGGTTGATGTGGTTGCGGCTCACCAGCACCTCGAGGATCTCCAGCACCCGCACCACCTTGGGCATGAGGCGGGCGATGGCCTCGCAGCCGTGCTGGTCGATGACCCGCTCAAACTCCTGCCCCACGGCCGAGGCGATGTCGTACACGTCCATCACCGTCAGCTCCGCCGCGTTCTTCTCCAGGGCGGGCGGCGCCACCACGCCAACGCCGCCGCCGTCCATGGCTCGCCCGGCCCCGCGGAGCCCTCATAGGCGGCGGGGAGCCCCCTCCTCACGGGGCGCTCTCCTGGCCGGGGACCCCCTGCCCGGCTCGGCTCGGCCCGGCCCGGCGCTGCCTGCCCCGGGGGGACGCGGCTCGGAGGGCTGGGGGGGAGCTCGGACTTGGCCGGGAGGGAGGGGAAGGGACACGGAGGGAGGGCGGGGGAGGGCGAGGGCTCCCCGCCACCGCCTCCTCCCGGCCTCGCCCCGAGTTCGGGGCCAATGGAAGGCACCGGGAGGGCCGGGGGAGGCCCCGCGCATGCCCGGGACCGGCGAGGGGAGGCCGCCGGGGGAGGCAGCGGGGGGCTCGGTGCCCGCCCCAGCCTGCTGCGGGCAGAGGGGCCCGGCCGGCGGAGGGGTGCCGGGCGCGGGGTGCCGCCCGCCGTGCTCGTGGCTTCTGCCCGGGGAGTCGGGAGGAAAGCCTCGTGTGGGTGTTGGAGGGAGCGCGGTGGGGTTGGGAAGCCCGCCTGGTGCTGCTCGAGGCCGTACGCAGCGCTGGTAAGGCTTCACTGCGGTGTCTGTGCTGCTACAGCACCCAGGGGTGACCACAGCCCCCGTGTTCAACGCTGTCCTGTAGGCACCAGGACAGGAGGCAGGGAGATGATTCCTGCCGCAAAAGAGTTAACGAGGGCTGAGGTAGCCGGGTGGATCCACACAAACGTAAAGGGAACCACAAAACCAAGTTTTATGTGATAGTAATGGTCTCGTGCACGATGTTGTGGGGTTCAGGTCCTTGCTCTGCAAGAGCAAAGAGAGTCTTTATGCTCATACATGTGTTCAGGGTATCAGTGGGGATGTCATGTACAGAAGTAGTTTGCTGGCACAAATCAACTTAGTGATGGATTATATTAAACCAAGTTATATTTTTTTCTGGTTAAGATTTTCAGTATTTTTGCCTTCAGGGACAACCATGCACTTTTGAATGTTGTTAGAGTGTTTAGTAAGAGATCCTGTGGATGAGACTTTAGAGATAAATGTGTCCTGAATTGCTTTAGGTCTCAATTCCACCAGTTGCCGTACGCAGCGCAGGAATACTGCGTTAAATTTTGGACCAGAGACCGCAAGTGATGTCAAACATAGGAATTAGTCAATGGAAATAAAACTGAAGTTACAAAAGCAAAGCTTGGAATGACTAATACATGCTGCATGTTGGGAATACAGAATTAATTCTCTTATTTTTGGCAGATGCAAAATGCCAGTGCAAGTGAATGGGAGGTTTAAGTGACATGAAAAACAGCACTGTGACACTCAAACTTATTTGTGCCACTGTGTCAGCATTGCATTCTGTCACATGTGTCAAACTAGCTTATGTGCTGCCATAAGCCGGCTCTTGTGTTTGTTGATCTGGACCAAGAAGGTAAAAAAAAACAACAAAAAGCCTCCATACATCTGAGTTTGACATTCAGTTGCCTATTTTATAATAATAATCAACGATATCCTGTGAAAATATATCTACATGTCGTTTGTGAAGCTTACTGCCAAAATGGAACACCACAGGAAGTTGCCCGAAGTTCCAGGGAGAGCAGGAGGATGAATAATGGCACAGTCATCCTTTCCTGGCCAGCGCTGCTTACGAAACCATGAAACGTGGTAGCAGCGTGAGCAGAACGTTTGGAGAGGGCTCTGCAGAACCTCGGGGGATCAGATGTGATGGGAAGTGAGAATTTTGTCTGAGTTAGCAATGAGAACGTGTTCATACCACCAGCATTCGGTATCAGCTGATTTCCCGTTGTTATGTACAAATGCATGTAGAGGAAAAAAGTAATAATTTACAGAACGTGCTAGTGGCAAACTACTTTGAGATAGATGTAAAAGCAGCACGGCACATTAGGCTACTGAGAGGGGAAGACAGAAGGTGGGCTTGATCCGAACTGTGACGGCAATGGAAGTTTGGGGTGACGCAGTCAGGTCTGGTACTCGGTCCCCAAGCGACCTGCGGCTCCTCACGCTCGTGCTCTGTCTCGCTGGAGGTTTTCCCTCCTGTGTGCCCACACCCTGCGCCTGCCCTGCCTCAGCCAGCCCTGCCAGCTCTGCCAGCCCGAGGTGACCGGGGCGTGCTCACACGCACCGCGTTTGGGTTGCGCCCGTCAGGCACCTGAGGACACCTGAGGAGAACCTGGGGTGCGGTGACTTGGGGGGCTCGCTGAAACGCGTCAGTATTTCTCAAGGAGGCCGGTTTGTGCTTAGGGTGTAAACGTTACGGGGCTAATCGCAGCGGCCCGTCACGGACTCGAGCGCAGCCGCCTGTCCTGACGGGGAGCTCTCCGGCCTTCCCCGCGGCCGCCCTGACCGTTACCGCCCCCCCCCGCCCCCTCCCGGGGTCGCCCCAGCGCCTCGGGCCCCGCGCTCCCGCCCGCGCCGCCCGGTTGCCAGGCGACGCCCCCCCCTCCCGCAGCCAACGCCGCTCCTCTGCTCTCCGATAGGCCCACCTTCCCCGCCGCGCGCTGATTGGCTCCCCCCTCCTCCTCTCCGCGCCCCTCTCCGTCCTCATTGGCCGCTCCGAGCGCAGGCCCCGCCCCCCCTCCCCTCCCCGCTCTCCCCCACCCCCCTCCTCCCCTCCCCTTGTCCCTCCCCGGCCACCGTCTCCCCGGCCCGTACGTGGCAGCGGCGCGGCGGCGCCCAATGAGCGTCGGCCCCGTGCCCCCGGAAGCGGCGTGGCTCGCGACCGGAAGCGCCGTCCCCTCTTCCTGCCGCCCCGCCGCTGGGCTCCGCCATGTCGGCGCTGCGGGCGGTGCTGGCGCTGCTGGCCGCGCTGGGCGCCCCGGCCGCCGCCTACTTCGTCAGCATCGACGCGCACGCCGAGGAGTGCTTCCTGGAGCGGGTGCCGTCCGGCACCAAGATGGGGCTCATCTTCGAGGTGGCGGAGGGCGGCTTCCTCGACATCGACGTGGAGGTGAGGCCCGGGCCTGCCCGCGCGGGGGGCGCGCTGAGGCGAGGAGCCGGGCCGGGGGGGGCCGCGCGTGCCGCCGGGCGGCGGGGGGCTGCCTGCGGCCCGGCTGCGTGCCCGCCCGGCGCTGCTCGGCGAGGGGTTTTCCTCTGCAAGGCGTTAAGAGCTGTAGAGGAGTAACGAACGGGAGTTGCTCGCGCCTCGGTGGAGGGCGCATCGCTGCTGGCCTGTGGTAACGTCGCCGCGAGAGAGCTGTTGCGGAAACTGAGTGTAATGCTTTAAATTTGCCCGTTGGCCCGAAGCAGGAAATAGTCAGGAAGCTGCGAAACCCCGCTCGGTTATCGCCGGTGGGAGCTCAGCAGCTGGGCCTGGTGGCCTGCTGGGATGGGAGACGTCAGGCCACGGCGAGCCCGAACGTTCGCTGCCCTGGCCCTGTTAGAGAAGGCAATTGCAGCCCTACAGAGTGTTATAGCCAAAGCAGTCTTGACGTACTGTAGTATACCCTTTTTTCTTTCTATTTTCCTTCGAACACCAGAGGTAAGGTTTTCTCCGCAGTTGTTAATTTGGCTAACGGCCAGCCTTGTGGCCGGCGTTGCAGCCAGCATACGTCTCCCTTGTTGAGTGCCTCTTATCTTGAGGACAGATGGCCAGTAATCTCAGCCAGAGGGCGAGGCTTTTCCGTGGCTCGCCTTACTGAGAGTGTTTTAGAGATTCCCGGGCAGAAAAATGCAGCGTTGCTTTGGGTCACGGGAAGGAAAATGCAAAGAATGCCAGGCCAGTCAGAGCACGGGTGCTGTTGGTGAATCTGACTGGATAGCTTCAGGGTATGCACGCGGTCTGTAATGATGCATTTTAAAGCACTGTATGTTAAATAAAATGTATGATATTTTGTTTTCCCCGTCCAGATTACAGGGCCTGATAATAAAGGGATTTATAAAGGCGATCGAGAGTCCAGTGGAAAATACACATTTGCTGCCCACATGGATGGAACTTACAAGTTTTGCTTTAGTAACAGAATGTCCACTATGACTCCCAAGATAGTGATGTTCACAATTGATATCGGGGAAGCTCCAAAAGGGCAAGATATGGAGACAGAAGGTGAGGAAGACTCCTGGAAAGAAATTAGCTCCGGCTTGTGAGCTTTTCTGTGCATGCATGACTTGTGAACTTGGCCTGGGATTCTCAGAATTCCCGTTTCTTCAGGCGGTCTAGTTAGCTGTCCTCTTGCACAGCTAGAACGGATACGGATGTTTTTAGACCTCGTGACCCAACTTAATGCAGAATCACCAGGGAATCTCTTGGCCATCTGCAGAAACTAATGCTCTCATCCTTTAGTCTTTTCGTCAGTCTCATTCTCTGATTTCTAGTTTGCTCAGCAGTACGTAGATTACCACGTGCGTTAGCTGAGCTCTTTGATAAGTGTGCTAATAAAAAAAGCTCTTAGCCGTGTAAGTTACTGTGTTATCTGCAGCCTTTTGTCCTGTACTTGTGTTCATCTCTTACGCTTTCCTCTAGGTGGTGGAGATACCTGGGATGGTATGTGTCCTGATTTTTGAAAGCTCATTAGCATCTTGTCTTTTGCAAATGTTTATTCACTAACAGCTAACGTTTGCTTTTTTCTGTAATGTTTGTTTGTAGCATGAGAATGTCTCTTTAATAAACTACATAAAAGGTCTGATTCTGAGCAATGCTGAGCACCTGCAAGCTTCCATCGAGGCATTTATGTACTTAGCAGCTCTTGGGATCAGGTCCTTCAACTGGCCGTGATGGTTTGTCTTCAGGTGGTTACTCGTGGCTAGTGGAAGACCTGATTAGGAGGAGTTTCTGGGGGAATTGAACTAAAACAATGAATATCCAGGAACGTTAGATATTTTAGACAGTGTTTACGTTCACTGAAACTCGTGTTGGATTATCAAGGGCTTTTGGAAGCAACAAATTCCATCTCGGTTATGAGTTAGCAATAACGTTACAAGAAAACTTCAAACTTGTCATTTGCTGTAAAGTAAACCTCTGGGTATAGAAATCGCTAACTGAAGCTAGAAAGAAGAGAAGCCTTGTTTTCTATTTTAGCAAGCAAATAACGGTGTGCCTTGAGTGCTTGATAGCTCTTGACAAAACTTAACATGTTCCTAACTTGAACTTTTTATAAGTCTAAGTTAAATCTTTTTACTGAGTCTGAAGAGACACTGTAAATATGCATTGTAAAGAATATTAATACAGCTTTATTTTTTAAGGCAAACACTTTCCCTTGAGTGTGCTTTTAGTGGGTTTAAACAATCCCTGCAGCTGTGGTTTCTTCTCTTACTAATAACTGCACGCATTGCAGTGACCAGTTGGCCACGAAAATAAGGCATTTACAATATTAGCAAAGTGAGTGTGGTTTAGACATGTATTTAGGTTTTAATTATAGCTTGTATGAGTGTTATTCTGTCCATGGAATGACTGCTTGAACTTCCCTTGGTGCTAGAAAACTTTGAAAATCACTTGCATCGTTCATAATTTTTGTAAGTGAGCAGTTCTTTGAGCATGAAGGTGTTTAAAGGACTCTGTGATTGGCAGGGCACTAAACCTCGGATCTGTGATCTGTCCATGTGCTGAATTATCTCAAGCTAATTTCCTGTCATTATTAGTTTATTTTCCTATTCTTCTGCTTTCATGGCGTACCAGAACCCGAGGCCGGTTCCTGCCCTCTGCCAGGCCCCTTTGGCAGTGTTTCTGCTGAATGCCGTGCTTCGGCTAAACGGGAGGATCCCAAGATGTGCCACTGCTTCAGAAAGTCATCTCGTTTTGCCAGCATCATGATCTTAAGCTAATTCCTCAGTTGTTCTATTTTTGCAAGCTTAACAACTAGAAAAGGCTGTTATGTTAAGATAACTTGCTTGGAATATATTGGAAGGTATTTGCGACATAGCTGATGGTATGGTGCTGAGCTTGTGCTCTTACGGAGAGGTATGTCCAGATGGGATACGAGCAGGCTGCGCTGCCTGACCTGGGTGTCCTCTGCCACCTAGTTGGATGCAGAGAGAGGTGTTTTGTCACTTGTTAAATGCCGTGGAGGTGTGTTAGGAAATGTGGCGATACGATAACAAAACCTTATTGTGCTGTAAGGCTGGGAAGTGCAGTTGTACGGATTGCATTTCTCAGAACTTCCCCTGTGACAGGAAGCTAATTACAGCTGTTCGTATGTTCTAACAAACTGGTTTTTGAGTCAATAACAGACTTTCTTCTGAAATTATTCTGCAGCTCATCAGAACAAGCTAGAAGAGATGATTAACGAGTTAGCAGTGGCCATGACAGCCGTAAAGCATGAACAGGAGTACATGGAAGTTCGTGAGAGAATACATAGAGCAAGTATGTGTCTTTGACTTAAATGCCTTGTCCCCTCTCGAATGGATTTTAAATCTTTTTTTTTTAGGTTCAAGTTCATAGCAGCTTTTTCATGTTACTAAAAAGAATTCAGAACAAGTTCTGAAAGTTCTGCCAATATGGTAAAGAACGTGATTGACACTTGCTGTCTTCTTTAAGATACGTCTCTCGCGTAATGAAGGTTGTTATGCAAAATAATCTTTGCTTAATTGGTGTAAATTCTGTAATTCTTTGAATGTCTCACTCATGAAGATAGCAGTAAAGGTATGGTTCCTAGCACCTGTCAAGAATAAAGGGCGAATGTTTTTAATGTGGAAATACAGCATTACGTTACAACACGGGTCTCTCAACGCTTTGAACCTATGATTATTTCCAGTTTTATGATCGTTTTTTCTTTTGTTACTAATGGTCTGACTTAAAGTGCCGAACCTTTTAGAACCAGAGAGAATGAACCTTTAGAGATCTGCAATTCCCCTCTTGACTTTGAGACCTTAGAACGTGGCTGTTGCTTGAAGCAGCAGGTGACATCTGGTTGGCAGTTACGTGCCTCTGTCGGCCTCTTTGAAGGTGGGCAGAACACTCAAAGATGTTGCAGTTTGTGTCCAAAGGTGAGGTTAACACCTGCTTGCGTAGCATAGTTTGAGCTATTCAGAAAAATAAGCCCCTGAGCTCTCATCCCTAAGACTGCAGAGTCTCGGAGCACTTGTACTGACATGATACAAATATCAGTGATGTAACTGGAAGGTTTACGTGCAGTTGTTCAGTTCCTATGACCAAATAAAGTGTGTTTAAGTTTGTTTTAAGCTGTTGTTTATTTTTTTTTCCCCAACAGTTAATGACAACACAAACAGCAGAGTGGTCCTCTGGTCATTCTTTGAAGCTCTTGTACTAGTTGCCATGACACTGGGACAAATCTACTATCTGAAGAGGTTTTTTGAAGTCCGAAGAGTTGTTTAAGAGTACTGTTCCTGGTCCTGGATTTCAGTTCACTATCTACCAACCATCCTGGTCACAAAAAAAAGTCATTTAGTTTCTAAACCCTCTTTACTGAACTGTAAAACTTATGTTCCTTCCTAGTTAAAAATGAATTGTTTTTATATATCTTCTGTAGCAAAAGCTATGCTGAAATCTCATCACTTGATTGGCATATTTTTTTTCACTTCAGTCTGCCTAGTCTGTATGCTAAGCGAGGTCCAAGCAAGCTGCAAACGCTGTAACTCAACTGTAGTAACAAGCAATGTCGGTGTCTTTTCTAACTTTCTGTTTTCATAAGTACTTGCAGTTCTGTCTAGGGAAAAAAACGGTACAAGGCCCTAATGTGACTTGCATTTTTCACGTCTTTAACCCTGCAGTAGGTGTTATGAAATTGAAAGAGTCCCTTCTTCACGTGTAGAAACCGCCAAGGAGGAGCGATTGGAACTTTATTCTGAGGAACTTTATTCTGATAATGAATGGAAGACAGCTGACAACTTCCACTCTAGTATGTATACCTGGTTAAAATTGGAAAGGAAGTCTTTAGTAACTGTCCCAAGTACTCCAACTTATTTCTGAAGCTTTTTAATTCAGTAGTCGATATCAAAATACGTTCTCTCCTCTACCGAGTGTTCACCATATGGTTTTTAGTCTCTCACCGGTTTTATATCGAAGCCAATCGTGCAGTGTCTTGGCAAACAATAGTTGGCCCTTTGGTTTTTGCAGCTCCAAAGCTCAGACTGTTGGTGCTATTGCAGAATGCAGTAGTGTTCAGGAAATCTGGATTCCAGATGCCAAAGGGTTAATGATTTTGGGGGTTTATTGCGATGCTATGCAGCCCTTGTATTTAAGTTCAGTGGCAGCCTCTGCCATTATCTGGTCATAATTAGCATAATGCTAAGTACTGGTGTGTTTTCTTTTCCAGGCACATGTAGATTTGTTTTTGTATAAAGTTACTTTCCTTGGTATCTGATGATTGGTTTAAAATTAAAGCAGCGTCTGGTGTGGGTGCTGAGCCAGGATTATGTTGTGACTGATGTACATTAGTTGTAATCATTTTTGGGGTGGGGGGGGGACCTTTTCCAGGGGGGAGCCTCTACAAGTTACACACAACAGTTTTGTACAATTAATTTAAAATTTGTTACAGGTTTTCATGTTCCAGGTAAAGATTTTTCAACCTCGGGCAAACACTTGCAGCAGTTCTTCAGCAAGGTGGCTGTTACACCTTATTGCAACTGTTGTGTGCCAATATTTTTGTGTAAAACACTCAAATTGAATTCTAAGATGTACATTTAAAATTGCTTGTGAATCTACATATGACCCAGGTTCGATAAAATAAACAAATTCTTTAAAAAAAAGAAAAAGAAACAAGAGAGCTTGTCTCTTTCTTCTTTGACCCTACGAGGGGCTGCTTGGCACTTTATTTTTTTTTTCATGAAATGTTTGTTTGGGTGTTGGGAATTTGTTAGGCGGCTGCCTTTGCGTTGAAGGAAAGAGACGTAATTGTACACTGGCGTTGGTGCTACTGGGCTCTGGCACTGCAGGGCCTCCGGCAGTGCCTTAATGGGCGATTTCCCGAAAAAAGGGGATTTTTTTGTGGTGCCGGAGCGGCCGCCCTGGGGCATCGCGCAGGGCCGGAACCAAAGCGCCGCGCCGCGTGTTTCCGGGGGGGCCCCGCCGCGGCCGGACGCCGTGAGGGGGGGACGGGGCCTGGCGGCGGGACCGGGCCGAGATGGAGGCGGTGACGGAGGGGCGCTGGGAGGCGCTGCCCGTGGCGCTCAGCCCCGGCGTGCTGCGGGCGCTGCGGGGCCTCGGCTTCGCCAGCATGACCCCGGTGCAGGTGAGGGGGGAGCCCCGGCCCCGGGGCTGGGCCTCGGGGGGGAGGAAGGGGGCTCCGGGCCGTGTGAGCGCTGTGCGGGCCCTCGGCCGGGGCACCGGGCTCGGTCGCAGCCCTGAAGCCTCCCCTCGGGTTTTGCCCTGGGGTGTCCCCTCGCTCGGGTGGCTTCTAGAGAGCTCTGGTGGCTCCTGGGGGAAATTTGGGCTCTGTGAGATTTACTTCCAGCAGAGCAGGTTGAACTGTAGGTGTGCTGTTTTCTCTTCTAGTCCGCAACCATTCCGCTCTTCATGAGTAACAAAGATGTTGCTGCGGAAGCGGTGAGTGTTGTGAACCGGGGCAGCCTCTTGTTTTTCTCGGTTTGTCTCTGGAGCTAACGAAGGGCTGATTCTCCTTCCGATTTCACAGGTAACAGGCAGCGGCAAAACCTTAGCCTTCGTAATTCCCATCCTAGAAATTCTTCTCAGACGGGAACAAAAATTGAAAAAAATGCAGGTAAGATTAAGTTGTTCGGTTCTGAATACTTTACTATGTTCTTATGATCCCTCGGTAAGATTGAGGAGCTCAGTGAAAGCACCAGTCAGTCAAACTGAATACACGTAAAGTGACTGTGTGCTCAGCTCAGGTATACCAGGAACAACAAACTGTGTAAAAATTGAAAACAAATACCGGGTTGCTTTCTTTGCACTTACCTTACAATGGACAATTTTCCCACAGTCTGTCTTCTATTTGGTTACTTTCCATAAATTCCTTTTGTCTTCTTGTGCAGGTTGGAGCTATAATTATCACACCGACAAGAGAATTAGCTATTCAGATTGATGAGGTATTATCGCACTTCACAAAACACTTCCCCATGTTTAGGTGGGTGAACTTCAGTCTTTTCATGATCTCGGTTCCCCTTCCTTTGGACTTCTGTCATTTGTAAACTAGCAAAATTCAAAGATGACCTAAATCTTTCCGTTCTCTTGTTTTAGTCAGATTCTTTTAATAGGCGGTAGGAATCCCATGGAAGATGTTGAAAAATTTAAAGAACACGGGTAAGTTGATTGTCTGTAGTTTTTACCAGTGCCTTGCAACTGTGGTTTTCTCCGTCATTAAAACTTACAAATTATGAATTTGGGTCTTGCTGGTGGTAAAATTTGGTGGTTCTGCATAAAACTGTTGGGTATATGGTAAAGAAATTGTGGATTCTTGCGTGGGACGCGCCATCCTGAGATGGTAATGAGATGACAGGAAAGGCTCATATGTGAAATTGGTACCATTTACATGCTGTCCTGGTAAATCACAGCGTACAGCGTGGCGAATTGAAAAACTGTCTTCACCGACAGGTTTTCAGTTCCTTCTTTTGTGTAAACATTGTACTAGCAGTAGAGTCTGACAAGATTGAGTCTGTGTTGAATAATTTTCTGGAACTGTTTGGTGCTGATGGAGAACCTTTGGAGCAATTGTATTTGCTGCTGGCTTTTTCGTGGAGGCACCAAATATTTCTTCTAGCTAACGGTTGCTTTCCGTAGTCGATGTTCTAAACTTTTACTGCTGCAAATAGCGTGCTTTCTCCTGAGGGCTTTTTCTCCCGTCAACGTACTGTCTGAGAGCTCCTGAAATAGGAGCACGGTGGGAAATAGCACAGAAATTGTTTCATTGAAGAGTGCAGTCAGTTTGAGTGCAGATTTGTGCTGCGTTAATCCTAGCAGCTCCTCCGAAGGCCTTACCTTGCGTGGTTACAAAATTGCTGTATGTCCTTAACCCAAACAGCGGGAACATCATTGTAGCTACGCCAGGCCGCTTGGAGGATCTGTTCAGAAGAAAAGCAGATGGGCTGGATCTCGCAAGCTGTGTGAAGTCTCTCGATGTGTTGGTGTTAGATGAAGCAGACAGACTTCTCGATATGGGCTTTGAATCAAGGTATTCAAATAATAAACTCCAGTTATACTTCTGAATTTTTAAATGAGTTTGTATGTGGTTGATGTGAATGAGCCTGGCCTACAGCGACCTCTGAAATGAGATTTGTTCCGTTTTGGTCTTTTACCTCTCTTGGCTCTGCAGACTACATAAAGCAGTTGCTAAGAGGGGAAGAGAATCAGGAAAAGGTGATTCCTTGATGAGTACAGAGTTCAAGATTTCTTTTTTTGTGACGTATATTAGCATGTACTCATTTAAGGATAGGTATTTACACACTATAATGACTTGAAACACTGTAACAAAGAAACTCTGACATCCTTTTTCTCTTTCTTGAAAAGTTACGATGATTAACTGAATAGAAGAGGCTGTAGAGTTGACGCTCAGTAATAAAAACTATTTTGTTTATGAACTCATAGTTCCAGTGATTAAACTTCTTTCTGAGGAAGATCTTGGGACATTTATGTTTTACATGTGCTTACTTGCAGTTTAAATGCCATTCTGGACTTTTTACCCAAGCAGAGACGGACAGGTCTCTTCTCAGCAACTCAGACTCAAGAGGTGGAGAACCTGGTGAGAGCAGGTCTCCGGAATCCTGTCCGCATCTCGGTGAAAGAGAAGGGAGTGGCAGCAAGCAACACACAGAAAACTCCAACGCGCCTGGAGAACTACTACATGGTGAGAACTTGTGGTAGTTTGTTGCTCCCTCTCCCTTTTCCCTGGTTCCATCAACAGGTTTTTAAATCGCGGCCGGTTAATGGCCACATTACCAGGGGAATCAGAAGTCTCAAAGACACAAAGCTCTTGCAAGTCCTCTGAAGATCAGTAACCATGACGGGGAAAAAAACCCCACTAAACTAGCAACTGGCAGGTCAGTTTGTATCAAGTCCATTTCCTTATGTATTTTTTTTCCTTTGCATTGTGTAGATATGCAAAGCAGACGAAAAGTTCAATCAGTTGGTGCACTTTCTTCGACAGCACAAACAGGAAAAACATCTAGTCTTTTTCAGGTAATTCCATGTAGGTTTTCTTGTGAAAACAGAGTGGTGTTTTATTACCTGAATTTCAAAACTCTGCCCTGTGTTGACAAGGACACAACTACTTTAAAAGTGTTTCTTTTTAACAGCAGTCTTATAGAATATGCTAGTTTTATACATATTTTTAAAGTAAAATGTATATGTGTTATATATGGTGATTAAAAAAAAAGTACCTATTTTAAATAAAAATAGGCAAAAGTGGCTATTTTTGAAAGGGCTCAGACTGCTCTAGCTTGACTGCCTAAATCAGATAAAAAATACAACATAATCTTTTGCTTTTCTGTCATCATCACAACAGCACATGTGCCTGTGTGGAATACTATGGGAAGGCTTTGGAGTCCTTAATTAAACAAGCGAAAATAATGTGCATTCATGGGAAGATGAAACACAAACGTAACAAGATTTTTACCGAGTTTCGGAAGCTCCCAGGGTAAGGCCATACAATTAGGCTAAGCCAGCTAAAAGTAGTAGTACAGGATATGGAATTGTGTCTGAAAATAAGCTCTTCTCAAATGACAGTCTAATGAAAAAATGCTTTTTCTTCTTCCCAGTGGCATTTTAGTTTGCACTGATGTGATGGCCCGGGGCATAGACATTCCAGAGGTACACTGGGTTTTGCAATATGACCCACCTAGCAGCGCAAGGTACAACTTCAGATCTTAAGAACCTTTACTTGTGCTCATGTTACTGTACTGTTTAGATACAAATTGAGAACACACAGCTGTGGAAAACGCATTTACTTGTTGCCTGAAAATTGGTCTGAGTTTGTGCAAAATAATGCACGAACAAGGGAGGATCAAACATTGCAATCTTTATTGTAACTGCTGTGAAGTTAAATGGCTTTGTGTGTGTCGTGCAGAAGTCAAACAGGTGGTCACCACTTGCATTTGTGTGAAGAGGCTTTCTGTTCTAAGGGTTAGTATGAGAATACCAAAGAAGTAAAAAGGAGAAACACCAGGGTGAATGAGAGCAGAGAGCGGGTACAGAGCTCTTCAAGGAATGGTACATTGGAAGCTCACTTGAAAGGAGCTTTTCCATGTGTTTTAACTTCTACTGTCATAATTCCCGGTTGCTGAAATTATTCGTTTAGTTCAAAAATAACCAGCACTCTAGGTTTTCCATTCTGTTAGATTGGCCCTTTTGCTCACTAATACTTTTGAGTCAGACTAAGCGTCTCCTCTTAAATGAGCCCTGTTTTGTTTCAGTGCCTTTGTGCACCGGTGTGGTCGAACAGCACGGATTGGCAATGTCGGCAGTGCACTTGTATTTTTGCTTCCCATGGAAGAATCTTATGTTAACTTTCTCTCAATCAACCAAAAGGTTAGTAGACTCTTATTCTGTTAGGCAAGAGGACAGGCAAGCTCACCAGAACCTTACTGACAGTGATGATGAAATCCAAATTCATAGGGCTTAAGGTCATACACATAGATCATGTTTTAGCAGAGTCACATAATTAAAAAAAAAATAAAAAAAGACGAGCTGCTTATTAATCACCAAACTCAGCTGTTAGAACGCGATGGCTACCTGTGTTTTTTTAACTGAATCTTTGATAGGAACATGTGATGCATCGATTAAGGAAAGGTTTTTCTTTTCTAATGGTGTGTAGGCTGAGCATTTCCATAAGGCAGCACTGCTTTACACCGCTTCTGCCTCAGATCCTGCCACTACCACTTTGTATGCTACACCCTCGGTGCTGCTGAAAAATGGCCAGAACAAATTTATTTTTAACTTGAATATTTTAACTTGAATTATTTCCTGGTCCTGCATTTATGGGATTAATTGTATGAGTTCTCTAGAGGCCTGCTAATGAGAACATAGCTTGATAAGGCATGAGATGAAGGTGTTGCCTTCTCTTGAGCTGTACTGTGTGAGCTCTTCTGCTGGGCTAGGATGATTGTTTGTGGGGCTAAACAGTGAACTGGAGTTTTAAAATGACACCGTAAAAGACGGAGAAGGGGGCTCAAAGCTTACTGAAGATTAACTGGGAAGAAGCGTGCGTTTGAAGTTTCACAGCACATTTTAAATCGTTCAGCTGAACTTTTCGTTTGAACTTTTTCTGTTTCTTTTTTGTTTTTCAGTGTCCCATGCAGGAAATGAAACCACAGAAAAATGTGTTGGATCTTCTTCCAAAACTGAAGTCTATGGCCCTGGCTGACAGGGCAGTGTTTGAGAAAGGGATGAAAGCATTTGTGTCTTACATCCAGGCTTACGCCAAACACGAGTGTAATCTGATCTTCCGAATAAAAGGTAATTCACAGCAGGGCTGGTCCCTTTTACTGTTCTTCAGAAGACAGTGTTTGATTTGGCAAAAAAACATGATCGTGTTATTCAGCAGCTACAACTACCCATTCCTGTTCTCAAAGTTACTTTCTGCAGCATCAGATTCTGACAAAACTCCTACTTTCTCAAGCAATTCAGACAAAACATTTAATTAGCAAGCTTGACTAAAATAGACATAAGCGCAAGTAAGTGCCACTTAGCATTGTTACTAGTATAAAGTATAGAATGCAAGATAACTTTAAAAGTCACAGAAAAAAGTAACTTATTATCCAGGAGGAAACTGACTTTATAATCTTTATTTTAACAGATCTGGATTTTGCTAGTCTTGCCAAAGGTTTTGCCTTGTTAAAAATGCCAAAGATGCCTGAACTAAGAGGAAAATGTTTTCCAGACTTTACTCCAGTCGCTGTTAATACAGACTCCATTCCATTTAAGGATAAAAATAGAGAAAAACAGAGACAAAAACAACTAGAACAACAAAGAAAGGAAAGACAGGAAAGTGGAGGAAAAAAGAAATTCATAAAGAACAAATCCTGGTCAAAGCAGAAAGCCAAAAAGGAGAAGAAAAAGAAAGCAACAGCAAAAAGGAAACGTGAAGAGGTAAACCGTGCCCGTTCTATTAAGCTACGTGTCGTTGCTATAGCATAGGTGCCTACTTTCAAAAGGCAGGGAGCAATGGGATTTTAGTCTGACATAAGTGAGATGCGCTGCAGAATTACAGACTGAAAATTAACTTTCTAGGCCCTTGACAGGCAAAGCACAAAAATAAAAAGCACGGAAGCTTTTTAGAACCAAACACAAAACCAACTTACTAATGCTAGTGAATAACGCTGCCAGCATAGGCTGCATGGGTTTTTCCTTTTAAGAGGTCCAGCAGCACTTAATTGGACAGTACTTCGTTGTTGTTATTGCTTTTTTAATTCTCAATAGGTGTAACAGAGTTAGAATGTTTCCTAGGTAGAACCTGAATATTATTTCGTGCTTGGATACCCCTGGCAAAGTCTGGGTTGTAAAATTCTGTTGTGTTCAGATGTATAGAATGAACGTGGTTTGGTGTTGAATTTAATTGTTTTTCAACTGCCAACAGGGCTCTGATGTTGACGATGAGGACATGGAAGAGTTGCTGAATGACACAAGACTCTTGAAAAGATTAAAAAAGGGGAAAATTAGTGAAGAAGAGTTTGAGAAGAGACTAACAGGCACCCAAAGCAAAGTGAAAGCAGAAACTGTTGCTGACTTAGAGTCTGAATGTTGACAGTTATTCTAACCAGACTTTTATGTTGATACTGCCTATTTCAATAAAACTGTATATTTATAACAAAATAATGATGCAGAGAGCAGAACTGATCTAATTTCTTCATAAAGAGACCTGACAGGTCTCTTTTTTCAGGTACGTACCACAGATCAGTAAGTGACACCATACCTCAGAATGAGTCTGAATGCACCATAAGGTATTTTATTTTACAGTATCAAAATACTCCACCCATCTTTAAAACAATTTATTTCAGGTCTTCAGAAGCTGTAGCGACTTGGATTTTTTTTTTTATCAGTGGTCCATCCACTGGTACTGCTTTGCCTTAAATTCAAGAAGGCTCATAATTACTTTAATCCTTATAATGTTGTCTTCTTACCACATCCATATAACTTATATCATCTTCCGATTTCTTACAACTGTGATAGTCATTGAAGATGACACATTCTGTACACAGTGTCCTTTCTGTTACAGATAGAGTTTAATAAGTTCATCACTGACAGCTGACGGAGTTAACACACCAAGGTCTGTAAACAGTAATGTGATTAGTGATGGTGATGTGTAGTCAATCCAGGGATGTTCCTCTGTTAGATTCTGACCTGTTTTCAGAGTGTCTGCTTTGTACTAGAAGGAAACAAGACCATCAGTTATTACGCATCTGCAAGCTAAAACCTCTTTTGGGCAAGGGTGGTCGTGAGCAGATGTTTGTGGTAAAACTGAAGGAAGTCAATTTAAAAACAAGGCACAGGCTGCCACCTTGGTCTCAACTATTTTATCTTCTGTACGAACTACAGTTTGTAGCTCTGAAGTGTCTCAATCCAGCTATTTCTTGCCCTCAGCTACTCTTCTACCCCAAAGGAACCACTTTAGGAAGTCAGTGACACTATTAAGACAACTTATGGCTGTCTGACGTTTGACTTTACAGTGGAGCAACTCCATATTACGTCAAGTAAGCTAGAGTAGAGACGTCCAAATAAATGAAGACATGCTTAGAGGAAAATTATTCATAGACACGTAAGTGGATCTTAGCCTGCTAAGAAAAAAAATGTATTCCTCTTACCTTAAACTTATCTGGGACATCCTGCTGATTTAGAGGGAAAAGCCTTACAAACTTGAAACTTTCTGCTACCACATAAAATGGTTTATTCTGAGCTTTGGCGCACACAGCAATTTGATTTGTGCCGATCTGTGGAGACATACAGAAAACAACATGCAGACTTGGTGCTAGTAGGACATAATATTGCAATATTTTCAACAACAACAAAAAAACTGACATACTGGATAACACCCCAATAGAGCAAAGATATTTCAGAAATCCCTGAATTCTTCAAATAAATTTTAAGAGTCCAGAGTTTACAGAACGTTATAGTAAAGTCACTACCTATTACCTTGTTAATAATGCCTCCACTTTCAACTACACCTTCAGCACCAACTAAGACCAGGTCCACTTTCTCCATAATGTAGCTGTTGAAGGGGAAAAAAAAGGCATTTTGCACTTAAGCAAGAAGTGAGATTCAGATGTGTAATAGTTTCTTTTGTCATGTTTTGGATTTATACTAAGCAGTAGTAATTTAGTAGTTAGCTTAAAAAACACGACAATGATAACACATGGAAAGCAGAAAAAAATGTAGCCTTTTTGTTTAGCACCTCAGTTCCTTTTTCCAAATATCCCCAAGCCCTAAGATCCCTTAGGTCTGCCTCCATTCTCCGTTCTAATAGGCAAACATCAAATACTTGTTTTGTAGCAGGCATGTTCTGCTAATCATGCACCTAAAGGTGTAACTTGTTTAGCTTGTTTGATGACTATGACAAACTAAGGAACAATTTCCGTAGAAAGAAGCTGCTAGGAAACTTACACAGAATGTAAAATAAAATTGTGACGAACAGTATTAAGATTTAATGATCAGACTTACCCAACTGCAGCATCCAGAATCACAGTCACAGGAATGTCCAGCTTCCTCAGGGCTTTTGCCATTTTTTGCCTATTAAAATAACACATTTGAAGCTAAGAAGACTTTTTAAAGAGAATGCTAGAAAAATATTGTCTAAGAGACTTAAACCCACAACTGCCCATATTTGCTTGCCAGCAATTTTGTACCCCCTAATAGAAAATAAGTTATCACGTAGAAATCGAAACAGATGACAACAAACCCAGCAGAAGAAAAGCAAGCCTGTTTTAGCAGTCAGGAATTACAGCTATAGAAAGATGAGTCAGTGAACTATTAAGATGACAGATTACCTAAGCCATCTCAGCTTTTCCATCAACATGATATAAGAAATAACTACCAGCAACGCACCCCACGCTTTAAGCGAAGCTGATAAATCATACCTACTTAATTTGGCTGAACATACTTGATTCAAGTGAAAGTGGTTAGCAACACAGTATGCAGGATATGCTCTGAAGAGGGAAAGCTTGCTCTCTTGCTATCGGTAACATAATTTATTTGGCATCTTCAAACAATGTCATGTTATCTAAATGTTTTACTGTGTGATGCTTAAGACAATGCTGATTATTTTAGCCTACTTTTGAAGAAGGCAACTAGAAATCAATTATTTACTGTCTCCCAGGGGAAACATAGGTTGCTTGGCATGGATTGAGAGGTTGTAAACCGTTGAGGAAAACCTATGTAACACTGTAATGAGGATATTAGTATGGGAAATTGCTTGCCGATACTGATTTTTCACTTTTCCAGAATAATGTGGTATTATTAGTCACAGAGTTATCATTTAAAATGCTACAAACAATCCTAGTAGCTTTTTTTTTAAACATGGCAGATTTGACACTAGCTGAAACTTATCCTGCTAACCAAGATCAAACACAAATTAATGAATACTTGCCCTGCTTGGTCTGGCTGTGATTCAGTAACATAAACGCTGAATCGCTTCTTTGACTCAACAGCTGCTTCTAACACTCTGAGGACCACTCTTGAGTAGGCATGTGTCAATATTCGCTGTCAAAAAAGATCAAATATTACTTTTTGCTGAACTTTAGAAAAACCTTTAGTTCTGTTAGCGGTGCCAGAGCTTTTACTTCACGCATCTGTCAACATTAAATAATAACATGATGTTTGTACACAACAAAACACAGGATGGCAAACACACTGAGATGGATGTTACGTGGCCAGCCCTGACGCTGCTGAGGGGTGACAATCTAATACTTTAAATGGAAAGCTGATGTTGTGAGGCTTCGGCACCTCATAGTAGTAGACCACAGCTTAATGTTGAATTGCATGGGAACTGCAGTGGGTGGGGGCATGAGTCTTAACAAAATAAAGCAATGGGTGATGCTATCCGTATGTACTTGCAAAAGCCACATCAGACAACACTGCCACGAACGTGAATGAACTTCACTCCCCTCCTCCTCTGTTTTTCCATCAGTGCAAGCAGCAAAGCACCACAACAAGAGCAGCCCTGCCTCGGCCTACTTACAGCACCATCTCTGATGAAAGGATGACAGAGCTTGGCGATTTTGTTCCTTGAGAGCGAGACTTTCCTCAGGAAAATCTCCCCGCGCTCGATCATGATTTCTTTGCATTTGGAGTAATCCTGGAAGAGACAGCGAGACGTCTGCTGCGAGCCCGCCGGGTCTCCGCGCCAGCAGCACGGCCGAGCGGGAGGCAGCCGCCCTTACCGAGTACTCCAGCGAGGTGAGGCTGATGAAGCGCAGGAAGAGCTCCCCGCCGGAGGACACGGCCACCGAGGAGTCCACGCGGGACAGGGTCTCGATGGCGTCCAGCAGGCTGCTCCTCAGGCCCTGGATGGTCTCACCTGGGTGGGGACGGAGGCAGAGGAGCGCGGTCAGGGCTGGGCCCCGGGGCTGGTGCCCGGCCCCCGCCTGGCCCCGGGGGCCCGGCGCCCACCTCGGTCCCGCTTGAGGAAGCCGAGCAGCGCTCGGATGGCGGCCACCGCCGAGGCCACGTCGGGGTCGTCCCTCAGCTGCGCCCTGAACGCCTCGATCAGGTCTGAAAGGCAAAAGGAGGCGCCTCAGGCCCGGCCTGGCCCAGCCCGGCCCGGCCCGGCCCCGCTCCGCACCCCCGTTACCGTCCGTGCTCATGGCCGCAGCCGCCCCGTCCCGCTCCGCTCCGCTGCCGGCCGCCTCGCCGGAGCCGTGGGCATGACGCAGAGCCCCTCGGCGTGACGTCACGCCGGGCCCTGGCGTCATTTGCAAGCGCCGGGAGCGGCCGGCACCTCGCGGCGGCGGCATGAGCGCGGGTGAGGTGGTGGCGGCGGGCGGGAGGGAGCGGGCCCCGGGCAGGGGGGAGCTGAGGGCGGCCCTCAGGGGGCCCGGCTCCGGCCCCTCGGAGCCGGCCCTGCCCGGGGAGCCGCGAGCCACGGCGCTGTGTCTGTTGCAGACGATGAGCTGAGCCTGCTGGTCATCGTCATCGACACCAACCCCATCTGGTGGGGGAAGAGGGCGCAGGGGGAAGCGGAGGTACGGCTGCTGCTGGTGCTGAGCCCTGAGGGAAGGGCTCTTATTTCCTCCGTCTTACCGAGTGGGCAGTGAACAGGGGTAGCCTTGGGTTTCTGAGCAACGTTTGTCTGATAGAACGGATGTTGGAGTGCCTTTTTAAAAAGATGTGCTGCTGTGTGTCCGTCAAAGCCTTGTATAAATTCTCCTTATGAAGAAAGGAAGCTCCACATCTTAAAATCCAAGTTCTTCCAGCTGCAGTTATTTGAGAGCTTTCTTGTGAATTGTTTAACAGTAGATATTATTGTACTGTTTCTGATTTCTCTTTCTTTCTTTCTTTCTTTCTTTCTTTTTTTTTTTTCCAGCAGTTCACCCTATCAAAATGTATCGATGCGGTGATGGTACTGGGAAACTCACACTTGTTTATGAATCGTACCAACAAGCTTGCTGTAATAGCAAGCCACACACAAGAAAGGTATAGGTGCTTCTTACCTACGTAAAAGTTTAAAGTGGGCTTTTCTATATAAATCTCCTGATACAGTGTAGGAGAAATAATCTGATTTAGTGCCTTACGCAAAGCGAGAAAGACAATGAAAGTGACAAGTTTCCTATTTAAGTGGGTATTTTTTACCCAGATGTTCATGAGTCTCAGGATCTACCCCTAAGTGCAGGAATGGTATGTATTTGCTTTTTTTTTTTTTTTTTTTTTTTTTTTTTTTTTAATATCTTAGAAGGAAGACGGTGAATGTTGGTATTACACCATTTGGGGTTTGAAGATTTCCTGCCTTATGTTGCATCTTTAATGTCTAAATTATTTGAAATTGCATTTCTGAATATTGCTGTCTAACAAGGTTAAAGTTGAAACAGTAATGCTTCTTACTTCCTTTCTTTCAGCCGTTTCTTGTACCCTGGGAAGCGCTGGGCTTTTGCCGATCTCCTTGGAGATGGCGGTAGTTCTGCGGAATCTAATTGTTCTGGCAGCAAAGATGGAAAATATGAATTGTTAACAGCAATAAATGATGCAATTGCAGAAGAGATTAAAGATCTCATGACAAAAAGTAAGAAAAATAAATTTTTAGGTTTAATATATGGAATTGCAAAGCACTTTGGCTCTCAAGGAGTTGTAGGAATTTCCTTTATTTTGATAGCATGAATTTTAATATATTTAAAGTAGGTAAGTTTATTATGTTGGCACTTGGAGCCTCTCTATTAATCTAATATGCCAAAGACAAGACTTGTAGAATTTAGTATGGTCAGATTTAGCAACTGTCTTTGTAATTTCTGTAACTTGAATTGCAGCTGACATGAGGGGCCAGCAAACAGAAACTCTGTTAGCGGGATCGCTTGCTAAAGCACTTTGTTGTATCCTTTCTATTATGGAACTTTCAAAACCTTTATCTGTTTTCTAAGACTGTTTCCTGTAATATTAATTGTGCTTCAATATAGGCTTTACTATTACTGAATTTTATAATAACATTCAAAACTGAAATGTTCGCTTAATAAGTGTGGATTGTGCTTACTAAAATGTGTGTTGGCTACGGTGGTGAATACATGGTATGGATGCTGCGGTTACTCCCAAGGAAGAAACATAAAGTCCTTAACATCATCTAATGTAGTTATTAACAAGATGAGCAAAGAGGTAAAAGGTAATACCTTTCTTCTGAGTACTTACATAAATATTTAAGTCAGAATAATAGAAAAAAATGCTTAATGAACAACTTTAAAATTTCTAATCGATATGTAATTGCTTTTGGACAATAAATGAAATGGGTTTGCATTCGTAACTCTAAATTAGTGTACAGATACTTGTCACATGTTTCTGCTGCTCTCTCTGCCACTGGGGCTATAAGACAGTTTCATATACATATTTGAACTGAAATAAATTGAAATGCTAAATGCTATAGAATTACAAGGGCAAGCTACAGGGGATGAATGTACTCATGCATTATATTTTCTTTTCAATACTTAGCCAATCAGGAAATGAAATCAAGGATTTTGGTAAGACCTTTGCTGTCACTTTTCTGTTAGTCTTTAAATCCAAAGATACTATGTAGGCTAACAAGTCTGAATTGCTTTATTTAGGTCATAAAAGCTGCAGAAGACAGTGCATTGCAATATATGAATTTCATGAATGTGATCTTTGCAGCACAGAAACAGGTGAAGTTGTCATTTCATGTTGATCTTTTATTAATATGTAAAAGCTTAAAAAAAATTGTTCATTTTTCTTATGATTGTGATCTGGTTAAAGAGTGCTTGAAACGAAACCTGTCATGCCCAGGGGGAAAGCTAATCAAGCTTAAAAAAAAAAAAATTTACATCATTACATCTTAACATAAAGGGTTTGCTAGACTAGTTTAAGATCACTATGTAAGTACCGACAGTAGCCTTTTGTCGCGCCTTGCAGGTAATGTGTACGAGGTACTTTTGGTGATAGTTCTTTTACTGCCATGTGAGAGAAGAGAGATGCTGGAAATTTGGATTTGTGTCCTGACCATGGGAAAGAGCTTTGTTATCGCTGTGGTGGTTCTGCAGCTGTAAAAACATGTATGATGATAACAGTGGTGAGGGTACATTGTTCATAGCTGAATTTCTGTTATTTTTTGTTTTTTCTTCATGCTTTTCATCTCTTTGCTTGCAGAGCATTTTGATCGATGCCTGTGTCTTGGACTCTGATTCAGGTCTTCTACAACAGGTACAGACTTTATTTTACTTGCTGTTTACATGAATTCATAGGTACTTGATGCTAGACAGTTTGTCATATTGTAAAGGGAGACATTACACCTTTTTATATGACATCTTTTGTGCCCTTTTATTGTGAAGTAGATCTGTATTCATTTGTTCTTCCTTTGGAACAATTACTAGAAATTGTTTCCTTCCTTATAGGGCTAAACATATTTCATAGCAATTCACTTTGTGTTTTTGTTGTTCAAAAACTATAATGTGGGATAACACAGCAAACTCTGTGAGCTTACTAGGGTGTAAATTATGCCTCATGGCACATTATTTGGAGATGCTGTTTTTCAGAATTCTTCTCAAAGGAGGATTGGGGAGGATAATTAGCAAAATCCTATAAATTTTTAGGTATCACAGAGAGTATCGCAGAGACTGAGATAGTTGAACTATTGAGATGAATGAGAATAACTTTTCTCTTTTCATTTGTCTCTGGATGTGAGATCATAGTTTATTTATTTATTTTTACACTTCCAATATTTTTCTTTTCATAACAAGAGAATGAGAGATACTCCATGATGGGAACAGTTGCTCCCATTTTAGTTTTTGTCAGTACTTTCATTTCTAGTTCTTTGAAAATATTTGGTTAGAATTTGAAACATGCAGACCTTGAGCAGCATGTGGATATTTAAAATAACATGTTAATTTAATCAGACATAACAATCTGATCATGCTTTCTGTTTTCCAGGCCTGTGACATTACAGGTGGCATATACTTGAAAGTGCCCCATATGCCATCCCTTCTGCAGTATTTATTGGTAAGTCATTTAAAAAGCACTTTGAATGCTTTTTTCTGTGTCACACACGAAATCCTACTGACTTCATTGACACGTTCATACAGCAGTACCCTCGCAATTTCTAAAATACTTTTTCCTCTGTTTGTATAGTGGGTATTTCTCCCTGATCAAGAGCAAAGATCACAGCTTGTGCTTCCACCTCCTATTCATGTTGACTACAGAGCTGCGTGTTTCTGTCATCGAAATCTCATTGAAATTGGTTATGTATGCTCTGTGTGCTTGTCAAGTAAGTTTATAAATGTCTAAGACTATAATTTCTTAAATTTGAAAGGAACTATTTTAATGACAAATCTTTTATTTTCCAGTATTCTGCAACTTCAGTCCTATTTGTAGTACGTGCGAGTAAGTGTTTCTTCTTGTTTCAGAGTTGGGTATGAAAATACGTTCAGTGTATCTGATAGCTCCTTTTTTATGTTTTTTTCAGGACTGCTTTCAAAATATCACTGCCACCTGTCATGAAAGCTAAGAAGAAGAAATTGAAGTTAGCTGCATAACAACACTACGTAAATACACCATTATCTCCTCCAGTAATTCCATGAAATGGAATGTACTAGAGAAATTGACGGCACTTTTTATAGGATGTGAAAGAGAACTGTATGCAGTCTTATGACTTGTTTCTTACTGGATAAATATTTAAATGGTATATTTTCTACACAGTAACAAATCATTGTATTACCATGTAACCTGTGCTGTTTTAAGTACTAATTCTTAATTGTAATAGTAACCAGAAGTTGCAGCTTGTTAAGATGCAGATCTTACAAAGTTAAAAGGTATTCTTGCCATTGCAAAGCTTCATACCTCCAAGTTATTTTCAAAGACAAAGCTCTGATTGTTTTTAGTCCTATGTTGGTGTAAAGGTAAGTTATGACTACTCCTGATGTGTAGGTTCTGAGTATTAGCACTGTGTCATCTGGGGACTTCAAAATTCTGTTAGCCTTTGCTACCTATTTTTTGAGTGAAACAGGGTCAGTTTCAGAATAAAGAAACCAATATTTTCAAGATGGTTTAGAAATTCCCCCCTTCCATTTAAAGATGTTAATTCCCCTGCATGTGCACGCTCACATTTTTCATATTCTTTCATTCCCTTTGATTGTGATTTTCTCCCAGTTGGATATCTGCTCTTCTAGTCAATATCACTAGAATAATACTGCCTTGTAATACAGAGGTAGCTTTCCCAAGGAAGTTTATTAACAGAAGACTCTGCATTCATGAATTACCTTTTTTTCTTTATTTCAAATGACTTCAATAAATGCAAATTAGGTGGTTAGTCTTAACATTGTATTTTGAAACTGGAAAACACAAATGTAATTCTCTGTAGTAAGACAACAGACACATCTTTGCTTGTTTGTTTTTAAAGTATCATGGTTTCTACCTTTTGGCATTTGACAAGCAAAGAGGAAAGATTTTGGAATAGTGCTTTCTGTATCAGAAGATGAGGGTATGCTGTGTATTTCTGAATGTTGTTTTGGTTAAAAAAAAAATAAGATTTCTTACTGTAAAAGGTAACTGCATAGTTTGCTGTTTTATCCTGCTGCTAGTAACTGATGTTTTTAAAGGAATACAGAAAGTTGTTATTTCCTACTTAAAAGAACTTTCCTTTCTTAAGGTGCATACAGGAATTTGTGTAGTCTCAATGCTTGCATCATCAGGTTTTTGTCAGCGTAACTTGTAATCAGGGCCTAACTCTTACTGGCTTGTTTCATCACCAAAAGCCATTTTGTTTGAAGCCTGTATTTATAATTTCCTTTGTATAAACCATTTGTAATAAAACCTGCTCCTTTTCGCATACAGTTATTGCTGTGGCTATCAGATATTTTTAAGGGTGAGCCACACGGACTCGTTACAATTCCATTGCGTAAGAGCAGAGGAGGCGTCTTGGGGAGGGAGGATGTCTGTGGAGGATTCAGGAGGGACCCCGAGGCCCCGGGCCCGGCCTTGTCCCGCTGGCGGCGCTGCGGTGCCCGCCGTGAGGTGCCGAGGGCCCCGCCGCCTTCCCGCCCCTTCCCGTTGCCATGGCGACACGTTGCCGCCGCAAAATGGCGGCCGGGCGCCGGGCTTCTCGGCGGCGCGGTCCGCCCTGACGCGATGGCGGCGGCGGGCTTCGGGGCGCTGCTGCTACTGCTGCTGGCGCCCGCACCGCGGGCTGGGCAGCCCGGTGGGTGCAGGGGGCCGGGGGGTGAGGGGAAGGCTGCTGAGGGGAGGGGATGCGGGGGCAGAGCGGGACCTTCCCTGACTGACTGGTGATGGGCTGGGGCGGGAGGACACGGAGCCCCCGAGGGGTGGCGTGGGGACGTGCACAATGTAAACGCAGCCCTGTGGTAGGCAGCACGAGATATTTTGTGCCTTTGGGGACAATTTAAGGTACGGCAGGGTGTAAGAATCCAGTCTAAGGGTGAGACCTGAATGCATCTTACAGATAGTGCCTTTTTCAGTTTCTGTGCGTATTAAAATGTGTTTCGCCCCCCCCGTTTTTTTTTTCTTTTTAGTCTTTCAGCCTTCGTTTATCCATATGTCTGGGCTAAGAGTTAATTCGATTTTTCATGGAAATTCTTCAGGAGTTAATTTTTATATAATTTTAAATCCTATAGATGAAGAGACAGGTAAGAATGATTTTTTTTTTTCCCTCAAGTAGTATATAAATTTTTTTTTTCTCCTGCTAAAATTACTGGAGCAATACAAGTTCATGTAGTGCTTTAACAGTTACTAAAACAGTAACTCCTAAGGACTTCTGCTGGTTAAGCCCCTAGTCCTCTGTTGTCTGCTTGTTAGCTGAGCTTAAGGATGTGCCTACTTGAAGCCACGGGAGAAGTTTAAATTTACTACTGATTCTTTTGAGTCTTTTCTAAATGAAAACACAATATATATTTTTATTTTAATATAGGAAAATTGCAAGTTTCAAATTGCAGTGGAAGTAAAACAGATGGTGATTGGAATTTGAGCGTAACGCCTGGTGTGGTATGTAAAATACTGATTCTTCCCTAAAATAGGGAGGATTGAACTATCATACGTTAAGGGCTAATGAAATGTCAACAAAATGTTAATTTACTGACAACCTGGTTTGCGTGTTGTGCCCTTGCCATTTTTCCTCGACATACCTTGACATACGAAGCTGGTGAAGGGTCTGAAACACAAGTCCTATGAGGAGCGGCTGAGGGAACTGGGGTTGTTTAGTCTGGAGAAGAGGAGGCTCAGGGGAGACCTTAGTGCTCTCTACAACTACCTGAAAGGAGGTTGTGGGGAGCTGGTGGTTGGTCTCTTCTCACAGATACTAGCAATAGAACAAGAGGGAATGGCCTCAAGTTGCGCCAGGGGAGGTTCATGTTGGAAATTAGAAGAAATCTCTTCTCAGAAAGAGCAGTCAGGCAAAGGAACAGATTGCCCAGGGAGGTGGTGGAGTCACTGTCCCTGGGGGTGTTCAAGGAAAGGTTGGATATGGTGCTTAGGGACATGGTTTAGTGGGTGACATTGGTGGTAGGGGGATGGTTGGACCAGATGATCTTGGAGGTCTTTTCCAACCTTAATGATTCTATAGTTCAAGACTGTTACAGATCTGCTGGAAGGAGCTGGTAATACAACAGCATTTTTATATAGCATGAGCTCTAGAACATGCACATCTATTACAATTGTCTTCAGCGTTAGTTACGTTACATATAATTCTTTAAGGCTTTTGTCAACTCCGTAGTCATTTCAATTTTCAGCTGAAGGTAGCTATAAAAACTGAAATTTACTTTTTTGGTTATTTGTTCTTTTCTTTAAAACTGTGTGTGCGATTTCTGAGGGAACTTGTTCTGCAATGATTCCTTAAAATTCTGTGTACAGTTCATATACTCACTTTATTTGCATATTCCAGTAGCATACCTTTTGTCATTCCGACTTCAACAAACACCTGATTTTTATATTGGAAGAATATCATTGCATTGTGGCACTGACAAAGTGGTACCGAAACTTCTCTTTCGGGAACTGATGAGTGATACAAATAAGAGTAATTTAATATAAGCTGTCATATCTGTCAAACTTTATTCTGCATTTTTCAGGATACATCCGAAGTGATCATAGACCTGACTAGAAATCTTCAGTTGTGTTTGCCCAATGCCACTGACTGCTGCACAACACCTCTCTGTGTGCTGGAAACACTTCAGGTTTTAGCTTGCCGTGATTCGGTGGTTCTGGCACATCTCCTGATTCAAGCTGAAATATATGCCAACTCTTCCTTTACAGGAAATGTGTCAGGTAAGTGTTTAGATATGCTCAAGAAGAAATTGTATTTTCTTTTCCTGTATATATGAAAAAAGAAAATCTGGGATTTCAGCAGCAATGATTGACCCTTATTAATTGTTAATGAAATTTAACAAAGGATTTATACACGGTTGGAATAAACTGTAATGTGCAGGGCCTACTTCTTGGGATTCCAGTTCATGTGGTTTGATTTGTCTCTTCTTTTTTGTAATTCTTTTATAGAAGATGCATCTGTCATCCCTAACCAGGTGTTTCAGCCCTTGGGCCCTTGTCCTTGTGACTTGACAGATGGAGCTTGTGATGTTCGTTGTTGCTGTGATCAGGTACTTACTTCGTACTAAACTTTGAAATGTTTTCAAAATTTCTAGGTTCTGGGGAAAGTGAGGAGAGGGAGAGGTACTGAATGTTTCAAGCTAGAAGGAGGGCTTGTCTGGGTGTTCTGGTATTTCTAATAGTATCTAACACATCTCTCTACAAACCTGGTTTGTTTACCTGTGAGTAGGCTATAGTGGCTATGGTAATGCAATTACTGAACTAAAAAGTGACCGCTCTTTGCCCTTTCAGGAGTGTACACCAGATTTGAAGCAGTTATTCAATGGATCATGTTTCACTGGAGTGTTTGGCGGGGATGTAAACCCACCTTTTAATCAGCTGTGCTCTACAAAGACTGATGAATATACTCCTGATTGGTTTCCCTTCCTTTGCATACAGTCTTCTCTTAACAATACACCATTTCTTGGCTACTTTTATCATGGCTCTATGTAAGTTTTACGATTTTTTTTTCTCGACACATGCATTAGCCATGCTACTGAAACTGTAACCTGTTTTTTATAATGAAAGTTATTTTGAAATTGGAATTTTATTGTGTGAACTTTAAATGCAAATTGAGAAATGTAATTGGTACTACATGAGAACATGGTATTTGAGAGCAGATGCATAATTATTTGCATGAGATAGGGAGTAAAGAATTGTTTAATTTTTGAACTTAATTGCAGATCTACACCCAGAGTTCCTTCATTTAAGATCCCTTTACAAACGTCTCCTGTGAAAGTTTTCACTGGTTACAGTCAAGGAGATCCAATTATGACAGAAGAAAATGAATATTTTACCATCCCCCAGGTAATCATGTCCTGTTTAGGAGCTTCTGATTCCTCTTGGCTTGTTTGACATTCTTTATCACATTCCTTATGTCTTTGTAACCAAATTCTGCAACTTGCTGTTGTGAACTGGTAGATATATTTTTCACCTAGCACAAAATCATTATTAGAAATGAACATTATCCTTCCCGTTTCCCCTACCCAACTCCCAAAGTGGTAATGTTTTAATTATTTCAAGAGCTAAAAACAAGCTTGGCACCCCAATTAGTAGTTTATGGCTTATCATATTTCTGTATATATGTTATTTGTCCGCTGTATTATGGAGTGCTATAGTTGGTTTCCCCTTGTCTCATCTGGCTGTATTCTTTTAATTCCTTCTGCGTTTTAGAGAGAGTCTTGTTAGTTATAATTACTTTGATGAATTGGGATGGAGCTAGACTGTGCATTATAACTATTTTGAAAGCTGTCCATTTTAAATTTTAACCTCTTTTGTGATGTTTTGATAACATCAGATCACTTGTTTGTCAGTCATATATGGCTGTAGTACATATTTGGAGCATTTCACTGACAAATAGTTTTAAAATGAAAAGCAAGAAAAAAGCCCAATGTACCTATTTCTGTTGAATTACCTGCAGCAATCCATGGCGGGGCAGTGTGTTGGAAATGCCCCTGTGGCTTATCTCCATGACATTGATGTTAAGTGCCTCACTGATCTAGCATCTTACAAAGAAGGACTGCCCCACGATGTGAGAATAAACAGTGGTACAGGAGGTATGTTGGGTAAGCCCTAACAGAAATGTATTGTATGTTCTCCCAGCTGATAGAACAAAATAAACCAGAGGACTTTTGACATGGCAGCTACGTGTAATGTCATTGATACCTGGTAGCTGTAGTTCAGCATTTTAGGGATGTTCTAATCAGCATTTGGGGTGGTTTCTGACAGCCTTCTAACAAGCTTCCCACAGTTACTCAGGACTTAGGATATAAGAAATGAATGGGAAACAAAAGCCAATCCCATTGTCTGTTTCTGGTGACTCATACTGAATGTGGCTACACATGACAGAATAAAGCATCTCTTGCTGTTCTCCAATTGTTGCAGAGCCCTTTTTCTGTCAAAAGGGTGCAGTATCATTTTAGAATTGGTGAGAAGTGCTTTTTTCTGCATTAACAAAGCATATACTTATGAAGTGTCTTCCCGGAGTTTGAGATGGCATGATTACCAGCATGAAGATAATTTATTTTATAATGCCTCATTAAGTTGTCTAATTTTTTAATCTATACTACCTTTGTAAGATCCAGAGATAATTAGCTATGCTCTCATAATATATAAATCATTTGGTCCTTTACCAAAATTAATTTTCTAAATAATTTTCTGCTCCATTTCCATAATAAAAATGATTTTACCTTGGATGTGAAAACAGTATCTATTAGTCAGGATTACTGCAGTGTTTGTTTTTTATTCTCAGACTTCATCCAACAAAATGTGATCTATAGGACCATTGCTGACATGGGCAAATTCATTGCTAAAAGCGGTATGTCTCTTCCATTTAATAAGTGCACTTCTTACCTAACCTTGGATGATACAGTTGATTTTGATGCCTAAAATGTTTACCTGCACTGATTCTTAGGAGGGATCTTGTACGTCTTCTAGTACTCAAATAGATGGCAGGACATGTGGTCTGTGTAAGCAGCAGCTGTATACGTCTGTATTTTTGGAAGCTCTTGTGCCTCTTTAAGGACCTTTTTCAGCCAGTGAAGCAGCTCTTTGATGTAGAACAGCGGCTCCCAGTTGGTGGGGGGGTACTGCAGCACGGATGAAGTGTTGAAACCAAGCTGGTGTGTTTGTTTTTTCTGGGCAGTTATGGTCCTCTTAGAGGGATGAGATGAAGTGAGAGGGAGTCCTGAGTCCAGAGAGCCCCATCAACTGATGAAATAAAGCCCAGTGCTGGGCTCTTGAAGGTTAGCTATGAAAGGACCTGCAACTACAGATGTTAAAATATTGATAAGCTAGAGGACTGTGCTGTAAGTGCAGCATTCTGGCCTTATATGATGGGACTTAAACAGTAAAATAACTCTCCAAAAGATCGATGTTGTAATTTCCAGAATTTTGGTAGAGATTTTTAAGGTGGTGTTCTTCATTTACAATACAGCTTTCTAATTAGCAATGCTTTTAATTGCGTGGTTTTATTTTCTTCTGCAGAAAGCCTTCCTACTACCGAGGTTTTGTGTCAAAATGTAACCTTTGCAGAGAATTATACGTTCATTTGCGAAGATGAGAACATAGAGGGAATAAACGTCACAGTCTTCCTCGGACGTTTATGTGATGGAGGTATCATGAGATTTCTTTTACAGATTTTTAACTTACTTTTATAGAACATAATAGAATAGTTCAGTTGGACAGGACCTTTGACGAGCATCTAGTCCAACTGCCTGAGTACTTCAGGGCTAACCAAGAGTTAAAGCATATTAATGAGGGCACTGTACAAATGCCTCCTGAACACTGACAGGCGTGGGGCATTAACCAACTCTCTAGGAAGCTGGTTTCAATGTTTGACCACCCTCACAGTGAAGAAATTTTTCCTAACATCCAGTCTGAATATCCCCTGGCACAGCTTTGTGCCATTCCTGCACATCCTGGCGTTGGCTACCAGGGAGGTTCCTCTTGTTCCCCTCCTCGGGAAGTTGTAGAGAGCCATGAGGTCACCTCTTGCCCTCCTTTTCTCCAGACAACACAATTTTTTTTTCTTCAGCATGGAAATTCTCTGATAGACTGTGTTAATTAGTAATTCTGCTTAAAAAGAATTTCCTTTGGATTCTGGAAGAAAACTTACGGGTCTGATTTCCATTAATTTCTATTATTTTGAATCTTGTGTTACTAATGAAGGATGGAAGTTTGCATCCTATATAGAGTTGAACAGAATACTTCTTGCTAATTTACTTATTTAAAAGTGAAGGTTTTTTTTTTTCTTATTTTACCAGAAATACTGACACAGAGATTCACAGCCAAATTCGTAAGCTTGAAGAGTAATAATGCAGAAGAACTGTCTGGGAATCCAGGTATTAGTTCTTTATTTTGCTTCTTAAAAGAATAAATTTTTGTACTGGACTGATCATTATCAGTGACCATATTTTATACCTCTTTCATACTCTGTTATGTTGCTAGCCTCACTTTCCTATCTTTATTGTACTGTCAGTTGTAATAGTGGTGATTGGCTTTTAGGCTAAATATTGATTATTTTAAGTGATGCTACTGTAATGGAAAAGTGATTACTGCAAGACTGATGATATGTATTATTAAAACAACCTTAATGCTTGTAGATTCTTACAAAATGTTCGCAATTTCTCCTACATTTAGGTTATCAAGTTGGAAAACCAGTGAGAGCTGCAAATATGAATGCTTCTGATACTTCTGGCAGCCTAAACATTTTGCAGCCAGGTACTGACTTGTGAGGTTACGACTTCAACTTCTTTTACTGCTAAAATGCGTTTGTTTTTTTTTTTTTTGTATATTTTACTTCGGAATCTCCTCTATGCCAAATTTTGCCTTTCCTAGACTATTTCCTAGCCTTCATTCAAACTTCCTTGAGGAAGCCTGTGTTTAATACCTGTGTTACTGAGCGCAATGTACTTTAGGTATCCAAACATATTGCAAAGGAGACAATTAAAATGGAATTTAATATCAATATTTCCAGTTGAATGGACTTGAATCTATTTGAATTATACTGCTTAGTGTTTTGCATTCTAGTATTTGATGTTTTTGCACAAAATTGAAAAATAGAGATGAAGAGGTAAATATGAGAAACCTCAAATAAGATGTTTTTGATTTACAGCTGGGAGAGGTTTATGTGCATCAGCAACTGATACACCAGTTTTGTTTGGATTAGATTCATTCACTGGATGCATACTAGAAGTTGGTATTAATGAAGACTGCACACTTTTAAGGTGAGCTACATAACATGAATTGTTTTTCCCTGTATCCCTCTTGCTGCTCCTCACGTGATTTTCTACAGGTTTCTACCAGCAACATTGATACTTTCTTTTTAAATGTTCTTGCATACATTTCAGCTTTCTGTGGTTGACCCTTTTTTTTTTTTTTTTTTTTAAAGGGAGATTATAAAAATTGTTTCACTCACATTTCCTCGTATTCAAGTGAGGATTATGTTGGAGCGGGATGCTTTGTCATTTTGTACCTTTAGTAGATAACTCAATAGTTGAAGCTTGTTTTAACTAAATGATAGCATCTTTCTGAGGAAACTGATGTTATGATATAATAATACTGTAACCCAGAGTGGTTTACACTATAGATTTACTTTCTGCTTAATATGATGTTTTTATTTTCAGAGGAAATGTAACTGAGAGATTGAATTCATTAATACAAGCTACTCATGTTGGAAAGAGGAGCAATTCAAGTTACAGTGATGTAAATGACTGGGTGGAAATTATACGTAAGTGAGGTTTATGTTGTTATTCGTAGTCTAAATGTTTAAAATATGCTCTTGTAGTATAATTAAATCATCTCAAAATAGAATCCAAATGTAAAGTCAAGTGCCTGAAGATACTGATCTGTGTCTGGATCCATCCATCCATACATACATGTATACATTCACGTGCACACACACATATAACTTCACATGTATATGTATACTGCAGTAAGATGTGTACAGCTGTCAGTCAGTAGATACAATGATTTGGTATTTTTAGTTTTCTGTGGATAAACTATTCCTTTATGTATATTTATATAGAGAAAATGTTTTTGCTGTGTTCCTGTGGGACAGTTAACAATGTTTCACTGGAATGTGATGATAATATAATTACTGAAAAGATAGTATTTTCTATAATATTTTCATTTAACTCTGTTCTTCCACAGGTCTTGATCCATTTAATCCTAATACAAGTGTGAGCACTGGAAACTTGAGAGGCATTTGTCCAGATATTCCTGCAAATCTGAATATTCGCATAATTTTTGCTGATGTGGGTGCAGTACAAGGGATTCCCCGTCAAGAGATACTCGCTGTGCAGATCAGGTAGAACAGAGCTGTGTGTCTGGCTATTTGACAAATGAATGTTTCATTTTGAGACTCATTTTTGTGTCATACTCAGATTAAACTTTACAAACGTACATATTATTTCCAATTTTTACATGCATTTTACTTGTATTTGGAACACAAATTCTTTTGAACCTAACCAGAGGCTGAAATTTAGGTTTGCATATCTCCTTCTGAAATTTAAAGAAAAAAAAAAAAAAAAAAAGGCACAAAGATTGCCCACTGGTCACCATTAGTTTCAGTGAAGTATTAAAAAAAAAAATTTTTGCTGCTGCCAGTAATAGGCGTATGCAGGGCATTCCATCAGAAGTATGTTTTAATTCCTTGCTGTGGTGGAAAGGACAACAAAACAAATGTCTTGTGTTCTGCATTACCCCAGTGAAGAGCTGCTTCTTGAGAGCTGTGGTAAATGTTTTCTTCTTTCCTGAAACTGTGGAGTTTCATATTGCAAACACTCTTTTTTTTTTTTTAAAGTCAATCCAAATCAAATAAATAGGATTGTGTTCAGTCTACCTCTTTTTCCAGCCTTTGCACATTCTCTCTGCAGTGTTGAAAGTCCAGCGATCATCAACCTCCTTCAAAATCCTGTATATTTTGTCCTTTCATGGTTACGTTTAGGCTCTGCATTTCCACTTTACAGCCCTTTAGTAATAGTTATTCATGTTCTTACAGTTACTCGACTGTCATATGGCAATTCCAGTGTGGGCTTACCTGTGAAAACACTGTCAGCTTTCTTCCCATCACTGCTTCTGTTCAGTTCATCAAAGTGCCAGCTCAGCCACCGATTCCAATGACAAGGTAATTCTTGTATTTAAAAAAAAGCAAAACACACAAACTTGTCACTAAGTTAAGCAGATGTAATGTAAAATGCATAGATCAAAAGGTTATTTTGGTTTGCTGGAGTACAGAGCATGAAGGACTGCGTCTAACACTTATTGAATAACAGTTTTGTAGGTGAGGATCTCCCCCAAAAGCAGGCAGTGTGGGAAGGCCTGTAAATTACTCTGCCAAGTTGTCATTTGGTTTTGGCAGAAAGCGTCCGTGCCTTTTATTTGAGTGGGCAAAGATTGTTGTGCGAGGCTCCTAAACTGTCTATTGTCTGAAGATTTGCTCATCACAAAAAGAAACACCTGGCTAAAAATGGCAGATAGGGAATAAAAGGGAGGCCTCTGGTTTTGTTAGAGGAACTAGAAGCTTGTGTTTTTTTTTTTTTTTCTTTCCTGTAACCTGGCCACTTTTCCAACTCTTTTTTTTTTTTTCTACTTGTCCTGGTGTCCTGGTGGTACTGTAGGTAATACACACGTTTTTTCAGGTTTCAGATTAATTATACGGAATTTGACTGCAATCGAAATGATGTGTGCTGGCCGCAACTCTTTTATCCGGTGACACAGTTCTACACAGGTAAGAATAATAAGCAATGCAGAATGCCATGAACTGGCTGTATTTCTTGAAACATAATTAAATGTGTGGACTTGTTCTGAAATAATGGTTTGTAGTAGGAAATTGGAATTTCAAAAATGTGCTCCAAAAGTCGGGTTAAATTTTTTTCTTGATAATGCATTAATTTCTTTGTTAGGCTTGTAGAAAAATAACTGCTAAGAGTGCTTTGTTGATGGAGATTTTGTGAGCATCTGTTCGACAGATTCTTTTTCATGTCCGTTTAGAGTTGAGAGGGGGAGGTATGCTTTCTAGGGAAAAGGAGAGAATGTTGCTTTATGATAGGGTTCTGTTTCTGTATCTTGTGGTAATTGTGGCATTGTGTTAGTGTGGGCTGTTGCCCCTGAAGGGAGACTCTCTCTTTGCCAGTACGTGCTGTTCTGTCTGCCCACGGAAGCTGCAGCAAAATCTTGCCATGTTGGTAAGAGAGAGAACTTTGAAGTTTCCTTCGTGAACAACTGTGATGGATTATGTCTCGTGGGAGGCTGTATAGATTAAATATCTGGCCTTTCAAAGGGCATCAAGGCACTTGGACTCTGTTCTGAGAGCTGAACGGACAGAGGCACCTGTCTGTTCTGTTATCTGCACTTCAGGGACTCAAGTTATACAACGTACAAAATTTTGTAAGCGCAAAGGATCTTCCTTGTTTTATGCTCTTTTATTCAGGCTATGTATATGCTTGAATCTGTATCTGACAGTGGGTTGATGTCCAAATTGAAGCTTAGCATGTGCTTATACTTTGTTTTCTTTATCTTCTTTTGCAGGAGAACCCTATTCCCAATGTCTTGCTAAGGGCCTGTCACTGGCATTTCTTGTATTCCTTGCAGCAATTTTGAGTAACCCTTGGTTTTCTAAAGTATGGGATAACTTCTTGATTTAAAAATGTTGATGTAAAGAAAACCACTTTGTAAATATTTTAAGGACGTTTTGGTAAAATTTATGGACGGATATTGTATTTTGCAGACATTTTTATATGAACACTTAAAGATACATGAAATAAGTTCTCTTACAGTGTGCAGAAACTGGTTGTATTAATAAAAAATGAAAGTGATAGAATTAAGTTTAGTTGCTAGAGCATTTGGAGCAGCAAGAGCACAGAGCTGGCTTCAGCAGCGTGAGGTCAGCTGGAGCGGGGCTGGGGGGGTGTCAGTCTGGGTGAGCATGTGGTGGGCCCCTGGGGCAGCAGACCCAAGTAAACCTGGCGTGCCCACCTCTTTTTGGAACAAGGGAACCGAGTACTGCTGCCTTTGGACAATAGCAAGGCAGTTTTTTGAGGGGCTGTAATTTGATTTGGTAACTACCTGCTTGGAGCTGCCTATACCCCACAACACGCTTCCTACCGCTTTTCTTGCGGTTATTAACCACTGTACCGCCGCAGGCACGTTCCCCTGACTCAGACGGGCCCCTTACCACCCTCAGGCCTTTATTTTCTCCTTTCCACTCCCTCCACGTGGACCCCCTTGGCTCCCCCCCCCAGGCCCCGCCTTTCCCCGCTCGGTCCCCGCGGGGCCCTGCCCCCGGAAACAGCCGGGCCGGGCCGGGATGGCCGCCGCAGCGCCGGGCGGAGCCGGGCCCCGCTGAGCTCCCCCCGGGTTCCCCCCCCGGAGCCCCTTCCCGAGCCGGGCCCCGCCATGGGCTCGCTGTTCCGCGGCGAGCCGCTGTGCCTGGCGCAGCTCTTCCTGCAGAGCGGCTCGGCCTACGAGTGCCTCAGCGAGGTGGGCGAGCGCGGCCTGGCCGAGTTCCGAGACGTGAGTAGCGGTGTGGAAACAGCCCCCCGGTGCCCCCGGCTGGGCGGCGGGTGCGGGCCTGGCTCCGCGGGGCGGGGAGGGAGGGCCGTGGAAAGGTAGCGCGGGGCCGCGGCCTTCCTGAGGCTCAGGGGAGGGCCCGATCCCACCCCTCACACGGGCGGTGAAACCTCTGGGTTTTGTGGAGCATCCTGTGGAGAGCCTGCTACGCGCCTGAAGCCACCCTGACTTCGGTCTGTAGGTGCACAGCCAGATGTGCCCACCCCGCTGGCAAACTGATGGAAACATCTCAGTTCTACAAGCTTATTCCTTCACCATCACACACTGCCGGTTTGTAAAGTGCGTCTGCTCCCAGAGCAGCAGTTCACCTTGAAGGAAACCAAGTGCCTCACTAATAGAAGATGGGTTGGGCAATAATTAACTTTGTTTGTGCGTTGTCTCATCGTAATTATATGATCTTTGCTTGCTGACGGAGACTTTGGAATTTCTCTTAGGTATTCTTCATAAATATAGGTTATAAAATCGTAGCAAGGAAAACTGGGAAAACTTAAATAAAAATAACAGCTGGTTAGCAAATACCGCAGGTAGGAGGATCCTGTAAGAATCATTACACGGGTATTGTGTTTAAAGGCCACAGATGCCATTTCAAGTAGTCCTGATTTTAAAGTTGAACATGTAGCCAGAGACAATGCACGCTCATGGAGAAGTGTGGAAAAAGATCTCGTCAAAGCTTAACATTTCAAATAGAATTTATGGAAAAGTATAGCAAAAAAATGTTTATAGATAGGTTCACGTTTATTAATTTGAAGTCTTTAAGCAGTACTTTAAAACTGTAGGAATAATATGGGGGTGGTTTCTCCAGTAGACTTGAGTTAGTTTGTTATCAGTGTCTTTCATTCTTTTTACTCAAATCATTCTGTTTTAGTAAAACCTTGCTATTTGAAGACTTCTGTCTTTTTAAAAATAGCTTCCTAGCTGAAAAGCAGTTTGTAGAAAGAGTGCACGTACGGTACATGCAAAACTGGCTCCATGAAATCAGAGAAATAACTATGTTTTTTAGGGGTATTTTTTTGTTTCATTACCTAATAAATGTTTTATCCTCCTTCAGCTCAACCCAAACGTAAGTGTATTTCAGAGAAAATTTGTGAATGAAGTAAAGAAATGTGAAGAAATGGAAAGAATACTTGGTGAGCTTTATTTTCATACCTATTTTCATCTCATCTGCGGCTTTATTAAAATTCACTTTGCAAGAGGAACTACAGTGGAGGTTTCAGCTAGAGCTTTTCTTGTTTTTTCCCAGTGTTGCACCATTTTAACGTTTTGGAATCTTACAAATTTTTCCTATCTGTGAAAAAATAAAATACATGTACTCAAGTACGTAGCCTGCAGCTCTTTGGAGCTGGAGATGGCTTATTTGACTGCAGTACTGAATTGGGTCAGAACATACAAGTATGTTCCTTAATCTGCATTCATACGCTGTGTCAGCTTTGAGCGTATCACATGATTGTTTAGGTTGGAAGGGACCTCGTAGTCCCATCTCCTGCTCTAGCAGAGTGAGCTAGAGCCCATTGTCCAGGGCTCTGTTCAGTGAGGTTTCGAATACATCTACAGGTAGAGACTGTAGGGCCTCTGGGCAGCCTGTTCCAATATTTTACCACTACCCGTTTCTTAGTTTTGTAGGTGTAAAATTTACATATGGTCCAACGCGTGTGTTAAATATATCCATGTTTTTTTTTTTTTAAGCGTAGAAGTGAAGAAGAGTTGTTAATGCCTTGCTGATAAACAGTTGAGACCATTTCTGTATTGACTGCTTAAAATACTGCTTGGACCATGGAAACGTTACTCTAGATATTCCCTTGACTTATAAAATAAACCCAATTTCTCATGTAATGCAACTCAGTGCTGTTGAACTTCCAAGTAGTCTCCAAAACATTTTAAGTTACTAATAATTGTTTTCACATGATAGTCAAGGAATAGAGAAAGGACATGAAGAGCGTTACAGCCAAGATGCAGATAACTTCAGTATACCCAGAGGAAAAGCTGCTGTTGAAGGATTCTTTTATTGGAATCTCTTATCAGAGCCACGTGCTGGTCATGCCAAACATCCCAGTAGCTATCGTGGCAATCTCACCGCCCAGCATGAGTTGCATGCGTTGTCAGGGTTTCTTAAGCCTCCTTGTTTGAACACCTTTTATTCCAAACATGGATTGTTGAGCAGCACATCAGTTTTTGGCGGATGGCATTAGGAGCAGAAAGTAGCAACAAAAACATATTATAAAAAGTCAAAAGCTTCGTAAAAAGTGCTTGTGGTTGGAAAGTTTCAGTCTGTGGTCTCTGAAGATAGTTTACTTCTGCAAGCGTCCAAGGGAGCAATGCTGTCTGTCTTGTATTGCTAGCACTTCATAAGCCGCTCTTTTTCTCCATGGAGCACTAATCTTTACCCTTTCTTTGTGTTCATTTTGAAGACTCTTTGTGTATTGTTGCCAAAATAAATTAATAAAATAATTAGGGCTTGATGCTGCAGTGTGATCAGTGCCCTCAATAAGAGCTGAAGATCAACTGTGCAATTTTCAGTTTCATTTCCGATTTTTTTTTTTTCTCCAGGGTATTTAGTACAAGAAATTAAAAAGGCGGATATTCCTCTTCCTGAAGGAGATGTTGCTCCTCCTGCGCCCTTGCTGAAACACATTTTAGAAATCCAGGTAATTTTTTCACACTCCAGATGCCCAAACTGTTTTCAGTTTAAAATATAAATAAAAAAATAAATAAAAATAAACATTTCAAAAAAATTAAAATAAACAAACATAGTAAAAAATAAATAAATAAATAAACATCCATGTTTTCCAGGGTGTGTGAGAATTTTATATGCCCAAGGCTCTGTTTTCCCATGTTGGTTGTGTAATGAAACACGGTGCTCTTTTCTGTGAGTGCTTATAATTTTGAATGGCATTCTGTTCTGCTCTAATTCTATCGATAGAATAGGTAGCTGTCTCACCCTCACATTCCAAGTTCTAATTCCAAGTCTGCCTTACTTAGCTCAGACACAAATTAGGGTTGTAACAACAGACTTAATGGATGCTAGTGGAGGATCAAGCATACTCAATACAAAGCAATCTTTGGCAGGCTGAGGAAGAAAATCTATGGAGCTTAAGTTAATTAAGAAATAGAAAAGTTCCTGTTGTTAAGCCAAATTAACTTGCTTAAAATTCATCCTCCCCCAGTTTCCAAAACGGTGTAACTGATTCTGTATCGTTTTTATTTCATGTAACAGGAACAGCTGCAGAAGCTGGAAACAGAATTGAGGGAAGTAAATAAAAACAAAGAAAAGCTGAGGAAAAATCTGCTTGAACTGACAGAATACACGTGCATGTTGGATGTCACACAAACGTTTGTCAGGAGAACAGCAGAGGTACTACTTGTGGTGTTTGACTAGAATTGTGTCATGTGATGGTTCTGTTGCGTGCTGTTAGTGCTTCTAGTTAAGTGCACGACTTCCTGTTGGGCTTTACAGCACCATATGTTGTTTGTTTGTGCTCGGTACCTAGAGAACCTGGCTCACAACTGCTTGTGCTGTATGTACACGCATTAGGCATATACACAGCAAAACGCAGCCCTGAAACTTAGGAGCTTTGTGATTTCTCTGTTGATTCATCTGAATGTTACTGCTGATGTCAGCAGAAGATGAAGTCATATTTGTCTTATTTTGATGTGTAAATTGTGCTGAGAAATTTATCACGTAACCTTTGCAACAGTGACTATAATTGCTGAGTGACTCACTTGAGATCCCAAGATATCTCTGTTGTCTGAATCGAGTGCAGGAAATGCTTTTGTATTTTCACTGAAAGAATTTACTTAATTAGCTTTTCCTCTATAGAATAATAAATGAACCGAAATATTTTTTCTGAATGCTGTGAATGATATTTCTTTTATTTCCTAGTATGAATCCCATTTACACATGAATTATGAAGAATTTCCATCTGTGGAAAACGAGCCATTTGTGGATTACAACTGTATGCATAGACTGGGTGCCAAGCTTGGGTAGGTATGGTTCAGCCGAGGTATGCCAGGTTGTCGTGGTGTGCTGTTTCAAAACTGCTGGATGAGCTGCTGTAAATAACAGGCTAGTTTCTCAAGATGAGATGTTGTGTGACTGCAGTGATTTAAGATGAGCCAAACCATTTTAGACCGGGTGTCCCAAATGCATCTCTGAAACAAAACTGGATTCTTTAAAGGGATAAGTAGGACTGCACCAAGTATACTGTCATAAAGCTTTCGTCAGACCAAGTATGTGTGTTTAGAGCATTTAAGATTTTCCTTAATTTTGGTACTTTCTTCTACTGTTCAAACTTTTTTTTTTAGGATAAACACACAGTTTTTCAATGAGCTGTCTGAGTCAATCGTAAATGTAACATTATTAACAGTATTGCCTACTTGTCTTTAAAATGGTATATGGAAACAGCTCCCTGCAATGTCATTTTTAGAGTGCCTTACTGAATAAAAAATTAAGAACCTTACTACTGCAGAAAGAAATTACATTAAATATTCTAGTTGTTTGTTCAGACCTATAATCCATCTGTTTTCCAAATAGAAATTGTATCTTTATTTTATATACCAGTTAGTTCCTATATAGGGTGTGGTGTTTCCTTCTCTGGAGTTGCTGGAAGTGAAATTCTTGTGACTGTGATCTGGAGAGATGATATGTTCTGAGATTTTACTTCATGGATTTTGACTTACTTTTCAAATGTGTTTTTTTCTTTTTTTCATAGATTTATATCTGGGTTAGTTCGTCGAGCAAAAGTTGAAGCGTTTGAAAAAATGCTGTGGAGAGTCTGTAAAGGATACACTATTCTTACGTATGCAGAGTTGGATGAATGTCTGGAAGATCCAGATACCGTGAGTAAACATTGTAACTATTGGTTTATTTTGTTTGTACTCTTCATATGACCTGAAAGAATTGCTGCTCAGGTCTGCAGTGAATGTAAACAATTTCCTAGAGCCTTTGGAGAGAAAATCACTTTCAAATATTATAACTGGCAACTTCAAAATTAGAGGTCTCAATTCCATCATAACACTAGGAATGGTTCAGCTTGATGCGTGCAGAATCACAGAATATCCCAAGTTGTAACGGACCCACAAGGATGATTGAGTCCAACTCTGGGCTCCACACAACACTACCTAAAAATTAGACTACGTGTCTGAAAGTGTTGTCCAAACACTTCTCGAACTCCAGCAGGTTTGATGCTGTGACTGCATCAGACTGTGCCTGGGAGCCTGTCCCAGTGCCCGACCACCCTATGGGTGCAGAACCTTTCTCTAACGCCCAGCCTGACCCTCCCCTGTCCCAGCTCCATGCCGTTCCCTCGGGTCCTGTCGCTGTCCCCAGAGAGCAGAGCTCAGCGCCTGCCCCGCTCCCTTTGTGAGGAAGCTGCAGGCCGCCATGAGGCCTCCCTCAGCCTTCTGTCCTTCCAGCTGAACAAACCAAGTGACCTCGGCTACTCCTCATATGTCTTGTCCTTTATTGCAGAACTTTATTGTGGAATAATTGTGTCTTTGGCTACCTTGATCAAAATGCGTGGCATAGATGGCTGCTTGGATATTTATTAACCAGGTCTATACAGGCCATTACCTTTTAATAACCCTTTTATTTGTTCATTCAGTAGTTAAGGAAATATGTCTGGAATATAGTCAGTCTTCTGTGAAGATCTTTCTCTAAACTTACAAATTCCCTTTGTAAATTAGCAGCTATGGCTGTCCAATATTAATTTAAACTTTACTTTGATTTTTTTGATTTTTTTGTTACTAAAAATATCCTTTGAAATATTGGTACACTTGAATTTTATTTTTTGTTCTTAACTAAAATGGTGGAATGTTAATACTACTAACACTTTTCTAATTACACAGTAAAATAACAAATTTGAATATGTACAGCATAGGAGAGTTGTCTGTTAAAAATAAACTTTATCAACTTATCCTTTTTTTTTTTCCAGGGTGAAACCACAAAATGGTTTGTGTTTTTAGTGTCCTATTGGGGTGAACAAATTGGCCAGAAAGTTAAGAAGATTTGTGACTGGTAAGAAGCAAATTTTATATATATATATATCATTTTTTTATGTCTGGACTATTTTTTTCTTTGTTTTCCCCCTCGTCCCGTTCCTTGGAAATGTTGATTTCGTGCAAGGTTTTGAAGTTAAATTTGTTTTTTTTTCCTAGCCTCTCAGTTGCATCTAGCTTTATAATTATCTCACGTACAAATAAATGTATGAGTCATTTTATCTGCAGTCTTTATTAAGTATTGGCAAAACAGTGACTGCCAGTTGAATCTGGTCCGTGGCTATTAGACAGCATGTTGCAGATTTGACTAGGGCCTGGGGCTGGCTGTGTTATTTTTCTTTAGGTTGGTTATTTAGTACAGACTTCTGTGTTTCTGTAGTTATCACTGTCATGTGTATCCCTATCCAAATACCATGGATGAGCGCACGGCAGTTGTTGAAGGACTAAACGTTCGTATTCAGGATCTTCGTACTGTGAGTAAATTGTAATAGTGTATTCCCTTTGCTGTAGTTACTGCACTATAGGAAATCATTTAATGTATCATAGTATTAAATACATTAATATATTTCTAAAATACTTGCAGCTTTGGATCTGAACTTGACCCTATGTAGTGTCCATGGTCTGGAGTTGCATGTATTTATTACACTTCACGGTAATTCCACTGCCTAAAACAATGCAGTGCTTATTGTGGCCTCCCACAAATGTAGTTCATCATTGAAGAAATACTCGGTGCTTTGCTGTTGTTAACATAATTGTTCCTGCGTTTTCAATGAAAGCTTTTTGTTTTTCTTCTTGGATGAAGGTGCTGCATAAAACCGAGGATTACTTACGCCAAGTTTTGTGTAAAGCATCTGAATCCATCTATACGTGGGTTATCCAAGTAAAGAAGATGAAAGCCATTTATCATGTACTCAACTTGTGCAGTTTTGATGTCACAAATAAATGTTTGATTGCTGAGGTTTGGTGTCCAGTGGCTGATCTGCAAAACTTGCGCCATGCGTTGGAGGAAGGTTCAGTAAGTCAGCTGAATGCTCACGGATGTTAGAACTTCTGTCTTCAACTACCTATACACATAAGGAAAGAAAATATTTAAAATAGGGTGAAAGTCAGTCACAGGCAGGTCTCGGTCTCTGTGTACTCATATTAAACAATTTCTTTATGGACAGAGTCTTTTTAAAAAGTTTTTAATAAGGAAATTATTAAAATTTGTTATTTCCTGTGAAGTAAGGATTAGAACACTGTATGTTAGTGCTTTTAGAGGAACAGATTAATATAATTTTTATTTTTTAAAGGCACAAAGGGATAAACATTAAATTTGAGGGTTACTTCAGGCATGTTTCAAGATCAGTGAAACTGTCGATAGAGAAAATATTTTCACTTTGATTAAATTGTCAACTGAGTTTTCATATAAACGTATCTTCTCTTTCTGTCTGGAATTAGAGGAAGAGTGGAGCCACAATTTCTTCATTCATGAATACCATCCCAACAACACAACCCCCTCCAACTCTGATACGTACCAATAAATTCACTTCAGGGTTCCAAAATATCGTTGATGCTTATGGAGTTGGAAACTATGGGGAAGTTAATCCAGGTTGGTCCTCCAAAATCTGAACTGTGAGCTGTGCTGCCATTATTCCTTGCCTTGTAAGGCTCTGCGTTTAAATACCTTGCTAAATTAGCCACCAGTGATGGCAAAACAGTGACAACCGTACTGATTATTAGTAGCTGTTTTAAAACTTCAGCAGCTCATCAAAAGTACAAATGGTGTTCCAAGCAGTAAGATGGGATTTAATTTTAGTGCGTTATTTCAGCGTTAAAACAGCAGTAGCAATTGCATATTGTTTCTTTATATGCTTTACCTTGGGTAAGAAAAATATTTAGGGAAAAGAAGAAAACTTGGTAATGGCTACTGTTCTTGCTCAAGTGTGAAGCTCATCACTTGAAAAAATCCTGCTTGTTGTATAGCCCAGTTAGTTTAATATCTTCATGTATTTTTATAGCTATCTTGAGTATGAGAGTATCATGTCACGCTGTACAGGAGAACGTAAGGTATACTACAGAGTCAAAGTAACTGGAAAATAACTTTTATTTCCTGGGTTCATATTATTATCCTTAGAATTGTCATGTCAGCTGATGCTCAGCTGTGGAGTTGTCACTGCTAAAGGGTGTCATATATATAGATAAGCAAGCTTTAAACTGAATTACATTTATAGCGTGGGTGAGATGTCTGTTAGCATGGGGTGAAATGTCTTTCAACCTTAAAGCTGAACAAATCGAGAGGTTAAAAATACTTTAATTGCTCACACATAATTCAGATACCACCATCATCTATTGTGCTATGTGCCTGAAGTCTGTTACGTTGCCATTTCAGCTCTCTATACCATCATCACTTTTCCCTTCTTGTTTGCTGTTATGTTTGGAGACTTTGGGCATGGTCTGCTGATGTTCATCTTTGCACTCCTGACAATACTGTATGAAAACCATCCTAGGCTACAAAGATCGCAGGATGAGGTAAAGAAAATTATAAATAACTTAACCTCCACCAGCAAGATAGTTTCAATTGGATAGTTACTGCGTTTCTGGAAAGTAATATTTTTTGTGCATGTATTAGACAGTTTTTTCTTTGTTTTAGGATTTTCCATGTTTAAAATTACCATATTTTTCAAGGTTAATGCTTGTTAAGATTAACAATGCTTGTTAAGATTAATCTTAACAAACTATATTTTTATTTGAGAGAGGGGGCTTGTCTTTCCTTCTGCTAAGTCTTCTTAGCGATGCGTGAATTTTACAGAATGTGGTTACAGTGACTAACCTGAGGAGAAAATGGCTTTTCAAATTCTACCTTCTTTTATTGTTTCTGAAAACGAGTTGTAGTTTGAAATTCATAAAACTTAATTTTATCTAATCTTTTAATGACATAGGCTTGGAAAGCAGGAACACTTGCATGTCTTATTAAAATTATATTTAATTAAAATTAACTTCATTTCTTGAAAAACAGTTCAGGGGAAGAAATGTGTCTTACAAAGACTATTCAGTAGTGTAAGGATATCAGTGGGAAAAGCCTCAGTTTGTGTCATGGGAGCTTGCATGGGGAGTTCAAATCTATGCATTCACCTTAAACCAAAGTTGTAAACCAAAGTTGTCTTTCTGAATATACTTGCCGCTAGCTCTATGTCCTAATGCAGCCTTTGCATATAAATCGCTTGGCATAAAGTTGCAAATGTGGAGAGATGAATCTCAGGCATTTAGTGACTGGTATTTGCAAATTGCATGTTTGCATGCTTAAGGAAAAGGTCTTTGTTCCATTTTGATTGATCTTGGGTTTCCTCGTACTATTTATAGGCTATTTGTAAGAATTTTTAGTTTTTAGAAGTTTTGTGAGGCGAAAAATGTTTCTGTTAGAAAAGTGTAGATATTCATGTATTATTCATATAGCAGATGATGAATGATGTTTTCTTTTTTCTTTTTTTTTTTAAATACTTACAGATAATGAAAATGTTATATGAAGGCCGATACGTTATTTTATTGATGGGTTTGTTTTCTGTATACACTGGACTGATTTATAATGATTGTTTTTCAAAGTCATTAAATATATTTGGTTCCGGATGGAATGTTTCAGCAATGTTTGAGCAGAAGGTTTGGCGGTGAGTAGCATGCCTTCATTTGCTGTATAATTAAAGCAAATCTACTTCCTGCAACAGTTTAACCCTTTGGCTCTTTAGCTGTCCTTTTATAGAGAGTAGTAATGAAATCTGGCAAAATCTAGTTAAAGTATCAAATGCTAGTGAGCTAAGCACTAAGTTTCTTCTAAAGTTTCATCTACTCTTAAAGCAGTAATAGTTATTCAAAAACAAAATGAAATTGCTTACTTAAATTGGAAAATCCACAGAGAACACAATTTCTTCCAAAACTGCTGTTGGAATTGGAATATGTATAATTCAGTCAGTCTGTCAGGTTAATCTCTCATTTACCAATGGTGCTTTACTGGGTTATCTTGCTGTCATGTTCTCAGTCACCGAGAACATTTTCTAGACTTTTATAATTAGATGTAGATGAAAATCAGACTCCTCGTGTACCAAATTTTGTTGCAGTACCCTCACGCTATCTATGCTAGCTAGGAACTTCTATTAAAAACTGCAGCTAGCATAATTATCTTATTGGTGGTAAGAGCTCACATGCATTAATTTTAGAGGCAATATTTCTTGGATTTATTCAGTCTCTAAAGCTCCTTAGAGGTGTTTGGCTTCTTGTGGTCGTCTTGAGATTAGTTCAGGATGTTTATTTACTGGTAGCCAGCAGTTTTCATTTAAACTGTTAAAAGTGTACGACTGTTCTGCTGTAACTAATTAAAACAGATAGAGCAAAGTTTTTGAGAGAAATTGAAAATACAGGGCAAGTTTTGGAGAAACTTGTCCCAAAATACGGTTCTGGAATTAGCCAAGAAGCATTGGTATCTACTGTAAAGGTACTAACAATGACATAAATTAATTACCTAGCAAATATTAGTCTATGCACAGCCTTTCTTGATAGCGCAAAAAAAAAAAGGCTGTGAAAAAGTAGGTCTGAATCACATAAATTGGGATAACCTTATTATTTTAGGGTGTTAAGGCCTTTTGGTATTTAAATGTTCACAGCTTGCATTTCAAAAACAGGAAGCGGCTTAAAGTAGAGTCAAAACTACCAACTTTGGTTCAAATGTGAAAAGGTTGTGAGTAATTTGTTAATTAAAGAGAGTTTGAAGTTATAGTGGAAACTATACCTTATTTTTCCCTTTTACATTTGAATATTTAGTCCTTTGAGTGGTTGTTAGTGAATTTTATGTAAAAGCAAATTGGGAGCTTTTACAATGAAGCTTTATTCTAGGGGAATGTGGAATTAAAAAATCTAGAAACTTTCCTTTCAAAGACAGTGAACTAAGCACAGATTCAGAGCCTAGATTTTTGTTGTTATTTTTACGGGCCGGGTCCTTTGTACTTAGAAGTTGCTTTATCCATTTATAGGCTGAATCTGGGTGAATGTTTTTGTAATGGAAAACAGGGGTAGTGTCCTGCAGAATGCAAACTATATATTGCCACAATGTTTAAACCATGTTAGATCTGATTGTGATTTTCTTTCTCTGCAGTCTTGAGGATCTGAAGTCTAATCAATTTTTGACGCTGGATCCAAATGTTACTGGGGTATACAACGGAGCTTATCCCTTTGGAATCGATCCGGTTAGTTTTATTCTTTTAAATTCTCCTTTGTGATGATCACTCATCTTTAAATTAGACTTTGGTATGTGTATTAGGAAGATAAACAGATTTTTTTTTTCCCATAGTATGTTTTTTCTCTCAATTCAAAAAGCTTGTTCATTTATGAATCAAAGAAAGATTTAACTATTTTCACAAAACTCAGACTTCAGTTGTGATTTCATTTTGAGGTAGAATTCTGGTGTCCTAATAGAAAAAGAATACAGTTTTATTCCTTCTATTACATTGTTCTGAAATGTGTATTTTGTCTCATTTCTTCCTCAGATCTGGAATTTGGCAAGCAACCGTCTCAGTTTTTTAAATTCTTTCAAAATGAAAATGTCTGTGATTTTTGGAGTAGCTCACATGACGTTTGGAGTTGTATTGGGGGTATTTAACCACTTGTAAGTACAAGAAGTTAAGATAATATAATTCAAGACTTGACAAAAAGTATGTAATGATAATAACAGTTAATGTGGTAAGAGAAGTGATGATTTATTATTATTATTATTATTTTTAAAAACAGGATAATAGTAATTATATTAAGACAGTAGCAGGGAGATTTCCTTTCACATAAATTAGGTAATGGGTCAGTATTATGCCAAAAAATCTGAAGCGACTGATAAATATGGTATTTTATTTTACTTTCTGTTAAATACAAATACATGCTTCATATGGTCATGATTTCCACTGAAATACCTGGTTAAAACTTTACTGAATACGAAGAAATCATTTTTTTAATTCTAATTTTAGTCCTACTCTATAAAAGCGCAACCACTGTTCTGTTTCATTGAAATCATGTTTGGGCCCCATACTTATCTTGATCTTTCTTGGTAAAACTTTTTTTTTCCATTTTTATCTTTCAGACATTTCAAGAAGAAGTACAATATTTATTTAGTTTTTATTCCTGAACTTTTATTCATGATGTGCATCTTTGGCTACCTTGTGTTTATGATCTTCTTTAAGTGGTTAGCATACTCTGCAGAGGACTCTACATCTGCTCCTAGCATTCTGATTGAGTTTATTAACATGTTCCTGTTTCCTGGTGGTGAAACAGATGTCTTTTATACTGGGCAGGTTAGTAAAGTTCTTGCAAGCTTCTGATGATCCTGTGTCCCCTGTTCAGTTAACTGCTTTACAAGTGATGTTCCCCTACGAAGGGGAATGTATCAGATGAAGGGGAAAATGAATAAACAGTACCATTAAATAATAGTTTCATTCTTTAATTTTAAGATTTTATGTAGTGCTTGTAAAAATATGTTTCTAGAACAAAGTCACCCAGTTTAGAGTTGAGGTTAGAGAACAGAGCCATATTCTTGTGATTTTGATTCTTTCCTGTGTACTGTAAATAATCTTAGTACACTGTGCATCAGTCATGTATTAACTTAGAACCAAGTCCTGAAGGTGCTGCGTACCTATAACCCCATTTAAGGGCCTGATTAAGTAAATACTTGCATGGATTTTCAATTTGGAGCACATGCCCACTGAAATCAGTAGTATTTTTCTTGTATTTTGCTCAAAGAGGTTTTTAAAGGAAAATGGGAAGGCTTTTACTAACTTTGATTTTGGAACCTGATCTCATTTTCTTTCTTTCCTACTTATGAACAGGTTGGTCTACAGAGGTTTTTACTGAGTCTTGCTTTTCTTTCTGTTCCCGTAATGCTTTTTGGAAAACCACTTTATTTATATTGGTTGCACAGTGGAAGACGAGGCATTAGAACGTACAGGGTGAGTATTGAGATACGTTTAGATATTTCTTCAGTATAGAAAAATTCAGCTAGTATTATTGCATACAGAATAATGTCCATAACTAGATGCTTCTACAAGTGGAACATTTTCATCTGTAATGTATGATAATGTTTTGTTCCTCTACACTCTGGTCATTTTTGCCTTTGGGAATGTTCTTTGGGAAACTTCTTTGGGAAGTTCTTGCAACTTCTTTAAACAAATTTTAACTTTGAGAGTCCACTCTCAAAATCCATTTTAAAACTGAGAGTCCACTTAGCAAACAGACATGATACATTTCAATTTTGCAGAGTGGCTACAAGCTAATTCGAAAAGAGAGTGAAGAAGAACTCTCTCTGCTGCGATCTCATGATGTGGAAGAAGGAAACAGTCATTCAGACAGTGGGCACAGAGAGGGGGATGAAGAGGAGGTAACTATCGTATTGAATTTCTAATTAGTATGTCCTTGAAAGAAAATTAGAAGTTGATAATCAAGAAGATAGTTTGTGTGCTGAGTCCATGGAAGTTTCTAAGAATATCGGCCGAGCCTTTACAAAGACCTTGATGCATGAATGCAATTCATGTATTTTCATTTGTTGCTATTTTATCATTATTTGTTGGTATGTTCAGATTGTGGTACAGCAAACCATATCTATCTGTAGTGGAGAACATGAGGAGGGCTTTATTTGAATCAGACTACTGTTTTTTTTTTTGAATTGAAGAAGCGGTATAAATTTTTTTTTTCCTGCATGCTTTTATGGATCCTTAACATTAAGGAAAGAAGATGACTGTGCAATTTCCTGTTAATTAACCTTGACTTTTCACCTAGAGAAAACTTTTTATAGTTGAATATTAGATGTGACAAAGCTTATTTCTAATGGGGGTTTGGAGATGTTAAATTGAATTCCTAGTCCTAGCTATTATTGCTATCTACTTCGGTCAAATCTTTAAAAGTATTTACTGTTTCCACTGATTTCATGTAGATTTAAAGCCAGGAAACTGCTTCAGTTTCCCAGTGTGTGGTCTATGTATAGTGGTTACTTCTCTGGGGGCAGTAGAATTTTGCTTGCTACGTGTAGAAAATAGAAGAATTGTTTGCTTAAATAAAATGTCATAGTTTCTTGCAAAGTAGTTGAAACTTGCAGTGGTGTTAGGCTTGGTGCTCTATTAGCAACAAGCACGTGCATTTAGATTTTACGTTATTAATGTAATTGTTTCTCTGTCACTCGTATTACTAATAATTAACCCTGGTTTTAACGATTCAAAAACTGACATTATAAACTTGCAATATCAATAGAACAGGAATTGGAGATGTGGTTGGTTTTACTACCTTTATAGTTCAAGTATTAGATCATATTCCTTGCGGAAAAAATAAATTTGCATACATCTTTATCTGTCCACAAAATAATTGGGGAAACTAACGAGAAAACTATAGCATCTGATTTTTTGTGGTGGTTGTTGTCCTGTAATAAGGATTTTAAATGTGCCAGTGGCTTTTTTTTAATTTGATATGAAGTCAGTGTATTATCCCTTAATGGCTTTTCTGTATAATAAGATTTACAGATGAATGTTTTTGTTTTTTTTCATGCCGTGCTATGTTGCTCAAATGAATACAAATATATTTTCATATTTTAGTTTAATTTTGCAGATGTTTTTATGAATCAAGCAATTCATACCATTGAATACTGTCTCGGATGCATTTCTAATACAGCCTCATATCTGAGACTCTGGGCATTAAGTCTTGCTCATGCACGTAAGTGTTTTTGTCGTTTTTTGGTTGATTTTAAATCTGTTTTGATTTTTAATGCCAGGTAGGGGGGGGCTGGCCTGTTGAAGTGATACTACTATGAAATTATCTTTTACTTAATTAAAAAAAACAAACTATTTAAACTAATAACTATCTATGGAAAGCCCCAAAACTAAAATTGTAACTTACTGTTTGAAACCTAGTAACATTTTTCATTGACTGTTCTTGGCTGTGTGAAGGTTGATTTATCTGGGTACAATGTTACATAATATTGTATCAGCATCCACAGTACCATTTTTTACTTTCCATTAATTGACCAGTTTGACAGGTATTTACGACTTGCTGAAGTCTTACTATCATAGTGGAAAATGTTGCCAACAGTAGAGCTTATTTTGAAACTCAGATGTACCTTTAAGCATTTCCTGAAGGAAAAGGAAAAAAAAAAATGGGGTAGTGTAGGGGATTGCTTGTAGTTCCCATATTCAGCAAATCTGTAATCCTGGTTAAGCTACAGTACAGGTCAGGTACGTTAGCTCACTTGGTGGATGTGTGCGGTATCAACATGAATTATGAAAGTTTTTTTTTTTTTTTTTTTTTTTTTTTTTCAGAATTATCAGAAGTTCTTTGGCAAATGGTGATGAGAGTGGGTCTTCGTGTGGATACAACATACGGTGTCTTACTGCTAGTCCCCGTTCTAGCCTTTTTTGCCGTGCTAACAGTTTTTATTCTTTTGGTAATGGAGGGGCTTTCTGCTTTTCTCCATGCTATACGACTTCACTGGTAAGTTTTAACTCACCATTTTATAATTACTTCACTATACTGTATACTGGCTTCTTCAGCGGAATTTTTATTTCAAAATATTAGGTGACTTTTTAATGAGTGTAAAGTTTAATAGTCTGATGTTATTTTAATAGATTTTATCTAATTGCATCAAATAAATGGCTTGTTAGTTGAATGTGAATATTCCTCTGGAATATTTTCAGTGCAAATACTATATCCGCTTATGATGTATATTGACCTCTACCACATTGAATTGATTATTATGCGAACTATGACCGAGGACATTTGATTTATAGTATTTTAGCTTTTCATACTGTAGAATATTAGTCACTTTGATAAACGTTTTTAATTTCCATCTGGCTATATCACTGAATGGCTCCAGTCTGTTTTATTTATTTGGCTCAACAGAACGTTATATTAGTGAGCAAAACTTGATAAAGTGGGACTGTCCACCCTTAAATATTTTAATCCTTTTTAGTCTTAACATCAGGAGCTCTGCATGTTAGAGTGGATTCCGGTACTTAATTTGAAACTTGATAAAATTTACAATGTAAGAAAAGACAGACACTTAGAATCTAAACACATGATACAGAGCTATTTGCATTGCTAAGTATTGTCATCATGATACTGTAGATTTGCAAAACAATTAACTGCAGTTAACTCAAAAATTAATAAGACAGAAGTGAGATATGAGCCATAACAGCAGAATGTCTGGATCTTTGAGTCTCTTGAGAAACATCAAATTTGCCTGTGATTGTGATAGGAAGGTTAAGCAGCTGCACAGAAAGCGTAAGTGATGGGATTAGGATTGGTTTCGTTTGGTTTCTTGTGTTGTACAGTTCTGTCGTTTGACAATCAGTCATTTTGGATTAATATCCAGATTCTGTTTTTTATCTTGTTTCAGGGTGGAATTTCAGAACAAATTCTACACTGGTGGAGGATACAAGTTTACGCCCTTCTCTTTTAAGCACATTTCTTTACATTTTAATAAAGATGATATGGCATAGTTTGGTTGCTGTCAGCAGAAGTGTTTGGGATTGTCTGTTCTAGTAGGACAGTGTTTTTCACTGAATGCCTTATAATGCAGCCAAATAATTTTGTAATATATACCTCCCATAGAACTACGTAACAAATTTGGAGCATCTTGGAAAGTATAGGTATAAACTGTACATTTTTCTTGATAAACTAATGTTGTAAATTAATTTTATTCTTAAAAAAAGAAGTGTTACTGCTTGTCCTAAAACCAGTGTAGGCATTTTTTTTGTTAAAGCTGTTTATTTTCTTGACCAATTATTTCTAAGTTATCTGAAAGACTTTCATCATATTCAACATTCATTACTACTCATATAGTCATATACTTAAGCAAGCTACCATCTCATGTACTTTGGGAACAATTTAGCAATGCAACAGAAGCAACGTCTGTTTTCATTATTTCTTCCAAAAGGATAACAAAACATAATATAAACTTGTACATAGCAACACGACGTGCTCTTCTTTGGCCGTATTTAAAATTGCACTAAAAATGTTAACTTCATGTTCAGAGTTCTGCCCTGAATTACTACTTTATTTCAGAAACTACAGTCACATTTAATGTTACAGAAGGAGGCAGGGTTAGGTGTGGGGATTTGAAGTTACTTCTCTGTTGTGAAGAATTTTGTGATACCTGCTGGTCTGTAAAGAACCTGCAGTGATCTTGATGGGTAAAAGCCTCAGAAAAAATTTGCACTGTCTAGAAGTGTTTGTGCAATGGGGTGTCGTCATGTAGAAAGTTTCTACTCCTACGAATAAGTTTCTCACCAAGAATGAAGAATGGGTCTTAAAACAGGTGTGCTTATGTTTGGCTACCCCCTGACAGGAATGCCTGGTTTGTCTCATGCTGAACCAAAGCTGTTTTTACCCAGCTGGATGGGGGAAGGCTGCAAAGGGGTCCTTTTTTTTTTCTGTGTGTAACAGTGGGGATATTGCCATAACGCTTAACAGCTGTGAAAGGGAGATATTGCCATACTGTTTAATAACTGTGCCAGTTAAAATTTGCACTTATTTCATACTAATTCCGAATAAAAACGCTGTTTACGCTGTTCAGAGCCGGCCCTTACAATCCCTACGTAGCCATTTAGGGCCCTGGCCGTGCCTCACAGAGACCCCGCCGGGCGGCAGAGGCTGAGGTAAACGCGATCGGGAGGGAGCCGCGCGCGAGGCGGCCGTTGGGCGGGAAGGGGGCCGGGCGCGAGGCGGCCGTTGGGCGGGAACGGGGCTGCGCGTGAGGCGGCCGTTGGGCGTGAGGCGGCCGCTGGGCGGGTCGCGACCGTCGCTCCTCCCCGAGCCGTTACCGAGGCCACCGCTCAGCGTCGGGCGGCCGCCCGGGGCCTTGCCGCCATGAGTCTGAACGACGTGCGGGTGCGGTGGCTGCGGGACCGAGCGCTCGCGTCGCTGGGGCTGAGCGATCCGGCGCCTTTCGAGGAGCTGCTGAACCGCCACGGCGGTGAGGGGGCGCGGACCGTGCTGCGCTTCTTCAGCCGCGGTGCTGAGGATGATGAAGAGAAGAAAGCCGCGGGGGTGTTGCTGCTGCGGGTCGAGCGGCGCCCCCAGGAGACCAAGGAAGCAGCGGGTGAGGCTGCCCTGCTTGCCCGGCCTGCGGGACCCACCCCTGGGTACTGCCTAGTCCTGAAACCCTTCCTGCTGCCCTCTCTCTAGCTGTTTCTCCCTCTTTCAGGCCCCTACTTGTCCTGTTTGGAGTCCCAGTCCCTCTCCTTACCCCGTTCCCTGTCCCTCCATCCCTTGAGCTGTGCCCAGTTGATAACTCAAAAGCTTCTGAAAACAGTTACTTGCAGAAGCAAAGAGTCCTGCTCCGGTATTTTATATCCATAAAAGAATTTTGTTCTTACTGTGTAAAAAAGGACCATCAAAGTTAAGCATGAAGTCTGACGTGTGTATAAGTAGACTAAAGGAATGATGTGACCTAACTTTCCACTCTGCACCTCTCAATGGATGCAGCTACAACACTGCAAGTTAGTGCTTAAAGGCAGCAAGATGGGGAGAATTAATATTGCTTCATAATAATTATAGCACACAAAGAAGCGTGATCTTTCCAGTTGGGGATGCAACTATGCTTCTTCCACCTTTTAAGTGTCTAGAAACCTGTGCTGAAAGGGGAAGGAGACAAGGCGCAACATCTGAAAGACAGGAAAAATAACATTTGAAATTCTTGAATGGCCCTGGAATTCACGTAGTTGTTTCTTGTGTTACAACGTCTTCACCTTTGCTTCTTGGGTGTGGCATTGCTACAGCCATTTTCACATCATAGATCAGTCACAAAAAAAACCTTAATTGTTTGAAGGTTCCTTTTGCAAAGTGCCTTCATCTTGGAATTTGTTAACCTACTTATTTTATACTAAAAAGTCAACAGTGCTGGAAAATGCTGATAAGGATGTTCTAGATAAAGCCCGATTACCTGTAGAATTTAGCATGGTCTCTTCTATGTTTGGATTCAGTCCTTCAGCAATAGTGCTGTCCTGTGGGAAAATGTATGGATGTCTGATTGTTGAAAGGTGGTGCTGTAGGGAGAAGAAAAAGCTCGGTTACTTAATTTTAGAAGAAAATTGGAAGGATCCATCTTACGTGCATGGAATACCTGTTCTTTAAGTGAGTTCTCTTGTGTTATTCTTAGACACGACTCAGAAAAGTAAGACATCTGATCCGGAACCCTCAGACACTAAAAGTGTGTCAGGTCATGTATCAACTCTCTCTAGTGTGTCTGAATTGAGTGAAGTAGAGCAAAGACTTGCAGCTGACAGCGTGGAACATGCACCCCATGTAAGTCTGTTGTATTCACTCTGTTCTTTTGGGGTATGAAGATGCTGGCTTTCTGATGCAAATATTTCAGTAAAACTGATCGGCTAATTAAGGAGGTACGATGCAGACCAAGGATTCAGAGCAGAACAGAACATTTTACAAGAACAGCAATCTTTATTGAAACCGCTGGCCTGTGGTGTCTGCCACAGCCTCTGAAATTGACTGATATTACAAAGGTAATTTACTTGGCAAAACTCTATGTTTTTAGTGAGGAAATGCGGTAGTGAGTTACTCAGCTACCACATTAGCTATTCCCAGGTTTGCTTGTAACAGAAAGGTTGGAGTTAGAATGATTGCTAGGTAAAGACACCACGGGAGGATCATGTAAGGGACAGTGAACAAAGGCTTTTGTACCTCAAGGCTTTTGCCTAATTAGACACTTGGGATGGAGTCTGGTGTTTATAACTAAACTTAGTTTATGACTGAGATGCAGTGGGAGGGGAGTAGGTGCTTGCACATTCTTAGGAAGGCTCTATGGGGGGCATTGAACTGTGGTCCATTTTTTTATGTTTCAAACACTGATGCTCTTGGTCCTGTTGGTCTGGAAATTAACATTGTTTACAAAGCTGATGCTTTTTACTGTTAGTTGAGTGATTTTTTTAAACTTTTTTTATGACACCTGTTTACTTGGACAGCAATGTGAAGATAATGTAGTTAAAGTAATGCTTCTGTTCCATTGCTCATAGAAGGCAAACATTGTCTTGCTGTTAGGAAACTTGGCAGCAAATAGTAACAGTCATTTTTCCTTTTTATTTCATGTTTCAGTTAACAGAACAGAAAGCTGACAAAGTGTATTTGTATGTGGCTCTTGATGAAATTCCTGAAGAATTTGTCTCAGATGTTAGTGTCTATTTTTTGAGAGACACCAAAGGTATTTGTCCTGAATAACTGCTGGCTCTGTGTTTCCAGACTTTTTATCAATTATAGAATCATTTAGGTTGGAAAAGACCTTCGAGATCATCAAATTCCATTGTTAACCTGACCTGCTGAGTCCCATCACTGTCCCTTAGCAACACATACATACATTTCTTAAATATTTCCAGGGATGGGGACTCCACCACTTCCCTGGCCAGCCTATTCCAATCCTTGACCACTCCCTCTGTGAAGAAATTCTTCCTAATATTCAATCTAACCTTCCCCTGGAGCAATTTGAGATCATTTCCTCATATTCTATAACTTGTGATCTGAGAAAAAGGGACTGACAACCTCCTCACTGCGACTTCCTTTCAAGGAGTTGTAGAGAGCAGTGAGGTCTCCCCTCAGCCTCCTTTTCTTCAGACTGAAGAACTCCTCTTCCCTCAACTCCTCCTCATAAACCTTGTTCTCCAGTCCCTTAAGAAGTAGTTCATACTGAGGAAAAGTGATAATGACTGGGATTTAGGATAGTGCCTATCCATTCCTAACTGAGTAGGAATGCTCTCAGAGTAGAGCCAGGAATCAAGAACACTTTTCATATTAAGTATTTGGAAAATTACATATCGTCCACATTTCGCCAGCAGGGATGAAGCTTTCAAGCTGGTCTCTGAGGAACTAATGAGATTTAGTTACTATAACTGCTAGAACTGTGTGAAGTGCGTTGAGAATGAGGAGCTGTATGTGAAAGGTGGACCATAAGGTGGTGATAAGTGCAACTGGGGTATCAAACCTCCTGGCCTGACTCAATTTTTGTTATACAATAGCAGCATGTGACATAGAGGTTCTATTCTGATAGTTCATACTTTTATCATAAAGCCAATGACAATAGCTACTGTTTCTGGTTACAGTCAGACTTCAGTATCTAGTTCCACTCCCACAGTAAACAACTTCTAAACTGAAACAAACAAGTATTTCCATGCCTATTTCCAGGAACAACCAGCCGTCTGTTAACTCTAACTTAGTGCCAGCCACTGATCCCAGTATACCTTTATGTGGATTCACTGAGCAGCAGCATGAGTGGTTTAAAGCTACAAAGTATTTTGTATGTGCCTATTACTTTCAGTTTTTCTAAAAACATGAAATTTGAGAAAAAAAAAAAATCAAAATCTGCAACATTAAAACCAGCAGCAGTTTTGAAAGCGGCTTGCATCAAGCCTAGTTTATTATTACCATGGCAGTTTGCTTTATTGGAGTTTTAACTTGTTATGGAAAAGAATTTATACAATTGTTTTAATAATTGTGTTCTGTACAATTATTAATTATTTAATTATTGTATTCTGTATGCTAATTGTTTGTACACTGTTTAGAAACAGTTACTGAACCTAATGACCTGACTGAAGCTAATGAAGTTCTTCCTAAAATGATAGAATTTGGTTTACTGACTGATGATACTCTTTTGATGCTAAAGAATGTCATCTCACAGGTAAATGTTTTACAGCTTTTATATGTGAAGTTTTCAGTTTTCCGTGAGTGATTTGCCTATTTAGTATTCTGCTGACCATGTAGACTACGTATATGAAATCCTTTCATGAATGACCTTCTTATGCCAAAATGAAGTTTGGGGTAATGCTTTTTATTTTGTTTCCCAAAATTTTATAAGGATGTGGAGACAGTCATTATTTCATTGAATTGCCTGACCCTATATAAGAAACATTTAAGAATGTGACACCATGTACCTTTATTTTGTGCTGATAGACTTTTGTGAAAGTATGCTGGAGCTACTCTCCTGCAGAACTTGCAGAGAGAATAGTCCTAAAGAGGTGAAATGGAAAGAGATGTATTTAAGTTAAATTTTAGAACAACCTATCCAAATGCTTAAGTGAATTAGTAGTAAGGTGTTTGTTTATAAATACGAACCATCTAATCTATGGTACCTGTTTGAACTATACTTATTTTTGCCTGCTCTCTCCTATAATTGACAGTGGGCTGAGGAAGCTTCCTTACATCCAGATAGCGAAAACACAGACTCTGAAAAAATAAATTTATCTGAGACTGAGCTTGCAGGAAAGAAAGAACAGCCTGTGGAGTACTGTAATGTTCAGATGAGGAATGAGCTCCTAACCAACATGCAAGAATTTTCAAGTGTTATTCAGCAGACGGTACAGCAAATTGAAGGTGAGTATTCTGCCTATGCCAGCACTGTGTTGATTAGAGTACAGAACAACAGAAGGAGGTTCACCTAGGAATGGCTTTGTTTAGAATAGCAAATGCATACAATTTCTGGGGAAGCTCCAGATCTGATTAAAGTTTCTCTTGCCGATCACAGTAGTATTTTTACTGCTCTGAAGCATAGCAGACAGTATGGGGAAATGGACTAAGTCAGTTTCAAACAGCTTGGAGTAAGAATAGCAGGGAGGGTAATCATGCCTCGTTTCTTCCCAATGTTCAGGGGACTCAGGCTGTAGCAGGATATAGAAGGCAGAAGGCGAAAGCAGACTTTCACACGTAGTTTAGCATCGTGTCTCTGACAGGGATTAGTGTCACGCCATTGAGGAGAATGTAATGGTCTTCAGTAAACAGACCGATAATCTTCTTCAGCAAAGCCCTAATCCTAATTTTTAATACTTAGAGGTTGTGTTGAAGCTTGAAAGCTGAGAGCTTTTCAGTTATTTCTAGGAATATATCTTTGTACTGTATTAACTGTGAAGCAACTGGATGCTTTTTGTCATATTCTCAAATAGGCAGAGCAGATGGTATGTTACCTATACTCAAGTAGCTAGCAAAATGGAAGGTGTAAGCCATTTCAGTGATGTTACCTTAACAGTGCTGGTGGAACAAGACGGTTAATTTCAAATTCCTTTTCTCCCAACAGGAGAGATTAAACTGGACATGCCAACTATAAACCTAAACAGCGATGCAAGTGTTCTTGCCACAGTTCCAGAAGTGGTTGAAGCTCTTGAAAGTTGTGCAATGACCTGGCAAAAATTAATATCCGCAGCTCTAGAGGAACAACTGAAAAGGGTTCCACAGGTGATGTTGCCCGTAGCACCAAGCTTGTTTTGCTCCCAGAGACATTTCTTCATTTCCCACAAGAATCTCTCTGAATGGTTTGTGCTCTGTTTTAGTCAAACTTAGTGTTTGATTGCTGGAAAGCCCATTTACTAATTGAAGTAAAGTAGAACAAAGGTAGTGAGTACCTGTGTGACTGCAGGAAATAGAATATAAAGCAATTCTCTGCAGATCCTATCCACCTGGGAGACTGTGGAAAACCAAGGCACTTTAGCTAGTTGCATTCTTACTTCTAAAACCAGTGAGATAGACATGAAATATTAAAAATGCAATGCTTTAAAAAACGTATAGCGTTATATTTTCCCTTGAAAAATCATCTATCTCAAACAAAATACAATCTAATTGTAAGGTTCTGATTCTGCAAACAGTTACACATATGAGTAATACCATTAAACATAGTAAGATGTTTCATGTCTACGAAATTAAGTGGGCATATATTTTTGTAAGCATGGAATCTTCAGATCCAACTCAAGGATGTAATCCCCATGAGCAGTTACCCTCAGCGTGTGTAAAACTTTTGATTTCAAAGAGTTTCTTCTTTTTCTGTTTTTATTTTTTTTCATAGTTGAATCACATCTGGGTTTTCTCAGTATACAGCATATTGAAAAAAAAGAACAAATATAAACCTTGTCATAGGTTTTCATCCTCGAGTAATTGTAATTTAGAAATTTTATTTTTCTCCACATATCTTGTAGGGCAATGGTCCACTTGCAGAAATTGACTTCTGGCGTGAAAGACATGCTGCTTTATCTGGTCTTACTGAACAGACAAAGCTTCCAGGAGTTGAAAAAGTCTTGGCAGTACTACAGGAAGCTGAATCTGAGCATAGCAAAGATTTACAGGCAGTCTTAAGTGACCTCAGAAAACATCATGTGGAAGCTCTAGATAACGCTAGGTTCCTTTCAACTCTTGAACGCTATTTGAAGGTATGTATCCTTAAGAAAACTGTGGAGTTGTAGCTGTATTTACCTGAGTTTGGTTTCTTTGTTGGTCAACTATTATTATTATTATTTTTTTTACTTTTTATCATCAATAAAGATATACTCCAGATTTTTTATATTTAATATTAAAAAAGCTTGCTTATTTTGTCTGAATTGCTCCTGTTCTAATATCTGAAAGCAGAAGCACAGAGCTGTGAACAGCTTGGTTTGTAAATCACAGCTTTGGAAGAACGAGATAGCACAGCTGAATTAAGGAAAACAAAGATTTCTCTGCTCCACTTTTTGAGGTAACTTCTATCACTGGTTAGAGCTGATATGTCAAGTTTAAGTTCTATTGAAGGTTATCCAAATAAACAGTTGGGCCAAAACCAGTTTTAGGACATCTTTTTCAGAAAGTAGAATACTAATGAGACAGTACCTGACAAGCATTTGGAGCAATAGATGCAAATCTGCCCATCCTTAACCATCTGTGTAATTTGGTCACCAGGGTGTTTCCTTGACTGGGTTCTTTATTTACTAATGTCACAGATTTTCTTAACTTCAGCTATCTGTAGAATATTGAAGAGAATATTGGTTTATACAATATTTATCTGTATTTACATGACAACTTGTTCAAATTATTTAAAATGTATTTAATAGAATTTAACACATGGCACTGGGTTTGATGTTGTCTTGGACACAATTCCTTTGCTGATGAATGCCCTGAGAATGGTATGGATTATCTCACGGCATTACAACAAGGATGAACGGATGGTACCCCTCATGGAACGAATTGCGTGGGAAATTTCAACACGGGTGTGCAAAGCCGTGGATTTACACACACTGTTTAAGTAAGTACTGGATTCCTATTTAACTAGGCTGTATTTGCTTGTTTTACAGAAAGTGTGGTCGATAACACTTGCATTGAATATGTTTCAGTGTTTTTCACTATCTGAAGTTGTATTAGAAGGTCAATTAAAAATCAATTAATGTTCTAGTTTTCACAAATTACTGAATCAGCCTGAAGAAATAGGTGCTTGTCCTCTTTTCTCTTGAAAGGACATAAATCAATAAACTCAATGCAAATACTGTGGTACAGAAGTGACATAAATATCGTAAAAATCAGTCCTGAAATAACTCTTTCAAAATCAGTTTCACTGAAAATGAAGACCTCGCAGTTGTGAGTTTTGCCTAGATCTTGTACAACTAGAAGATACTAAACCAGGATAGATTGATCCAGTTGAAATATCATTTTATATCTATAATCTTTCTATCTATAGTATCTTAACTCTTTTGATTAATAGAGAAGATAGAGCTGCTGCAAAAAAGAAAATAGCAGAAGCAAAAAGTACTCTTGAACAATGGAAGAAATCTTATTTTGCTGTTCGTGCCCAAATTGAAGCATCAGGAAGAGAGCAACATTGGGAATTTGACCGAAAGCGTTTATTTGGAAAAACAGATTATATGGCTTCCATCTGTCAAGATCTGTATGACATTTTGCAGGTACTAATATAGACAGTAATTAAAGAGGACAGTTTGTGATCAGTGTCTTCTTCAGGAGAGGAGATTCTTTGTATTATAGTTGTTGAAGTGTTAATAGCCTTTTTATTTTTCTGTGTGTGTGTGTATGTTTAACCTTAAGAGAGATGAAATAACTCTTCTCAAGGTACTGGTTGGTGCCATGAGAAAGGTATTGCTGTGTACAGTACTGTTACCAACCTGCAAACTTGTAACAGTTGTTTCACAGATTTGCAGTTTTCACGTCTCGTTAGTTTAATGGTATCATTTTAGATAAAGTAATCATTTAAGTGTATTGTAATATAAAATTTGACTGTATATGAATCAGTGTATCAACTGCAGGATAATATACATGAAAGATATGTGCTATGTGTAGGCTCCTTTAGGGTAGGGTAACTAGAAATACTAGTTGTCCATCAATGGCCACATGTTATGTAGACTGTGTATGTAAAATCCCTAGTGGAATAAAAAGAAGTAATAACTGAATGTTATCTGTTTTGACAAATGTGGTGTTGGGCCTGTACAGTGTTTTTTTTTTTTTCCATAGAGATACTTCATGTCTTGCATAGGAATATGCAAAAAATGTAAATCACAGCAAGAATTGATTGTTCTCTGGGCTATAGTTACCTTTAAAGGAAACAATAACAGAAGAGTATTAAATAGCAGAGAAAAGCATTAAAAATAAAGCTTTCTGTTATGTTCTTCTGAATTAACAGGTTGTTGAAGAGTTTTACAATATATTGGGTTCTGAACTGAAAGCTGTCACAGGTGATCCAAAACGTATTGATGATCTACTGAGAAGGGTAGATGGACTAACTAGTCCAATGGAAGAACTGACTTTTGACCCTTTTAGCATCAAAAGCGCACATGATTGGAAGTTAATTATAGGAGAATTTAAAACAGAAGTTTCAGTAAGTACCGTGTACTGTGATTTTTCCCCCTTATTCCTTCCTATATGAAAATCTTTCTAGAATGTCAACATTTTCATTTAAAGAATGAATGATATGCTTTTTTTTTTTTAAAAAAAAAAGAATATATGAATAAATATATAAATGAAAATGTGAGAAATTTTACCAAATTTTTAAATTCAGTATTTTGTGTTCAAGTTCTTTATCACTTCACTTAATCTTCTAAACCAGTGAAACGTGCTTTATGTTCATTGGGAAAATAACTAGAGCATGAGCGGAGGCTATATATGACCTCCCTATGCTCATGTGCTGACATATCTCAGTCATGTTCTACAAAGAAATCAAACTTCTTTCTGGATTTATTCCTCCCATTCAGCTAAGAATACCCACAAATGCAAGTTGTTACAATGCCTTCTATGACTTATATAGCTGCCCAGCAGACACTGGGTTAACACTAATTTCCTGTAGCTTACTGGAAAGCCATCAGTTTACAATTTGGTCTTATAAATTACTAACAGTAAAGATATGTCTCAACACTACTAAAAAAAGATATTTTAATATTGCCTTCCTTTCTTGGTTTTGCAAGATGAACCTCTAAGAGACAGGATTTCTTGGCCTTCTTCCTTTGTCTCTGTCTAGGTTATTGAAGAAGAAGCCAAAAACTTTATTGATGAATCTTTTAAGACCCTTCGATCAGCAGAAGCTGCATTTGACATGCTGTTAAACTTCAAACACATCCGCACTCGTGAAACCATTAATAAGCAGATGATGATGAAATTCAATGACGTTTTGGACCAGTACTGTAAAGAGGTATTTAATTTAGCATTTCTTAGGTAGTATATGAAATTCTTTAGTGAAAATAATAAATCTGTATATATGTCTAAACACATATGTAGTGTCATTTACCATCCAAAAGACTGACAGGTTTTAAAAAAAATAAACGTAGTAATTGTTCTCACTTTTTTGGAACCTGTACAAGAAATAGTATGGTTAATTTGCGGAAATTACGTGCATATCTGTATATTTGTAGCACAGTACAGGAACTGAAAGATGTTTGCATGTGCAACGAGGATTGTGGCTATTCCTTTACTTTGTGAGCAGCAGTTCAACAGCAGTCCTTCCTGAGAAAAGCCGTCTTTCAGCTTTCTTGTGCTGGACAATAAGTTCACAATATGACCAAAAGGAGTCAGAGATTAACAGTGAAGGCAGAAAGAATAACTTCTGTGAAGCCCAAATATTGGAAAGTTTTTGCTATCATAGCATTTCTCTTGGTAATTCAGAGTTTAACACTCAGTTAAACACTGAGTTTAACAATAAGATGTAATCTCACAAAAAACACTGACAAAATAGCAGTTCCACAAGACAAGGAAAGGAAGGTGTTCTGTGTACTGCAGTTAATGCAAACAAGAGATGAATAAAAAAAATAATGAATTATTTTTATCTTGTTGCTGGAATTAGCTTCAGAGCCTGTGCTATGTACCAGGTTAGATACTTACCATGGAACAACAGGTGGAGAAATGATTCTTAGCAATGCTTTATTCTCTTTTAGGTCGAAAATGTTAAGCAAATCTTTGTTCAGAACCTCAAGGATCCGCCTTTGTTCAAGAATCATCCTCCAGTGGCTGGAGCAATATACTGGTCTCGATCCCTTTTCTATCGGATCAAACACACTATTATTCGATTTCAAGAAGTAGAGGAGTTACTTGCTAGTGAACGTGGAAAGGAAGTATGTTGTTTCTTTTGCTGTTTAATGAAGGAAGAATACTTTCCTCATACCATTCTAGGGAGGTGAAAACGCTCTTATGTGAGCAAGAATGTCTTTGCACATAGTAAGCTATGTGAGACGTGAAAAGCTGATTGGTACCTTCCCACTGTTTCCTGGAGAAATAGTGTCAGAATAAATGACAGAACTCAAGAACCTGAATTCTTCATCACCTGTATTACAAGGCATTATTTGCCCTCTCATCTGATAAAGATCAGAAACCTTATTAAGACAGGATAGTGGAACATTTCTCGTGATCTTTAAAATGAATTATACAGAATTTTTCTTTCTAGGTAAAGCAAATATATCTTCAAGTGGCCAAGAGGATGAAAGAGTATGAAGATCAGAAATATGATCAGTGGAGAGAAGGAACAGAGCAGATGCTCCCACTGTTACTGAAAAAATCTCTGCTGATGGTTGTTACTGGTGGGGCGGCAAACCATATTAATCAAGAGACTTCTGAGCAGGTGAGAGAGGAAAATAACATACCTGATTTCTCTGTGGGAAAGAACTGAAACCTATTTGATGATCGGTGAGATTTTTCAAAGAATGATGTCTTAAAGAGAAACACTGTTTTTTAATGGAAAATTTAAAAAAATACTGAGATCAAAATTGAAACTAGAATGCTGAGATTGCTGTCAAATTTTAAAGGCATTTCCACAATCTGAATGTTAGCTATTCTGTCTGACTTTTACCTACTGTCTTATCAAATGTGTCCAAGAGTTAACTTTTTCCTTGTGTTGTAACAGTCTGGTGTTTCTATGCTTTCTGCTGCTTTCTTGTGTTGTAGACCTCAGCAACAGAGGAGCCTCTCACCACAGAGAAAAGAGTGCAGTTCATAGTGAATTTTTCTCCTAGACTCCAAGAGATTATAACTGAAACAAAGTACATGGAACAACTGGGGTTTCCAGTCCCAGAAATAGCAAGAAATGTGGCATTACAGGAAGACAAATACCTTGGGTAAAGTTATAACAGAATACCTGCTCTCATACAGACTTACAGCAATGTTTCAAGTGATTTCACTCCAAACCAGAGTGTGCCATGAGTCATCAACTTTTGGAAATACGAGAGCTCGTAGTGACTTTTTTTAAGGGTAAAATTGCTGATGGCCATGGTACACTAGCAATCTTTTCTCTTTCGCTGTCTGCATCCTTCTCCCTGTAGCACTACGTTTTACAAATGAAAACCTCCTCAAAATCTGAAGGAAAAACAAGGAAAGAAAGTACACTTTTTTTGCAATGAATTCTTAATGCCATTTAGATTTCAGTTCACATTTGAACTCACTGCCACTTTTTTGTACAGCCTTGGATAAGTCACTTTTGCCCAAATTATCACAGAATTTAGGCACACAGGTGCAATAAGAGCCCTAACTGGATTTTAAAGTTTGCCTGTTGAGTTCATGTATGTGATTCAAACTGAGGCTGTCTTAAATACTTCTTCTGGGTTGGGGCAGGAGAGGATGGTCTAGCTGCTACTGGAGTCATACATGATTTTTCTTTTGTTTGTGAGAGGAAGTGAATTGTATTTATGATCAATACATAGTCATTATTTCTGCAAATTTTGGTTTATGTGGAAGTTTGAACAGGAGGAAGAAAGTGATCTGCCTTTTTCAGAACTGTGTTTCCAGAAAATCATGATTTTTATTTTTTGTTGTTGTTGTTATGTTTCTTACACTCATTAGATATATAAATGGATTAAAAAACATGCTGGATCACTATCACAACTTAATGGGAACATTGAGTGAAGCAGAAACCAAACTTCTTGATGACCATATTCAAGAGCTCTGGAGAGTATTCAGATTAGGGCACGGAAGACTCAACTGGAACTCCCTAGGTAATTGAGATACTATTTTATAATGGCCTTTTCTACTGATTTGCAGTTCAAAAATTCTCTTCAATTCTGCATTCTGTTTGATTTGTCAGATAAAAGCTATGCATCCTTAAACAGGATAGCCTATTGCCATGGTGTAAGACAGAATAGTATGTTAGACAGGGTCTGATCCAAGTGGGTATTTCTTATGTTTTTATTATATGTAAAACACTGAGTGGAAATGGATATAGACTGTTAGAGGTAGAAGGGAGCTAGATGAAGGATTAGGTGAGAAAACATCTAATCTATCTTTCTGCAGAGTATCAGTTCATTCTCAAACATATCCGGTTGTTGACAATTTTGATGCATTGGTGAAAGATTTGGTAAAAGAAAGAAAACAAATGATTGTAATTTATTTCAGGTATTGGTGACTTTACAGTCCGATGTACACAAGCCATCAGGAAGTTTGAATCACTCGTCCATCAGATTCATATTAATTCTGATATCATAAGCAACAAACTTCTGTTGATAGAATCAACAAATCTTTTTAAGTTTCCACTTCCAAAAAATGGTGATGAACTTCCTAGTAAGTCTTCGTATTTTCATTTCTGAGCTCCCTGATGTTTTGTTTTGCTCTATCTGCTACTTCGCATTTTTAGTTGCAAAGATCAATCCTTATAATAGTTACCAGAAGAAGTTACAGCAGTAACAGTATTTCCTGGTTTAACACAGGAAGCACAAGCAGAACTTCAGTACCCTAAGCTGACAGTGTCAATGAGAGGAACATATAGACAAGTATATAAATAGATCATTTGACCTGTGTTTACCTTGCTTTTGATTACTTTCCCCCTAGCTTTCCCTTGGATTCTTCTTCCTTCTTGTATGCAGTAATGTAGTCTTAGAGTTGCAATCTGCATGGAGTGTCAGCTCCCATCTGGGCTATCTCAACTGCATTCTTTTCCTCAGAGGGAAATTGCAGTGAGGTGATTGTCTCCCAGGCCTCCCTTTCGCTTCCAGTGACAGGGTAGGGGTGATGGACCACATTTCTTTGAATGATTTGTGAGTCTTACAGAGGTTACTTTTGCATCTAATGGTTACTATTGAATAATTGAATCCATATAAAATCAGAGGGCTGAAATATTAATAAATTAGCATTACTAAATGAAGATATTTTTCTAGTGTGCAATATCAATTTCATGTTTACAAATAAAGACCAGCTAATTGTTCCACTACTGAAATCTGTTAGATCTTTTGCAGTTATTAACGCTATTTTTTGTGATCTTTTGCAGATATGAAAGATTTTTTTGTATATGTTAAGGGTGAAAGAGCAAAAGATACAGAACTCATGGTTAGAAATTATACTGCCATTCCAAAATCATTAACAAAAGTAGAAGGACGGGTTGCCAATACAAACAGTGGCAAATCTCCAAAGTTAGCTTCCTATTATGCATACTGGGAAAACAGGATTTATCAGGTGTTGACAGAGTTAATTTTGAAGTAAGTCAGTTGTTTGCTTTAATGGGTTTTTACTCTTTCATCTTTAGTATTTTCTAGATCTGTTGTTCTAAACTCATGTATACTGTTTGAATTCCTTAGTGATTTGCAGTTTGAGACAGACTTGTATTTGTACTGTTTTGTTTGTTTGTTTGTGCAAAGAATGGAGAATTGATAACAATGTAGAGAAGAAACCCAAATTCTGAGAAAATGGATATTGGACATGTTGCTGGCAGAAGAGAGAAATGCACCTCTTCCGCAGTGTATATAGTTCCATATCCCAGCTTTGTTTTTAAAGTCAATGCCTTGTTTTAGTAAAGAATACAATTTTGAAAATTTGGTGTCTGGGTGCCAGATGCATCCCTGTAATGCAGAGAACACCAGTACAAGAACAAAGGTTTGTTGGATTACGCTTTATCTGGGCCCAAGGAGGTTCCTGTAGCTAGATATTACAATGGCTTTTTACAGAATCTCTAACAGAGTGCTGCAGTGTTCTAGAAGCTTCCCAGCCATCTCTCCTCGTGATCCATGTCTTTGTATTCTAGTCCATGCTCAGCTGACTTCTGTGGGCTTCCCTGTCTGGGCTGTTGCATAGGAGTTGACCGTAGTCTCAGGGTCCTTTTGCACCAGTGTATTCCCATTCCTTCCTTCCAATAGCTTCTTTTAGCCAGCCAAATTTTTGCATTAAATCAGTCCTAGTGGGACAATTTTGCTTAGATACACATCAGTGTTTCCCGCTGAAATAACAGTTAACTGACTTCTGACAGATCTGCTTGCAAATCTAAGTGCATACCTTATAATTGCAGTCTCTGTTGGACATTCTGTGGAGGGATCAGTACCTGATCATTACTGTCTGTGACATGATTTTTTTCCTCTCCCAGGAATTTGCGAGCTTTTAATGAAGCTGTTCTTGCAAATGTGCCGTTGTTCCAAATAGAAGCTGTTTTATCTCCTCCCGAGATAATCTTGCAACCTAATGCCAACAAGATTGACAAAATGATGGCACAATGTATCCAAGACTGTGTTGAGGTCACTAAGGTGATTTTTGATTAAAATTTAATTGTTGCCAGATTTTGCTTATGATGATTATGAATTAATTGGGCAAGTGTTAATGACAAAGGGAAGATTCATATTGCTCTTTCTTGAAATCAAAATATCCAGTACATAGTTCTAATTTTACAGTCTTTTGTAAAAGTCTTTTAAAGTCTTAACTTTGTAGCCTGATAACAAAGGAGGAAAAAAAAAAGCAAGACACAAAAAAAAAACCACCATAAAGATTTATGCACTTTTTACTTAGGCAAAATTATTTGCTACTCTTTAGCAGTTTTGCCATTGTAAGGACATCATTTGGTTCTATAAATCAGCATACATCACAAGGAAATAGTTTTCACTGCAGATGTTTTTTTTCTGATGTTTAAATAATCTGATGGAGTAACAAATATGGGTAGCCTTCTCCATATTACAGCTCTCCACAAAAGTAACAAAAAAACAGTTCAGAAAATGTTAGGAGAAGGACATCTAGGACAGCAGGTTAGCAGTAGATGGAATATATAGCTTGTTGACAAAGATGTGGCATTATTTTCTTGCATGAGTATGGTCATATTGAACTGCCTTCCAGAAAAGAAGCCAAATATTGTGGCAGTGGTCCTGCCCTCTGATGATGAAGAAATGGTTCCAGATATCACATGAAATGAATAAATTTAGATCGTGTGCTTCCTGTGCTCAGATTTGCTGTTCTGTTCTACTGCAGCATCCAGCCTTTTTAATGTAATACCTGTTTCCCTGTGCAATGCTATATTGCCATTCAGTGGAGATTTTAAAACAGACTGAATAATGCATGGGAAGATTTTGTTAGGATGAAATTAACTCTGCTCTCAAGTGTTTGTGAAAATACAGTCTCTTCTCATGCTGTCAGAAAAACAATTGATTTGAGAAATCATTCACACCCCTTCCTACATAGTCTCCCAAATAATAATGAATTATTTGACTAATATGACTCTCTAAAAAGTAATTATTTTTCAACCCTGTCTTGAAAACTCTAGCATTTTGTGCGATGGATGCACGGCACATGTATTGAGTGCCCTCCTCAGCATGTCGAAGATGAAGTTATCACTTTCAGCTTTTACAGTGACATCTCCCAGAACCCTCTGATAATTGAACAGGCTGCTCTCATCACTCAGAATGTCCACAAACTCCTGGCTTCTCTCAGCAAGTACTTGAATCAGTGGAAGAGGTATCGCTTTCTGTGGGAATTAGACAAAGACATAGCTATAGAGAAGTTTGCTGCAAAAAAGCCTGCTTGTGTCACCTTTGATGAAAAGTTGCAGTTCTATATGAAGATAGCTCAAGAAGTGACCCAACAGTCCTTGATTAAAGATGAGCAATTTATCAGGCTTCAGATGGGTCCTTTAGTTTACATGGTGGAGGAGAATGCTAGAGACTGGATGATTTCACTTGGAAAGCTGCTTAATGAGTCTGCAAGACAGGAACTCTTCAGTCTTCAGGAGGAGATTGAGGTAGGTGTTCTCAGTTCTTCTTGTCCTATGCAGCTAGTACTGACTAGCAGGTGACCATTTGAACTACTCTCTGAATTGGTTGAAACTGTCTGGTGTACTCTGGTATGTCATACATAAAGAGGTGAGCCACCACTCTCTGTAGCTGGTAAACAAGAGAAAACAGTCACACACAAAAAAACAGGACTTTCTCACTCCTGTGCTTGTGAAGGGTCCAACTAAGTAATTCTGAAGTTCCCTTTAAAACACTGCTTATAACTATTTTTTGTAGTAAAAACATCCCTACTGTAGTGGTGTTTACTTTGTGTTGATTTGTTGTTGTTGTTATCTTTATCCCATAGACTAACAATGTAAATGAATCAGCACATTATTTACTTGTGTTTTGTGTTTCAGTAATAATTATAATTTTGGCTAATTGCTTTCCTGGTGTTGCCTCTGGAAATTATTTATTTTTTACAGAGACTATCACAGAATCTTCAGATACAACCTGATTCCCTGGAAGAGCTCAAAATTGTCCTCGGTACAATTGCAGAGATCAGAGGCACGTCACTCAAGGTGGAACTGAAATATTTAGACATCTGGGAGAGATACCGAACTCTTGCAATGTACAGTATTCCAGTAAGTGAATGTTATGCCTTGTCTCATAAAACAATTTGCGTTGGAGCTTGGGGCACAAATGCTTCACATGTGAATGAATAAATGTTTTCCTGTTAAGACATTTCACAGAATTATGGTACTGCTGAGGTGAGAAGGGAGACTGTCTAGTCCAACCTCCCTTCTCAAAGCAGTATCTCCGCTTTAAATGGACATATTGCATGTGTTTAAATCTGATTCATAGAATCATCTAGGTTGGAAAAGATCTTCCAAATATCCAATCTAAACCTCCCCCAGTGCAGCCTGAGACTGATTCAGGTCACTGCAAAGCTGTTTTCATGTTTTGCACATTTACAATGTGAATACATCTTCTTTATTTTCTTGTGACTAATTATTGCTTGTGTGAGATTACTTGTTTTGTTTTAGATAGCTGAAGAAGAGCAAGAGATGGCAGACAAGATTAAGGAAAAGTGGGAGGCTCTCTTCTTTGAAGCATCAGAAGTTGATCACAACCTTGGAGGCATAAAAAAGAAATTCACAGAGGTAGTATTTGTAATTAATTAATTAAGAAAATAGAAATGGAAAAGAAAACAACTTAAACACTGTTCTCTTTAGATGACACAGCAACAGATTGAGGACTACAGTAAGGAGATAGCAGATTTCTTCCATAAATTCATGGCTGAAGGGCCTGGTGCTGTTGGGGAAAATCTTGATAAAGGTAAATGGATTAATATGTGTAAAGGGATGCCTTTACAAAACTAGTGTTTAGAAAATTCTTCAAAGGTTATATAAAACAAGCAAATTATTATTTCCTTATTGACATAAAAACTATTCAAATGGAAATGTGACATTTTCGCTGCTATAATTTCTATGGAAATGCCATCTTACTTATTCCCTATGGTTGATGGGACTGTTTATCTAGAAAAATTTCTCTCCTTTCCCAGGATTGGAACTCATGGCCATTTTTGAAAAAGAAGTGGAGAAACTGGAAAAAGTTCATCAGGAACTGGGCAGTGTTGAGAGACTTTTTGACTTGCCAGCCACAGTGTACCCTGACTTAACGAAAGCGCAGAATGATATGAAAGGTCTAAAGCAGATCTATGAAATTTATGAATTACAAAAAGTAAGTGTATGCATACACATATGTGTATTCAAAGCACATACCACGCATAAAGTTGGAGGATGGAAGAAGAAGCTGCTTTAATTACTATCAACCCTGTTTCTGAGCCTTTGCATGAAATAAACTGTGACCTGTAAATGACTGTCACCATGAAATGAGTTTAATGATGTTAGCAGAGAAGCAAAACAATGTCTCTGGAGTGAACCAAACACATGCTCTTATCAGACAGGAACAGACCCCGGTCCCCCAGAAATTATTGGGTGGCCTTATACTGCACAAGTCTCCTGGTTATTGCAGTCGAACTACATTTAGCTATAGTATGTGTACAGGTGACGATGTGTTTCTCAGGCTTTAATTGATCTTAACTATTTTTATTAAGTTTTTTTTTTTTTAAATTAAAATGCCTTGATAGCAGCAGCCAGATCAATCACCTGTAAAGTATGCTCCTACAGACGATTTTCCTGTTGTCTGTATTTTTTTTGGATTTATTTGTTATACAACTGCTTGTGTTTTGTTATGAATCTGTCTTGAATGTGAACCGGTCTCTTCCTCTGTTTGTAAAATGTTAATACAATTATATGTGCATACTGACTGTGGTTTCTAGATCCTACTGTACTTAAATTTTTTTTTTTTTTGGGTCAGAAATAAAAAGAAATATGATTTTTTCCTTCTGGTGACCTTGTTCCCAGGCAGCTAAAGAGGAATGGTCTCGGACACTCTGGATAAACCTCAATGTCCAGCTTCTTCAGGAAGGAATCGAAGGATTTCTTAAAGCCTTTCGAAAGCTGCCCAAACCAGTCCGCAGTATGCCAGTGGCCTTTCACTTGGAAACAAAAATGAAGGCATTTAGAGACTCCATTCCTTTGTTGCTTGATTTGAAAAATGAAGCTTTAAGAGACAGGTTTGATTTATTTAAATAAATAAATAAATATATATAGAGAGGAAGATTTTATTTGTTTTGTTAGAACTTTCAATTTTAGTTACAGGGGTCATGCTGTGTCCTGCAGCTTGAAACTTCACTTTCTGCTTAATGAACTGGTGTAATAACATATACCGTGATTAGGATGACTAGAGTACTTTCTGTATTTAAAATGCTAGTTCTTTAAACAATGCGAAACATGGTTTCGTTATTATATTTTAAATTACAATTGTTTTCATTTTTACTGTATTGTGGTGGTTGGTATAGTTGTTGATGTGTCAATTTAAAACAGGCATTGGCAAGACCTTATGGAGAGAACAGGCACAAGTTTTGAAATGACAACAGAAACATTCACTTTGGAGAATATGTTTGCTATGGAACTTCACAGACACTCAGATATTATCAAGGAAATAGTTGGAACAGCTGTTAAGGAACTTAGCATTGAGAAGGTAATTTAAAAATTGTAATAAAACTAAAAAGACAGATGACAATAGTTTGTTTTATGTGAGATCTCTGTTGGAATGGCAGAAAGTTCTGCCATCTTCAGGGAGCTGCTGTGAAGTAACTAATAGATCAATAGCTCTGTTAATAAGCTACAATGTGGCACAGAATCTTAGTTGTCTTGACTTCCGCAGCAGTATGTTGGATTTCTGCTATTACATTAAGCAAGTCTAGTTTATGAAAAAGCATCTGAAATGGAATTTATTCCGTTTTCATCACGATGTTGTGAAATAGACCTCCTTATATACCAGGGGTGAAAATCTGTGCAAAAAACTTTTCTGAATTAATTGATTTTAAGTTAAGGTTATAATTCCCTAGTTTTTGAAGACTGAAATATGCATCTTTTTATGCTCACATGCAGGGTGTGAAGGACATAGCAGAAACATGGGAACAAATGAAATTTACCGTACAGATATACTTCAAAGGCACTGAGAAGAGAGGCTTTATTCTGGGATCTGTAGATGAAATTCTAGAGGTTCTTGATGATAACAATGTCAATCTTCAGAGTATCTTGGGTAGTCGTTTTGTGGGTCCTTTCCTTTCAACTGCTCACCACTGGGAAAAAACACTGTCATTGATTGGTGAAGTAATTGAGGTAAGGAGGAAAGTGCTGGACTAAATAATTAATGCTTATTTATAATCAGGGTTTTCTATTGTATTTTTTTTGTCTTTGATGGCAACATTTGACTCTTAGATCTGGATGGTGGTTCAGAGAAAATGGATGTACCTGGAGAGCATCTTTATTGGTGGAGATATAAGATCACAGCTTCCAGAGGAAGCCAAAATATTTGACAGCGTAGACAGGATGTTTAAAGAGGCGAGTAACTGACTTGACTTGTGATCAGCACAGTTATTTAGTGTGTTTTGCTTTTTGTTTTTGCTGTGTGTTTTGTCATTAGCTAAATATACTTTAGTATAATCTATTGCTGTTTGGTATTTTCTAGTTTTTCTTCTCTTCCCATGTAGATAATAGATGAAACTGTAAAAGAACCAACAATAAAAAAAGCCTGTGAAGCCCCAAATCGTCTATCAGACCTCCATCATATAAATGATGTGCTGGAGAAATGTCAGAAAAGCTTGAACGATTATTTGGATTCCAAGCGAAATGCCTTCCCAAGATTTTTCTTTATATCTGATGAAGAGTTGCTTAGTATCCTTGGCAGCAGTAACCCACTTTGTGTCCAGGAACACATGATAAAGGTACAGTGTCTGGCTTTCCAAAGTGCCCTGTGCTTTTAGGTGCTTTTAAAAGTTGAACAGACTATACTGTACATGCTCTTAAGGGTGCAATAATATTTTTCGCATACAAAGAACATCCTGGCAGCTTCTTGAAGAAAGTTCTGAATAAATAAATCTAATCTGATCAATGGTCTCTCCTGGCTCTCATACTGGACAGTAGTGGTTATGGTAGAGAAGATTCAAGACACACCAGAATGATCAATCATTAAAGAACCTTCTTGTAGCTCCTGATAGATCTTTATTTAAAAAAAAAAAAAATGTAATTTGAGCCAGATCATTTGCTTGTTTACGGTGCAGTTGGGCTGCTGAGCTATACGTCAGCATTTGTATTTGATTACTTAGAACCAGATCCATTTTTGCTTTAGAGTCCATGGAAATTTCCTTTCAACATTAAATGGGGGCTAGATATACTTAAATCTCCAAAGCCTGGATTCTCAAATGCCAGTGAGTTTCTTTGTTGATTTCAGATGTATGATAACATAGCTTCCCTGAGGTTTCAGGATGGTGATAATGATAAGAAAATCGCAACAGCCATGATTTCAGCTGAGGGGGAGGTGATGGAGTTCCGGCAGGCTGTAGCTGCAGAAGGCAGAGTGGAGAATTGGATGACAGCAGTGCTAAAAGAAATGAGACGAACAAACAGACTCCTTACTAAGGAAGCTATTTTTCGATACTGTGAAGACAGAAGCAGGTGAAATGATCGGTATCAAGATAATACAAATACCTTATATGTTATTACGAGCCTGTAGCAATATAGAAAATGAGAAACTTCTTTTTTTAATTTATGCACAGTTTAGCCTGTATTTCTGTAAGTGGAGGGGATATACATGCATATCCAGCATTTTAACTGACCAGAAAAAATTGTGTTATCTATTGTGTGTTATTTCCTAAGCCTTGAATTTTCATTTTTAGTGATGTGTGCAGTGTGTTTTTCTCAGTATGGATTCTACTCGGCAATTGTTACACATGGAGTAGGTAGTTTTTCTCTGAGAGTATTTCTTAGGCTTTAGAAATAAAACATCACACCTTGATGGAATTCTATACGTCTTTATAAACCTTTGTCCATGTTGTAGTTGTTGCAGAAATAGGAGGAGCTTCCTTTTCTTTTTTTGTTCTGATGAGTTACTTAAAATAAACAGTAACTCAGACTCCCAAACTATATCTTTTTCCCACAGAGTTGATTGGATGTTACTCTACCAAGGCATGATGGTGCTGGCTGCTAATCAGGTGTGGTGGACATGGGAGGTGGAAGATGTCTTTCGGAAAGTGAAGAAGGGAGAAAAACAGGCAATGAAACTGTATGCTAAAAAAATGCACCAGCAAATTGATGACCTGGTTACTCGCATTGCAGTGCCTTTGAGCAAAAATGACAGGAAAAAATACAACACTGTTCTCATTATTGATGTTCATGCCAGAGACATTGTTGATACATTTGTAAGAGACAGGTAAACTCCCCAACCTCTTCAGAAAATACCATATCCACAAATTGTATTTCCATCCTTTTATCTCACATAAGCACACCTCTCTTGTGTAGTATTCTGCAGGCTCAGGAGTTTGAATGGGAAAGCCAGCTGCGTTTTTATTGGGACCGAGAGCCAGATGAACTGAACGTGCGGCAGTGCACAGGCACATTTTCATATGGTTATGAGTATATGGGTTTGAATGGACGTCTTGTGATCACCCCGCTTACAGATCGTATTTATCTTACACTCACACAGGTATATATTAGATTTTTGCTAACACACATTTTTAAAATATACTTCCATGCAGTCACATAACTGCCAACTAGGAGATAAAGTTGAAAAAAAAACACAATGTGAACACAAATATGTCTGAAATAGGTGGCAATAGCCTTCTCAACTGATTGCCTCAAAGATAATATAGAATGTATTGACAGATAAGATTTAAAGCTTTTTGTACCCACAGGTTTGTTCATGATTTTGCTACCAGCGTAATACAAATGCTTTTGTTTGCTTTTTGGTCTGTCTTCAAAGGCTTTATCAATGTTTTTGGGAGGAGCACCAGCAGGGCCAGCCGGTACAGGGAAAACAGAAACAACCAAAGATCTGGCCAAAGCACTGGGCTTGCTGTGTGTAGTGACGAACTGTGGAGAGGGCATGGATTTCAAAGTAAGAATTTAAGATCTGTATTCTCTGACAGCAGTTACTGTTCATTTTCAGTGCCCAGGGTAAGGACATAATTTCAACTTTCGAATAAGAGTAGTTGGACCTACTGAAGGTGTCAGATCTGTTGTCATTAATGCCTTGTGCCAGGCCCCAAACAAATGAGTATATTCGATAATTTGATACATGGAATTCAGGTTGTAAAATACCATAGACAGCATTATTCAGACTTGTGTAGTCATGACATGATCAAGAGTTAACCATTCCTCCCACAGAGATACTGTACCAACTGATAATGAAATACAGTAAAAAAAAAAAAAAAAAAAAAAAGTATATTTTGAATAAATTCTCAAAGGAGTTTCAGGATTCTATCTATGCTTTAAGCAGGGAAACAATGACTAGGTGATATGTACCTGAGCTCATCATGGGCTATCTGCACTTGACAAATAATTATTGACAGACCTTATGACAGATTGCTAGTTCCTGCATATATGGATATCCAGAGGCTTTACCTGGTCATTAGGACTTTTAACATCAAAATTTGCTGATGCTGAATTTTTTATGTACTCATTGCTGAGATATTTTTCTGCTTGTTTTTGTTAGGCAGTTGGTAAAATCTTCTCTGGTCTTGCCCAGTGTGGAGCATGGGGATGCTTTGATGAATTCAATCGTATCGATGCTTCTGTGCTTTCAGTCATTTCCTCTCAGATTCAGACTATTCGAAATGCTTTAATGAATCAGCTGAAAACATTTCAGGTAAAGATTAAAAAAGAAGAGCAATTGTGAAGGCTAATCTTGTGCTTGAAGCCAAGATTCAGGGCTAGACACCATCATTAGATCAAAGGGCTGTTTCTTTGGTAATTACTTTGTGCTGAACATTTCAAATTCCAGAATATGTACTCTTACATACTTTCAGGGATATTAAATCTTTCCTTATTTCCTAATCCTTTCCTAGCTTCTTCCTTTGTGAAGTGGGATAAGAGTAATCTAAATAGGATAATAGTAACTAAATGGGATTATAGTGTAGTAGTAGTTAGGGAGAGGATTAACTTAACTTGATGTGGATTGTGAGGCTTAATTTAATAATGTTTATAGGAATTCAAAACCCTCAGACAAAAACTTCCATTGAAAAATGTGAAATGTCTTGATGTTTATGTCCAGGATGCAAATAATGAGTTGAATGTACCTACGCGACTATCTAAAACTGAATTTTTAACATGTTGTGTTTACTGGGTGCCCCAATATTTCTGTTTTTCTTTTTTATCAGATGATACTATTTATTTCAGCTCCAAATGCACATTGTTCTAAAGTTTTCTTACACTTTCAGTTTGAAGGACAAGAAATTAACCTCGATAGCCGAATGGGCATTTTCATTACGATGAATCCTGGTTATGCTGGCCGAACTGAGCTCCCTGAGTCTGTAAAAGCTTTGTTCAGGCCTGTGGTTGTTATTGTACCAGATCTTCAGCAAATCTGTGAAATCATGCTCTTTTCTGAAGGATTCCTTACAGCAAAGGTAAGAAAATTGTATTGCTATCCATACCCACATATACACCCATGTATGTGTGGTCAGTGTTTGGTCATGACTTACATATTTGTGATTATCTAACTTAACTCTTAAACAGATCCTTGCCAAAAAGATGACAGTGCTATACAAGCTGGCAAAAGAACAACTTTCTAAACAACATCATTATGATTTTGGACTGCGAGCCCTTAAGTCAGTGTTGGTGATGGCTGGAGAACTGAAAAGAGGATCAGCAGACCTCAGTGAGGTAGACTTACCACTTAGTTACCCTCAGATCATTCTTTTTCATTAGGAATAGGATGTGTTGACACATCTGCCGTTTGTCTGCTTTGGAAATAGGAACACTGGTGTTATTTGTCTCTATTTTCTTACTGAGTTTCATCATGCCCTCTGCCAGCAAGTTAGTATCAGAACTCAAAGTAGGGAAACCTATAAAGAATGAGGTGCTTTACTACTTTGTATATATTTCATATGCAGTTTTGATGTTAAATCTAGGACGCAAATAGCCTCTGGGTGAATAGCAATTGCTGGTTTCTGAACATAAACCCAAATTGTGTGCTCCAGTCATCATACCATAAAACCATAGAACAGCTTTGGTTGGAAGGGACCTTAAAGAACATGTAGTTCCAACTCCCTGACATGGCCAGGGATGCCAGCCATTAGATCAGGTTGCCCAGGGCCTCATCCAGCCAGGTCTGGAACACCTCTAGGGATGGGGCATCCACAACTGCCCTGGGCAACCTGTTCCAGTGCCTCACCACTCTCTGAGTGAAGAATTTCCTCCTAGTATTTAATCTAGATCTCCTATCTTTTAGTTTAAAACCATTCCCCCTTGTCCTATCATTATCTGCCTGAGTAAAGTCACACAGTTATTAATCATACAGCTCAAGCATTACATCATACTTATAAATGAAAGTTTTTCAATGCTGCATTGATTTTTATGGCTTTCTTTTACACTTTTTATTATTATTTCTATGTGTACACTTGTGATACCCAGTTGCTTAGGGAGATTACTATTCAAATTTCTGCCTAAAACTTGGAGAAAGCTGAAGGAAACTCTCCTATACAACTATTTACAGACGCACAATGCAGGTTGTCAGGAAGTTGGGGTCTAAATAATGCTCTCAAGGGAACTACAAAACTTGTGAATGTTTATAAAACAATTGAGTATTTTATTGTTTGTTTTAACATCAAATCAGGGAAGCTATGGAATGAGCCACTCAAGCCATTTGGCATTTGGTTAATATAGTAGAAAAAGGCAGTGTATTATTTTTAGCTATTGGTCAGCTTAATCCTTACAAAACGACCTTTATTTCTACTAGTTAACTGATGCCAAGAAAGCATTCTCAAAGCTGTACTAAAGTAATCAGGTAATGGTTTTTAGAGGTGTTTGAAAGTACTACATGTTAGATAATTGGTTAGCTATTTGGTAGAGATTGATTCTGCTATATTTTGTTTAGGAGGTTGTACTGATGAGAGCTCTACGAGATATGAACCTTCCCAAATTTGTGTTTGAAGATGTACCTCTCTTCCTTGGCCTAATATCTGACCTATTTCCTGGCCTGGATTGCCCTCGAGTCCGCTACCCTAACTTTAATGATGCTGTAGAACAAGTGCTGGAAGAAGGAGGTTATGTTGTTTTACCAGTCCAGGTATAAAAAATGTTAATTGCCTGACTTTTGTTGTAAACATTAGGCTGGGTGTGCATTGCTGCACTTTGGAGTGGTTCCAGGAAAGCTAAGCAGATACAGACCAACTGCTGGTCTTGTCCATAGAAGATTTATGGACAGCAGTCTATTGAATTAATATGTTTTTTTTTCAGGTGGATAAAGTTGTTCAGATGTATGAGACAATGTTAACTCGGCACACTACAATGGTAGTTGGACCTACTGGAGGTGGCAAATCAGTTGTCATTAACACTTTGTGCCAGGCCCAAACCAAGTGAGTATATTTGATAATTTGATATGTGAAATTCAGGTTGTAAAATAACATAGACTGCATTAGTCAAACTTGTGTAGTCATGACAGGATCGATAGTTAACTGGAATATTTGCTTGGGTTAACATGAGATGGTACTGTGTCATCTTAATATTGGTTTTCTTGTTGTGTTTCTAGGCTGGGATTATTGACAAAACTTTACACACTGAACCCTAAAGCTATGAGTGTGATTGAGCTGTATGGGATCCTTGACCCTACCACACGAGACTGGACAGATGGAGTACTGTCAAATATTTTTCGGGATATCAATAGGCTTACAGATAAGAAAGAGCGAAGGTAGACTGCTAGAAATCATTGTGATGATTTTTAGATACTAAGTTTTACGTCAATAACTTATTTTTATATAAAACAAAATATTTTATACTGTGCTAGTTCAGAAACAAATGCAAAATAAAGTGTCTAGGGGGTCTTTCTGTCTCTTGTGAGTTTCCAGCCTCAGTGAGATGGAGAGAAACCATGCACTTATCAAAGATGCATGGGAGGCTTCAAAACACTTGGATTGACATCGGTACCTTTCATGGCACCATGGATTGTGAAATATGTAAGTAAAATCAGAGATAAGTCACTGTTTTCCTTGAATCCTGTATCCACAGGTACATTCTGTTTGATGGAGACGTAGATGCTCTCTGGGTTGAAAACATGAATTCTGTCATGGATGACAACAAGCTACTGACCCTGGCAAATGGGGAGCGGATTAGACTTCAGTCACACTGTGCTCTGTTGTTTGAGGTGGGTAATGAATATACCATTCAATACATAGGAAGGGTTAGATACAGCTGGGTCTACAAAGCCTGAAAAGCAATTAGTCTGGCTATTCTTTAAGTGTGTGGTTATCTACTATGTTCATTTTATAGGTTGGTGACTTACAGTATGCATCTCCTGCCACAGTATCCCGCTGCGGAATGGTCTTTGTAGATCCTAAAAATCTGAAATATAAGCCTTACTGGCAGAAGTGGACACAAAAAAGAGAAAATGAGGTGGGAATTTCTGCACTTGGTCATAGACTATTTATTAAATATTGAACTGTAGACAGATGTTAAAAAAAACATATCACCTTCATAAAGTCAGTCTGATTTTCTGAATTGCCTTCCAGTTCACTTGTCATTAAGGTCTCTGTTACTGAGTTTCATTAAGTGTGTAAGTTGGCCTTCAGTCCTTGTTCATGGAAAGATGCTCTATTAGGAAGGACACCAGTGAGAGAGGGCCTGATTTCTAGAGTTAAAGGCAGAAAAACCAACTCACATTAAAGAATATTGAGTCTATGGCCCTTTTAAATGCACGTTGATACTTTCTTTGCAGTTTTATGTTATACTATGACAAAAATAAAATACAACATACTAATGTAGAACAGTTTATTTGAAGAGAGAGCCTGTGTTCTATATCAAGTTTAATTATAAGCCCAAGTACCCATCTTCTCCTTCATTCCTAAATTGATTTCCTATGCATATTAATTTATTTGAATATTTTAGTAAAAGTTACAGGGTTAATTAATGATCTTTCATCTTTGTGTGGTATTACCTGCTTTTCATGTAAATCAAATTTTAATTTTAATATGAAATGCTCAATTTTTGCCTGTATGAACTATTGTGTTTTATAGAATAAGTATCTTTTGCGCAAACAAATATGATTCAAAGTCTTACGTTCTTTCCAAAAGTCCACACTTAACTGACGCATCAAGGTCAGGAGAGTAGTTGCCTTACACTCTCTCCCTAGTCAGTGCAGTAAGACAGGCACTTCCAGAGCGTTGTTAAGATCTTAGCAAGGAGGAATTCCATGTTCTGTACCTGTCTTTCTCCGTTATGTAGGGAGTAACCTAATGCAAATACGATCCAAATGTACAAACCTCAGCTAAGTACTTACAATCTGGGACAACAAATCTAATCGCTAGGCCCGTGGCAGAGGGCTAAACAGAGTTCCCAGCTTTTCTAACTTGCGGTTGCTTCTGAGCAGAGAAGAAACGATAAATCAGTTTACGTGATCTCCAAAGAGGTGAGATTGCTTAGGTCCTTGTTTCTTACATTTAGATTAAAAATTCAAGTCCACAGGGAACTAAAGTAAGACAACTTAGTTGCTACCATCGGATGAATCCAGATCCTCACCTGCTGAATACCCAGTCCAAACAACAATGTCAAATTTCTCCATGTGACTGTACCCTATCATTGGTAGAAGTGATTCCTACAACAGCAATTGTATTTGGTTAGCCACATGTTGATGGTAAGCTTTGCTTTCACAAATCAGCTTTCCGTGGGATGAATTCTTGTACTTTTCTTCCTTCAGCAAGAGAGAATTGAATTGAATCGTCTCTTTGAAAAATATGTGCCCTGCCTTATTGATATGATTACGGAAGGAATTGTGGATGGCAAACAAGGAGAAAGGCTGAAGACCATTGTTCCTCAAACAGATTTAAATATGGTGAGGAATAGAAAGTAAAGGTTGAAAAAATTTATCTTAAAAGTGAAACTGAATAATGAAGTGAACTGAATAAAACCTCCCAAGGAAATCACAAGAGTAGAGTTCACACTTGAAATGTCAGTTTGCTAACAAGAGACAATAGAAAGAGTCAGTTCCTAACAATGCTCTTCTGTCATTAAAACTTATATCAGTGGATATACCTGTAAGAAGAAAAGATCAGCAAACACTCAGGCATCTGAAACCATATTAAGAGTTCTTATGTATCTAAATGGTGATTCTATTTATAGTTTTGTCTTGTTTTTCAACAGGTGGTGCAGTTGACTGTGATGCTGGAAGCTTTAATTGTGGTACAACCTGATGATCTTGATGTTCTGGAGTGCTTCTTCTTGGAAGCTTTATATTCCTCCTTAGGTGCTGCTCTTCATGATACTGGAAGAATTAAATTTGATGAATATGTTAAACATATTTCCTGTATGTCAACTGTTCATGATGACAACATCCTTGCTAAGCCAGGGGAGTTGCCAGGTAGGATTTTGTCAAAATTTACTCTGAATCCCTTTGATTATGTTAGGAAAGTCCTAGTTTCCATAAAGGTACAACATTGTTCTTCCTTCTAGCTAGCTATCCTGGCTGCAAAATACATTTGATGTTCTCTATCAATAAAAAACCCTTATAGTTACTGATGCTAGATGACTCTTAGCAACTGGTTTATCCTCACAGAACAGTACTTTTCTATGCCAACCTGAAAAGATAAACAGTGAAAGGAAAAACAGAAAGGGAAAGGAAAACCAGTGGAAGGGTGCTAATAAGCAATAATATGATCCAAGTGCAGGACTAGGATAATTTTATTTCATGTCTTGCTGGGTTAAATGATAAGTAAATGGAACAGGGTTGCACGTTGTGGTCCAGAAATCTTACCCTTCATTTTCATTTCAGTCAGGTTATTTTCTTATGAAATATTTCAATGTCCTAGAAAACTTCAGCTCTTTAATGGTTTGCAGGTCAGCTGCCAACTTTGTATGACTTTCATTTTGATGGTATTCAAAAAAAGTGGGTACCTTGGATGAAACTTGTTCCTGAATATATTCATAATCCTCAAAAGAAATTTCTTGACATTCTAGGTAAGTATAAGATAAAATATAGTGATGTTATGCTTTTAATTTGTAATGTGTGGCCACTGAGTGGGTGGCACTTAACATAAGACCTCTTTCTGTGTTGAAGGTCATCTACTCATGTTCAGTTTCTTGTGATGGCAGAAATCAATTTCTTTAATGTTCTTGTCATCATTTAACAGGGATAGAGTTGATATATACAGCACCTTGTAATAATGAAATGAGGAAAAGATTAATATCTTTTTTTCAGTGCTTAAAGCTTATTAGGAGAGTTAGAAGAGCAGAAAATAGATTCACAGTCTGCTTTGCCAGAAACCCTAGGAAAAATCTCAGATCAGTGGTTCAGATGCTCAGTAGATAAAAATTACATTCTTAAGGCCATTATTGGTTGTTACTTATAGCACTCTGTAATGGTGAAAAGTGCGTTCCATAGTTAACGGCAAATTGACCCAGACCGTTTTATAGTAGGATTCAGCAAGCAAAGGTTAACTTCACTGACACAAGAGATAATGGTATGATCTCTGACGTTGCTCCTGATGGCAGGCTATTCACAAAGAACAAAATTAATCTCTGTAGAGTTCAGAGAAAATGTTTAGGATCCAAATAAGTCCTGATTATGTCCTTGAAATAGGGATTAAATGGAGCTTAACCAGTCCATGGCCCTCCTATATGGAGGAAAAATTATTTTCTAACAGATCAATAGTAGAAAAGATCCCAATGATAAAAGCTGAAAAGAGGTAGTAAAGCAATTAAAAATTCTCTTCGACATTGGTAGTGAATTGATATTTCATATTATGTCTTTGTGCAACTGCACATTAATACTTGGTGAGTATGATACAGTACTATTCTATAAATATAAATCCCCCAGCTATACTGCATTTTAATTTAACCTGCTGTCCTATTCATAATCTTTTTCAGTGCCTACGGTGGAGACAACACGCACTACTTGGTTGCTAGAACAGATGGTAAAAATAAAACACCCAGTTGTTCTTGTAGGTGAATCGGGTACTTCTAAAACAGCAACTACACAAAACTTCCTAAACAATCTGAACAAAGACCTTTATGTATGTATGAGTCATTTTGCCTTTTTTGTAAAGCTGCATTTTCATGTTGTGTCCTTGTGTTAAATTTCCATTATGAAGCCTGAGCCTGTGGGTAGCAATATTAACTTCAGCCTCCCATGGGTTCAGAGATCTGACTGCAAGCTCAGACCCAAAGTATGTGGATGATTTGAGAATACCTAAAGATCAGAAATGTTTTGTTTTGTTACTTTATAAAGTAAAGTAAATGTATATTGTCAAAGATTTAAGAACAGGAATTTTACTTTTTTTTTGTCACGTGTAATTAAAGTGAATAACTGGACCAGAGGAGTGTTTCCTGTATGTCCAATAATTTAACACAAAAAATATTTTCTAGAATGATCCAGTTAAAAAAAAAGAAAAAGGTAAAAATCCATTCTTAACCATTTCGGCCCCTTTGCAGCTGCTGCTAGTGATTAACTTCTCTTCTCGTACAACATCAATGGACATTCAGAGAAATCTAGAGACAAATGTAGAGAAACGAACTAAAGACACTTACGGCCCTCCCATGGGAAAACGTCTCATTGTTTTCATGGATGATATGAATATGCCAAGGGTAAGTTGCCAATGGTTTGCAAGGTAGTTTAGAAACATCTGGGGGGGCACTGCTGTGGTGCCTTCATATACAGATCCATCTGTATGAAGACACAATATCTTGTATTACAAGTCAAGGAGATTCGTGGTAAGTGCATAAATGGATTTCAGCTTAGGAACTTCGCAACAGTTGGACTTGTGAGCAGCATGAGGTATTTCTGTCTGTTACAATATTTGTCTTCTATATAAAAAGTATCTCCTTTTGGATCACTTCTTTATGCCAATAAAATCATTTTTCTGTGGCCTGATACTGGTTGCAGGTTGTCTCCTGTAGAAATCTTGCCTTCCTCTTTGCAAATGGGTCAGGAGAGTATGCGTGTATGAAGTTTATCTTGGAGAAGAGGCACTTCTGCCATACGAGACATTGAAATGAACATTCACAATCAGTGTCAGAGCTTTACAAAGTGTCACTTAGTCCTTGTAATGTTCTCTTGAGTAGGGAGCACAATGTTTCCACATTTATAGCAGTATTTGGCATGGTGATGTACTGTGCTCAAAATATCTTGCCTCTTTTCTGTTACAAAGGTTGATGAGTATGGAACACAGCAACCCATTGCCTTGTTGAAGCTGCTACTAGAAAAAGGTTTCTTGTATGACCGTGGTAAGGAGATGAACTGTAAAATTCTCCGAGACCTGGGTTTTATTGCTGCCATGGGGAAAGCTGGAGGAGGTCGGAATGAAGTTGACCCTCGATTCATCTCACTCTTCAGTGTTTTTAACATACCTTTCCCTTCTGAGCAATCACTGAATTTGATCTATACCTCCATCCTAAAAGGCCACACTGCGGTAATTTCACTTTTTAAACGATTGCTTAACATGTTAATAATTTTGAAGTAGACATTTATTTCTGTATTGTCACAAAACCTGAAATCATCTGTTATTTCCTGTTTATTTAGAATCCCATGCAAACTTTTCCCTTCTTGTATTTTTCAAGAGATTTGTTTACAATTTGTAGATAAATTCTTGAATAATATGTGAATTTTCAAGTAAGGAGGTAATTTGTAAAACTGGTACTTTTCATAGGTTGAAACCAGTGAATCAATTGGTTGTGGTTCCTATAACCAAATACACAAAGGTCAGCAAAGTCTATCCCAAATGACAGTGAAAAATTCAATGTAATGCAGTAGACTGCATTACTATGCAAGTGAACTGCAACATCAAGTTAGAAGAGAGCAGTTTATTTTTTCTCCAATGGAAGTGCTGTAAAAAATCCCAGTCACGGAGTATGATGTTATTTTCAGCACTGTGCAAGCTTGGGAGTGAAGATGGACCCTGCCCAAAACATTTAACTTCAGAATGTTAATACTGCACAGGAATATGAATTTCTAAAAATATTTGCCCTTAGTTACTTGAAATATGCCAAGTAGGGTTAAAAGCTAGAAAGCAGAATATGTTTGATAGTATTCAGTTTTGTCTGGACAGTTGCATGAAAACATCTCTTCTTTCTCATGTTTGCAGGTGTTTAATGAGTCTGTATCAGAAATCTCTGAGAGGATGACAGACTGTACTTTGAAGCTTTATAAAATGATTGTCTGTGACCTACCCCCTACTCCTTCCAAATTCCATTACATTTTCAACCTACGGGATCTTTCCAGGGTCTATAATGGACTTACTCTTACAACCCCAGAGAGGTAGGAATATAAAAATTACCTTCAGTGGTCGTAAACCTATTTATATGGGATGAGGCCGGGTGAAAATGAGGCAGCTTGGTAGTATGAGAAATCAATCACATTTTGTCACTTTTCTTTAAACTTTCAGCAAAATGAGAAGATGTTTAGGAACATCCTAAATTGTGATATTACTACTGATGACAAATATTGATACATTAGTCTTTCTTAAGTAAGATATCTGGAGGTAATAATGCAAACTATTTTTTCATTCTTATGAAGAGAACAATACCAAAAGAGGTTTTTTAAAAAAAGCCCAGACTTCAGTCAATGTTACTAACTCTGTGGCCTTAGGAATCCTATCAGTTTGTTTGGTGCAGTTTGATATTTTGATGTTAATGCAGGTTTCAAACAGTCACCCAGATGGTGAGAGTTTGGAGAAATGAGTGCCTGAGGGTTTTCCATGATAGGCTGACTAATGAAACAGACAAAGCATTGGTGAGTAATTTCCTTCATTTTTTTAGTAGTCACTGAGTATTACTGTGGCAACTAAGCAGTATTACCACCTGTAAAGCAGTATTACCAACTGTTGCATTCCAGTCTTGCACTCATAATGCAGATTTGTCTAAACACTATGTTGCTCGATTAATTTAAAACTTGGTATGAGGAGTTTTCGTTTCTAAAATAAAGTTACCGTGGCAGACTAAGCGAGCAGATCTGCTGAAGGAAAACAAAGTGTGACTGGGTTTGCCTGTCCAGGAAGGTTGGTTAGCAGTGGCACAGGTGCCAAAGTGTGAGAGCTGTGCAGGAGAAATCTCAGGAAATCACTCCTGCTTCAAATCAGTATTTTCCTTTACGAAGGATTCTATCAGAATGTGACTTTACAAACAGGTCGGAAAAAGAGAGGTAAGAGCTAAGTTTCATTTACTCAATTTTCGTCGTTACGGAACTCTAAAATGCTCCAAACTAAATCAAGATGAGAGAATTAAGCATTAAACATTAAATCAGGAGAGAATTACGCCAGTTTTATAGCTTGAGGATTAGGAAAGGATTTGGGTAAAGTTTACTTGCATGTAAGCTACTTGCAAAGCAACTTGCTTAGATAAAAAGAAGTAGACTTAGGTGGCTTCAGATTTTTCAGCTTAAAACTTTTTCCTATAACATACAATGACAGATTTCCAGATCAATTTTCACAAATCAGGGTAATTATATTGCAGCTTTTCTGTATTTCTACACTTAATTCAGATTTGCGAGATTTGTGAGAAATCTTGGTGATAAGACATCAATATGAATGCTGAAAAGAACATTCATTAATATAATATTAATACAAATATAACATATTTTTTTTAATCAGGTTTGTCCTTTTTTGTCTTAAACGTCTTCAGTCCATTGACTTGAATGGTTTCTGAACTTCCTATTAGATCATTTTATATCATAGAACATAAACAATAGGAGGCTGTGGTCTGTGGATCTTCTGGTGACATACTATTCCCTTGAAATCAGTCAGTGTTTGAGCAAAGACTCTGCATTATCAGTGTCACCCTTCTGAGTGTTCCTGGACCTAGAAATACCTGCTTTGTTGTATTGTACCTGCTTTGTTAGGTTGCCTGACTAATTTCATTTATTTGAAGGTACAAGGCCATATAAAAAAACTGATCGAAGAGAATTTCAGAGATGAATTGGAACAGGCCATGAGGGATCCTATTCTTTTTGGAGATTTCAGAATGGCACTGAGTGAAGGAGAGCCTCGTATTTATGAAGATATCCAAGACTATGATGCGGCAAAAGCTCTCTTTCAGGTAGTGTGCTTCAGCTTGGAACTGTGCATGATTTTGTCTCTCTGCATGCAGAGTGTGCTGGAGCCTGCCTCAAACAGTAAGAATTCTCTTCTTCTATGTGCACATTGCAGCAGTGAGCATAGAAGAACAACCCTCCACCCCCTTCTGTGGTCTGGAGTAATGAAAATTGAGGATCATCTATGGAGTTGGCTGTGCGTTCCAACTGTTTCTTTTCCCTGATGATCTTTTGAAGCAGTAATGCTGCAAAATAGATTGTTATTTTATTAAAATTATTTATTGTTTCCTAGGTTTCCTAGTAACATTCTGACCACCTTTCTCTACAGGAGATTTTGGAAGAATATAATGAAGTTAATATTAAAATGAATCTAGTCCTTTTTGATGATGCTTTGGAACACTTAATCCATGTGCATCGCATCATGCGGATGGATCGTGGCCATGCCCTGCTTATAGGAGTGGGAGGCTCAGGAAAGCAGTCTCTTACAAGATTGGCTGCCTTTACAGCTGGATGTGAGGTTAGTGACTGTGCATCTTTGCAGTGAAAGAAGAAAAGGAAAGCAATACTGGAATCAGGATTAAATTGAAGGGGGTTAGGAAGAGAAAGTCAGTCAAGATACAGTCAGGCTGACATCTCTTCCCTGTGAAGAGAAAAACATTGCTTGCAGGTCTAGACAGTGGATGATCTAGGCAGGAACCCTGCTGTGATTGATACTGTAATATTTTAGATAGGAAATGTTCCTCCCTCTTACAGAGGCTGTTGGCTTGGAAGGGAAGAACAAAAAAGGAGGGTGAATGCAAAGTGCAATCAAATTTTGGAAGTGCGATCCTGCAGGGCTGTACAAATGTAGTTGTTTAAAAAGAATGTAGCACTTAATTTTTTTGATACTTACACATTTAATGAAGTTAGTATATAAACCAAAACCTTTGATCCAATCTAATTAAAATTGAGTTTCGTAGTCACCATCATGTCTTGCATCCATCTTTGTCTTCTCAGTATATGTTTGCATCCTTAGGTATTTGAGATCATCTTGAGTCGAGGATACAGAGAAAATAACTTCCGAGAAGACTTGAAAAATTTGTATCAGAAGCTGGGTATCGAGAACAAGTCAATGGTCTTCTTGTTTACAGATGCCCACGTAGCAGAGGAGAGTTTCTTGGAACTCATCAATAACATGTTAACTTCAGGTGACACAGGCAGCCTGAATTACTGCCAATTAGTATGCTTGTGAATTGTAATCTTGTGTGCACCCTTGGTCCAGCTATTACAGTTTCACCCTGTGTCCTCTGCTGCTTTTGTTAGTTGCACCTTTCAGTACTACCTGGAATTATCTTGGCCTTAATGATGGCTTTTTCACATGGTCTTACTGTCATTTATATGCATCTGGGAAGGCTATAAGGGTTCGTTCACACTGATCCTAGTGTTGCAGGAGTCTCAGATTTCTTCCAAGACTGGACTACATCTTCAGTTGCATTTAGTCACAAGCCCACCTTTTCTCTCATTTGCTTTGGAATTGCATTTGCCTGAAATGCAACAACTGCTTATACGTATATTCTAAACTATAATACTATTTAGTATCTTTTATTGTATACAGCAGCTGAAAATGAGCAGCAGCTGGCACTGTGTGACCACCCTCCCTATATAAGTTCCTACAGAGTCTGATTTGAAAGGAGATGTATTAAATCTCAACCCTTTCCTTTGTGTAGTTCTCCATGTTCCATTCTGTGTATGGCAGTCATTAGGTAATTTATGCAATATTACCATGTGACTGAGAGAATGAAAATGTGAATTGATGGTTTGCAGACACTAATGATGATTTCCTCTGCAGAGTTAAAAATGTTTTGTGTTCTTGTGACATTTTGTTTATGTTGCTGAAGCCCAAACAAAACCAAATTAATTCTTCCTCTAAATCCCCTTGCATCATCCTAAATACTTACTCTATTTTCCGTAGTGGCCTGGGATGGAGAAGGAGGAGAGATTAATAGGTTCATCCAAAACTGCCCAGAATCATTTTTGCTGAACTAAGTTTAAAACCTGTGACTCTAGTTTCTCATCTTCTCTGTCCCCAGCACTATGGTTACAGGTTGTTCTCACTAGCATTCTTCTGTCCTTATGTTCCAGGAATGGTGCCAGCCCTTTTTCCAGATGATGAAAAAGACACCATAATGAGTCAGATTGGAGATGAAGCTACTAAAGCTGGTGTGAATCCAGCTAAAGAGAGTGTCTGGCAATATTTTGTAAACAAATGTACAAGCAACCTTCATATTGTCCTGGGAATGTCCCCAGTTGGGGACAATCTGAGAATGTGGTGCAGAAATTTCCCAGGTATTAATTGTATACACTGGTTAGTCCCTTCCCTGTGAAACACAGGTTTGCAGGCAAGAGAAAATCTCCAGTAGGCACTCACACTTTATGGCAACTAAAGCTAAGAAGAGCAGGTTTCATGATTAGACACTTGGGTAATTTTTTTCCAGTTAATTACCACATATCAGTGTGTATTATTGATTAACATTTACCAGATCAGTTCATTTTCCAGCTGAATGGTTAGAAATCAATTAGTCATCTTCATTGACCTGGAAGTATACAGGCAGCCTATGTCTGCAGCCTCTCTTCTGTACTTACAGAGGAATGCATCGTATCAAATCATTATGAAACTAGGATGGTGGTAAGTGAAACATTTGTGTATCCAAAAGCAAAAGAAGAGCAGGATGAGAGGGACACCTGCTGAGAGAAAAACCACCTGAGCGAGGTGGACATTGCTGTATAACAGGTGGCTGAAAGGAGTCCTCAGAGACAGGAGCCCCATGAATGAGGGGTACTGGTGGGAATCCCAGCCCAGATATTAAAATATCTAGTTGCTGCTCTTGACTGTATCCTGCAGAATGTTACAGTCTAAAGAACAGTATGATAGTGTTAGCAGGACACAGATGCAAAGTTGACTGTTTACTATCAAAATAGAAGCATTGGCTTTGTGATAATTATTGTTCCTAAGTAGGAGTCAAATAAGACAGATCCTGCAAATTCTTTATGCAAATGAAGCACAGGACAATCTGGCAGATTAAAGTCTAGTTTTACAAAGGAATTGTTTCAGGTAACATTATGCTTTTATTTTAAGGTCTTGTCAACAATACTGGTATTGATTGGTTCTTGCCCTGGCCCCCCCAAGCCTTGTTTGCAGTTGCAAAATCATTTGTAGGTATGTGAAGTGTCAGTATTTTAACTCCTTAACACTTGGGCTAGCCTAAGAAATGTGTTCTTTACTTTAAAGTTGTTGTAGGTCTCATTTTCCCATTGTCACTGCTATTGTAAGTCTACATGGGTAATGCAAAATCCTGGTCAAAAATGTTTTTGGATGCAATTTTCCTACTCAATTAGATTTTAAAAAATTGGTGAAATTCAGTCTCCCAACTCCGGAGACAATGTGACCTGGCTACCTGCTACCAGGAGGCCTGTGTTCTCTTCTGAACTCTGTCTTGGCCTTGCTTTTTGCTCCAGAAAGCAGACTTTTTTTTTCTTTCTTTTTTTTTTTTTTTCGCCTGGCTTAAATGTATGTTAAAGAAGGAAGATGGTAATTGACATACTCTTAAAAAAAGTCTGATTTGTTTTTATTTTCTTGGCCCAATTTTAGGAAGTAACACACGTGTTCCAGCAGAGATTTCCAAGCCGGTGGTTGAGCACATGGTCATGGTACATGAATCGGTAGGGGATTTTAGCAAGAGGTTTCTGCAGAAATTGAGACGTAGCAACCATGTTACACCAAAGAATTACCTTGATTTTATCCATACTTATTCAAAATTGTTGGAGGAGAAAAATGAGTTCATTTCAGGTAAGGCTGTGTAGCTGTTTTCTCCTTTTTGATAAATGATTTAAATATTAAAAATAAAATAAAATAGTGAAATGTGGTGAAAATGGGTGAAAATCCTACATATTACCCACATTATGCAAAAATAATGTTATCTATACTATCTCAAATGCTGTGCTGACGTCAGTTTTTGACATTGGACCAATATCCTGGCCATATATGAATGTTCGTAATCTGTCTACTGGTATGTTTTTCCCAAAGTCTTTTGTGGATGAACCTGAGCCAGAGTTTCCAAACCAGACACTCCTCTGCTTGGGAAAGAGTGATTAGATTTAATATCAGCTCAGCCTAGCTCAGGGTTTCACATTCTTCCTCAAGCAGCAATTCTTACTCATACTCCTGTGGGCACTGAAATATGTGAAAAGGATAAAACATCGACAGTGTAGTAGGAAAAATAAGTTGTGGTGCCGGGCCACTATGCGGCAGCTCAGGTGACATTAACACCATCTTGGTTGAGAGGTTTAGGAAACAAAAAATCTCTCACAGTGATTTTCCTTTCACAACTGAGGTTGCCCTGCTACGAAGTGCACCTATAAGTGTATTTACCTTCCATGACATTGTCTATTGCTGTGCAATAATGCCAATGAATCAGTAATATTTCTCTCTTTTTTTCCTCACTAGCACAATGTAAAAGGCTGGATGGGGGCTTAGATAAACTGAAAGAAGCTAGTATACAGCTGGTTGAGCTGAACAAGAAACTTGCGGAGCAAAGGATTGTGTTAGCAGAAAAGTCAGCTGCTTGTGAGGCTTTGTTACAAGAGATTTCGGCAAACACAGAAGTAGGTAGGTGGTTTACAAATACTGAAGAGTCCCACAGGCTAAGCAAGGCTTACATAGTCTGTGTTGGGTCAGAAGACACTCTAAGAGCTCAGACTGCTTCTGGAGATGACCCTCTTGTTCTGTCTGTGCTGATTTAGTATCTTGCTAGAAGAGTAGGTCCTGTATCGTACTCAGATTGCCATTGCTTTGCACACCTAACTACTGTGTCCTGCACTTGTCTTCCCTTACCAAGGTATAGGGTGTAATGTGGGAAAGAGAAATTAGCAAGAAAGGGACCTTGTCATTCAGAAAATTGCTTTTAGAGGAAAGACAGAGGGAAGCATAGGAGGAAAAGACATTATGTATGCTTTGTGTGGAACACTAACAGTGTTCCTAGACTGATGATGGATGGAGCCCTGTAAACATTGGCAGGCTAGCAGTAAAGGGTACTGAGTTGATGGTAATTTCTGATTTTCAGCCAAGAGCACATCTATATTTGTACATGTTCTGCACACAAATTTTGAATAATCCAGTTATGGTCCTGCTTTTACAATTCATAGCTGAGGAGAAGAAAAAACTGGCTGAAGAAAAAGCTGCGGAGATACAGGAACAGAATAGGATTATTGCTATGGAGAAGATGGCAGCTGAGACCGCTTTGGCTGAAGTCATGCCTGTTTTAGAAGCTGCCAAACTGGAGCTGCAGAAGCTTGACAAGTCTGATGTTACTGAGATCAGGTGATTCATTTGGATATACAGTAGCATAAACTCTTGGAAATTCACTGGGAGACCCTTGTTTGTAGGGTCTGAACTTTAGCTTCACCTTCCTCATATTCACAGTGTGTGGGTAAAGGTCAGGACATCAGTTGTCCAGGAGCAGACACAACAGAATCTCCTGACTCCTAGCCCAGGACGTCCCCTGAAGCCTGTTCTTCCTGTCCTTCATTTGATGTCTTCTCTGTAATTTCTACCCTGTGTCTGATGCACTGGAGACTGCTTTGGTTTCTGCTCGAGCAGTGGCTGTCCAAACCCCTTCATTCCTCCTCTGTTTTTGTTCTGCATGAGTAGGAACACATAACAGTTACTTTTCAGGGATGCTTTGATAGCATCAAAGTATACTTCTCTGCTGAATTACTTCCTCCTTTGTTTTTATAGTACACCTTGTATTTGGGGACACATATGAAAGTACATCCAGTCCTTGGCTCTCCCAGAAATAGTAACAGCTTTCCACTCCCTGTCACGCTTGTTTATTTTATTTTTTCTAGTAGATCTGTGGATTCATCCTGTACTGCTCCTCCCAAAGGACAGCTGCCTCACTGCCCTAGGGAAAAATACGGATCAGGGTTTTAGGCCTTCCACTGCTGAAATCCTTTAGTCTGTTATTGATCAAATTGCCCAAATACAACAATCGGTTTTGAGCTCATATCTAGTTATTTGTTTCTTGTCTGCGCTGGATTATGTTTTTCACTTTGCGTAGGATGTCTTATGTACTAGCTGTTGTTGTATTGTGATGGCAGTCTTAATGGCAAGCACGTTTGGCATCATGTGCTTTGTCTCCTCTATTATCTCCTTCACCTGTTTTCTAGATCGTTTGCAAAACCCCCCAAACAGGTGCAAGCTGTCTTGGAATGTGTTCTTATAATGAGAGGGTACAAAGAATTAGACTGGAAGACAGCCAAGGGAATGATGTCAGAGGCAAATTTCCTGCGATCCCTGATGGATATAAACTTTGATGGAATTTCTCAGAACCAAGTGAAATCTATCCGAGGTAAGTAACTGACCTGTGTACTTGGAATGAATGTAGTAACTTGTTAACGTGGTTAGCTGTGTCAGTGGCAATCCTTCTGGTGTTCTTTGGAAGGGTAGGATTCACTTTGTGCAAAGGGACACCCATGTCTGGGGTGCTACAGATGTTGTGCTGTTGGCATTACTGGATTTTTCAGAGTACAAACACCTTCTTCTCTGTGTTACATCCAGTTTGTGCCTTAGCTAGGGTCTCATACACTTTGGTTTAGAGCAGGCAAGAAACAAACAGGACAGCTGAGCAGGCCCCCTGTTTGCTTTTAGATATTTAGAAAGTAGCATTACAACCTCATCCACGTGGTTACAATTAAGATGTGATATGTACACAGTGGAAGAAGATAAGCGATATGTAAAGCTTATTGGCCAAACTTTGCAGACGCTCCCAAAGTTGTAATCCATAGCTCCATTAAGAGGTGAATTTGATTCTTTCAACAAAATGGCATCTCACTTCTGTGGAGAAAATAAACCATGATACTGAGATATGCTTAACAACTCCTGTATGCACTCCTTTTTTGGAGAAAGAACTTGAGAAATCACTAGCAGTATTTTTTTGGTATTGTTCTAGCCCGGTACCTTCATCTTAAGTTCAGAGTCTCTTTAATATTCTGACAAATGTTTCATATTTTCTGTCATATTATTGCTCAATATTGCTGGTATGGAAACCTTATTTCTTTGAGGATTTCTGCAGTATAATTAACTCACTTTCAATATTTTTGTTTTTGCCCATTTAGCTCTGTTAAAGAATCTTAATACTACTGCCACTGAAATGGAACTTGTTAGCAGAGCAGGCCTGGGAATGTTAAAGTTTGTTGAAGCAGTGATGAGCTACTGTGATGTAGTTAGAGAAGTCAAGCCGAAGAGAGAGAAGGTAGAGTGTATGGATTCAAACTCTGAGGAGGACGAAACATGATTGTAATTAGAAAAATAACACTCAGAAATTTCACAGACAGCCCCATTTAAGAACTCTTTGAAGTGCTTAAAAAGAGGTGTTTATAAATATTGCAGTAGGGGTGAGGAATGTGATATTCAGTGATAAACTGCTGTGTTTGTTGTGCTGAGATGCTGTGGTATGGGTTCCCATCCACTCCATTGCTTGAAGAAGGTGGAGGAATTTGGTCAGGTGGCATTTGGTAATCTAACATGGTTAGAAAAGCACAGTTTTTAACTGTCTACTAAAACCATACTTCAAAATGAATGGCATTTGGACAGAGTAGAGCTCAGTAGTACACAATATCCATGCCCCTTGAGCACAGACCTTTCTATTAACTTTTTTTTTTTTTTTAAAAAAAAGACTGGAAACTTAGCTGTGTTACCAAAGGAAATCTAATGTCCAGAAGATGATGTCGGAAAATTTCTTCAAGACAAGCTCTTTATATGCATCTAACTACTGATAAACTATATTCACTAGATGATGGGCCTCACAATTTTTGAGGTCATTGTTACTGAGCAGACAGACCTCCCTTTTTGTACAGGGTAATAGTCTTGCAGACCTACCAGGTGTTGGTAGGACTGCTTACATGCTTAATATACCTTATGTGTTGAAAGATCTAGTTTAGGAGATCTATCTGCTTTGCAACTGCAGTTTCAGACCACAATATATATATTTAGGATGGGGGGAGGTGGGTGAAAAACTGTGCCAGTTATTTTGACTTATACTGTTTATTACCAGGATGCTTTAAAATACATGAGATAGCCAAAAGAAATCTGAGAATTTAAGATTTCTCTCAAAAGCCTTTCTCTCCTCTGATACTCTTATATTTCCTTCTTAATGTAGGTGGCGAGGCTAGAACGGAATTATTACTTAAGTAAGCGGGAACTGGAAAAGATAAAGGCAGAACTAGCTACAATTCAGGAAGAGCTTAAAGCTTTGGGGGACAAATATCAAGAGGCAATAAAAGAAAAGCAACAGTTACAAGAAGAAGCAGAGATTATGCAGAGGAGATTAGAAGCTGCTGACAAACTCATCTTTGGCTTGAGATCTGAGAACGAGAGGTAAGTCTAGATTCAAAGAGGATTGTTCTTGACATCAGAGGGCCATGTGCCAGGAATAAAATATATCAAACGGAGACATTTTTGGAAATGCCTCTTCCCGTGATTTTTTTTTTTTCTGTGAAGAGTTAATATCCATTCTAACTAATATTCATGAGACCTTGAAAAATAGTAACAACAATTTTTAATGCAGAAGAGAAAGGTGAACTAAGATTAAAAAGGAGAAGGTTCAGACCAACTCAGTGTCTGATGCCATCACAATAATGAGAGAAATACTGACTGTAAGTTTCAGGGCTGTCTCAATTTGCAGCTAAATTAGCAGCAGTTAATGCACATAATCCCCATCCCCCTGGTACAAACTCACCCAGGATTCCCTTATTTTTCTATCAGGTGGGCAAAAGAATTAGAGGACTACAAAACACGAAAGTTGAAGTTGCTTGGAGACTGTCTGCTCTGTGCTGCCTTTCTGAGCTACGAAGGAGCATTCAACTGGGAGTTTCGTAATGAAATGATTTATCAAGTGTGGCAAGAAGATGTCCTTTCACGAGAGATCCCTCTCAGTCAACCATTTAGGCTAGAAAGCCTTCTGACTGATGAAGTGGAGGTTAGCAGGTACGTCCAGTAAAGAAGTCCAATGACTACTGTATGTGAAATCATAAAGTGGGAGTCTGGATCTGAATCTGTAGCATAGAATTGGCATTGTGGATGGAAGTGCACAGCCATTCTAGAGAAGAGAGCATTTTACTTTCATGCCTCAAACATGGCAAGGAAGGAGACTTTTTTTTTTTCCTGGTTAGCAGAGGCTATTTGCTATAACAGACCATTGTTCTCTATGTTCCAAGGACATTCACTGAACCTGCACACATATAATACCTTTTCAATTTTTTTTTTGTGAGTTACCTATAATATATGTTCAACTCAAGGCCTAATAGGAGTCTTTTCATTGAATTCAGTGAATTTGGAAATAAATGCATGCCCAGGTAACCCATATTTCGACTGCTGTAAGACTCTTCAGCAAATACAACAGTTGGTGTTTTGAGTGGTGTAGTTACAAATGACTCAGACAATGAGTCAGTTCGAGTTTTGACGCTGCTCTTGCAATCCCATACATTATATGTTTGCTTGTGTTTCTAATACTATGCTCAATGGATTGCATAATTTTACTGACTACTGAAATGTCCTGCTCTCCACTCAAATTTTCATTCCAGCTTAGTCTTTGATCCATTGCCTTCCCAGGTGGGTTTCCCAAGGATTGCCTCCAGATGAGCTCTCCGTCCAGAATGGCATCCTGACAACATATGCAAGCCGCTTCCCACTCTGTATTGACCCACAACAACAGGCGTTAAATTGGATTAAGAAGAAGGAAGAAAAAAATAACCTGAGGGTAAAGATAAACATTTCACCTCTTTACTTGTTGTTTTAAAAGCTTCATCAGTACTTGTTACCTTGAATGGGGAACAATTATGCAGTTATATACAGACAAATGTGGTGACTATTGTGTCTCTGAAATGGATAGGGAGTTATCCCTGTTCACATGACCTTCAAGTCCTTGGGACTGATGATTTTTTGGGGATTTTGGACAGCCTCAGTACAAGAAAAATAATATAACCAAAAGGCTGGTGTTGCTTGTGTTCTATCTCAGCTCCAGGATGGAGTTTTCATGTAGGACAATAACACAGTCAGAGGCATAGTTGGAAGAATAATTCTCCAAATGGAAGTCACTCTCAACTGATCAGAAAAAAGAGCATTTTTACTGTTCTGTACCAGTGTAGTTTATATCATTTATAAGAGTAAAGGCAAAGAGCAACATAGAGCAATCTTCATTAGTGCTGGCAGCTATTGTAAAAATAACGGTGTTCAGAAAATTGAATCAGTCCTGTTTGCATATCTTCCCATTATTCTCTTGCAGATGGCTTCCTTTAATGACCCAGATTTCCTTAAACAGCTAGAACTTGCCATAAAGTACGGAAATCCTTTCTTGCTGCATGGTGTTGATGAATACATTGATCCTATGATAGACAATGTCTTAGAGAAGAATATCAAAGTTGCACAGGGGCGAACATTCATTGTCCTGGGTGACAAAGAGGTTGACTATGACAGTAATTTTAGATTGTACCTGAACACCAAATTAGCAAACCCAAAGTATACTCCCTCTGTGTTTGGCAAAGCTATGGTTATCAATTATACAGGTAAGCAATAGTGTGTGTTTAGTAACAAAGTAGTGATTATGCTGTAGTGCAAGTTTAGGGCCTGTGTGGTTATCTGAAATGACAACAAAACTCTGAAATTTCATGGTCTCCCTTATACTTATCATATGACTTAATATAGAATTCTTCTCACTTCTCTCTCTTAATTTGAAACGTAGCTAAACATCTGTTCTTAGATCTGCCAGGTTAGGATGCATTGGTAGAATCAATATATACAATTACTAACCAGATCACTCCGTTGTATTGCTGTAGTTTTATGAGATGATTAAGATGAAATGAACTGTCTAAAGGCTGTCCTTATTTAAAAAAACAACAAAAAGAACAACCAAAAACAAACAAAAAAACCTGTGTGCGCTGCGTTCTATCTGTAGTTACACTAAAAGGCCTAGAGGATCAGTTGCTCAGTGTCATTACGGGTTTTGAAAGAAGGGAATTGGAAGAACAGAGGGAACATCTCATCCAGGAGACAAGTGACAACAGGAACTTGCTGAAAGATCTGGAAGACTCTCTCCTTCGGGAGCTGACATCTTCTACGGGAAACATGTTGGACAACTTAGACTTGGTGCAAACCCTGGAAGAGACGAAATCCAAAGCTACTGAGGTACCAGCTCTGTTTTTTTTGGGAAGGATATCTGTTTATAGAACTTCTTTCATTTTCATTGTGCTTCATCTTCTTTCATCCTTGAAGCTAGGAACTAGTTTGAAAGCAATGAAGAAATCTTATGAGTTTGTTGCATCTTTCAGTATTGGGCAGTATTTTTTTGCATCAGAGAAACAAATCCTACCTTCAGGAAAGTCCTTATAAGGACCAAAGTAATGGTTCTTTATAGTTCTAAATCAAAGGGTTTGTGATGTATTTCTTTCAGCTCTGAAACAATCTTCATGTTGGATTGTATCAGATCTGAAATGAAAAATGAAGATATTTGTTATTCAGAGAGGATGTCGAATCTCTGTCCTTGGAGGTTTGCACCGCTAGATCAGGTCAGCTGGGCAAAACCACAGCTGACCTGATCTAGTGGTGGTGATAGTCCAGTACTGTGCAGAAAGTTGGACTAAACATCCCCAGAGGGTTTGTCCCACACTATTTCCATGATTCTGTGTTAATCTTTGCCTTTACTTTCCATAAAAATACAAGGTGGGACTCGTTTATTCTAACTTTTGATTTTTACAGTTCATACTTCTTCTTTAGGGTTACTTGCCTAGATTCCCTATATAGTCAACAGAGAGAGGCAGGCACTGGTAGGGCATGATTCTTTTTACTTAGTAGATATGGCTCCAGTTGGATGGGGACTGTGGCTCAGCAGTGTCTTTTTTACTCCTCAGACTATAAGGGGACATGTAAGATAACTAGCCCTTATTTCTCCACAGAGTCCTGTTTGCCTTACTCTAAGAGAAATTTTGCTACAGTATTTAAAAATCTTTAAATCTATGATTTAAAGATGACTTGCATTTTTACACAAATATAGTCTTTTTAAAAGTAAGTTAATATATGGATGTTACTAGTCTTTAGTATCTTGCCTCCTGGTGTTCATATGGTTTTAATGCATGCCATTACATGCAATATTTTTAGGTGCTAAATGTTCACCATTATTATTTCAACATGGCTTAGCCACAGAATAGCTTTGCTTATTGTGACATGTTATATACATTATGGACCCGTGTGTTAATTACATGTGCATAGCATAATATCTATATATGGCTAGGTGATCGAAAAACTTAATCTGGCTGCGACAACAGCAGTGGATATTGATCGGCTTCGAGATGGCTACAGACCAGCTGCCAGGAGGGGAGCCATTTTATTCTCCGTTTTGTCTGAAATGTCAGTCGTCAACATCATGTATCAGTACTCCCTGGTCTCCTTCTTAGATGTTTTTGGACTCTCTCTTCGGAAATCCATGCCCAGTCCTATTCTTCTGAAGAGGTTAGAAAACATCATGGATGCATTGACTTTTAACACCTATAACTATGGCTGCACAGGTTAGTGCAATTTAGTGATGCTGTGGTGTTCAAATGCTTGGTAAAACCATGCTTTCAGTTGGTTTACATTAGAGGCAAATTACCAAACACAAACAAATTCACTACTGTTCAGATCTCAGCATTGTTCCTGGTTTACTCTTGCTACTTCCATTTGTGTTTGAAGAAACTATGCATGTTACAAATATAACCTAAAAAAATGCTTTAATTAATGGATTTACAAATGGCAAATTGCTGTTATGGATCTCGCATTCCCGGATATTTCTCAGATGCCATTTTGATTCCAAACACGTAGCTGGTCCATACTTCTGTAAGCCTGACCCAAAGCCCTATCTTTGATCACCCAGATCTTTGTGGGGTGACGAGAGGCAGGATGTAGATTTAAAGATTGCTCCCGTTCCACGTTTTAGCACCATATTTTTGAAAATATTCTCCTTTTAATGTAGGCTTGTTTGAGAAGCACAAGTTATTATTCTCCTTTAATATGACTATCAAGATAGAGCAAGCTGATGACAGAGTTCCACAAGAAGAACTTGACTTCTTTTTAAAAGGTAACATGAATATTTATATGTATAAATGTAGAGCTATATGTGGTGATAGCTAGGAGATCTTTCAAAGGTAGATTTTGTCTAGATATGATTTGCTGTGAGAGCTAGCACCTGAAGTCAGCTGAAATATGTTGGTTTACACAAATTGTGGATTTTTACTTTTTTTTGAATTTGTTAAACAGTGAAGAGACTAGTCTGTTTTCACTTACAGTTGTTGACAAATCTTGTATTAGCCATGGACAATTAGAATGTTACCTGAGAAAATAATGTCTTGTTCTAACTTTTTATGAATAATTTTAGAAATGTTAGAGAAGATACAACTTTGGCTTTTGCAAGCACTTGTGAAATGGCATATTTACTTTAGCAGACCGGTTTAATCTCATAGTGCTTCCAGAGACAAATTTCCAAATGGTTCCTCTGTGCAGTGGGACTATATGTGTGGTCATGTATTGGAGAATTTATGCCATGGACAGTCACTCTGGTTTCTGAATGTGACTAGGCAATATTTCCCTGGAGAAGAGTACACGAAAGAAACCGTTCACTTGGCTTCCAGATCAAGGCTGGGAAGACCTAATTCGCTTGTCTGAACTATTTCCTGAGCAATTTGAATCTCTTCCAGATGATGTGGAAAAAAATCCAGATGTATGGAAAAATGTACGTGCTTTTCTGCAATCCTGTTCTCTCTCCTTGTTTTTCTTCTGGAATTAAATGTTCAAGTATGATGCAATGTGCCATAGGACTCTGTAGGAGGCATGTCACCACTGGCTTTTTCTGTCAAGGCCTTCCTTTTCTTCTTGAACTCAGTGATTGGCTTATTTCCAGAAGAATTAGGGCTCTTATTTAAATGACAACCCCCCCAAAATTGTCTCTGATATATTGCACATATTTTATTTTCCAGTCAAATGCCTTAGATGAGTTCTTTGTGCCATTCGAGTCAGTGGAATTTTTGCTGTCAGATTTCAACAGTCAATATTTCGCTGTTGTTTTTGTACTGCTAAATTGTACTTTGATCTTCTTGTGGAAATGAGTTTTATAGGCTAGTTACAAACAAAGGCTTTCCTTTGTTCTGCCTTCAGTTTCATTCCATGTCTTCTTGCTTTATAAGAAGTCTTTCTGTAGGCAATCTGTTAATACTGTTTGTTGCTGTTTTCTATATCTTAAGAGAATTACTTGTCATAAAATTAAAGTACAGATATGTTTCTGGACTTGAATGCTTCATGTTGAAAAAAGTGTAAAATCTTTCAATATTTCTTTGCAGCTGGTTGAATTTCTTCGTTCTCCTTGAGTCTCTTAGCCCTTACTCAATCAAATAGCTTTGCTCTGCTTTTCCTAGTAATTTCATTGATAGATCCATTTGATCTGTCTGCATTGTCTCCCACCTTTTCTTGCCAGTGGTATGACACAGATGCTCTGGAGCAGATGCCGTTCCCCATGCAGTACCAAAACAGTCTCTCAGACTTTCAGAAACTCCTACTTTTGCGGTGTTTCCGAGTGGACCGGGTATATCGGGCAGTAACAAACTATGTTACTCGGACAATGAGTGAGAGGTAAGTTACCCTCATTTTAAATCAGAATACTACTGTTCAGGTATTTCACACAGAACTGGAGTTGTAATCAATTATGTAACTGGTTTGTATACTTTGTCTAAACAGTAGAGCATGTTTTGTCTCTGTTCCATTTCTATGTAGTCTGCTATGAATGTTGATGTCTGTTTAAGAGTCATCTTTTACACATGATGGCTACTTTTTTGTAGAGCAGCTTATTGTGCTTCTTTTCCTACCAGGTATGTGCAGCCCCCTGTGATCAGCTTTGAAGCTATCTTTGAGCAGAGCAGTCCCTACTCACCAGTTGTTTTTATCTTAAGTCCTGGCTCTGATCCCATTAGTGACCTCATGAAACTGGCTGAGAGGACAGGCTTCGGAGGGGACAGACTGAAATTTCTAGCCATGGGACAAGGCCAGGAAAAGGTAAGTTCAGTGGGAGGTTGGGACATTCTGTGGGCGGTGAGTTAGTGTGAGAATGGCATATCATGCTGTTATTGTCACGGGCCTGTCCAAATTTCCTTTCCAAAGGCCTGCTCCATTTAAAATGGAGTTTCTTTGCGCTTCAGACATAGCGTACAATATGCCAGCCTGGGAATAATGCTTTCCTGTAATGTGTGAGAGAGCATTTGGCTGTTAGGCTGATTTTATGGGTTTGGTTAGGCTACGTTCAGAATGAGGTTTTCATGTTAGAAAATAGTTGAGCTGAAGACATTGCTCTGCAGCCTTTCAAAGGTTAATCGGTGACCCGGTCTCTGTGTAAGGACATGAGTTGATTGGAAAACAGTGTCCATAAACAGGATCCTGCTGCTCTTTCTGTCTTTCTTGTAGCTTTCTTTTTGGTTGTGGTCACAGCTTAGCAGCTGACTGAATTTGCTGTATTTTTGTTCAGTGGGAGAGTTCCAATTAGCTTCGCTTAGACACCACTTCCTAGGCTCTGATCGCCTGCTAGCAGGAAGAAATCTGTTGCGCTAATCCATTAGAGCCGGTTTGCTTGCAGGATAAAGGGAGAGTTACTAACAGACGGGTCTTTCTTTCTCTCTCTTAAGATTGCTCTGCAGATGCTGGAGAACGTGGCAGTTAGTGGAGAGTGGCTGATGTTGCAGAACTGTCACCTTTTGGTGAGGTGGCTTGTCACTCTGGAAAAGGCCCTGGAGAAAATTACAAAACCTCACCCAGACTTTCGCCTCTGGCTGACTACTGACCCTACCGAGGGCTTCCCAATTGGAATACTGCAGAAGTCATTAAAGGTACCGTGCAGTGGGGAAACCCCAGTCAGGAAAGCATGGCCTGCTTATTCAGCAAAACAGAGGGGCTTTGGGAGGAGCATGACCTGAATGTAGGATGTTGACTTGGGCTGTATGGCTTTTTGGCTTCATAAGCCAAATACATTTTTCATCAACCTGTTTATCTTCTGGTGATTTTTTTTTTTTTTTCCTTTGGGTGAAAGCTGTTCAGCATTTTTTTCCTGAAGCAGTTATTTCAGAGTAGAGGTTTGTGAGTAAACCTGGAGATGTGACAAATGCTCTTCAGACTGAAATGCTGCCACAAGTATATCCAGAGTCAGAAATAATCCTGTCAGTCCCAGATGCTGAAGTACAGAACTGAGGTCTGCGCCTACCCTGGCAATAGTACCAGCGGAGCAGACACTGTAATAGTATAACGGTTTCCAGCTGCTAGTTCACAAGCAAGCTGAGCTGATTATTTTGAAGGCGCAAGCAATGATGCTGTCCTAATGTTCTTTTCTGTGGCTGCTTTACTTCTGTTGTGGTGAACCACTCCTGTAAACATAACAACTGTATTTCACAGATTTGAAGGCAGTGGTATAACAGATCCACCCAATATGTGCTCTACTGTATCAATGACAGCTCTAGAGTATTCATCTCCAGTAGTGCCTAATTCTGCAGCGGGGAGAAGTGAGCATGAACGTATCTTTGATTTATGACTGCAGATACGCACTTTGTAGGTCTAGCCATGCGCGGTGAGATCAAAGGTTTTATAGCACTTTGAAAATGTTGCCAGGAAGCTGGCTCTGCCTTCATTTGACCACCAGTAAAGACATGTTAGAGACCGTTATGACATTTTACTGTCATGATATGTAGGACACAGCAAAATGTGTAAAGTACTGATAATATTTCAGTAAATTTGATCTTCAAGTATGATAAAATATTAATGTCTTTCCAGTAACATGGCTATTTCTAAAATAATATCAATTTTCTCTTTACATATGTATGTTTACCTTGATGTACTTAAAAGGTCAGTTTCATGTCTTTATATAAGAAAAAATCCCATGTTGATATGAATTCAGGAAGCTGATCGATTTTTTTTTCAAGTTTGCATTGTGTAACTTACTTAGAGAATGTGATACATTCGCTGTTTATTTTCCTGAGGCAATTCAGTAATTGATTATTGTTATTGTATTTTTATATTATTTATTTATTTATAATATTTATATATATAATATATATTATATTATATATTTATATATATTACTTATTATAAATATTTAATTATTTATTATATATATTATATATATATAATATATATATAAATATATAAAAAATTGATTATAAGTCCCTGATTATTTTCATAGGTTGTAACAGAACCACCTAATGGTCTGAAGCCAAATATGCAAGCCACCTACTTCAAAATTCCCCAAGAAGCCTTAGAGCAATGCCCACATCCTGCCTTTAAATCCTTAGTCTATGTCTTGGCCTTTTTCCATGCTGTGGTTCAGGAGAGAAGGAAGTTTGGGAAGGTTGGCTGGAACGTTCCCTATGACTTTAATGAATCTGATTTCCAGGTAAGAAAATAGTGACGATAGCTCTTATATTCTTGACTTGTTCAAATTATTTTTGAAAACATGATATATCCAGATTTAATCGTTTTTCACAGTAACATTTTGCCTCTCCCTTTTCCCTTTTTTTTTTTTCTTTTCTGCTGCTGTGGGCTCACGTAGACTCATGATCTTCTATGATGTCAATTTTGGCCACTAAAAATCAGATTCCCCAGTCCTTCGTGATTATATTGCCTCCGTTGTGGGCTTCCTTTCTTAACAAGATGTACATTTAACTTTCTAATTCTTTGAGGAAGAAACTATTGTTAGCTTTCAAACAAGAACTATGTGAAGTAAAATCTATGGACATGTATAGATGATTTATGAATCTTCTTATCTCACACATTTAAAAAACTTTATTAGGTCTGCATGGAAATTCTTAACACATACTTGACGAAAGCTTTCCAGCAAAATGATGATAAAATCCCCTGGAGCAGTCTCAAGTATCTTATTGGTGAGGTGAGTGCCTACAATGTCACTAAGGAACATGGAAGGTTAAAGAATCCTGACAAATGAAGCTTCCTTTCTGTATGAGCTGCATCATAAAGTAAAGCTGGTTGAGAATCTCTCCCGGGCAGTTGTCTCACTGCCTGAGTGAAACAGGGCCATTGTGTTTAACTGCACAACAGGGGAGTTATGGGGCTTAATTAATTTGGAGTGAAAGAGCCCTTGGGATCCTCTGATGAAAGGTACCGAATGGCACAGTGTTACAGTATGAGTAGTAAAGTGGAGTACTGCTGATGTGAGCTGTATGAAAGGGTATTTCTAAAGCTCTTGCCGTGCTGTATGTGGTATGCGCTGTGTAGCAGCTGGCCAGTTCAAAGTCAGGACATCTCACAAGATGTTGTTATTTTGCAGCATTTAATCACAACTGAGATGTTACCTAAGGGAGTTCCTGTTGCACACAGATCACCAAGACTGGCTATTAGAAGTGGGCCAGAGCAGTTACCATACTGAGTCAAACGCTTCATGTGTTCCCCTTGAGAGGGAGCTAGAGAAGCCTTGAAGGGAAACAGCATTAGTCATCCAGTCACTGCAGCAGCAAGTGCTTTGGACCGTTCAGTGATTTCATTTTTTAAACTGTATTTGCTGCCCCAAAAGCCAGTGGTATAACATTAGTATTATTATTTCTAGGTCATGTATGGTGGACGTGCAATTGATAGCTTTGATCGTCGCATTCTGACCGTCTATATGGATGAGTACCTTGGTGATTTCATATTCGACACATTCCAAACCTTTCATTTCTATAAAAATGATGAGGTTGAGTATAAGATTCCACGAGGGACTGTAAAAGATGACTTCGTTGGTAAGCAATGCTTTTCCTGGCACATAAGTTAGCATTAAAAATAAATAAATCTACTTACAGTATTCCTGGTCTCCCCATGGCCAGTGGTGGACATGAGAAATTGAAAGTAACTTCAGGCGTAGTATTTGTACATATTGCAAAGTTATAATCCACAGCTGATAATGCTTTTGCCTTATATGAGCAGGCCCTCTTAACATGTGAGCTTACCAGCCAGCTCTTCACAGTTCTTACAAACTCCAACAAAGCCCTCCCCAGGTAAACAGCATGTTTGAAATGTGGTACCTTTCCATGGTGGGGTGGGTGTGGCTGTCTGTCTCTATTTCATGCTCTAAAATGTTTATTCAGTCCTTGCAGTGTTTCAAAACCAGCTATAGCATTTGATTTTTTTCAATCATAACAATAACAAAAACCACTCATGGAATTCTCTGCAGCATTCTTTTGGTCTGGTAGCTGTGGCTTAATATATGGCATATTTATGAAACATGTTTTTTGTATTGCAGTAGCGATAGAATCTCTGCCGCTTGCTAATACTCCAGAGGTGTTTGGGCTTCATGCAAACGCTGAGATTGGCTATTATACAAAGGCAGTTCGTGATATATGGTCTCATCTTCTCGAGCTGCAGCCTCAGACAGGTACATTCACCATCCCTTTGGCCTGTTTTCACAAATAGGAACTAAGGTGGCGAGCTCTGTGCTAAGAGACTGTGATGCCAACCGTGCCCCTGCCCACTTCAGGGGGTCTGGGGCCTGGCATGGACGCTGCAGCCAGTAGCGCTGCCTGCACCCTGCACGTTGCCACAGGCTGGCACGCAGAGGTTTCTGCAGCTGCACAGGTTAGTGTTTGCCTGCCAGCACAATGTGTAGTGGCCTCGTGGAGCAGAGGCAGCAAAACAGCAGGGACTGGGAGGCAAGCAAAGCAGCTGAACTGCTTAGTCCTGCCAGCATGGAAATTGTTCAGCATGTGCCCAGAGGCACAGTTTGAGGCATGCGGGAAGTCTTCTAGCCCAAATGTCAGTGCCACAGGGACTGGGCAAAGAATTTGGTGCCAAAAGGTGAGTCAGCTCTCAAAATTGTCTTACAGAATAATAGAAGGGGTAATTTATTCAGATATAGTCTCACTAACCCTTTTTTGTTTTAGGTGAATCTGGTACAGGAATCAGTCGAGATGAATATATTGCACATGTTGCTAAGGATATAGAAAGCAAGATACCACAAGTATTTGATCTTGCCCAGATACGAAAAGGTTTTGGACTAGACATATCCCCTACAACTGTGGTGCTGTTGCAGGAACTGGAACGTTTTAATAAGCTGATCATTCGCATGGCAAAGTCACTGGCTGAACTACAGCGGGTATGTAAGAGCACAGCTACTAGGCGAAATCAGTCAGGCTTTAATTGCACCCATTCAGGCACTCAGGACTCTCACTGTCTTTCCAGGCCTTGTCTGGGGAAGTTGGAATGAGCAGTGAACTGGACGATGTGGCTCGGGCTCTCTTTAATGGACAGATTCCTGGAATCTGGCGGCGGCTGGCCCCTGACACACTAAAAACACTTGGAAATTGGATTATTTTCTTTAGAGCTAGGTATAACCAGTACACCAGCTGGGTGAGTAAGACACTCCAGAAAGCTCTTTTCTTTTGTTAATCTGCATGATATGCTGTGCAAGTTAGTGCTGGAGTGCAGAAGTCATTGAAACCACGCTGCTTTAAATAAGTTACTTGAACTAATGTCAATTACCACCTAGAATGAGACTGACTCACTGCACAACGGTGGAGTTAAGGAAGCCTGGCCACTGGCTTTAAGCTGGCTGGCCTCTGAGTTGAGTGAGGTGGTAGGAGAAGAGAACAAGTGCTGCAGGTTGTCTTCTCTGACTGATTGCAGGTTAATGAGTGTGAACCACAGGTGATATGGCTCTCAGGCCTGCACATTCCGGAATCGTACCTGACAGCTCTTGTTCAGGCCACCTGCAGGAAAAACAGGTGGCCCCTGGATCATTCCACCCTCTACACTGAGGTGACTAAATACAGGACTGCAGAAGACATCACTGAAGGGTCTATACAAGGTAAGTGGTTTTATGATCATTTGAGGGGAAAAAAAAAAGCAGTTAATTATGGCCAGAGGAGTGGGGGAGAGGGAGAGAAATTGCGTCACCTACCGAGTGGAATTACTTAGATCATACCTCTGCAGACAATATGCATGGTTATGGTTTTAACAGTCCGCATGATTACAAGCTGGAAATCAGCTAGGTTCAGGTTCCTGCTTTGCTGCCGAGCAAGTGTATACACAAACGATGATCTTCTTTCTTCAGCTTCTTTCACACACACCCCCGTATATTTCTTCAACTTCCAACCTCTCCTTGGCGCTCTCTCTTGCTTATATCTCTGTATGCATTTTCTTAATGGGAGAAACATTATAAACTTGCTAAGACTAAGTAAAAATGCATTTACACTGCAAATAACGTATTTAAGCAAAAAAAAAAGTAAATACAACTACGTTGTATTACGTATTGTGTATATATATCTCTTAGAAATGTCAATGTTCTAATCACTAAACGCAACCACCTCTGGCTAAAGGGCCAGGTAAGCAACTCTTTTTGAATATCACACCTGACTGGAAATGGAGAAGAAAAATCTGTTTTTTGCCAAATATAGCTATCAGCTAACAACAACAACAACAAAGGACACTTCAAGCCTAGATTGTTCTGTATTTACCAACATTTCAACAAAAATGCTTGGTATTCATTTGTATTAGAACAACTCTGTCCAAACCCACACCTTTTGTCAGCATGAGCTAACCTTCAGTCCCACAAGAGTGAACAAGTTCTCTCATACTTTGGCTATTACTTGAGCAAATAATGAGGACGGTATCCACTGCGGGGAAGAAAACTGGTAGGAAATTGGTATTTATTCCTGTTTATCATATATAATGCAGCTGAGCCAATTTTAATTTGAAAGTGTTTTTTTTTAAACCCACAGCTCACAGCTGCATTATATGAACAGACACCACAGGTAAATATACCTCTGTGTAGATGCAGTTTGAAAGGGTAAGTTTTGTCATGACTGTATTAATGCCAAGGACAGCCACTGCAGGAACAACGTTGCCTTAAACAGTGTTTTTTAGTAGCTTGACTTACACAAGGTGTTGCATTTCTGCCTTTACAGGCTGCTTTGTTTCTGGCCTGTTTCTGGAAGGAGCAGACTGGGACATAGAGAACAGCTGCCTTACGAAAAGCAAGCCCGGAGTGCTGGTGGTGGAGTTACCCATTCTGAAGATAATCCCCACTGAAGCGCACAGGCTCAAACTCCAGGTACTTTTCCTCTGGGGACTCTGAGGTAGATTTGTTTATTAACTTCTTCCTATTTTTAAATCTCAGTAGCTGCTAGTCCTTTCCCTCTTAGCACAACCGGAACTACCACTAGCATTTTAAAGTATGCAGTGCGAAACTTCTCCTTACATTAACAGAATGAGTGAATTTCTGAAGCCAACCATCTCTCATAGAGACTCCTCTTGTTTCCGCTTTCACATGCTTTAAGAACTATTCAGTGTCTTCCTTTCCTCCACACTCTTCTAGAATACCCTCCGGACACCGGTGTACACCACCTCCATGAGAAGGAACGCGATGGGCGTTGGCCTTGTTTTTGAAGCTGATCTTTACACCACAAGGCACATGTCCCATTGGGTGCTTCAAGGTGTTTGTCTCACTTTGAATGCAGATTGACAGCTTGAAATTAGGCGCTAGCTTTTTCTCATAGAATTCACTGCTTTAGGGAGGGAAGGAAAAAACAAACAAAAAACAACAAAGAGGCAAAGATTCAGCACCCTGGGTGGGGTAGTGTTCACTTAGGCGTACCTGACCTTAAATAGTATGTTACAACTAAGCTAGTAGTCTCAATAAACACATTAGAAAAGGAAGTGTTTTTCATCATTTGCATTTTGTTTTAGAAACACTCCAGGCTGCTGTGTACAGATATAGGAAAGATGTAGTAAGTTTGTCACACACACAAAGACTAAGGTTTGCCTGTATGGTTGTAAGAAACATTTTTAATTGCCCAAAGCATCGCTTCTGCTGTGTTTAGAAGCGATGCCTTCCATCAGCCTTGAACAAGTGGCAGGGTAGGTCACTCATACAATAGATAGCCATCGTAATATGGCAACAACAACCAAAAAAACCCCAAAACCGAAACCACTGCTGGGTAATGCAATACACTTAGACGTGGTAAACCCCGAAATAACAAGCTGTCTTTAACCAATCATTTTTCAGGAACACAGCCTTCTCCCTGTCCCTCCCCACAATTCATGAAACAAATCCTACCACACAGCTGACAAGGCACAACACTGACGAGTGTTTCTTGGGCTTTAAACTAGCAAGTGACTGAATTGTGAAGGTGCACAGGCAGAGGACACAGGAGGCCTTAGGGCTAGTGGACACTCAAATCCTCTCTGACTGGCAACAACCCTGCTGTAAGTTATCATGCTACACAGGAAATTTAGCAGTACCACAATTAGGAAGAACAGCTGTCTTCATCCTGCCAGTGCCTTTTTTTTTTTTTTAGGGAAGCTGACAAATAGTTATCCAAGGCTCCCAAGGGACACACACACCAACACACAGCTGCAGAAAAAGCTTACAGGGTTAAGACTACAGCTGGCAAGAGGAAGGAAAGAGGGCAGGCAGGAATCCTTCACCAGGTTTCACAAAGGTTACATGTTCCAAGTTTTTGAAGGCACATCATAAGCTTAGCAGCATTTGGGAGCCATTTTTTCTTGCTTGTCCTACTCGGAGGCTGCAGACAAGAGTGAAGCAGAGGTGAGCTGGAGGTGCTGATCAGAATTTAAGAAAAAACTGTCAGATTTGTGCTCCCTTCCCAAAATTACATACTCACACTGCTCTCAGTATGCCTTTCTTTCCTAGAAAAAGAGAACAAACAAACATAAAAATCAAGTAGTCTAACAAGAGATGTTGGGGCTACCTGTTGCTAACTAGACAGGAGTAGGGGAACCAGGACAAGTACAAGGCAAGCGTGTCCCAATTGGCTGAGATGAAACTCGAGGATGCCAGATTCTCCTCTTGTATGAATTGGTTAAGTCAGTTACATTTCAAACTAAATGCACACATTTTGAAGGGACAGCATGGGCTTCTAAGCTGTTAGAAGCCCGTGCTGTCTGATGATACCCAGAACAAGTCTACAGTTTTCAGGAAACAAAAATAATCCCTTTATAAAAAAAAAGTGCAGGTTAGAGCATAAGGAACCATTCCCATATTGGATAGTCGGTTACATTTGCTCCCTGAAAAAGGAGCTCTGAGCCAGTATGGAAGGTGCCACAAGTGCAGTGTACTGACTAGTGTAAAACGTGCAATGAAGCCATTCGATTTAAAAAATAAAAAATAAAGAAGTGTTCATACTCTTTCTGTGAGAACCATTAACCATTGAAAAGAGTGCTTTATCCTCTCCTTCCCCATTTTTTTTTTTTTTTTACTTAAAGCCACAAACCAAAGTATTTAGGACTAATAAGTAATACTTGCTGGGACTCTCAGGATTTTTGAGACAGAGAAACTATGAACACAATTTGCAACCAAAAGCCTATGAAGGTTAAAAAGTCCTTAGTGCCTTTTAAAGTATAGCTGCAGCTGCATTATTTTCAATGCTACCATGAGAAAAGGCTTTGTCATGGAAGTTAATGTTTGTGTACGAATTGCTACATACACAGTGGAGACAAAAGACCTGTTGCTATTTTAAATGCTAACAGCCAATACCTATTGCTGCAGGTTTAGAGCTAAGTTTGTTTTCAGTAACATTAATAACACAGCCTGCAGCCTGTGCCTTTGTCCACATGTGTAGTTACCATAAATGGAGCAGTGCTCAGAAGCAAGCAGTCAGGTACCCCTGATTTGGCCACAGCATTTAGTAGTTATATGCCTTGCCATATGAACACAGTCCTATTAGGGTTCATTAGAGGAGAATAATCTATTAATGATGTATCTGGAAGAAGTTTGGCATGCATGGGGCATCAAAAGAAACTTTACTGCAGGTGCTATTTATCCTATAGGATCACAGTGCATAAACAGCAACAGAATAGAGCAAGTGATTTTACTTAAACAGTTCTGTCTGTCCCTGAGTGCTTTCTGACCACTTTGCTTCCGTTGACCTGATCCACTGCCAGCGTTTCAACCTCCGGCTGAGGCTGGGACGGCGCGACGTGGTGGATGCGATGCGCCACCCCAATGTGTGCCTTGTGTGGCTTCTCTCGGGCCGGACTGTGTGATTCACTGGATGCTCGATCTGAAGCAATCGGTGGAATAACCAACGGCCTCTCCTTGATAAGGTGCACCTCTGCCGTTTCTCTGGCCAACAAAAACGGAGTGGGATCAGGCATGGCATCCACAGGCTCTCTTAACAGCAGCTTCCGGCTATCCGATCCTATTCTGTAGGCCTCTTCAAACTCAGGGTTGAGTGGTGTTGACAGGCTCTTCTTCATTCTGCGTCGTGGAGTCTCAGGCAGTTTATCTTTGGGAGGGGCTGGCTTATAGTTGGACAACACTGGACTGCCAGAAGGGGTCCCCTCTGAAGTCCCACTGGAACTCAGCAGCTTCTTCTTAGTAGCGTGCAGTTGAGAAGTTAAATAAGCAATAGTGCTTGCTCTCTGCTCCAGTTCACTTGACAGCATATTGAGCTTATGGCTTTTCATTTTTAACTCTTCCAAATACTTCTTTTCTCTTTCTTTAATAGTGTTTTCCAGCACCATTATCATTGCATTCTTTTGCTCCAGTTCTTTCAATAATTCATTGTTTTCAGCCTCTTTGCTTTTCAGTTGAGCTTCAAGATCCTCACACTTTCTTTTGAGTTCATCACTTCGTGAACTACCATTTTCTAGAAGAACAGGAAAATAAGAAGTGTTTCAAGTTAATGATAGTCGTTAAGTTAAACAGTGGAGCAGGGTTCCTTTTGACAATTCACACCCATAAGACGACCCCAAAGGCTAACTTGTGCTAATACTGTAAGAATCACTTTATCTTCAGAAGCACTGGGATGGCTCTTACATAAGAGATGAAGAGCTACTGCCACTCACCACAGCTTAAAAGAAAGCTGTTGACACCAAGTAAAGATGCTTCATGCATTGAGTTAAACAGGGATTACAGAAACCATGCTTGCCATACTTGCTCAGAATTAGAGCCATTTTGCAAACTGGCTGGTCATTAAGAGGATCTTCTCTCCCAGCAAGCACCAGACTGGCTGGTGAGCAGGCCAGAACAGCTGTCCCAGCTCACCAGGAAGGCATGCCCAGGCTTTAGCTTTGGTCCCCCGTGGACAGCTGAAGCCTGTGACTGTAGGCAGAGACGTTCCTCTTCACTGCTGTAGAAGTCTCTCTGGGGATGAGGTGTCTGAGCCTGGCTGCCTTCTCTTCACAAGAACACGCCCCCCTGTACACCAGGGGATCTTGCACTGTGGGCATGCCCTACAGGCTGACCCCGTCTCCGCACCTGTGCCCTCACACCACACACGGGGCATGTGGGGTGATTTTGTCACTCTTCAGTTTTTACAGCTGGACAGCTTTCCAACTGTTCAGCAGGGACCTTCAGCCCAAAATTCTCCAATAATAATCACTCCAGTCACAGAACTTTCAGCTATAAATTGTTAGACATTGTCCCCTCCACAGCGGGCAATGTTCATGTCTGTCACAGCACCAACACACCGGCATTACTAACAGACCACCTACTCTAAAAATCCTGTGATGAGAAGTATCTGACAAACACCGCAATATCAAAAATTAATGCCGAGCCCATGCAAAGCAGCTCAGTTGCCTTGCTAGATTTGCCCGTGTTCTCTCTTATCCGCAACACACATCCTGTCCTACGCTGTCCCTGATCCAGGAGGTTACACCCAGGGAGTCTCTCATTCCTCTGCTTCACCTGTTGATAACATCACAGAAAGAAGAAAGCTTTGTGGTATGATAACAATACCAGCTAAGTTTTAATAAGTCTCTCTCCTGCCTCTAAAATTCCGTTCCTGCTCGCAATGCATGCAGCATACACAGGGAACTGATTGTCTAAAAACAGAGAGGAGTCAGCAGTTCTGCACTCTCTTCCTTGGTCTTTCGAAGATGACCTTGCTAAAGAACTTGTGACATTTATTCCATAAATAACCATAACTCTTGAAAGTAGAAAGCTACTCTTATATCTTTTGAATTTACAGAGTCAACATCCCCTATGCAAGGTATTCTCACCTACTTATAATGGAGAAAGTAAAACATTAAGAAACATGAGGCAGTTTAACGTGAACACCAAACAAAAAATGTTACGTATTCCTTACCTGAGAAGTCTGAAGTCTTTACAGTCAGCTCATAGGTTAAATCTGAAGGGGAAAAAAGTTGTTTAGCTTTCTTTGATAGAACAGCAACAAATAAACCACTTGGTGAGCATGTTTACAGTAATAGGAGATCCACTGCAAAAGATCAAATCTGTAAAAAACCAACCCAACCACAGAACAATCCCATGACAGTTTTTTTTTTTAAAGGCAGATCTCTGCTTACTGACCACACTGTCATGCCCTGAAATACACACACCCTAACTATACCACAATGGGGGGCTCTGTTGCAGAGGCTTCACTGCTCAAGTAGGAAGCAGTTACCCCATTCTTGTGAAAAGAGGCAAGCACTGACCCAGCGTATCAGCACGCTTTCCAGTTACCTGTGCAGTGCTGCTGCAGGCGTCGAATCTCAGCGTGCAGGCCTTTCAGTGTGTTGGCGTGCTCCCGCTGGAGAAAGAGTAGATTCTTCTGGGCACTGTGTAGCTGGTTCTCCAGGTTTGAAGTTGCCATCCTGGCATGCAGTCGCTCTGTCAGTAAACAGACGTAGAACGGTAACACGCAGTTATCTTGCGGATATAAAGATCCTCACTACAACGAGAATCAACAGAAATAATTGAATTATACTATTAACGAACTGATATGCAAGCAAGCAAATGCCCCAAAAGTATTAATGTTTTTCTGTTTCATGACTATTTCAATTAGTAGTGCTCTTGGTTCATAGAAAGCCTAATTTAACTCCAGGCCAGAGCAGCACAGGGAACTCATTTGTTTGGAGTTAACACACTTAAAGGATTAACTTCAGACAGACAAAGTCACTAATCCTGTTACAAGATATAAGTGGAGTTCTGAGAAATGGGCTAGTATGTCCCTCTGTCTTGCTGGGCGTTTTCCATGTACCTCCTGGGTTACAGGACTCAGTAACATCTCTGGACAAGAAAGAGGAAGAAAGGACTGTAGAACTGCATCATCATTAAAAAGAAACACAAAGTAAGGAGCCCTTAACACCCATCTGAGCCCAGCAGCGTGCGTGCATGTGGCTGCTCAGGGGCGCCTTAGCTGAGAAGCGCACACTGGAAGGGGGAGGAGAGCACTCTGGCTGCTGCTGCTTTTCAGCTGCACTACAGCATGGACACAGGCCCCACGGCACTGCCGCCTGGTGTCCCACACGGGCCCCAGTGACACTGCAGTGAGGCTGTGGAAAAGCACAATGCCCCATTTAAAGACAAAACAAGCAGATATTTGTTGCTCAGGTTATAAGTAAAAGGAAAACTCTTACACCACTGGGGTTTCCTCGCAGAGCAGCCTCATAAAACTATGCCCCTGGCCACAGCAGCGCTCAGATTCAAATAAAGACAGAAACGGTTTGCAGTACGATGCTGGGAAGCATCTTTGAAGACCCCTGCTGTGTTACTACTGCTCCTTGTAAGGCAACAATGGTTTTAAAACATTGTATACCCACAGGCCAGATGACAGAGAAACACCTGTCTAGTAGAGCTGAAGACACAGACTCCCAAATGAATTCTCTGATAAAAGGTAAAAGTGTCTCCTCACACAAGGTGCAGCCAGATGCTTCCCTGGGGCTCCCTCTGTGACATCTGAAGAGTACCTGGTGAGCTGCGGTGGCAGGATCACGCTCCAGAGGAGCATGAACAGGAGTCACCAGGTCCCTGGTGGATCTAATCACTCAGTCTGTCATGACACTATTTTCTTTATTGTCCTGCTTCCTAGGGAAATTTCAACTCTAAAATAAGTACGTTAATGAAAAAGTGCAAAGATGACAGCATGCCACCCTCCTGCAGCCTCAAAGCACAAAATCACTCAGCACAAAATACTTCTAGTTGCTCTTGAACTTCACAGTATGACCATTGCCCCTCTCTGCATACACAGGGTGCTGTAACATGAGCAGCACTGCCACAGCGATGGCACACAATGCTGCTCCACCTACAGCTGTTTTACAGAGGCTGCTGGATCTACCTGATAAGAAGGTTCCAGAAACATATGCCCTCAATTCCTCCACATTGCTAGATTTCTCCTTTCTTTAGCAAGGAATCTGTCAAGCTTGGGAAGCCTTCTCCTCCTCAGACAGCCTAAGAGCACAAGGACAGCACAAAAACAGGTGTACAGACAAGTTCGAGAGAGCCAGGCTGGTGGGGATACTGGGGTGAGGGGCAGTAGCTCATGCTGGATGGGAATCGCCCAGGCCATGCTGGGAGAAGTGCCATCTTTTCGGAGTGCCGCAGAGGACAGCTGCTGGCCTGCTCCCAGGAGTGAGGAGGAGAGGGTTCCCAGGCGCCCTGTGGTGCTCTGCACACAGCTGCTGCTGCCGCCCACCATCCAGCAAGGAGACGGGACCAACAAAGCCGCTACCACACTGTGTCAGACACTGCTGCTGCATGAGGAGCATTAGCTTTGTCATTTCAGTACTAAGGCTAAATTGAGTTATCTGTGTAGCTTTGTAAAAGCAGTTCCAGCATTTAGATTGCAAAGATAAGACTCGGGACTCTCACTGCCTGGACAACCATCTGCAATGGCATTACAGCTACAGACTGTAGTTGTGGGACCACGTCGTGCAAGAGATGGACCTTAATTCTGTCCCCTGGTTACCTCACAGGCAGCCTTAAATGGTTCATATTGCTAGGTAAAACATTTCCCATTGGGCTCTTTGGGTATGTAGTTTTGTGACAAAGATTTTATTCTACAAGTTTAAAGTTAGTAGAACATACAGTCAGAGAACACAACATGCATTTGTCATTCCTTAAGATAACACAGACTCATTTTTAATTTTATATCTTTCATCCCAAAGATGTAACCCGAGGAACATCCAAATGACCCCAAAGAAACACCAGAGACAGAACCTTGATAAAACATTTGAAAATTAAAAATGTACGTATATACACACACACAATCTTCCTGACTTTATGTGTAACCGTAACTGACATCATCATCGATGACTTATCCCTACCACAGAAACATATATTTGACTGTCAAAAAATAAAGTGAGGGTGTAAGAGACTTTCACAGAATCGATTTCTATGCAAGAAGCAAAACAGAGCTTTCGGTTACTTTATAACGAAGATGAAAGATCAGGTTCAGTGCTCAAGAAGAATGAGGGAAACAGTGCCAACGTGCTTTATTGCATGGAACTGGTCAGTTTGCAATCAACACAATTAAGAAACAAGCAAGGTACAGATCAAAAATACTCTCAAAAGAGGTTCCTGGGTTGGCTAAATAAGAAGTAACCTCAGTCGTGCATTCAGGCTCCTGCGCAGCCACTACATGAGAGCGGCTCACTGAGCCGGGACTGCTTTCTGCCCTCCGGCAAGGGGACGCACTGGGAGCCCCATGGCCAGCCCAGGAACCTCTCGTGCTGCAGCCTCAGCTGGTGCCTCACGGTCACAGCAGTTACTGCGGGCACTGTTAGTTTAAAGGATTGTTGATGCTTTTGCTGTTACATTTTCAAAGTGACATCATCTTGTCTGCAAAGCTGACTTCAGACAGACAGAAGCTACTGAATCATCCAATTTTGTAAGTGATCATAATACTCTTATCGACTGAGTATGACAGCAGAACAAAACCTGCTTCAGAGTCCATTCCCTTAACACAGCTGGAGCTGAGACTGCGTGGTACACCAAGGCTCAGAAGGATTTTTACTAAGAAATGTATTTTCTAAAAAACACGAAGCACTGACAAGTGCTATGTGACAGAACGGTCTGCATATAATGTCCTGGAACCTTTCCTATCCCACTTGTTACTAACCACTTACAGGCTTTATGCTTCTAACTATAATCCCAACAGAAAAAGTCTTCTTCAGCAGCAACAAACTTTGATATGAAAAGTTCATAACTCAATTCTTGAAAATAAATGCATTTTTAAACTAGCTCTGAATGTGAGAACAAACAAGCAAAACAAGGCTGTCACTGTTGATGCCTTCAATTATTTTTTCACCTTGATCTCTTCCACACTAAAGATCACACTAGGATTACCTCATCTGAATAAAAACAATCAGAGGCAGGCTAGTTTTATGGGTTTGGGAAGAAAAAAAAACAAACTATCAGCACCAGAGCATCACCTCCCCCGCAGCACTGGTACGTGATCAGTGAGAGCAGTTCCATCAATCCACTAGGAGTTTTAGCTGCAGCCCCTCCGTGGTAAGTCGTTCCTCCCTCCTCCGAGGATAAAGGACCAGAGGGCTGGCGGCCTGCAGGCCTTCTGCAACCCTCTGAGGCTTTCCTTCCTCACTGCAGCCTTACAGTCTGCCTCTCCTCTCCTTCAGCCATTGCAGTGGTTGTCTAGGAAAGGGAAGGCCGCTGTGGTAAAGTCACAGTTTCCACAGAATTCATGGGCAGCCGCTTCAATCCAGTCCCCATTCTGCCCTGCCCTGTCATGTCTTTGTACACAGCACATAAAACACTGCACAATTCGGGCACCTGTACTCAGGAACAGGTGAAACAACCACGGAAACAGGGAAGGTGTCTTGCAGAGACAGTCACTATACAAAGCCACTTATGCTGAGAAACCTGCTTCAGCTACACAAATTAGTATTCATAAGAATATACTCCAAGACACTATTCACTTCGTAGCTATTTTACACTACATCTTAAAACACAATCGTAGGCTTATTATTAAAACCTGGGATCTGGATGAAATAGATTTCTACTGAATCTGCCAACTGAGTTCATTAATACAATATTAAAAATATTTTAGTTTCTTTTTCTTCCCTCATTTGTGCATCAGAAATTTCCTTGTAAGTTCAGCTGCGAATACGTTCACACCAGCACCCCGGATAGCTCTCAGATACCAAAGGATCACATGCATTTCACCCGCCTCTTGTTTTTCCCCATAGGAACTTTTTAGCCAGCACCTAACCAGAAAGCTGGCCAAACTACCAAAGCAGAAGCCAGCCACAGAGAAAGTATTTATCTCCCTAGAATAGCATCGAGTCCTTTTATGTCCCTAGAGATAATACAACCGAACTGGACAAAAGGTAACTGGAAAACACGGACAGATGTGCATTACATCAGGCAAACCTAGCCAACTGATACGTTCTGGGGCAAGTTTACCAAACAGACCATGTCAGAAGATCAGAAACACAGCACTAAGAGGAGGGAAAAAGCCTCCTGGCACGACATCCCAGAACAGCGCTCCTGAGAGCTGGGAGCTCCAAGAGCTGGACACCACTGGTGCTCCCCCTGGGAAACCTAACACGTTACACACTGTGCTACGTACAGAAAAACCTACAATTCATGCCTCTAACACCACCCTATTTACACAGCTTCCATGGCTTGTTCCGATTTCTTCAGCTCTGTCAATGGAGTTTTATTTTTCTTGCTTTGCTGGTGCAGCTTGTCATTTTGGAATTGTTTACTATTCTAAAAGTACCACTGAGCAGACTGATTGCTTTTACTGAGGAATTACTCCGCAATCGATACGAAGGACTTAACTTCCCTACAGAGAATACTGGCTGGCACCACTGTTTAAAGACTATTCTGGCTATGGCCTACTCCACCTACTCCAAGCTCCCTAAAAATTGTTAACCCCCTGTTTTGTGGTACCACACGTAGCCACAAATCACATCCAACAACTGGTCTCAGGGGCAGCTGAGATCTTACAGAAACGACTACCAGTCTTCAAAATCTACTCAGGTACATTCCTGTTGGAGTTTCTAAGAGGAAATCCTATAAAGTAGTTGCGGGATTGCAATAAGCTCATTACATCTCCTGCTCTTCCAAGCCTTAAGGAATGTGAAGCCATGGATATGGTTACAATCAAAAAGCACAAGATAGATAGGAGAAATGCAGACGTCACCCAAGTCCTTAAGAGCCAGATGAGCAATCTTTACTCTCACCATGGAAATCAGCAGGACAGATTTCAGACCAGCTAAGGCAATGCTGGGAAGAAAGCTGTAACTGCATACCACAGAGTAGTTAGCTAGGACTCTATGGTTTTTCTTCCTTCTTTCGTCTCCAACACAAGTTTTTTTTTTTTTTTATTTTTTTTAAATGCTTGCTTTGTTCTTACACAAAAGGAACTGTGAAACACAGAGCTAGGCAAACTCCAACTAGGAATGCATGTGTCACTTGATAAGGTTGATAAAACATTAAAATGGGCATCGCAGTATTCAACGCTGCACTGGTAACACACCTGGTTCACAGGAAGACCAGCACTAAAACCAGTTTCCAACCTGTCACAGTCGCAAAGCTTTATCTGTATGGTGTCCTGCATTCCACCCTTAAACATACAGTATTTCTCATTTCCTGATCACTACAAAACATTTCTAGATATAGCTAGAGATTTAGATCTGGAGACAGCCCCCCAAGCAGTGGATTTAAAATTTCTTATGAATACAGTCTGGGAGAACAAACTGAATGAAGCAGCACTCCTTCAGAAACGTGAAGTGCAACACTAATCCCTGCTACACCTAAATCCTCATCTTCTCTTTACTACGGGAAGGTAATTGAACATTCTTGTAAGCTCACCCTAAAAAGGAACTTTTCCATCTCTTTCCTGAGTGTGTGCGCCCTTAAAAAGGGAAAAAAACATCTTAAATTTAAAATAAAAAGAAAGGAACAAGAGCTTCCAATATCCAACATCATCACATGCTCACCATAAACAACTGCTAACATTTTAACAGCCAAATCCTACCTTGTAGATGATGAACAGGCTCCAGGCCTTTTCTGATCTCAAGTATTTGGATAGAATTCAAAACATTTCAATGAAATGAGTGTAATTTTCTGGCTGTGTATTATTAGGTGCCGGTGCACAACATCAGAGCATATCCATATCTCACTGCAAAATAAGAAGAGGGAGATGCTAATCTATGATTTTAGACACAGTCTAAAGGAATCTACTGCAACGAAGCCCAACCGACCACAGTTATTTTAACTTTTTCATTCCCATTTGGTATCCACTGAACAAAATAGAACAATCTCCTTCAAAATAGATGGGGCAATTATCACCTGGAACCACTTCAGCTCCCTCCCAACAAATATCCAAGTCTTTTTGGAGAGACATTTGGGCAGGCTAGCCTTTTCCTCTGGACTGGTATCTAGCTGTTGCCCCCTCCAAATGTGACAAAAGCTGCCAAAACACTTTTTGCATGCTGTACAAAATACAATTTCGAGAACTAATTAAGGACATGGGCTCTCTCGGAAGAGCCTTGTAAGTGATAGTCCCCATTTTACAGACTGTCACTGAACTGACCAAACATTGCTCAGTAATGTAGCTCTAATGATAAAATGCCCAACTGCTGGACACTTAGCTGTTCTCTGCTTAGATCAGCTCTGCCATCTCCAGAGACTTATGCCATCCGCGAAGTGTTTGGTCAGCTTGTTTCGAAGGAACACAGAGAAAGCCTGCGGTCTCCACAGCCAACTCGAGGGCTTTGCTGAGTGTCCTTCTGCTCAGACATTTCCTTTACCTGCCCTGCCGACCCAGTACCGCTGCATGTCTACCGATGTAGATCCAGCAGCACAGCCCAAAGACAGCCTGCTACACAGGAGCAGATTTATGACCCCTCCCCATGCCCCTGTGCATTAGACCGGACCACGTTCACTAGTCAGCAGCTCTTGAAGCCGGCCCTGCCTTTCAGACTACACTCTAGGCCACTGCAGCCACCTTCAGTACGCAGCACAGCTCGTAGCAACAACTCTGGACCCTATTCCTGTGCTTTTGTGTCAACGCGTATCAGTTCTTACCGCATCTAACTGTGGTCCCAGGACATTGTTCTCACGCTCTTTTAGTTTATGTCTTTAAAGCCAGACAAAATTAGTTCTTTCCTGGAGACAGCTGATGGCAAAGACAAAATGTGCCACCCCCCTCCCAGAGGAAGGGGTTCTCAGCACCCTTTCTACTTCTAAGACTTTTTGATGTTGTTTTACTGGGTAGTTTTTCTGCCCTGTTTCCTCTTCATTTTGTGATCAGGGATTCTGAAGACTCTTTACAGGGAATCTCTGAATATCCCCGAGGAAGCAAAGTTTTAATATTCTAGTAAAAAGAATAAAATTGTTTTGTTACTGTAACAGCAGTGGGTATGGCAGCAGGAAGAATAATTAAGAGGACACATCTCTGACAGCAATGCTTTCATTCCTCCAGATGCCTTAACCTAACAGGCTGGTGGTGCAGGAACCACCGACTGCTTACACGCTGCCCTGCGTGAAGCCACGAGGGCTGACAGGGACAACACACGCAGTCCCCGTCCTTGAGACCGCACCACCCCGGGGCTGTCACAGTGGAAGCAGACTAAAAATAAGTCAACAGTGAGACCGCTGCCATGCCAGAGACTGGAAGAGAATCAAATCAAAGAGAAGCAGTCCTGCAGCGGCATTTTAGACCTACGTATTTTCTGACTATTACCAAGGTATCCTGACGCTATAGCAACCGATGCTATGGCTGTCAAGAAGAAAGGGCTTACTCTGGCAGAAGACATTGAAAATGACTAAAGTTGGGCATCAGGGAAATGGGGAAGGCATCACCTAAATATCACCAATTACTTCAAAAACAATACTCTTCTTTAACGGTGATTTTTTTTAAAGTTATATTAAAACCCCTCATGAGTAAAGGGGTAATTTAGCAGAACAGGCAGGCTCTCATCAGTAGCTCCTGATGAGTGGATTTTCTATTTTATTCACCCCTTCATTCACCCTGGGGAGAAAGGAGTTTGTCACTGTAATACAGCCTCCATCAAAGCTTTCACAAATCGCACCCCAATCACAACTGGTTGGTTATAATACTGCAAAGAAACATACTACTCTTTCTACTAAAGCCAGTTTCTTTTGTAAGAAGGGCAATGAAAAGGAAGTTAGTCTCCCAATTCCCCCCAACACTAACATAATATCAGTGTTACACGTAAGAATGATTCTGATCGTATTACTTTCACAGCCATTAAGTTCTCCGGCTTCAGTTAAAGCTAAATCAGGACTTCACCTTGTATAGCACCTGTGGGAGGTGTACAAGGATATGTTAAGTACAACTCCAAACTCACGCTTAGAAATAATACTGTGATGGAAAAGTCAGTTTTTTCCCTTATGAACACCACTTTGTGTTATCTTTTGAGTTCACTCTCTATGATCAGTAAGCGGTGCGTGAATCACAGAAGGAAGTCACAGAAGATGTATTTGTGTCATTTTAAAAATGTCCCAGTTCTAAAGGCTTAATGAAATGCCAACCAAAACAATTACTATGGCTGGTTTCACATAAGTGACTTTTTTCCCCTCCCACTTAGTAGGAAAATAACCTGCCACAATGCAGATGTGCAACTATTCAGCTCTCCAGCCTAGCCACGACTTTGCCTCACAGCTTCCACTCGGATATACTGAGCAAGTGTACTGCCACATCTGTGAAATGCTCCAAATCCACCTTGCCCCGGACTGCCTAGTGCTGCAGGCCAGGGAAGTGGTCCCGCCGACACAGAGCCACCTTCCCACTGACTGGTTTTCACTGAGGGGTTCACACTGCAGCCACCTGAAGGGGAAGGGGGAAATGGGTGAGCAGGGCAGGCGGGTGGGATGGGCAGCTCCTGGCACTGCCTCAAACTTGAGCTCCCACTGCGAGGACAGCAGAGGGCATGATTTTTAGAGTTCACCCGGGATGAAAGGCGTCGAGAGAACTGGCTGGACCCAGCTGCAGAGCACAGCTACTCGAACTGCTCTGCAGAATAAAACAACAATTTTCCAGGCAAGTTTAACAGGCCGAGGAGTATGTTTGTTCTCTAAAGCATTCTGTGACAGTCTTTTCCTAAGGCATCGATTTGACTGTTTGAGAACAATCAAACAGATGAAAATTACTCTCCATTTTGCTGAAGTAAAGGTTTTGAGAGCTGCTGCTGACAGGAATCTAGGGGCAGTGGTTACCTATGTCTAAGTTCTCCCCTTAAAAAAGTACAAGATTTGTTATTAAATAATATGATGGTGAGACCTAGGTACCTTGTACTCTTACCTACATAACCCAGGTACCTGGAAGACAGCAGGGCTAACAGAGCTTGAATCAAGTTTTCATGAGGAACGGAAAGCAAACAAGCACACATACTTGTGTTACAAAGGAAACCTGCCACTAACGACATCATTCAGGCTTTTTCCACACAGACACCTCCTGAGTGCAACACCTCTGCCCCACAGCAGTGTGATCGATGGCACCTTGTGTGCCCTCCCTCTGGGCACCGCCTCGGATTACCGGGAGCTACCGTCCCTGGTGAACTTTCAGCCTTTCTACAGGCAGGCGCTGTTCTGTTTGGGTGGAAGTCATGAAAAGTTTCAGTTTTCAGTCAAGCAATACTTTTAAATAACTTTGATCTTGAATCCTGGCTCTCACCCACATAATTAAGACTGACAAGCAGCAAGATATTTTAATGATATTTTCAAGTAACACCCCAAGTTTTCCTAGGAGTGAAATGAGAATAAACGTGCTCCTCAACACCAGGAAGGAAAGGGATCCAAATAAAAGGCTTTTTTTTTTTTTTTTTTAAAAAAGACTATTTTAAAACCAGCTTGCAGATATTCCAATACACTCAGAATACATTGTTTTCAGAAAAGATTTGCCACATCTCTAACTTCTCGTAGCATGTAAATGTACTGCTCCCATTTATAATACCATGCTCCTTAATATCATCAAGGGAAACGAGCTGGTGCAACATGCTCAGACAACGTTACTCACTGATCCCATGGAGATACCGACCGACACCCATTATCAGACTGCTGGACAGCTTCACTTAGAGAAAAACAATTTTGCTATCATTTAAAAATGAACACAGAGACAAATCAGGCACACGCTCACTGAAGATACTACAACCAGATATATAAAGGATGCCGGCTCTCGAAGAAGTGCAGGAATCGGAGACGAGGTACAGCAGGCAGCACCTGAGCACCAACACTCAAACCTGGCTCTCCGAAATACAGCATTCATCATCTTCAGTCGCTCTTTCAGGTGGTGCCTTAGACGCACGCACACGAGAGGAGCCGGGAGTGTTCTGGCATGCTGCGGATGCAAAGGGAAGCCAGCCTCCTGCTCGAACAAAGGGCAAGCGCCGCGCTCGGGCTCCACCCCGGCGCTCAGCACCACGTCTCCAAGGGACAGGACAAGCGCTGCCATAGCCTGGCCTGCCCACGCTGCTGGTGGCTGCCCAGCACCAGCTGACTGCAGCATGCTTGCACTGCCGACAGCGTGGAAGCAGAAACAAGGCGCACAAGCCTGTGCTTTTCTATGTCTCCCAGCCACTCCAAGTACACGCAATGTTTTATTGTATGCTGCAGCAAACTGACACGAACAAAGCTGCAGACAGCCAGACCACAGATGGTTCATGCGACTGCCTTTTCTCAACACCAACACCCTTAGGTCTTTCTTTTCTCAACCTGTGACTTTGTTTTTCAAACAACCAGCAGCAGGAAAACAAGGAAGATCTATGCGCTTGTCTACTCAGACTACACCTATTTCCCCTAAAGCACAACAGTAAGCTACCCGACACAGGGATTTCTTCAGTAAGTCGCTGCTCATTAAAAACCCACTGCTGTTAGTTACTAACAGACACATATACACAGATACACAAATATATAGTGTCACTTGTTACTTGTCAGCAAAAAAATTCTCAAGCATTATGAACTATTTCAGAAAGATGTCAACTACAATTTGCTACGTTTTTTTTTACTACAAAAAATGAGGTTAAACATGAACTTGAGCAAAAAATGAATTACATAACAGCATTCTGTTTACACAAGTAAGCATTGCAATACATTGTGAATCTTGAGGATATAAAAGCAACCCTTTAATATTTTGCAATTTTAAAACTCAATTTCTTAACGCATGGAAAAGCAATAACACACTTAGAAATTAGTGCCTAATGGTATTAAAGGCAAACTAGTTTGTAAACAGTACAGTAGAGGGGCTACAGTTGTAGTAACGTTCCAAAAACATTTTACCGTACATTATGCTTCACATTCTGCAATAATAGGACAGGAGTTTTTCTTCTCCCTGCTGCTGTTAAAGGACCCACTAACGTGGCAGATCTGAATGAACAAATATTTTGTCCTTAATACCTACAGCCCCTTGAATTACGGCACATGGAAGAACAGTTTGATTTTTGTAATTACAATGATAAAAAATTATACATTTTAAATACATTAAAAAAAAAAATAGAAACCTTAGAAGCATGCAATTATACCTGGAATCTTAAGTAAAGGAAAGAGCTTTATGGAATGAAATAAGGTTGCTATTTCTGAGTTTACAGCAACCGCTGGACCTAAAACTGCATAGAGCATTTGGACTGGTCACGAGGCCTTTGTCTTTTCTAAGGCGATAGGGGCGGAAACTTTACAGATACACAAAGCAGAAGTATGGTAATAGCATGAAAACAAGCAGTTATGCATCAGTTTAGCCAATTTCCTAATACATTTCTACATATTATATAATCAATATTTTCTGCTTAAGCAGATGATACTTTCCTCTGTTATGGCCCTTTTTCACTAAAAATCACTGCTGGAACCTCAGCACAACATTCACATAATTACAAGTCTTTTATTATCCGTTCATAAAATGCTAGCCTTAAACAAATCAAAAGCGATGCTCAGTTCAAGACCATGAATGTCCGTTTTTGTTTAAGAGCATAAATGTCCAGCTTCCCTCAGAGGTTCAGTCACAATAAAGCACTACAGGATTACATTCACTAACGAGCAAGTTATACGGAGAAAATGCACTGTATTTAGTCTTATCTGTTTATTTATTTGTTAAGTTGAGGAGCATAGTTTATATTGCCAAAGCCTCAATAAAGCCTTTTAAGCTTGAGCATCTTACCATCGAGGCAAAGCCAACAAGTACCCTGGGTGCCTCCTGTGCACCTGCAATGCAGATCAAAATGGGCAATTCCACCCTCCAGGCCGCCTCGGCATCTGGGCTTTCATTTACCTTCACGGGCTCGGCTCTGCCCAATTTTGCTGCCAAGCTCACACCCCGCTGCTGTCACCCATGGAGGCAGGGCCCCTCCTTCCTCCCCCGTCCCACCCCAGGCCCCGGGTGGGAGAGCCTCCCCGCAGCTGGCAGCTCTCCATCTCTGAAGGCGCGCCGCATTTCTTTGCTGCCAGACCCACGGATGACAGGCGTTCCCTCGGGAGGAACCCGCTCGTCTCAGCCCAGGATTGCTCCCCACCCGCCAAGCCCACGCACCTGCTCCTGCCTTACCAGGAAAAGGGCAGCGCCGGAGGCTGCGAAGCAAAACCCCTGCCCGGGGCGGGGGGCGGCAGCCACGGCGGGGCCGAGCTGCGTCTTCCAGACAGCGCCACCAGGGAGGGAGGGACGGAGGGAGGCGGCTCCCCGGGGCCGGGGGCACCCGGACGGAGGTCCCCGGCCAGCAGAGCCGGGGGGCCGAGGGGCAGCAAGGAGCCGGCAGCCGCCTGCCTCCGCCGCTCAGGAGCACGAAGCGGAGCCGCCCAGCCCCCGGCCAACTCCCCCTGCCTTACAGCGCCCGGCCCGGCCCCCTCACGCCGCCGCTCCTCACCTCACCGGGGCCGCCGCCGTCCCCGCCCCGGAGCCGCCTCCTCACAAAGGCCGGGTGTGGGGGGGGGCTCCCCTCAGCCCCTCACGACGGCGGGGGGGGGACGCGGAGCCGTTAGGGCCGCATCCCCTCAGCCACAGCCCCGCCACCCCCCCACCGCCGGCCGCCCCTCACCTGCCTTCGGCCCCTCCGCGGCCGGCAGCGCGCAGCCCTCAGCCGCGGCTCATGGCGCCCGCCGGAGCCCAGCGCCCCGCGGGGCCGGCGCTCACCGGCGGCGGGGGGGGGGGGGGGGGGACACGGACGGGGCCGGGGGCGTCGGCGCAGGCGCAGGTGCGGTTGCGGCAGCCCGGCCCGTCGCTATGGCAACGGGGGGGGGCAGCGCGGCTCGGCGGCCGTTGCCGCGTTCCCGCCCGCGGGGGGGAGCGCGCGCCTGGGCCGCGCGCTGAGGAGCGGGAGGCGCGCGCGGGGGGCGGGAAGCGCGCGGCGGCTGCGGGGGGCTCGCGCGTGGCTGCAGCGGGGCGCGCGTGCACGGGCGTGTGTGCAGGCTGCGGGCGGGAACGGGGCCGCGTGCGCTGCAGCACTGTGACAGTGCGCACGGGGGAACAAAGGAGAGCAGCTGAATTCGGGGGACTTTTGTGTGTTGGGTACGTGTCGGCACCTGTCCCTGCGCGCCCAAGTAGCTCCCGGCGGCCACACGTGCGTGCGTTTTGCTGCAGGACACCCGAAATACGCACAGCTGCATCAGGACCGCTGCATGGGCGTGCTGCCAGGGGTGGCTCTGCGCTCCGTGCCCACCTCTGCACGTGCACCGTGTTTCTGCGCTGCTCTCTGCACCGACACACGCGCGTGAGCTGCACTCACACCTGCTGGGCAGGTCCAGGATGCGCAGCGCTGTGCGCTGGATGTCTGTGCTGTGCATCTGTGTTGGCTGCACGAAGCCACGTGAGATGAGGCCAAGTAACATCATCGTCTTTCTGTCTGCTCACACAAGTTATGTGAGCACCGGCAGACGCCCAGAACCCCCCACACCCAAGAAACGCAGTGAGGTTGGGGCAGTCGGGGACTTGGCCATCCTCAGGACATTGCCCCTGGGAACACACGGGGAGAGCTGAAGCTTTGCATTGCATGTAGATTGTGGCTTTTTTGTGTTTGTAACGGAAAGAAATACTTCATTACAGGGGACTTCAGGACAAAGACATAGAAACTTGATAATGTTCTAAGGAAAAAAAGCATACCCAACACAGGTTGGGTATATTTCAATATATATATTTCAAGACTTACCCCAAACCAGACTCAGCACGAAGCAGCAAGCTGATGGATCTATGAGCCCTTCAGTGGTTCAGTTGCACGTGAGCAAATGGAGGATGATCTGTGTGTGCTTTGCACCATGCGGCTCCTGGAGCTGGGGGAAATGCAGCACGACATTGCCTAGAGGGAAATATTTTTCAGAAGGCTTATTAGTTCTTAGTTAGCAAAACTAAAACCAAAAGCAAAGGATAAGTTTTAAATGGATAAGCTTTAAGTGGGAATCTAGGAGTGAAACGACGGGCAGAGAGGAGGCTGTGCAGACAGGCTGGCAAGGTCAGACAGAGCCGGAGAACAAGCCCTCTCCCGATCATGGTTCTCCTTCCATTTTATCTCAGATCCATCCAGCTTTTTATATAAAACAGGCCGTAACAGGGTGGACTCTTAATTTAGGATCCCGTTAGGTGATGAAGGAATGGTCTGAGGAGCTGATTCACTTAGGACTCGTGCCAAAAGAGAAATGCATTTGCTGTTTGACTCATCCTGGCAGGGAAGACGGGAGGATGTTAAATTCAATATGGGTCCCTAATAACCTAACGCAGATGAAGGAACCCCCCAGCTGTGTTGCTGGACAGAAACTGCTTTTTATGAACTGCCCTTGGGAGTGTGACGTTCAGCCAAGAGAAAGAGACGCCTGCAACCCGACAGTGTGTTGGAAACAAAAGGACAAAAGCACATCCATTTAGAAATGAACTAGAAATAGTGCTTAATAGTGCCATTTTTTCAGCATGCCCCCTGGTTTCTCTGAAGTTTTCAGTTCTGTGAGGTTTCAGCCTGCAAACGTCACCCCGATTTGTGGCTCTGCTTCAGCAGCTGCATCGGCTGCCCCTCGCCAGGTGAGCGGCACGCTGAGCTGCTCCACTTCCGTGTTCAAAATGGGAATATCTTGGTCATGTAGGGTGCTTGGTAATTATGTGCCATGAATATCTGCACAGCTCTTTTAAAGTTTTGAAAAGGGGGGTGCTGATTAGTACAGCTGATTGTCCTCAGTGGCTCCTCGTTGCAGAAGGGGAGGAAGTTCAGGCCCTGACCACAACTCTTGGCCAAGGGTTTTTGTCCTCGAAATGCAAATCACCAGTCCGGCAAAGGGTAAATCCAGGCCCTTGAGATAGGAGCGCCCTCCAGTAAAATCTCAATCAGAGATCACAAACAGCTGTGACTTGCTGTGCAGCAGTCCTCCAGGCCCTACCTGCGCTGCCTGTGGCCATGCCTGTTGTCTAATTGTCAGTGCTTCCCAGTTACAGCTTCCTCTGAAAAACGCAAGCACCCTTTCACAGATGGGCTCTAAGCAACCACCCCAGGGTCAGATGAGGAAACTGAGATAAATCCCAGATCTGACTCCCATGATTTGACCGGATCAGGAAGGAAATCCAGTAAGCAGCCACCCGATCTGAGGACCTCCAAGTCCTGGCTGTCGGTTCAAAGACCTCTGTCCCTTCATGGCTTATTCAACCATACAGTCAGGCTCTGCAGAGCGGGGAACTCCCTGCAGCGGTGGATTTGCCTGGATCTGACGGGATGCAAGCGTCTGCACGGACTGCCAGTACCCTGCTGCTAAGCTCAGGTTGGCCAGTCTGCCTGGGGGCAGCTGGAGAAACGCTCTGATTCCACACCACGCAGCCCTGCGTGCCCTCTGGGGGCTGGCCGGGCCGTGCTGGAAGCATCTCCAAAGTTTATATATAGAAATAAACCAAGCGGCTGCAAAGCCTGAGCAGGCAGTGTAACGCCCATGCAGGCAGGAGGCTCCCAGCAGTGCTGGGTAAGGATGAGTGGAAATCTCTGTGTACTTGGTGGAGGGGCCATGTGCACGTTAAAAGGTCCAAGCTAATTAGCTAATGGGAGACGAGTGTAGGAAGATGTCAGGGAGAGGTGGGGGCAAGGCTGATGCTGTCCTGTACCTGACTCAGATGATCTGCCTCCTACCCCATGCTTTCTGTAGTCTTGGGTTTGCTCTCCAGGCCTTCCTAGGAGCAGGGACAGAGATTTTCCAGGACCTTACAGGCAGTGTATCTTCTCCCTGTTGCTGACTATTTGTTTTTTAAGGTGCCTCTCTCTCCTTATTTTCTGTCACTTGCTTTTTTAAAGAGCACAAATTTCAAGGACAGGAGACAGCAGCAGGCTGGAAGCAGAAGGGGTTCGTCACCTCTCCTGGGACGCTGCATGTGGATGTTGTTTCACTTTGCCATGCATCTGTGACACCAGCACACACTGCTGGCCGGGTTTTGCTTCTGGTGATGCAGATCTAAATCCAGACTCCTCCACTCCCTAAAGCCAAAGGCGTTACCGTTAACTAGATCAGTGTGGCTGGGACGAGAAGCTGGGATTAGCTTCACATTCACCCCGCTGGAAAGGAGACGGTGCCGGAGCAGCTGGCACCCCCTGCATGCAGGCAGCCTGCAGGTTGCATGAGTCCTCTCCTCTTGGCAGCAGCGCGATACTGGGAGCGGGAAGAGGGAAGAAAATTGTGCAGAGCCTCTCCCAGAGCTTGGGGCAGAGAAGGGAACAACAGCTGGGATGAAATTCAACCAAAATGTTAAAATCTGAAGGGTGATGCGATCCCTCACAAATCCAAAGGGAAGACTCCAAAAATCAGAACCAAATGTACATAAGTGCGTGTAAGAGACACGTGTATACTAGTCCTCATTTAGTACCTCTGCCATCAGACATCCTATTGGGGAAGCATCAGTTAAAATACCCCAGTTGTGGCAGTGACACCGGTCAGGCCAGCGTTCCTCCCACAGCGCTGTGCTGGCACGTTGCCTTCGGTCCCTCCGCTGCATCTTACCAACAGCCTCTAAGATAATTAGCAGTCATCAGATGAGATCTGATCTTTAACAAAATTAAGATTAAGAGAAGGAGGGGAAGACTTACTGAATGGCAGGAAAAGTCGGTGTCAGGCAGCGACAACAGTTCCTTTTATTGTCCTCTGGAAAACAGTGCCATTACCACGCATTTATTTACAGCAGTTGAAAGAAATAAGGGAGGTGCTGCCAGCTCCTTAAGGCAGAGACTGGTTTTAGTTATTGTTGTTTTACCTTTGTTTCCACAACACTTAGGCCAGTGGGGTTCCTGGTGCAAGAGGAAGCCTCCTGCTGCAAAACAAATAGCATCTAATGACAGGGGCTGAGATGGAGGCTCAGGCATCTACTGAGGAACAGAACTGGAGAAAGCGGGTCAGGATCCAGGAGGTGCCTGATCCAGGGCTGGAGGATGGGAGCAGGCTGCCGTGAGCCGCATGCATGCCTCTGTGCACGGAGGGAGGCACAACACCGAGATCCTTCTTGCAACTTTGCTGCAGCATGGCTCGCTGTTGGTGAAACAGTGCTGAGCACAGCGTGGTCATCAGCCGGCTCCCAGAGGCAGCACACTGGCCCCCGCTGCCTTAAGCAGTCATTTGCTCTATAGTGGGATGCTCAGGAGCATCCCTGTTTGTTTTTAGTACAAGAGCATCATCTCCAAATAGATCTGCCTGGCCTTGCTCTGGAAGTACACGCAGGCAGTTCCCCGCAGCAGCAGGCAGCCAGAAGGGCTTTGCATCCTTGATATCTATCATACATTCACCAGAAAGCTAATTTAGTGCAAGCTGCCCTTATCTCATCCATTAAATGTGCAAGTGAATTGACCAGCTCCCTGATTGTAAAACATTGCTATAATTGCTGCCTGGGAGAAGGCAGCAGACCCTTGCTGGATCAGCTCCCTTTTCTGCACTTTACCAAGCACACACTTAGAAAATCTGTTATTTTTCAGTGCTAATTCGTGGGGTGGATGTTAGCCAGAATTCTGTGATTGTACAAATCCTAACAATCTCAAAAGCAGTCCCCACCTTTCAATTATACGGGCCTTTCCCAGGGACCTGGGGAGCAAGGGTTCCCATTTCAATTAGAAACGGTGTGATTAGGGCCCAGAACCGCTTTCAAAAAGCTCTTCAACTACACAGCTGAGCTTAGACAATCTGTCCACAAATGACAAAGGACAAATTGTGAATACTTAGTAAGTAAAAGAAGACCAAATTTTTTTTTTTTTTCTTCTAGGGCAAAAGGTGACCTGTGCCATCTGCATTTTTGTTTCTAAGGCTTTTCCAAAATAAATAAATAAATAAAATAAAATCTATTCTAAGTGCACAAGCAATCACTGACAGATTTATGTATGTATGCCTAGGCTCTGCCTACTGGGTTCTATCACGTATCAGCAGGATAAAGGCCAGTGACCTCTATGTTCAGGGAGCAAAATACAGCCAGAGAACCTTGTCCGTTTTGTCCAACCCGCTAGATGTGCTGCAGCTATTACCATGCATTAACTCTCATCACATACATTTACACACAGACCGTGATTGCTTCCTTTCAGGTCAGTGATAAAGCGGCTTTGGAGAAGCAGATTTGCAGTGGGAGATGTACCCTTGGGCCAAAGAATCGTTAAATCATCAGCATCAAGAAACCTACTGCAATGTGACGTGACAGCTGTACGGTGCTAGGCCGGGGCTGTGTTTACTCTAGACTTTTTGCCCTGGATTACACTGAGCTTTTTTTCTTTCCTCTGAGTAATTTCCCATCATTGCTACCACATGGGTTCATTTCCATGGCAGAGGAAGAGACGAGTCACTGAAGCTGTCGATAGCTGAATCGGTACCATCATCTCAGCAGGTCCTGGGGTCAGCGGGCTGATGCCTCCCCCAGCGAGGCGGGCAGGCAGGTGGAGAGCTCCAGATCCTGGCTGTACCCGAGAGCAAAGTCAAGCACAGAAGAAAGTGCTAGCCCAAACAACTGCAGGGGGTCCAGAAACTCCTCCCGCAACCACTCTCTGTGCTTTATAATCCTGCTGAACGCTTTGTGTCCCACTGAATCACCCACTGGCTCCACGCACAGTCCCACAGCCAGCCCAAGGTCAGGCATGTCTTGCACACAGCCAGCCCGCTGCTGCCACAGTTCCCCCTTGCCTCCTCTTAGTAAGCAAATGCCCACCTTGAAGAGCTTTAAGCCTTGTTGGACAAAGGGTGGGAGGAATACGGCATTCGTTTTTGCAGATGGGAGATTCAAGGCATGGAAATACTAAATAACCTGCCAGAGCACACTGGGAAGCTGAGCTACATTGCCTGAGGGCTTGCCTCACATTTTGAGAGAGATGATCTCTATTCCCATGAACGAAACAGGCTTACTGTTAGCTAGGGAAGTACAGATGCCTATAATCTGGTTTGCAAAGAAAATGGGTTTAAATGATCAGGAAACAGCACAAAGATCTGAGCTTGCTTTGGGAACCTAAACCAGGTACTGGCCTAGAGGTGCAGCATCCTGCTTCCACACAACTCCTGTCTGTGGTCTCCAGGTGAGGAAAAATGAAGGGATTTTGTTTTATCTTCCCTGACGGTGAATGGAAATGACCTGCACATTGGTGTTATGTATAGTTTTCATTTGTTTGTTTGTTTTCCAGGCTGTAAGACAATTAGGCCTGTTCTGCAGTTATAGTTTTGCTCCTTGCATTCGGGAGGGTTTTGTGCTTGCTGCTGGGGAGCACTGTGTGTCTGGGAGTTGTAAAGATGTCTGTGGTTTTACTGCTACACTTTTACAAACCTCAGGTTTGTATTTTTATTATGATTGCTGCTGTGAAGACATTTTAAAAATACTGTGTTTCTCTTTGCTGATGTTCCTCTTGATGTTTCAGGGAGTTGGGAGGTACTGGCGAAACATGCCAGGTTAGCCAGGAGGAACTCCTTCACCCCAAATCCTACCTTTACTAAACTGGGGAGGCACAGGATGTTTTCATTCATTAACGTCCTGTTAATAATTATTTATATTAGCACATTTCAGCAATTAACATAAATTATCGTTGTTAAACCACAATACATTTATTATCTTAACATAAATTAACATAAATTAACATGCTAGTGTGAAGCAGTATCAGAACAGAGCACCGTATGGGATGTTGTTAGCAGCCCAAGATAGTGCCATTTTCCCCCAGCCTTCCTTTTTGCTCATCCAAACCTTACGTAAGTACTCCTTTCTTGGGGGTAATGGACAAAGTGCACAGGCATTTAACTGTCACTGTTTCAAACCTGTTTTCAGACTGGCAGGGTTGTGTTTCAGACTGATTAAGCAAATTATATGCAAAGAGGAAATCTCTCCATCCCTTCCCTCTTACCTGAGGTTAATGGTAAAACTGAGATGCAGAGATGCACTCACATTTGGCTGCTGTAGAGCTGCATCAATTCTCTCTTGTGACTAGTCAGGGGAACTCTGAAACCTCATCATCCCACCTTGAAGATACAGAATTGTTTCCATTAGCTTGCTTGCTGAAAAGACCAAAAAGGCACGTAGGAACCTGCAGACATGAAACGTGTGGTCAGTGTTGGCTCACATCTTTCTATTGTGTTTGGTTTCAAAGGGCTCCAAAGAACCTGGCAACTATTAAGGAGTTAGTGATATAGCTGTAAATTACATGGCAGTGTTCTGAAAAGAGCCAGTTTGCAGTATTTGGTGAGAAGAAAGTTAAACTGCATTTACTGTATAAACTGTTGCAAACACTCAGCCCTCCTGATCGATAGGATGAGGATGGGAACAGCTTAAGATAGGATATTTTTAGATGCTGGGAGTAATCCTGTATTATTTATTATCAGAGATGGTTTGGTCCAGCCAATGATAATGACAGTGCTGCAGTCGCTGAGTCTCAGCCTTAAATAAAGTATTCATGGATGCCATTAAAATGCTGCTGCTCACGTCCTCAGCAGATTTTGCAGGGATGAACTCTGAGATAATGCTGGGAGGAAAGGCTGTGTGAGCAAGTGGCAGGAACCCCTAGGGGGTCCAGAGTACTGATTTTCCATCTGGCCCTACCACTGATTTGTGACCTTTAGCGAGGCAGATCCCTTCTCTCCACACACCTCCTGCCTGGCCGGGACTGGCAGTGGCTGTGCAAGCCTGCAGCACCTGGAGTAACAGGACCGAGGTGTTGGTAGAGGCTTCGTGGCATTAGAGGGATGCCAGCAGTAGATTTTCACCAGCTTGAATCACTGCATGAACACAAAGCTGCTCTGTCAGACACAAGGCTGTGCCCTGGCCACCCCTTTTCTGGCCTTGCTGTGAAAACCCCGCTGGTGGCAGATCTGCCCCTGCTGCAGGTTCCTCTGGGGGCCTCCATGCACGGCCAGGGCACAAACAGAGCTGGGCTCCAGGGAACGTTTCTGAACAAAACTACACGAGATAGAAGGCTTTGTATTTTGTTTTGTGTTTTTCCATACAGGGTATGGTGGTTTGGCATCTGTCAAGCGAACAGATTAAGAACAGATGGGGAGAGATGTGAAACACCATTGATCTCTGAGGGATTATTTCAGAAACGCAGAGCACAAGCGCATGCTGGATTCCGGCCCCTGCTCTCGCGTCCTTCCTGCAGGGACTGCCCGAAATGGGTTTCATGCTGCTGGGGAGTTCCTCCGCTCCCGTGCCTCGGGCACCTCCGATCTCTTGTCCCTCTCCTGCAGTTGCCCCTTCCAACCTGCAACATCTCGTGTCTTACACGGGATGTCCGGGGGGAACTGCTCGGGGAGAAGGGCTGCACCCTGCCCTGCACTCCCAGCCTGAAGGCACAGACACCCTGACACCCCTCCTTTGTCCACACTGCGTGCTTCAAGCAGCCGGCTTGTAGCTTCATTTCACAGCTGGATTATTGTCCATCTTTAAAACAAGTCAGGTTGCAAACCCTACATAACGTTCCTACTCCAATGCTGTCCCCAGCCCGGGTATCACCACATGCATTTTTTGCTTGCAGCCAGCAGAGGACACTTGCTTTCTTTGCAAAGAGTTTGCCCTCCACTTGGATGCAAGAAGGCAAAAGATGCAGAGCTTGGCCACATGTGGGCACTGGAACAGCAAGAGATGGGCCCGTCCCAGGCTGCCTTCCAGCCCCAGGGCTCTGGTGGTGCCTTTTTCCTTTAGCCTTTTACGAGAAGTTTGAGATGTGCCTGCAGCAGGCTGTGAACCAGGCAGGCTGGCTGTGCTGTGCTCCCCCAGGTGAGGCATTACCGGGCTTCGTGTCGCTGTGCCTGACTCCCTGGGTGGCAGGAGGACCTGTGGGGGAGGACTTGGCAGCGTGGATGCTGGTAGCAGTGCCGATCTGAGTGCACAATGCAAAGCCTTGGCAAATGCTCTGTTACTGAGCTCTCTGTTACATGGCTGTGCAACCAAACGAGCTTCCATCAGGATCAGATGTGTAACTGTAGACACAGGGCGTCTGAGGTTCAGACAGCTCAAAAGACTGTATCAGAGCCAAGCCAGGACTAACCCCTGACCTCTGCAGCCTGCTGGCTGCTCTGTCGGCCTGGAGGAACATTAAAGTTCCCCAGTATTCGGCTGTGCATCCCTAGGGAGTGCTGAACGAGCCGGGGTTGCAGCCCACAGCCCCACGGCTGCGAAGGCAGGTCCCAGCAGTTCTGGGGCAGTGAACTGCTGGGGTGAGAGGTACTGGGGCTCCCAGGTGCCCACAGCAGCTCAGCCCTCTTGGAAGAAACCTCCCTCCCATACATGGCCCACAGCCCTGAGCCAGGCTTGAATGCAGGACAGCAAAGACCCCCATGTGGCAAACGGCTAAGCCCACAAACTGCCCCTGTCCCTTCAGGGGCTGATCTGGTGAGCAAGGGCAGGGACATCTGCAGGGCAAGGTCTCATGGTACTGAGCTTTGCACTGACCTCGGTGTCTCTGCTTGTAAATACGCTGCTCCTGCTCTCCTTTTTTCAGGCCAGCCCTGTTGTGTTTGCAGGGCATGCCTCTGGGGAGAAGGAACTCAAAAAGGCTGCTTTTGTTTACGCTAATGTTTTCTAATCGTGAGTAACTTTTCGTTTAAGGGTTGCTACTGGCTTTCCCCACCTCATGTGGAACACTCACGTGTTTTAACTCTGGTGATTTATGGGAAGAGAACCAACAGAAGAAGGAAGAACACAAGTGAAATCTCAGCAGAAAGCCCAGGAGGTGTGGGCCATGTTTGACAAGCACTGCACTCACTGTGCTGTGTAAAACCAACACAGTCCTATCTAACCAGTAACCACGTGTCTTTAAATCATCTTTAAATCACAGCAGAAAAGCGAGGTACAGGAGATGTACAGGCAGACCTTGGGTCCACACCAATCAACGGAAAAGCTTTGCCCAGTGAAGCCTGACCCTGCTCTGGCCATTGAAGTCCCACACTGTGCTTTAAAGATTTGCTAGCTAGGATTAAGCAGCTTTCTGGTCCCTTTCTGGTCACATCAGCTAGATGTACCAAGCCTTCCCAGACCATTAACAAAAAGAGTTGGCAGGCCTAGATTTGATGGCTGTCTAAACAATATGAAGAGGTGGTGATTTGCTGGCAATGTGTAAAAACAGGCAGCAAATCAGCTGGCAACATGCGCTGGATTGAAATTAAATCAAAGCAAAAGGCAGATGACTTTGAATGGGCTCCAAAGGTCACAGAGAAACAAGCACAAAACGATACGGTTCGCTGGAAAACAGAGCAAGCAGAAGGAGCACCGCATCTTCTTGGCACTGGGAGCTGCTGGCATCTATTTGCAACAAATGTATTTCTGAGTTAAAAAAAAAAAATTATCTGGAGGGAGGCTGGAGGCATAAAAAGACAATTAACTGGTACAGAGAAGGCTGCCATGGCACTGCGGAGAGCGGGCAGAAACCACGGTGCTGGGAAGGGCTGAGCGCACGGCGGGGTTGTGATGCCGTGGGGATGGTGGTGGTGGTCACGGGCTCCAACAGTGGCCGTGCAATGGGCACTCCGAGGGGCCGGCTGCGGGGCCGTTACTGTGCCCCACTTGTGCTCCAAGCTGTCCCAAGCATTCCTCACTCACTGGGAAGGGCCTCCTTCACGCCATATGGGCTGCTCGAGTTGATGGCTAATGGGTAATTGAACGTGTAAATGCAATTAACACGGAAGAAACGTCTCCAGCACTAGAACACTGAGGCCAATGGTCCCATGCACAAGGCGAGATGTAACCAGCAACGAGAAAGAACCAAACAAGAGACTTTGCACTGAGGACACAAAATAACCGTGCACCAACGTCAGTGGCAGAAGCACCCTCAGGCCAGTACAAGGAACAGACGGGTCGGCCTAACCACAGTGGGATGTCTAAGCAGGAGAATGTGAGTGTCATTTGGTACTTTCCTTATCACAGGGCCTGCTCATCTATGCTAAGGTATGGTCCATGCAGTACCATTGAAACACAAGTCAAAAGTTTTCATCACCTGGCACTTTGGTGCACAGCTTTAAGTTCTCTCTGCAGCGTGGGGCTGGCAGCAGGTGCGTTTTGTATACCTGGATGTTCTAGCAAGGATAAAACAGGCAGGAAAAGCGCAAATATCCCCTTCTCTCTTGGCTGTTAGCAAGGGCAGACCCTAGCTCCCCTAGTAGCTCCTACACAAGGTGTTTCCTCAGTATGGAGTGCATTCATTCCCATGCGTGCCCCTTGCCATGAGGCTGTGAGGGATACACAAGCTTCATCCAAGGGAGGGATCGCCTCAGTGCTGTCTGTCTGGGTGGAGGAGTGGGTGGTGGGTGATGCCACTTCCAGTTCCTAGCAGGACTCTGGATGTGTCTGTGCTGGGAAATTGCAAAACACTACGTTGTACTAATTAATGCCAAACAGGAGGGCTTTGAATATACATCATCAAAATAACCTTTAGCAAACCCCAGATTCCTTCCGTCCACGGGTATCTCATAAAAAACATTCGTATTTATTACGTGGTAATGGAAACACACCTCAAGAGCACCCTGTCCAGCACAAGCATAATGCTGAGTTAGTCTTAAATTGTCTAACGTGCACAGAAGGAAACACCGCCCTGTTCATTCATGCTCCAGGAGTGCTATTTTCACCACTGGCAGCTCCTGCTGCACTAACTAAAATACTTCTGATCCAGTCCAACAAGTTTTTTTCCAGGTTTGCTTCTCCACAGCGAAACCACAGATCGTGCTATATGGAAAGCTCTGAGCCTCGAGAAGTGTAGAGTTACTGTAGGTTGCAGCGGTTGGATTTGATCCTAAAACAATGAAACCGAATGTGAAAAAGACACAGATGGCTGTCGCCTCTGTGCCATTTGGAGTGGTTTTTGGTTTCCAGCCAGTCAGCCCCATGCCACAGTTATGCAAATAAAGGCAGCAGAGTTCGATGCAGTGGTACACACATCTCCAACAGGCTGTGGCATGAGGGATGAAATAGCTGCGTGTTTCCGAAGAGGGCAAAAAGATCAGCACGCCAGTTTGAAGGACGGAGGATTTAAGGACACAGAGTGAAACCTTGTTTTCACTAAGGCAAAGGAGGCTTTGCTGTGGCTTTTGATGCACCTGGATACCTGTGTCCTATTCTGCAGAAGCCTAAAAGGGCAATGAAACCTGGAAGCTCTCCTCCATGGGCCTCAGCCCTGGGGAGCTGCTTGCTTGTCCTCTCTGTGCAGCACCAGCTCCTTAGGACAGGGGCACACGTGAGCAGTTCAGCCCTGCTGCCCTACCACCAGCAATGAGAGGCAGAAAAGGCAAGTCTGATGAGAACAGGAATGAGAAGAAGCCATGGGGAAAAGGTTCAAATTGCCTTGACAGAGGGCACACTGCTGAGGTCAGACCCTGAATTCTGCAAGGTGTAAGGGGATGTACATGAAACTGCATCCTCTTACTCCAGGGCTACATATAGCCCTGGTGAATTTCAAGAAGAAACACACAGAACTGCAGACCCCTTTTAAAAATGCTGCTCTTCAGTGAGACACCAGCAACAGAACAGATTTTGATATCTGATAATTAAACTCCTAATCAACCCCTTTTTAAAGATGCCTGATGGTTTCCTTCTCAATCTCCTGTAAGGATCGGGAAGGCTTAGAAATTTAATACAATTCTGTGGCTGAGTTAAACATCAGGCAGGTTTCAGACTGTGTTTTACTAGAACCAGATGAATTTCTAAGCTTGAAATCCAGCATACAGAATGCTGATTAAGTTTGATCTGGTGACCATCTGTCCTTGTGTTTGTAGTATGAGTAGCTAAATGAAATTCTGGAAAAAAAGGGTTATCTTAAACACACACAGGATAAAGCAAATTGAAGAAAGCCCCATTCACTGTTGCTGTGTGAATCTTCTCAGCAAGAGGGGAAAATTAGGTCTGTCTCTGAAGTTACACAAGCTCAAACTCACTTTTTTGACTCTTGGAAGCTGAAACATCAAGCTGTAAGATTTGGTTTAATTGCATCTTGTGAATTTTCCCTTAGCTGCACACTAAAGCCAAGCAGACAATACATTGATTTCTGGTAATTAGAAATGTTTTAGAGCAAGTCTGTATCTTGGAAGGTGTAAACTGGTGCTGCTCGATGCAATTTCTCACCCTTTCTGCCTCTGCTTGGGCCATTAATCACCACAAATTACTCCTTCTCTCTTTCTCTCTCTTCACCTTTATATCCATCTATGTATCTATCCATCTTTTTATTTAGACAGAGCAAGAGAAGACAATAAAACTGTGAGTAATATCTCAATAATCAACCAAAGGTCATCAAAGAGCAGAGGTGATGGCTGCCAGATTTTTTTTTCCAGTCATAATGGAAACTTGCTGGAGAAAAGAACAGCATGAGAAGTGGTGGCATAACATAATGCCCTCCTTTGAAGAGAGCCACTAAGAGGCTGGGCCCATCAGCAGACTGAAAGGGGAAGAGAAAGTATCAGAAAAGGCAGAAAAACAGCACTGTGGGATCCCACATACAGAAACAGAGACAGTGCTTGTGAGGCTGGCTAACGGAAATGGTTTCTGACATGCAAAGGCACCGACTTCTGGTCCCCGAGCCCCAGCTCATGCCACGCGGTTCTCCTCCCTTCGTGTGAAGAACCGCAGGGAGTGCAAAGCAAAACCAAATTCAGTCCGTGCCCTGTGCCAGTTTTCCCCGGCTGCCCGCGGGACTTTGCTCTTTGAAACGGAGGGTATCTGTTCTTTAAAAGGATTTGTTCACATGTCAGCAAGTCCGTCTGTGTACCAAAGGAAAGACGCCGAGGATGGCTGCAGGGCTCGGGCTGGGGCGCGGGACAGCTGCACAGGAGGAGGCGGCTCAGCAATAACCACAACAGAACCGACCGGCTGGGATCTGGGGAGCACCTTGGGTGTGGGAAGCTCTCTGCTACTACGGGAGCTGCCTGCTCCAGGCTTTCCCACCGCTTACCCTGAGCCCGACTGCTCGATCTGGCAAGAGGGAAAAGTCTGCAACTGTGATGCTTTTCTGGGGGAAGAGAGAGCCACGAGAAGTCTTCGCAGGGGATAGAAAGGAATTTGGCAAGAAGAGCCAAGCGGGCGCCTTTGAAACTCCGAGTGTGTTGGCTTGTCTGCTCCGGTGACTCCCTGCGTCCCCAGGCACATGGATTCCACAGGTGTTAATACTGTTAGGTGGGCCCTGCTCATTTCCAATGGCCGGGAGGGAGGTCGTAGAGACCGTACCTGTGCAAGTGCATCTGGCTTCGATAAAACCCTGCTATTAGCGTTCAAAGTCTCTGGCTGACACAAGAAAATCCAGTCGTTAGGCTGCTTTCTACCTCAAACAACCTAGGAAATGAACGCATTGGGCATCATTGGACTAAATTTATGCTTTTTACATGGCCATTTTCTTAGCATTTTTTTTCCTCTCTGAAGTTTAAGAGACGCTTGTTTTTCTTGCTAATTCTTTCCTCCCGGGTGCTGATAGGGATCTCTGTAACATGAAGCCAGCTGGAAGAAATTCAAGCTGCTTTCTAAATGCTGTTATGATAGAGTGCAGGGGAAGTGTCTTTGAAGCTGCTGGACTCCAGAGATGTCCCTGATTCAGGAGAAACGCAAGAGGCAATTAAGCTCTTTTTCTGGACCAGGCTTGGAGTCCCTCCATGCAAAAACACAACCACTTGCTGCTGTCACCCCACACTGACCTCCAGGGAGAAGATAATTTGGGCAGCTGTTATTTAGTCTATCTGGGAAGATGGGGGTGTTTGGCAGAGCCACCTCCTGGTGCTAGGGAGGCTGCTTTGACTTTGTTCAAACTAAATAGCCCAGGTCAAGTGGAGGTGTGAAGATCCCCTGATTTGTGCTTCACATCTCAGACATATTACGTCCTCTGTTAAGCCTGGAGTAGGAGAAGGAACAAGGGAGACCCATCTCTCTGCCTTCAGAGAGTCAAAGTCTCTTGTTGAAAGCAGAACCTGTTGCTGGCAAATGTGTGAGGTGAGTCAAGGCAGCAAATTTGCGACAGGACACGGGAATTGTGAAAATTTTCATGGGGGAGATATTGTTTTTTTTATTTTTATTTTAGTTCCTTTGCTTCTATTTGTCCTTTCTTGCTGCACTGATCCTGCTGTACCTGCATGGATCCCTGTGGGATTGGCCTCCATGACACTGTGCTGTGACGAACAGCAGCTGCCCCTGGATTAACGGGAGTCCATGTGTGGGACAGAAAGGGGGCGATGGTCACCATGACCCTACCTGGCTTCTGCTCCTGTCCCGTCCCTCTCTAGTGGGTCCTCCTCAGACATCACCACTCAAAACTGATTGAAAAGGGACCACGGAAAGGGACAAGGAGCAAGTCCCACTTCCTGGTCACACAGACAGCTCTCTTTAAGCTCAGTGAGCTGACATGCCTTACTCTGCCTCCCCAAATGGGCCCAAAACACCCTTGTTTAAGGTGAAGTGAAAATCCTGGCCTCGTGCCTGGAAGCTTCAGGTGTTCAGGCCCAGGGGCTTGCACTGCCTAAACACAGCCTCGGCTGCTGGAAAAACTGTCTGGTTACTCCATCCCTCTGCCAGGGAAGGCTTGTTCCTGGTTCTCTCCTTCCCGGTCCTTTCTGCAGACAGGGTTGAAATCCCCACGTAATGGGGCTCTGTTGGTCCTGAGGGAGGGAGACAACTCCACGAGGCACACACATCGGTTATCTGCACCTTGAAGCAATACAGGAGGCAGACAAAGAAAAAAGTCCTCTAGGGAAGAGATAGTCTAACATTTGTACTACTGGTTCAGTCCTAGTTCAACTCCAATGCATAGTGAAAAAAAAAAATAAAAGGAAAAAAGCAAGCAAAGGGCTTTCCTCTGAGAAAAGCCCAGTGGTTTATTGAGCTCTGGCCCCGTTTGAAAATCTGGCTTCAGTCATAGCTACAAGTTTCTTCTTCAGAGGAGAAGAGGCTTAGCGGGACTCCGGCATGGTGGGAGGCTGACAAACCGTCGTGAAAGCCATTTGTAACGTGTGGGGCCTCGGAAGCAAAACGAAGAGCCAGCCAACAGCCCTGAGGAAGTGCAAGGGAAGAAGCTGCACATGGGCTCCCGGTCCGCAGAGATGAATCCAGGTCTGTGCCTTCGCCTCCCTCCCCCCTTCCCTTTGTAGATATTTCCTGCACAGACAGTTTCTATAGGCATTTCCTGGAGAGGCTGCCCAGCCAACGTTGCATTTTTGACATTTTTTTTTTTAAAACCACACTTTGCAAAGTTAAGGGGTGTGTGTAGGGGGAGCACAGAAGCATAATGCCGAGGCAACTTTATCTGCGCAGACGAAGTGTAAGCAAGTCACCAGCCAACTCTAACAGACTCTGCATCAAATCGTACAATCTCCTAAAACACGCAACGGCAAAGGCATCAGGTTGCCTGTCTGGAGTCAGCCTCTCTTGAGCTTTCCAGGGCTCTGCTCCCTGAGCTCGGCCATGCCCTGCTTTTTGCAGGGTGCAAAGCAAAACCCAGAGCAAGGAAAAGCTGGCACCTCCGGCAGCCTCCTGGCCCTGGGTGCTGCTACTCCCATCTCCCCCTGCTCACACATCCCTCCTCCTGCACCCACCTGCTTGCTCTTGCCTTTTCCATGATGCTGTGAGCACTTTGGAGCAGGTCTGTTTTATACAGCTGTGTGCAGCAGTTTCTGTGAAGTGGCCCTGTTTCCTGGCTGAGGGCTCCGCGCACTCCCATATCTACATCTGTATTGATATTTCAGTGCTCTGCCTTGGGAAGAGAGAGCGCCTGGCCATTTTCCTTCCCATCAGGGTGCAGGGAGGCTTGGCCACGGTCTCAAAACTGGATGTATTCGCTTTGCTGTGGGTGCAGTGCCTGTGGCAGAGCCCCAGGAAAGGCTCCCTCTGTTGTATGATTTCAGGGTATGTTTACAGCTCTGAGGAAAGATGTGCGCATCTCTGGTCCTGCCCCACAGGGTGGGGAGGAGCTGGGACACCATCACCAGGGACACCTAATTGCTATAAATAATGGCAGCTGAAAGTAGAGAAATCAGACAGACAGCTCTGGCTCTGCCTTGTTTCTCTTGGCTGCACAGATGAACAAAACTAGGATGACTTCTGACAAGTCTAAAGCCAAGGCAAGGCAGGCACGTTAGTCTGTGAAGGAATAGGCCCCCTCTGGACCATCCTGTCTCCCATATACATACTTGTTTACAAGCATCACGCACAGGGAAAGAGCTTCAGAGGATTTCAAGTCCATATAAGACCACGTATGAATGGATGCCAGGCTGGCCCTAAGGATGTGGTTGAGACCTGCCAGCTAATTATTTCATTAATTATTTTAAACAAGTGACTCAGCCAGGGCCGATCCCACCCGCCGGTGGCACCTGTAATTAACACGACACACAGAACTGGGTGAATATCCACAGATAACATCCAGGGATGGTACTTGTGTTGCTCTCCCTGCTTGAACTTCTCGAGACGTAAAAACACAGTACAGCAGCCCAGGTTGAGCTGCTCAAGGAGAAATAAAAAAGAGGGAGCATCCCGGCAAGAGTGCTAGCGGATGAACATGTCCTATGAACACCCTTGGGACCACTGTGGGCAGGAAACGCCTTGTCCTGAGCCATGTTCAGCATCCATCCCTCCCAAATCAGCGTGCTGAGCGATGCTCAGCCCCACGCAGCCCAGCCCAGCAGCTCTAACCCTTCCTCCCCAGCCTGGAGCAAGCGAGCGCCCGGTGGGTCTCACTCCTCTGACTGGCAAACCTTAACACCAGGAGCGCGAAGCAGCCTCCTGAGTCGCCGCCCTCGAAACCCAAAGTAGAGAACATGTTTCAAAATAAAGGCAGCTTGAGCGGTGTCAGCTCTGCTTGTGTTTGTTTCTACGGAAAATTGTTACTCTAATGTGAGTCATGGGAGTAATTAAGGGATAAATAGCAGCACTGCAGTTCGTCAACACCCCGGTGCCATTGCAAAAGCGAAGGGAAGTGTACACATTCTTAGGGAGACACAAACCCAGCCAGGACCCAGGCAAAATAACCATTCCCATCCTTTGGGCTTTGGCAGTCTGCTCTGGTCTTAGTCAGGCTGGTGTCGATCTGGAATAGCCTTGCTGATGTGATTTACCAGGGAACCAGTGAGGTCAGGGTTGTGACAGTTCAGTTTATGTCAGGGTGTACCAGACAGAGAGACCAGTGCAGGAGCCCAGCATCATAAATGGTGTAAGCCCAGATGGATGTTGTTAAACTGGACAGTAAAGGAAAGCGTACTGCACCTTTGCTGATTTTTTTTTCTTCTTCGTGATATGCTGGACAAAAAGAAGAGCTTACAAATGGTCCCTGCAAAAGCACGGAGCTGAATGGGAACTGTGACAGTCCTGTTTTAGCCCTGGCATGATCGCTGGAGCTGCGCTAGGGCAGGGAGAGAGTGCATGAACAAGGAGCTTGAGCTGGACAACTGCAGCCTGAGAGCCAAATTTGGTGCTGAAGGCAAGAGCGAGAGGAAGAAGAAGGGCCCACTCATTAGGGACCACTGATACTTCTGAACCACTCTGCCATGAACTAACATGAAGTTTCTCTGAAGACAAAGAAAACAATGCAGTGAGGCAGGAAATAGTGCTTGGAGATGAGCAGGGAGCTAGACAGTGATGGCAGTGCCATGCTACTGTGAAACAGGTCAGTGTAGATGGAGTCTGGAAGCGAGATGGCTCTCGGATGGGCATCGGCACTTGCCAGATGTAAGAGGGAGCCCCTGTCCCAGCCATATGGCTGAAATGGCAACTTTCCAGGCTGGCTGGAGGCTGCAGCAAGTGGGTTAATGTGTTCCAAGTCAGGATCCCCCCTGCTAATTAATCAACAGTTTGGAAAACGTTTACTACAGCACCCTCGGTGCTTCTGCACACATCTCCCTGGCACAATGAGCACCATTTGGACACGGCCAATTTACCTGGCTTCAGGGCTGGCTCACCTGGTGCTCAGCAACCCGTGCTGTCCTGCAAGAAACGCCTGCAGCCTCCGTTCCTTCTGCCCAGCAGATCTGGCACCACGGCCCCTCGGGGGTGCTGGCACGGGGGGCACTGGCGGCTGCTCTGAAGGGGGATCTGAAGAGTTAGCGATGTGTGCTGCAAGTGCTCTGTATTTGCACCTGTCCACGTGGAAAGACTGCTTCTCACCTGAGCTCCATACTGTGAGCCCTTCCTTCATTCTCCATTCTCTTTAGTTTTTGCAGATGATTTCAAGCGACTCACTTTTCCACTTTCTAATAAGCAATTTAAACGCTAAAGGGCAGGTCCTCTGCTGAAGGCAACTGAAGCCAAGAGAGCTGTGACAGTTTATGCCAGCTGAAGCGTTGCCTTTAAGTAAATGTTTTAAACTTTCCACTAAGGAGACTAAAATAAGCCATAGCATGAAACATTAAGAGCAAAGAATGAACTCTGGAGACCAGAGGGATTTGGGAAATGAAATGAGATCCATCTTACTGGCACATTTTTCCCTCCTGTCTATTTTTGGAATTTAAAAAATTCCCCCAGATTCGTCTTCGACAGACCAGCTTTTTGTTCAGAGACCAGCAGTGAGCAGCCTCCCCTTTCACACAGAGCAGGTGAGCTTTGGCAAGCCAACATACAAAATACAGACCTGGAAACTATTAATATCTTTTACTGCTGGAATATGGCAGGGCTTGGCACAGGTGCTATTTGTTTTCTTTAACAGGCTTTTCAGCTATGCAACTTGCAACCAAATACTAGATGAACAAGAAGTTTTCAAGTTAGTGAGCAAGCCGTGATCAACCCAGCTCTTCTCCAGAGTGCTGTGACACCTACCATGACCGGGTGGATTTTACTTCGGGCGTTAAATCATGGGTTTGACCATGTGGCTGTGCTAGTTGTGTTTATAGGATGGAGTGGAAGGCAGCCTGGTCCTGCTCATCGGACTCTGGACAGACTCAGGAAACCTGGGCTCTAGCTCCTGGCCGTGGTATTAACTCTCAGTGGGACCTCAGCAAGTCACTTCAAGCTCAGTTCTCCAGTTGGCTCGCAACCCACATTTTCCACTGACTTTAAATGGGGCAAGGGATCTTTGTTGCCTATGAAAACTGAGCCTCCAAACACTTCAGTATCCCCATGTTTAAAACAAGGAGGAAAATATTTTGAGATCAATGGATAAGAACACCTGCATGCGCCAATACCTATGTACCCTGCCAAGATACTGGGAGATTAGGCAAATATTTTGAAGGGCTGTAGGATCTTATGAAGCGGGTAGGGGGCTGTTTAGTTTGTCCAGGATATATTTTTCCCTCCTTTTATTTTTTTTTCCACAAATGGGGAGATTTCAGGCAGAGAAAAGAAGAAACATATCCTTTGCAGGTTTGGTTTCAGCCATGCTGATCTGCTTTGTGAAAACTAAACCAAGAACACCTGCACAACCCCTTCTGAGACACAGCGGAGGGACTCTGAACTGAGGAGGAGCACATCTGATGGTGCCCTAAGATTTGGCCTGAATATCTCCAAATGGAACATAGTTGAAAAAGCAAATCATTTTGGGAATGCTCTGTCTGGGTATCATAGACCACAACTCCAAACAGGATGTAATGAAGCTGATAAGAGCTCAGACGAGATTTGCTCTGTAGTGGGAGACTTGATCCATACAGTGTGAAAGCTAGGTCCAGTTTGGGGCAGCGCATTTCAAGGAAGATAATAGACTCAGTGGAGCGTGCACAAAGAGAATGAAATGAACGATAAAAAGGTTTTGAAAACATGACCTGTAAGGAAAGGTGGAAGGAAGTGAGTTTGTTTAGTCTAGAAGAGAGAAGAATGAGTGGAACATGATAATGGTTTTCCAATATTTGCAAAGGGGACAGCGACTGCGCTCCAGAATTCGGGAAGGGCATGAAGAAATCGGTTTAATTTATAGCAAGGAAGTTTAAGACAAGACTGTAGGAAAAGCCACATAAACAGAAAACGCTCAGACGAGCTACCTATGGAAATGTACATCATGGGAAGTTTTTAGGAACTGGACTGTAGCAATTCATATGCAAACCCAGGAACTTTATAAATCAAACAATGGTGTTTGCAGATGCAGAGATATTAGACTGTGCCAAGTACGGGCAGACTGTGGTTTACACAAAACAGTTCTGAAAGTCACCCAGGTGTGACAACACTGAACACAAGTTGAATCATTCCAATTAAATAAATATAACTGGTGTGGAGGTAGCAAACAGCATTACTGTCTCCAAAATTGCTTTCAGACCTCACCTCATAATGAATTCCTTAAAAATCACTAATGACAAAGGAAATTACAAAGAAGGGTGACTGCGGTACTGACCTCAACAGTAGAGTGCTACAGCACCTGGAGGGCTTTCAAATCTGGCACATCACAGAATAAATAACTTACTACATTGCCTGACTCAGGTAATGCACCTTTCTCTTTATCTCTATTCTTCCTCTCACGTTCTGTGTCTGAAGAGTGAAAATAGCAACTTTACATATATTTTCACCCTCCTAATCACTGGCTTAGGTCACCATTCTCACAGCCCTGTCTCCGCAGCATGGGCAATTGATCTGCCTGCACTGCAAGATGGAGAAGGTTTAAGTGTGTCACCTCCAGGTCTGAATATGGAAACGCTACAACAGCAGAAACACGGCGTGCAGGTGGCTCACACAGCCACCAAACGTGTCTGCAGGCACACAGCAAGGCAGGCACACAGAGGCTACTCGCTTCACAGCCCATGCAGAAACCTGCAGGCATCTCCTGACAAACTCCCCAGTCCCAACTCTGATTTCCTACGTGCAACAGAGACCCTTCCCAGAGAGCTGAGCCTTGAGTTTTGTGAATGCTGCTGGTGCCGTTGTTTTGAAGTGACAAGAGGATTTGCAGAAGTACTGCTCTCCTCTGATCCTTCCAAAGGGAAGTTCCCTGTTCCCCATGGGAAGAGGCAGCAGCACCTTGGCGGAGAGAAGACCGCAGTCTTCTGACTGGTTGCTGATAAGATCTGGGTGAAAATCCACTCCCAATTCTATTATTTGTCCCTCACCAGTCCTGCAAAATCTCCTCCTCCGGGGCTGCTTTTTGAATGGATAAATTCTGCTAGCGGACAGTAGCACAGGCCAAAGAATGAGTCAAAACCACCCACTGGTTTTAAGGAACTAAGTAGTCTGCAAGGACCGGGCACTATCATGATGAAAGCTGGTTGTGTGGCACTGCCGCACAGCAAACACATCTCTCCAAAGCTCTAGGTAAGAATAAGGATAGTTACCCCAATCCTGCAGACACAGCCTTGCTCTCTTCCCAAAGCAAGGGCTAGGTCTGTGCAGAGCCAGCTTCTCTGTGGGAAGAGAGATGTGTTCAACACCAAGATGAATGAGGGTATTTCCAGGATGGAGTTCACAGTCGCATGACAGTAACACAGCACTGCTGGGCAGGGGGAGTTTGCTACAAGCACTGACCTACCTAATCCACTGGAGATTGCCTGGCCTGTCTCGTCTGCTTACCAGAAAGGCTCTCAGGTCTGCGCCTCACTGCAGGGATGCCCTGTGTTAGTTTCTCTTCCATTTTTCACTTTTTTTTTCTTTTTTTTCTTTCCTAGGAATCCTCTTGTTAGGCAGGACTGAATGTCCTTGAAAGCACCAGTTATAACAAACAACCAGGGGCAGATCTCAGGCGAACACTGCACGAGTCAGAGGTCACAGCTGGAACTGCTTTTAGGGGAAATTCAAAATTACTGTCAAAAGCAGTTCCCTCTCATTTTAATTGTAATTGGTTAATCTCATTTTATTTGCCTTGTGGCTATGGCTGTGAAGCTTAGGAAACTCTCGGGCCCCTGCTCCACTCTCAGTTACCCTGGGAGCAATTCTGAAAACTTCAGCAAAGTTGCACTGGATTTATTCCTTGTGCCACTGAGAGCACAGGCTAGTGCTTGGAGAAACCTTCGGCAAAGGAGGGGATGGATGTGGCAGACGGCTGTTCCTTTTTCAGAAATGAAGACAAACAAATGGCATTCACTGGTTTAACCCTCCTCATGGCCCCTCTGCTAGGAGTTGCCAGTGGCCAGTGCGGGGAGCTAGGGGACAGGCAGGGCTCCAGGTGGTGCAGCTGTTCTGGGAAGGGGTGAAGAGGGTGTCAGGACAGCATCAGCCGAGGATACACCCCATTAGATTTGGAGAACAGAAAGTCAGTGGGAGCAGTCTGTTCCTGTAAATATGTAACACACCACGCACAGTGCTGCTGACAAATTCTCCAGTAACAGCTCGAACCTATCTCTGCAGTCTGCTAACAGCAGGGCAGGGCTTGTCCAGTGGTAGCTCAGCAAAATGTGGAGCACACAGAAAACAAGGGTTTGCCCAGCAAGACACTGCTGCAAGGCCAGGCGGTGCACTAACAACCTGCGCCTCGCCTGGTAAGAGGCTGGCGAGGATCGAACACGTCGCTGGCTTGTCTGAGGCCACCACCTCCCTGGCCTCTCCTCGCACACGTGCGCAGTCACAAGGAATTTGCTGCTTTGACTTGCAGGCAAGTCAAAAAGCTGTTGAACAGCGATCACATCTAATACCACTCATCATCACCATCAATTGTTCTCCAAATGAAACAGCCCCCGTTGCCAAGCAAAATGCTTTGGAAGATGTTTTTCCAGTGGACACGCATCCAAAGTAAATACAGGAAAATCTCCTTCTCCAAGCACTTCTCCTGATTACTTTTCATTCGAATCATTAGTAAACCCGAGATACACACACAATAGCACAAGGCTGATGAAAACCCACTTCAACATAGTGCCCCCTTTTTTCCTTTTTCCCGGAGATTAATCCTCTTAGTTGCTCTCAGCCTACAAGAAAAACATCCCGTCAGCCTGTCCAGAGCCAAGACGATGCGAACATCTTCACATAAACTGCCTGTGAACATCCTTCGCTAGATGACCTGCCAGTTCTGATGGGACCCTGGTGCTGAAGCTTTGGGATTTTGCTTTCAAGCAACACCATGCTCCACCCTTCTGACTAAATCCCATCTCATCCAGAAGCCCATGTTCTCTGCCTTGGTGTAGAATGAGTGAAGGGAAATTCTTCCTTCTCTAGGGGCTGGGAAGGAGCCCCCTGTCTCCTTGAGGACTGAGAGCAATCCCCCATCTCTGACATTGACAGTTTGGGCCCATGAAGAGCTGAGATCTGCAACCAGAGCAGATGCAGAAGGAGGGGAGAGCTTGGAACAACAGCCATGGCTTTCCCTCCCCGACCAGCCCTCACCAACTAGCCTCGTCAAGGCTGAAGCTTAGTTCTGCCAGGATTTGAGTCCAAACCACACACAGCCCGCTAGCTTCAGTGCATCCCACCCAAATGGCCCAGGTTCACTCCAACCTCAACCCAAGACCTGGCCCCAGGCTCTGCAGACAAGAGCTTCTCTCTTCTTCTCTTTGCCCAAATCCCTGCCTGCAGCAGATGTCCCAGAAATCCTGGCTCATGGTTTGAGACCATAAAGAACTTATGAAATGTTCACTCAACTCCAGTGGCCCAGAGACGGCAAAGACAAATTACAGGCCTCTAGTTCCCGGCTTCTGTGTGCCGGCATTGCCTTTGTGCTAAATGCTGTGGGCAAGAAATGTTCTGGTTTACAGGAAAGTCGGCTTCCACCCAGTTGCTTTTCCCAGAGGATTTTCTAACAAATCAGTTCCTGTCTCTGCACTTGTCCCCGTTTCAGTGTGACGAGACAGATCACAAGACCTGGATGCACTGAGCATGGCACTTGCACTGCGCAGGCAGGTGGGACTGAGGATTTCAGCAGGCTGCCTTCCAGACCTGCTGTACCAGACACCAGGCTGGCTACATATTTCTATGCCAAGTACTAGGCAGCCCAGATCCTCTTCTGGAGGTGCCTGCACTTAAATGGAAGACATTTCTTTCAGTCTTCCCTGACCTGGGCATGCAGCAGAGCCCTGCTGCATTTGCAGTTGGACCGGGAGTGTTCAGATGTTAAACATGCCAGAAGCTGAAGCTAGGATTGTACCACGGCTTGGACAATCCGTATTTCCGGCACCTCCGGTCGTAATTCCTAATGCAATTCGCTTTCCCCTGCCTTTAATTGCTTCCTTTGCAAGAACACTTGGCTCGTTTCTAGCCGGCTCTCTGTCTTGCAGTGAAAACAGGCTCGGGGCCCTCCCTCAGCTCTCTGCTGTGCTCATCCCTGGGATGCTCCCTGCAAGTGGCACGCAGCTGGGGGCCTGGCAGGGACGTCTGCTGCAGCGTCACGGCCCCGACAGCACCGGGAGGCACCAAACCAGAGCCCTGTGCCAAAGAGGCTGTGCTGTCCTCAGATTCTCCGTATGTGCTGGAAGTGCCTGTGGCAAACGGGGCTCTGTCCCCTGCAAAGGCAGTTGCAATCACTATCTGAAAAAGAAAAGCCCTTTCTTTTTGACATCTGGATGCCTGTCCTGATGAGCAGGACCTCAGTGCTGAGGAGCCTGGCAGAGCTCTGCTTCAATCAGCAAGCCTACTGCAGTCAGTCAAGCCTGTGCTGCCGCTCACCCGGACCAGGAGAGGCTTTGGAGATCTCTGCCCTTATTCCTCCCTTTCTCTCCTGTGATTTACAGTGTAAACTCTGCCCTCCAAATGAAGGTTCCCTGTATGGTGGCCTCTGAGCCACTGGTGACATCCACCCCTGATTTTTCTCAACTGCGCTGACAAGGTGGTGGTGCTTCCCAGAGCTGCTGGTGACTACAGCCCTTCAGGGCAGACCGTGTACCCGGCAAGGCTCTGCCTGCCCCTCCGGCTCCGCTGGCATCAGCCTGCAGAGGAGGGCAGTGCTCCCAGCCAGGCGAGGCTGTGGCAGCCCCTGGGAGCTGTGCCTCAGCAGGAGGCCTTGCTGTCTGTGGTACAAGATGACAGGGACCCGGGGGAGAACTGAGACGCCTTCACAGAAAGCCCACCCGTCAGCAAACCTCTCAGCCCTGAGACTTTCTTCTGTGCAAATGCCTGACATTTACTAGCATAGCCTGAATTTTGGGCAAGAGTATTTTTTTTCCCCTCTTCTTGCCCCATAGCTCACTGCTGACATTTTAAGAGCAGCGATTCTCATCTCACATGATAAGCTAAATCCAAACCTCCCGAGGCTGCAGCCCAGAGAGCAAACAGCTCTGTCTTTCACCACTTGGAACGTGGGGCTCTGGAAGCAGCCTTCTGGGAGCACAAGAGCTTTGCCGAACCATGATCAGCTATAACATAACCAGGAGCCTTCCCATAACTAGTTAGCAGCCACCAGTCAGCCTGAACACATTGTTCAGACTGCTGTCTCACGAGCAGGGCTTGCAGTGATGGATTATGTTTCCGTAAAAAAAGGAGGGAGGAGGTAGCAGCCGTGACAGTGACTGTGGTTGGTAGGAACTGGTCATAGCTGCAGAGCAAGAGATGAAGGGAGGAGGAGGCTGGAGCTGCATTGTGCTGCTTTGTTAGTGCTGACACCACAACAAACCAGAGCTTGGAAGAAATTCGATTTTGTGTTTTCTCCCCCTTCCCTCTCTCAACCCACCACATTTCTCATGGAACAAGAATCCTATCCTTTGCCCAGCTCTACCGCTGGAGCACTAACACTTTGGCTGTGGCGGTGAATTAAGTCTGGGTCCCTGAGAAAGCTCTTCCAAGGCACAGTGAAGATTTTGTTTGTTGGGGTCTAACCCATGTGGCAGCTCATAGCTGCCATGGTTGTGAAATTGTGCTTTTTCTTTTCTTTTTTTCAAGCAGCCCGTATGAAGCAAGGATAGCCGGGCTGTTCAGAGAGACTATTCTTAATGGTCTGAAAATAAACCCAGTATTTTTCTTGGCTTGTAGAGGAAAATGGTTACCTTGATTGAAACTTGGTTCTAACATACATTTCAGACAGTAATGAAGACTGCAGATATGAGACTTGTACAGGCTCTGTTACACAAACCTTCACAGATGTATTTTTTTTCTTTTTTTCTCCTCCTTTTTTCCCTTCTCTACCCAAAACACTGCCTGGTATAGCTAGGAACCTTCAATAGCTTGTTGGGAAAAGGAGCTTTGAGGTGCAAATGTTGAGAGCCACCTTTTATTCTTTGCCATACTGACAAAGGTTAATGAAACAGCTGGCATTTCATCAAGGCCAGCACTAAAAATTAGGGACAGAGCTGCCATTAAAAATAACCAGATGCATGTGCTTCTATCCCTGACACACCGGTCTTGAAATATCTCCCTCTTGGGCTGTACAGCTTCCAAGGAATAGCAGGAAATTGCAATTGTTACACTGTCCAGAGAATGGATTTAATTTGTACTGTTTTATCCTCCCTGTTGGAAACTATCCTCTTTTTTCTTCCACGCCAGCTAAAAAGAAAAGGAAAAAGGAAAACAATCCAACAAAACCAGCACATTTCTCTATAAAGCTTTCCATGCAGTTGAAGCATGGTCTACCATAAAGCATGCACACTTCCTCTACTAGAGGTATGGACTGCATTCTGCAGGGCTTCTTGCAACATAGCCATATAGATCATTTTATGTGCAATATTGCAGCAGTTTAATTAAGCCAGTTTGAAAGCCACTGGTTAGTTAGTTCAACCAGCACACAAAGTTGATGCTAGGGATGTGGATATATATTTGCTAAAGGAAGGGCTGCTGTCTTGTGATGAGAAAGAGCTGGTAAAAGGGGTTAAATGAGTGCTGTCTGGCCACGTGAAGGCAAAGCCAGAAGATTACAGTTAAAACAGTCTGCAAGGGGGGAGTTAAACCGACCTTTGGATAGAAGGGAGGAAAGAAGCTGCTGTACAAGTAACACTTTGAATTGCCCAGCAGAGATTGTCCAAGCAGGGGCTCAGGAGCTCTGGCTGGTTTAGATTAGATCAGCAGGCACCAGTTTCTTACTAAGGCCATCACATTGCGTAAGTGAAGTTTAAGAGCTGGGCAAGTTAAGAGCATGCACACAATGGTGATGTTGCTCCAGCTGAAGGGCAGTTACTTGTTGAGCAACCATAATTTAATTGCATTTCATCACATGCCTGTACAAGGAGGTTTGCATTCATCTAAGTCACCTGTTTTCCTTAAGTAGGTACAGCTCTGGCTACGCAGGTGGACCCAGCCTTTGGAAGGACAGGTTGCTGGCCTGGGCAGACAACAAAGAGTTGAAGGTTTATCAGGGCTGAGCAACACTAGACACATTTTTCAAAGGGGAATTTTGTACTCTTGTGACATCACAGTGGGAATATATTTGGCCCTGTTAAGACTGGAAAGATGATTGCAGTGATTGAGTTACAGAGGCGAAATGAAATACCACTGCTCATCAGCTGAGCTGCGGTAACCGACTCTGCCTGTTGAATGCACAAAGTACAATGTGTTAGCTCAAGGCTAATTTCAAGCAGAGTGAGGCATAATGTGGTTACCCAGAGCAGAAGCTGGCCTGAACCCATACGCTAAAACCCCCTTGCTTTTGGAAAAGTACCTCGTAACGTTAATTGGCTCCAGAAGGGTTGGTTTAACAGCTTATCTGGCTCCAGAAGTGCAGCGATCCCCAAGCTCACATGAGGACCAAAGGTGGCTGCTCACTTAGAGATGTGCAGTCCTGTTCCAGCCGAGCTCTGAACCCGTATCGACAGCACAGTCCCTAGTCTGGCACCAGAAGCAATTTAGTACCGACTCAGGAGGGAGGAATTGTAAAAACGCAGTGAATCATTAACAGCCCAAACCTGGGAGGTCTGAAGGAGGTCAGCAAGAGGGACGGCGGCTCTGCAGCGAGGCCGTGAGGAAGCGCTGGAGCTGCTCTGCTCTGGTGCTCCCACGCCGAGGTGATCTGGCTGGAAGCAGATGAAAGCAGCCTGGGGAGGCATGGTGAATCACTCCTGTTGGGAGCCGTTCCCTCTTTCAGCAGCGACTGTAGCCAAGAGCTGAAGTGACTCATGATTGTTTCGGCTGAGGGTGGGAGACAGACAGAGGATGGCACAGCCCTAATCAATGCCTGTCGTGGGGTCAGGCCACATCGGGTCCGACAGCGGACCCAGGGCAGGAGAGCTGCAGGCCCAGCACTGCTGGGGCTGCCATTGCCAATGTTGCTGGCTCATTACTTAAACAGTGTTTCTGGCTACCTCTTCTGCCTCCTAAAGCTTCATTCTCCCCTCTCTAGAGAAAAATAGGAGCTTCAAGAAAACTTGTCTCTCCAGCTGTCTTCAGCCCCATCCTGTCCATGAGGCGTGTTGAAGGAGGGAGGACGTGGAAGGGAGAGGGGATCAGAGAGCAGGGGTGGGAAAGTGAAGCAAAGGAGAGAGCGGGGGTTGGAGGGGAGAGAGCGATCTGGCAGGGGGCAGGCTCTGATGCTGGGGTCTGTGGTACTGAAAACCAGCACTGAAATTGGGCAGTGAGGCAGGAAGGAGGGGTTGCAAGCACAGATGGGGCTCTGGCTGCTGTTCGTGCAACCTCCCTTGAGGGGCTTCTAGCTTGACGTGGCCTGCAAAAATGTCCAGAAATCCTGGGCACCTTTATAATGGTCTGGATAAAACTTCCAGCAGGAATGAAAGGCCCAGAAAAACCTGGTTCCATGGAAGCCCTACACAAAGAGCAGCTAATCCTGGACCTTGCTACCTGCCACAGCACATTACACCCCCCCCCCCAGCATGGAGCACTGCTCCTTCACGTAGCATCAGGACCGCAGCCGACAGATCTGTGTTACTGTTCAAGAGGGCTCTTACCAAAGGGGAGCTCTGGGAGGTGGGGTGGAGAGCAGGCAACCATCAAGCCCTTTTATAGCTGGTCCCAGAGGATTTTGTTTTCCTGCTATTTTTAAGTTGAACAGGATTGAGTTTCACTGCAGGAAATAGTTCTTCTCCTCCCTCCCACCCACCTTTCTCTTTCCTACAGCACGCTGGAAGAGCAGTCTGCCGTCTGCTGCAGGTTTCCGAGAACCAGACAGTCAAAATGCAGACAGGGCACTTGCTATCTGCAACCAGGGAAGCAAAGGGCGAGAGGCTTGAGAAGAGATGCCCGTCTGCAAATGCACAAAACGTTAGTGTGTATGAGCTGGTGAGATTCATCATTCCCCATTCCTTTTGACTGGGCTGAGATTATAACTGGGGTCTCAGAAGAGGTTTATGTGAAGCCCCTAAAGATGGGTTGTTCATGTCCATGGAAGTTGCCCCGCCTTTCCTAGCAGAGCAACATCACAGAAAGACCTCAGGGTGTGAGCACAGCAACCTGCACTCCATGAATCTCTTCTGCATTATATCACTTGCAGAGCTGGACATTTGCAACAGACCTCAAATATGGGCTTAACTTTGCATTCCTGTTAGAAACAAATTCATTCAATCAGTGCAATGCTCCTAAAACCTCGACATGTGTGGGCTGTGCTAACATCGTGACATGGATTCCTGCACACCAATAAATCTGCACCTTGTTGCAGATGCAAAATGGGCAGGCAGCACTCATGTTCTGGGCAAGATACACGTAAGCCATCAGACTTGAAGCTGGAGCTCAATTCCCAGCCCATCACCTAGGATTTAGAGCAGGGGTCTGGCTAATTAACAACAGCCTGTCAGACACTGTCTACAGTACACCAACTTTTAATCCACAGAATTCACAGCCCTGCAACAACTCCCTCAGTCCTTCCCCATTCTGCTGATACCGATCAATGTTGCTCATCAGACACAAACCCACCTTTACTGCAGTGAGCCCGAGGCAAGGCACAACTCATTTCTCCCATTTTCCTTGCAGTGACAGTGCAGACAATGCCTCCTTTGTAGGTGCTTCTACATGCCTGGTGGAAAACCTATTGGAGACTAGCACAGTTATATCAATAATCTCCTGTTTATTATTCCTCCTGGCACAGGGCTTGCCATTACCTTCCTAGCTCAGGCAATGTTTTCCATTCATCTTTTCTCAGTCAGGTGTTTGCTCATTTGCAGCAGGGGGCTTCAAAAGAGACAAAGCTGCAATTGATGGGAAAAAGAAGACCAGGCTGCTGCCAAGATGGGTCCTCCCTGGGGATGTTCATAGTCATAGAAATGGTTATTACAAAGTCTTTCAACCGAGGTTCTACACACCTGCTAAAAAAGCCTTGACTTCGCTTTCATTGGACCTGTCTTTCTGATGACCTTTGTTGGGCACCTGTTAGTCAAACACTTTTTGGGTTCACATCCTTCCAATGCAGCCAGTCTTGTGCAAATAACTCCTTCCCACTCTGCTGAACCCAAAGGCCCAGCTCCTCTGGGGTATGCAGGAGGGCTGTGCCTGCAGTGGGACAACCCCCTCAAAGCGCAGGGTCTGATACTGTGTTTCTGGCCTACAGCGTGATGTTAGTGTGGTTTCAGATAGATTCAAGCATGGGCTTAAAGTGCAATAGCTCTTTCTTATCAGCTCTGTGCGCAAAGAATTCCTTGTCTAGGGTAGGGGAATCCAAAGACAGCGAGTTACTACTTGGGAATAACTTCACACAGACCAAAGCAGAATCAGGTGCTGCCATATGGGCACACCTGAGCACAGACACTGAGCAGCAGCAGGTAGGGCTACTGAGTACACAAACCCGAGCAAGTGCCTATTAACGAACATGCAACACAACTGCAGAGCAGAATCCAACAGAGACTCATCTGCAGAGACCTGTTTCAAGAAAGTTTAAGCACGTATCTGCTCTCATTGCTTCTATTAGGATAGCACAGAATAACTAAGTACATGCATCTCCTAGGATCTCTGCTCAGCATCACAGAGGTTTAAGGATTAAGTTAGGTAAATTTATTGTTACCAACCTCGGATACCTTTCTGCACATCTGCAATGTACGGTTGCAGTCTGGAAAGACCGAATACCTGATCATACACGTGATTCAAAGTAGGAATTCACTTTGCCTGTTTCAGTACCCTTTGTAAATTTGTACATCCTTTGTACAAAGAAGGGATCCTTTTTGCAGAAGGGCTCCATACTTAAGGACCAATTTCCTTTACCTTATATGTAAGGACCAATTTCCGAGTGGCTATACTGTCTTGTCTCCTATCCCACGACCTTCTGGCTCTGCTAGTTAGCTTGTGAGGGTGGACCCAGAGTTAACATTTAAACAAAATCCAAAAGGGCACGTCAAATTAACCAAGTTTTTGGCTTTGGCTTGGGTGTAGAGCTTCAGAAACACCCACTCCCTTCATGTGACACATTGGTCTGGGAGATACGGCCTCCTCTCCAGAGCTGGGTACATTTCAGGTGGATAAAACTTGAACAGGGCAGAACCTTCCATTTCTCATTCAGTCAAAGCTCACAGTATGAGCTGCAGCAGTACAGCTGCAGATGTGGCAAGCCTTCTGCAAAATACTTTGGGCTAGAAGACTTCTTGGCAGGGTCTGCTTTTAGAGTCACGGTATCTCCCCCTTTTTAATTGCATGAGGGCAATTAGGATAAGTCAGATACTTTGCTGGAAAGTGGTGGAAACATGGAGTCCTGAAAACTGAGCAAGATGCGCAGGACAAACTAAGAAGATCAGATTTGAGCTTGCAAAACAAATCCAGCTGGTGGAGGGAAGACGTGAATTAGAGCAGACACAGAGCAAGAGTCCAGCTGGGAAACAGACCACAGCTATCCTGGAGGAAAAGAGAGCTTTTCCAGCCCACCCTTCCCTGCACTTTCACGGCAAAGGCTCACAGATTTTGAACTAGAACTGCCCTCTTCCTCCTCCTCCGCTCCCACATGGACGGGCTGTCTGGGACATTAGCTCAGCTCTGCTCAGGTCCCACTAGGTTCTCTCTTCCTGCAGCTCCCAGGCTCTGGTAACAGATATCTCTGAGGCATGAGATGAACCCATCACATTGTGGTTATTTCAGTTCCTTCCCTTTCGTCTGCTTTCTGGAGCCAGCACGGGCTCCTGGACACAGATCACCCGGCTTGGCTAGGGTCCTCACCAGGGAAAGACCCAAGTCATTGCTGTTCAGACTCTACAAGTCCTGAACTCTCATTAGTAGTGTGGAATTGCTGCCTCAGTCACAGGAATTCACTCTGGTAATCCCATGCACAATCACGAGCTGGCTGCTCAGCAGGATTCACATCTTATGATCACAGGGACGAGCTCCTTCTCCACTCCCTTGGCCCTCCAAAAAAGCTGGAAAGGAGCTGCAGTAAGCTCTTTGTGTTCCAGCAGGGTCACTCTTTGCCCTGCCTCCCAGAGAAATGGGCACAGAACCTGGGCTGCTGGTACAGCCCAGCAAGTGGCAGGGGCACCCACATCCAGGAAAGACACTGTAAAAAGGCCCTAGGAAAAAAAGTGAAGAGCACTGCAGGGCAAAGAAGAAAAAGGAGGGGAAATGCTGCTGGCTAAGTCTCTTCATTCAGAAGTTATTACTTTGTAAATACAGCTCTTGCTCCTACTATATTTTCACCCCTTGGCATCACAGAGGAGCTATAAATATAGGTACTGATTATGCCAAAGTCTGGGGAAGGTGCTACAGCCTGCCTCAAAATGTGGGCTGGCACCCGTCATGTGCAAAACAAGAATGTGCTGTTCTTCTATGCAGGTCTTAACATTTCAAGCCAGACAGAGGGAACAAATGCCCACAAACCACTTTATCATCATCAGAGACTAGCGAGACCTCATCTACATGCCTGCAGCCCTAGAATCTTTCCATGAACATTTCCAACGTGCATACTGCTAAAGAACATTTTTGTCCTTGGAACAGCACCACGGCAGGAGACTCTCACCCAAGGAGGGATGTCTAGGCTTGGCTCACAGCACTCTCCAACCCTGAGCACAGTTTGTTTTTCTTCTGGGTGCAGGAGAAGGTAGACAGCGAGGAGCTAGGTCCTCCCGTTCAACCTTCAGAGCTTCTTCACAGCTCAGTGCTACTCGAATCAAATGCCAGCTCTGCTGCGCGACTGAGAACCCCGAGAGGTTTACACAGGCACTTTGGGCAATTTGGAAGTTTACCACCAGGCAGCCCCTGGGTAACAACATACCTGTAAATACCATGGGCAGGAAAATGGGCTTTTGTGTGTGCATGCAGTAGGTTCATAGTGATAATGCTGTCTGGATTTGCAACTGTCTAGACAATGGGAAAATTAGCATCATGAAACTGGATAGTTTTGTGAAATGCCCAGCCAAATATCTGGGAAATATTTTTGTAATGGTTCTCCTCAGAGGGAGATATGAGCCTGAGCCGTCCTTTAGAGATGCAGTTCTTTTGTCTTGCTTTCCGGTCTGGGACAGAGGGCTTTTACTGAGCCTGCTGAGCCTCATCTGCCATGCTTTTCAGCCAGATGCCGGGTGCTACTGCGGAGGAAAATAAGCCCACAGCACAAGCATGGCAAATGAGCTTTCTGTAGGATGGAATTGCTGCTTTTCTCGCATGGAAAAGAAATTTCATCCTTAAAACTGGAGGTTAGGACCTCATGAGCAGTGTTTTACATCTGGAGACAAACAATTAAAAGCCTGCGTCTCCCCAGCTTGTTTTACAGCATACAACAAAGTCCAAATGATTTCTAGGTTGCAACACTTAGCTACTGCTTCCTGTGGGGTAAAAGCTCACAGAGAGCAAGCAAGACTCATTCTGAACTTCCAGCCTGGAGCCCTGGGAGCCATTTTCTTAAATGATTCATCTTCTCAGAGAGGCACGGGGTTCTCTTGTCTCAGCTAGGACAAGAAGATGCAGCAACCAGGACTGTGTTTATGGCAAGGGCTCAGAAGTGATTTGTCTCCATGGTGTCTGTGAAAGGCCCTCCTCAGAGCTGTAAAGACAAGTTCTGCCACTATGGTTCTTGCTCCTGTAACAACCCTAGAAGCACTGGTTCAGAGTTGGTGCCAGTGGGAAGAGGGAGGGAGGCAGGACCTGTCCTTCCTCAGATGGCAGATACGTGAGGTTCTTGCAGTATCTCCATCCTGTGAAGAAATCAGAACAAGCTCAGACCACAGTGGTTCTTGGGAGTCCTTACACAAAGGTAACAAGCCTGCTGCAGCCAAGCCCTTCTCAGAAAGGCACCAATGTCCACAAGGAGGAAACATCAGATCCGCACCTGGAGGTGGGTTTCCCCAGACCAGGAATTTGCTTCAGTTCTGGTTGTCACTTCATTGTCCTGACATTTAAATAAAAAAACATGGATGGAACAGGACAATACGACACCACCTTCCTTTGCTTCTCTGAAAAACCTTCAAAAAGGGTAGGGGAGACCAGACAACAAGCACCTCATATTTACAGAGCAAGGATGTTATCTTCCCTTGAAAGGAATGGGCTGTCAATTCATCTAAGGACAGCAGAGTTTAGGTAGTGGCTCAATGTTATTGATGATTGTTGGCCAGGGAACCTTTGGCTTGGTTTACCTTGTGGGAAGCTTTGAAAAACTGCTCTGAGCTTTCAGTGGATGTGTTATACAAATAAACAGAATAATATTTGCAAGCCCTGTGTAGATTCCAGGAAAATGTGGTGCTCAGACTGGGGCTTCTCCCTATGAACGGCAGTGGAGGCTTTCTTTCAGTGTCGACAATGACAACCAAAGGTCTGGATACAAAACACAGAAGGACTTTCAATGCAGAAGCTGAAGTTGCCATAGGTCACTTTTAGAGAGAACTCACACGTTCTTCTGCGAGGGATTGTGCGATGTTTCTGGATGCTGTTCAGCAGCAGTTGAAAGAGATCTGGAAGGAGAGTGTGTTGTAACATGGGGTTTTGAAAGCAACAGACCTGGCTAATCTGGGGAGGGAGATGTATGGTAAGGGATAATTTGCTGTGGGAGGCATGGCCAGAGTCACGCTGGTGCTAACAAGAAAGTGCCAGGAGAATCAGTACTTGTTTGGGTATGGGTGGCTTGGCTGGCTAGGGCGTTAAGCTGGTGCAGTGCCCCAGAGCACCCACAAGAGGAAACTTGAAACAGAAGCCAGAGCAAAGGATTGAGCTACTGACCTTTTCTGTACTGAAAGACTCCTGTGGCATGGGGACACTGCTGATCCACAGCCAAAATCAAAGCCTTTAAAACACAGCATGCAGGAAACGACTGGCACACAGCATGTTGTCAACCCGACCTCCTTGTACCCAATGGGTGTGTGGAGAGAACCATACGAGCCACCGGGGACAGAAACAGGTCTTCCCCTCCGGCAGGGCACAGCTAAAGCACTCACAAAACCTGAGAAAAACAGGTCCTGGGGTGTACTGAAAATGAGAAGATGCCTCACACTGATCCCACCACGTCATCTGTCAGCGAGGAAGGAATTTTATTACAGTTGTGCTGGCCTAGCTGAATTTGTTCTCTCAGAGACAGCGGAGGCTTAAATGGAGAATCTGGGGTCCTGAGAATAACTGTTATGGGAAAAGCTCTTAGCTCCCTGACTGGCCCTGATTTCTGATGAGGCGCCCCCAGTGCAGTGACACACGATGCAGAGCAGCACCCACAAGGCAGCCCCAGCGGCACCCTAAGAGACAGCTCGGATGAAGAAGGGAGGCCAGAAACAAGAGCAGGTAAATGCAATCTAATGTTGAATTGGCCTGCAATATTTGGAATTCGTTCAATGGTCCCAAGGGGTTGCACTTTGCCTAAACTGACCCAAGTGAAACATTTGATTTGTGTTTTCTTGACAGAAATATTGAGAAGTTGCTACAACAGCACAGTCTTAGAGAAAGAGGGGCAAGGCTTCGCCCCATATGTTCAGTATTCAAACCAAGGAGACCTACTTTGCTCTGGAGATGAGTGCAGAAGCAGTTCAGAGAAACCGAACAAAATAAAAGCCTCTGCCCCCCATTTTATGTCAGAGGAAGATAGTATTTAAATACTTTTCAGATATCTTTGAAAGAATTTCCTACTCATGACAAAACAGCAGCACCAGAAAGCTAACATTCTTGTGCTGCAGATTCTGTTGTTGTTTGACTGTTCTGAGCTATTTCCTTTCTCCCATCCATCACAACACTGACTGGCTCATTTTTTCCCCCCTCCAGTTTTTGTAGAACTAATCTTTTAAGTTTTGTGGAGTTGATCTTGGCTCATGGCACACACCCCACATCTGTTTTTTCTAGGCCTTACCATTTGACTCGGAATGATTGTGTTTTAACTTCATCCCCCCACTGCTACCGTCAAGTTTCAAAACAAAGCACTCCCACCACCAAGGCATACCCAATGCCTGTGAAGGCACATGTCCCCTCACCTCCTGGTACTGAAGAGTGGAAGGTTACTCTAAGAATTTCAACTGCTTATTTATTATTCTTTAAGATGATATGGTGAGAGCTGACAACATAAGTTAAGTACAATTATTCTTTATGAATGAATTTTCAAAGCTCTCCTTTTGGTTCTTACCCAAGATCCTTTGAAAGCACATTGTTAAGCACACACACTGGTCAGTGGGACTTGACATACTCTTACTGGGCACGTTGTTCATGCTACCTTTTGAAATCAAGACCTGATACATGTCCATCCCTGTTGGGCAAGTTGCCAAAGACTTTGAGGAGAGCCTGGCTTTGGACCAAAGACCTCACCACTGCATGTCCCAAAGTGACCATGACTTGCCAGAACCAGCAGGTAGAAGGTACTTGGTCTCTCAAGGTTCTCCCAAAACAAGCTTTTAAAACTATTAGCCCTCTTTGAAAACGTAAGGCCTTAGCTGCTTAACGCCCTTCTTGAATTTCACTTAGGGCAATTGGAAGGGAAAAATACTGGTTTCAGTAGGATAACTCCTACATTAGAGATAGGATATGCTTAGGCAAGAGCATGTCTCCTGAGCACGCAGTCAGAGAAGCTCTGCAGACTCGTGACCTTCAGTTAAATTTGGCTAAATATATCTGGAGTGGATATGCTTTCTACCACTCTGCATCTGGTAAGACAGTTAATAAATACTTCTTTCAGCATCATCTTTCCTGTGGTATTTTGCTTATTCTAATTCTGCTACTAGGCAGAACTCAGAAATGCAGGAATGTGAAAGTTAGAGGGAAGGTTTTGTCCCAAGTGCAAACCAGTCTGGGCTCCAGTGCACATTTCCTTGGGTGTGGGAGTCAAAACCCAACAGAAGAGATGAAGGCCACAGGTTAAAGGCAAATCTCTGCCGGGGTAACCTCCCTTTCCTGGCCTAACTCTCAGCACTGCAGAGTCCTGACCACCTCTGCTGGGTTAACCCAAGTGCTGGATGGCTACAGAACTGAAATAGTAGCATCAAAAAAAAGTGAAAATAAATTTTGAATGCTGCTATTTGGTAACTTAATTACCCTGAAGAACAAACAATGAGGGAAACAGTTTATCATAGGGGCAAACTATTATTTGGGGAAAAAAGGTGAAGTCTTTAAACTTTTATACAGAGTAAGCTCTCTGGTTGCAATTAGGAAATGTTAGCTCAGTCAGGCATGGAGAGCTCTTCCTTGCCAACGTCCGAGTCTTGTTTTGTCTCTGATAATTCCACACACTGCTTTTAAGAGACAGCTCATGTTTGATGGTAGTGGGTTCAACATACAAGGCTAAATGCTGTCCTGGCACGGTATGACCCTTAAAAAAAAAGATAGGGAGGGAGAATTTTCTTTCTTTTTTTTTTTTTTTTAATTCTCTTACTCAAGCACAAAGGAACAGCTTCTCTAAAATATCTTAGCTGTGTTTTGAAATGCAGAAAAACGAGGGATCTTCAAAATAGCCATTCTTTGCTATGAATGGTACCAGAATATGGCTTGTATCAGCATACAGGGCCAAAGCAACGCCTGCAAGAAACACTGGCACTGATTTCAGCCGAAGCAGGCCCCATGCTTGTTCTCTCTTGGTTTGTTATGGGAGACATGTCCTTGCTGCAGATACTGTTCAGTGTTTCCACTTTCTCCATTCAGGTTTCCCTGTTCTGTTCCCTGTCCTCAGCCCTTGCCAATTATAAGCCCAAGAGTCATTCATGACCATTAGAAGAACAGCAGCAACTGACTGAACCAGCGGTACCACGTTTCCTGCAACAGTGACCCCACATAACTCTGTTGTTATGCCAACAATAAATGCCACATAACAAGGAATTAATCCACTCCACCCTCAGTCAAACCCTGCTGACATTAATCCTTACAGCTCCTCACTGTATAAGGAAGCCTGGGGCGAAGAACAATCCATTTCTTAGAGTTATTCTTGCAAGGGGTTGTGTCAAAACAGGGAAAACTATCAGGCAGAATAGCTGTGTTTGAACACCTCCCTCTAAATATGTACTTGGCTGCAGCGAGGAGGAATTTGGAGAGATGGCTGTTGGATGGACACATGGATGCATTTTAGTGCAGTGTAACACAACAGGACTCCTTGGAAGTGAGCGTTCCTCACTTCTCTTGGCCCAGAATTCCTCGTGTCTCCTTGCAGCAGGTGGCCGTTGAAGTCCAGGGAGCTCCAAGCCACCCTGCTGCTTGTAAGATGGGGTTGAGCACCCATACTGCTCACTGGCCTCAAGCCTCCTATATTCATTTCTTCTTCCCACCCCCCAACACAAAACCCTTGACAGAGCAGGCACACCTTGGAACAACTAGGAAACCCCAAAGATCTAGACCTGGGAAAAAGCAGGTGGAGAGTGAGAGCAACACATTTACAGTGGTCACCTGAGTGCAGCACTACACAAAATACCAAGAGGAAGAGTTGAACATTACTTTTTTTTAAACTACAGATGGGCTGCATTAACCACAAAGGAAACACAAGAAGAGCTTGTATCTGGAAGTAATAACAAACATTTGCATAACATGCACGGTGCATTCAGTGCTAGCAGGAGGTGCTGCACGAACAGTCCAACAGGCTGAGGACCTCCTTTGTCAATGGAAGTGCAAAACTAGAAGCCTCCTCCTAAAAGCGGCCCGAAAGCAGCTAATTGGAAAAGAAGGTGGGTCAGTCTCCCAAGCACAGAAACCGTTTCATCTCTGTGTCTACACAGCTTCCATGTAACCTCTGTACTGTGTGGCAACCACTTTCAGGATTCCATAGGAAGATACACGGAGCAAATTCATATGACCCAAAAAAACTACAAAAAGTTTTGCTACTTAAACCTGTGCTGAAATTTGGGCACACAAGTGCCCTAAGTGGTGGTATAACAGCCTATCACACTGGAATACCACAGGCTGGGTCTGAAAGCTGCGTAAGTGCAGCGATACAAATATGCTGGTGTAGCAATATCAGTCTTCCTCTCCACTCTATCCTGGAGATTGCCAGCACAGCTTCTTTCCACCACTCTACACTGCCTCTCTCACATGTGTTGAGGTTGTAATAAATTCCAACTATTCTCTCCTGCAGGCATCAGTCAACTGTAGATGGCTTGAGTCAACAGAACTTCAAGTCATTTCAAATAAGTCAGACTCCTTTATCTACCATCTCATCCCTTTTTTCTTCAGAGGATGATGTAAGAATGGATCCATCAGGCCCGTAACATATAGGATCACCCAAAGCTACCTCCTCACAAGCTGTTGCCACATGTAACATCAGGGAACAAGCCTTGTTCTTTAGCATAAGTAATTAAGGAGCTGAGTTTTTGGAGCAAAGGGAGTGTGGCTGAAATTCTTCCCTTGCTGACATTCCACAGCGCTAAGCTGTTGTGGCAGGCACCAGGAGCAACAAATGTAAAGTCAAAGGCATTGTAATATAAGGAAAGGTTGAAGAAACCCAAACTGAGTTGTCATAATAACATAAGCCAGAATTCATTACCCTTGTAACCAAAAAGAAACTACTGATATTCCAATTTCCACCCATAAATAGCTGTAGTTGGGGCTCTGAGTTTAAAAAGAGTTGAATGACTTACCATATGTTGTACTGGGTGGTTTCAGTCGGAAGTCCACAAAGGTTCAGTTAGACAGCAATTTTTCCTGTTGAGACAAAAACTAAGAGGTAAAAACTGCCTCGCCAAGCCCAGAAGATAAGCACAAAGACACATTGTTTTAAATCACAGTGGAGCAGAGTATGCTGGATCACATAAGGCACAAAGCAAATACAGACTCTTTGGGTGTTTAGACTACCGCTTGTCTGCGTTTTTGCAAGTTGGGTTGAATGAAAAACAATTTACAAGGAGTTCAGGATTACTGCAGACATGCCAGAGAGTCTCAGCAGCACAGTGAGTTGTTTAACCAGGGAAGCGAGCTTATTTACAGGTAAAGGTTCCAGGTGTTTAAAAGACAATGAGGAGATGCAGCTCAAAGAGTGTGGTAGTGAGGAGCTGGCTAACAACCTCACAGCAGCTAGCTCTTGTCCTGCTTTTCCCCTATCACATGTGATGATGTCCAAACCTCTTGGCAAATGGGTCCCACTGCAGCTTCCTGCCTTTATCCTGGACAGTTTCATTCCTGGAGATGCAGCAGTGAAGGGCATGGCCAGCAGGAGACATCCCAGGTTTTCCCTGGCCTGTTTCTCTGTCAGGGATCTGCTTTGTTCCCGTGCCCTGAGCATCCCATTTACCACCAGAAGCAGACCTGGCATCCAGGTTTTCTAGTCCAGGAAACCATGAGTTTACTGATGGAGGAGGTGTACAAGAGGCATGGAGAACCAGCAGAGGCCTTGCAGACGCTTCACACCGGTTACTCAGTAGATCAGTCCTGGTGCCCTCCATGGGAGACGCAGGTTGTTTCAGTCACAGAAGACTGCAGACAGCGATTGATGGTGGCTGTAGCAATGTCTGAGACTCAACAACTTCTGCCTTCACATCTCTTCCCCTTTGCCTGCAGAGACTGCAGGTTCTCTAGGGCATGGCATATCTTTTACCTTCTACACTTGCAGGCAGCATTGCAACGCTTACCAGGATCTATGGAGTATCCATCAGCAAAGCAGTAAGGGGAGACTTTCCCTTACTCCCAATTTACCCCAGCAATAGGCCAGTCCAGGACGTACCCAGAGTGTGTTTGCCAAGCTGGTTTAAACAAATACGAGGAAGCTCCATGAAGCAGGTCCCCTGGCTTCCCTCAGACAGCTCTACCTAACCAGCTCCTGAAGGCCCCAGCCCAGAGGTTAAAAGGCAGGAGGGGAGCAAACAGCATTGGTTTTGTGTGACGCAGAGGGCTGAGAAATTTTGAAAGACAAATTATTCAAAATAAAAAGTGGTGCAAAAACAGATTAGAAAACTACTGTGCCGTGACTATTAATGAAGCGATAGAAAATATCAATCACTCCCCAGCCTCTGAAGCTTGCTGCGAGAGAAGAATTAGGAGATTTTATGTTCCAAGTACCAGGAAACCGCAGGGCCCTGGTGCCTAGTTCTCAAAAGAACACTGTTTGAATCACAGGGAGGAAAGCAGAGTGCTGCAAAGAGAGCCAAAGGCAGGGTTTAAAAATAGCAGCTTTCAGTCTCGTATCTTTTTTCTTCTTCTTAAAAGCCTGGATATAGGATCAAGTCAGAGGGTGGATGAAGAGAGCAGATTAGCCCTTGTGGAGAGAGTGTTCCTAAATACAGTACTGCTGCTGGGGCGTGGTGGTGGGGTCTCAATATCTGGGGAAAATGTGGCACCGTTCTACCACCTCCCATCCAAAACAACACAAGAACACATTGTAATTCTGGAACGATTCTGACCCTGGCTGCATTTTTGGACTATGAATGCAGACAGCAGAGGAGAGGGGGACACAAGAGGGACTGAAGTGGAAGGCTGGCAGTAATGATGGGTATGATGGATGCTTCCCCCGAGTCCAACCTAGGAACAAGCCATGCACAAGGAATGCTGCATCCTGCTTACACTTCCCAGGCATGCCCTGGACTGAAATGCTGAGGGATTTCTGTACCCTATTAGTGGTGGCTGCAAAGTGGGCTTCCTTGTAATTTTAGAGACCAGCAGCACAAAGCTACTTTGGAGAGAACGATGCTGTTAAGGTATATTATGGTACAGCAGCAGGAAACAATTTCTGGTGCAGCTAGAAACATAACACTTCTCCCAGAACTGTTTCACTTGATGGAACAGCCAACCCGCAGCACCCCAGCTCCCCCCCCCCCAAAACAAATAAACAAACCCCAAACCGAAACCCACCAACGCTATCTCCTAACACATTTGGAACAAGCATTTGCGTAACCCAGCAGTTTGTAAACCCATGGCAAGATGTTGCATGTTTAGAAACTGTGAGGCAGGAAGGAAAAATTCCTTCCAGGAAGTGGAACTCAACTTCTCCACGTATCTAAATTACAGTCAAGGGCTGATCAGGCTCCTGGTACCAACCTGCTAGCTTCCTAACATCATCTGTGGCATATATAAAACGATACGGAAGAACTGCACATCTCAAATCTCCTTTCTCTGAGTTTAGAACCTATAATCTAGGATATTTGAAATAGCCTTGCAAAGTTCTGGCGGAATCACGTTAAGAACAAATTTGCATTTACAGCAAAGACCTGGGTGTCCAACAGAGAAAAGCAATTCAGTTGCATTTTGACACAGGAGAGTTCATGTCATGGCCTGGTCCAGGATAACCAGTGGCAAAATCCTTTTCTGCAGGAGGCCAAGTGGTTTGAACCATGCTTATGCCAGCAGACACTAGACCTGGTTGTCTTACCAGCTACCAGTTTCATGCTTTCCTTCTTTGTTCATCAGATAACTGAGGCAACAATATCTCATTCACCTCCCATATTAAAGAAAAAAAAAAACAAAACCTTGAGAAGCCTTCAGATGCTGTCCTCTTCCCATGTACAGCTCCAGCTGTTTTCACCTTTGCATTACTCGTTCTGTGCAAATCCAGGTCAACTCTGAAAATAACTTCCTGGCATTTTTAATGGCCTTTCACTCTGTGATTTTTAGGTGGAATTTCAAAGCTTTCCAATAACATACTTGTGACTGGCCAGGAAGATCACACACTTCGTCCTTTCTCTATCCCTGGATTGGCCGAGAAGTTCCAGGATATATTTGCCAGGTGATATAAATGGTGTTTTCCACATATCCTTGTATTCAGATTAGCTCTCCGCTAACAGCAATTCACCAGCAGTAAAATTGGCTATAAAACTCCATCATCAGGTGTTTTGTGAGCCAAATCTCTGAAACCTTACACAGGATGACCTCCTGTTGCCCAGACCTAGAGAACAAGACAAAACTACTGCAAAGAGCTCGTTTCCCATTATCACTGCACTGAATGGGCTGGATCATCATTAAGGCCCCAGTGGCAGGAACTGCAAGGCAGCCCCTGTCCTCAGGAGTTTAAGATCTGAGCCAGACAAAGCAGAGAATAGTCCTGAATTACCTTTTCTTGTGCTGGAATATTTTAGATGAATAAAGCTGCAGGTTTTGGCACGCAGCAGCCAGCTCTGACCAATTTGCTTTGTATCCAGACTGCTTAAAAGGTACCAGGGTGAATTCATCCCTTTGATTTTTGTTTGGGCAGAGTCCCAGGTCTCTGATTGAACTCCCATTTTTGATTGCACGTCATAACTGTGCCAGACAAATGTCCATCCAAAGCAACAGCAGCACGTCTAGCAGATCCCCTGGGAGATTACATTAATGTCAGTGGTGTTCAGGCACCTTCTGTCCTTGTTCCTCCACTCAGGACCACGTGGCCAGTGCAAACTGATCAACAACACTTTACGTGTGTGCAGAAGCAAACCTGAGCTACCACAGTCATGACATGATGTCAACATGGCAAAAAAAAAAAAACCAAACAACTCCACACCTGTGCTCCTGACATGGTCTGGAGCACTGGAAGCCTCCCCCGGGAGCCCAAAACAGTTGCTCATGTCTAATCTCTGCCTCGGTTTTAGTGGGGAATTTCCTCTCTGCGCTTCAGGTGGAACAATATTTTAAGGAAACCTATTTCAGCCTGATGACTGAAGAGGCAGTTCAAGGGAAGGCATCCAGTAGCTGGAACTAAAGCTCCATTACGTTATATTAACCATTGAGCTCAGTGTAGGAAGCCAGACAATTGCATACTGAATTAATAGCGTTATTTATTCCATTTGGTGGAGTACGGAGGACACTTAATCGTCACAGCATTTTAGGTCACAGCTGGCATCAACAGCTCAGCTCTGAGAGTATTTTATGGAAAACACAGAGGTGGATTGAGTAGCTGGAAGTGAAAAGAGTGTGAATGTGTGAAATACAACAGGTTTGGTAATAATAAAGTTATATGGCCTCGATTCTTCATTTCACTTCTAATACTCTGGCAACACTTTGTCTTAGGAAAGAATAACCAAGTCCCCAAAGATAAGTTTGGGTTGGAGCTCGTATAGGATCTGCAGGCACTTCACTTTTTTTTTTTTGTCAAAACATTTATTATTTTTAAAGCGAAAAGTATCTGCTCAACCAAAGCAAGATAGTGTCATAGAGAAGCGCTCTTCTTTTGGGGGAGGAAAAAAAGTAAATAAAATAATAAAAGCTTTGAAGATGAAGAATTTTATTTGGAAGGATCAACTATTAAGTAAATGTGTGCAGGAAGTTTCAGCTGTAGGAACTCTACTTTTTGAAACAGAGGGATTAAAACATTACAGAACTACAACAGGGCATCCAAGATATCTCCCCTGTTATTCTTCTTTCATTTTTCTACTTCTCAATTTTGGGCTCTCCAATTGCCATCTCTTACAGCCATATGAACCAGCCATCATGAAAGAATCAGCATTTTTCCCCATCACTCAGCAGGAACAGCCTATCACTACTTAGCCTATCACTACATTTCTCAACCCTAATCACCTCCAACTGCTGTGGGTTCTAAAATTCGGTCTACTGGAGAAAAAAATGTTAACTGATCTGCCATTTCCTGGAACTCTGATTTCCATGCCTTTCATGGAACAATTTCATTGACTTCACAGCAGCCTATCTGGATTTACACCTGTGTAAAAACAAGGCAAGAAAACTGACCCTTGGTGTGGAATATCAAGTTCATAAATGTGTTTTGTCTCTCCATGAATCTCCCCATCTACAAAGGTGAACAGCTGTTGCTATAAATCAGACAGTCTGAACTGGCCATTAGAACTTCATCCAGATGATCCGTTTAAAATATACAAAGGCAAGGTTTTGGAAATAAAATCTACCCTGATGTCCTCAGGGACATCTTCTGTTGGAGAAAATCTCACAATTCAAAGCTAAAATTAGCTCACTTGAATGCTTTTTCAGGAGAGCTATGATACTCAAGAGTAACATTGCCTTGAGAAGGCCTGTTAGATGACTTAAGGGATCCTAAACATCTGGCAGCTTGGTACGTACTGCTTTGGAGACATCTAGCATCTTTTTCAACTTCTCTGTGGGTGTAACTCTGGGCTGTTAACTAGAATGGCTGTATCTGGTCCAGTTCCCATCAACCATTCTCTCTATTTGAGAAGGAAACACTTGCTAAAGTCTGGAAACAGCTGGCAGAGTTGGGCGTAGCTTGTATTAACAAAACACGCTCTTGTTTCTGACCACAGGCTGCCCTTTAAGTTCTGGCTGCAACTGCCAAGGGCTCTTCATAGCTTTCAGGATGAGACCATGTAACCCAAGACGTACAAGCTGGCTGTGTTAAAGGTTGACTCTTGGAGCATAATACTCACTGTCAGGACAGATAAAGCTTTATGCAAAGGTAGAGGGGAGCAGGATGAGTCCCGTTTTACCAACTGGGAAACTGAGAGACAGGACGATTAAATTATTGGCCTCGTATTACTTCCCAGAGAGAGCGAGAGAACAGTATCTTCCTTTCTCAGGGGGTATGCACTACCTCAGGTAGGTCAACATGCAAGACCTAGCTACGCACCATTCACCAGCAGTTTAAACCCAGCCAGGACAGGGCTGCTGGACTGAACCTCCCGCTCCTTTCAGTACATAGCACACATCTTCTGCTCTCATTCATAAAAAGAGCTTAAATGCAGCTCAAAGGGGCAAGACGGTTGATCAGTCTTGTACCAACCACTGCACAGTCACCTATTCCCACAATGGCAGTCTCCTCTGCCTTCATGGTCACTGCTTTGTCCTGAAAGGCAAGAGCAAGTACGGTGTCACCATCCTGTTAGGCTTTGTTGTTCATCTTTCTAAGGGTATTGGAGTGTCAGACAAAACGAACATGGAAAAAACAATTAAACAGTCAGAGCACTACCTTGAGCCTCCAGACAGTCACAGAGAGTAACAAGCTCAGCTTCTTTTGCTCAGTTTCATATGTTCTGAGACCATGAAAAGGAACTTTATGATATGCTGGAAGGGATGAAGTATTAACTATCAAAAACTAGACTGAAATAACCAAGAGTATGGATTATTTTTTCTTTGATACATGCTTATGTAAATTCAAATCCATATGCTTAAATGCAACCTTTCTTCAACTCCAGCAGAGCTTATTAAATCTATTTAAGTGAGACAAGCTAGGCTCCGTGTAATGCCAGGAACTCCCCAGACAGTTTTCCTTCCTACTTAATGTGATACTCTACAATTACACATACCAGAGCCTTTCATTGAAGCATTTTAATTTACAAATACTTTTTACATTTTTTTTAATGTCCCTACGGGCAGGCAGGCATTAAGAGTCCACTTTATTCAAGAGCAATCAATCGAAGTGAGGAGAGGCGGCCTGTTTTGCCCCAGATCAGGCACTGAAATACTACCAGAGCTTAGAAACCTCCTTCCTTGTCCCTTCTTAGTAGTCACTCAGAAATACAATTTCCACAATTTAATAGCAGATACATTCTCTGAATACTGGGCCAAAAGCTCTGAACAGAGACATAGAGAACAAACTCAGTAGCAAAAAAGCCATAGGAAGCAGAGACTAACCTTAACCAAAATTGGCCACAGTGAGGACCCCCTTCACCCTTTCTTTGGTAAGTTCCCTTACCAAGGGAGCACTGCTCTCTGTCATGCAAATCTGTTAGACCTTTCCTCCACAGATCTCCCAGCGCCAAGCATTTTCTAGGGGAGAGAGAGGTATCACTAAATACTTACTAAAATACTTGAACTCAGCTGTGTGTTTTCTCAGCTATCACACAGTAAACTGCACAGCTGCATACAATCCTAGCTCCTTCAAAAGAATGGCAACCCAACACTCAGGCACATCTTTTCTTTTTTTAACTTGTCAGTTCCATTATTTCTGGAGTTTACGATGGATTTTAAGAACATGATTTGCCCCTCTCACATGCCCAAAGATGGAGTCAGGTTAAATCCAGCCTATACAGCTTGGTGGAGCTTACAGAAAGCAGCCCAGCAGCAAGAAATACAGGTTCCAATGGGACTCTTACCAGAGGTAACCACAGGGCACCAGCTTGTCTCCTGCTAGAACTTCAGATTATCTCTATCACCCCCTAAGCACTGAGAAGCACTGAAGAGACCCCCCTTCAAACTCAAGTTTTTAAATAAACACCACATGGCCAAGTACCTTCTGCTCAGGAACGAACTCCCATGTGACACCTTTGCTTCACACCTGCAGGAGTTGCACCCTTGGGGTGGAGCTGAGCTGCCTGGGGCAGGCAGGTGATGCTTTCTTTGTTGGGGTGCAGCCAAGGGTTTCAGGTGACATAGACTTCAAATAACAGGTAGAAATGAAGGCTGGAGATATCACTGCAAGTCCAAACCAAGTTGTGTCGGTGTTTTTCCATATGCTCTTTGTAAGTGGAGTGTAATTGTACAGATGAGGAATCCCCTGCCTTTACACCAGAACTGCCTATGAGAGGCTGTTCAAGCGACCTTTCTGGAGAGGTCGAATTTAGGTAATTGGGGCCAGCCGTGCTGGTTCAGGGCCATGGAGCATCAACAGCTCCTAGGTATTACAAATTAAACATCTACCCTGTCTTTGCTTGGGCTTTACAGGGAGACAGTGACCTGGCTGCAGCAGAGACAGAAGATTAAACCCAAGGTGCAAGGGGCAGGTTGTATCTGTAGGAAGTGATCTGGGCTGCAGCAGTGAAAGCTGGGAGATGAACAGCCCCAGGGATGGCTCGGAGCAAACCTTGCCCCAGCATTTATGTCTGCAGGTCTGTTCCTGAAACACTCTGCACACAATGTTTTAAGGGGATAAAATGAAATCTGCCATCCCTCCATGTAAATAAAGGGATTTGTCTAAAGCTAACAGATCCTGCTCTTAAGTAGTTCCCAAGAATATGAAGTGACAATGAGGTGCCTAAGAAAATAACTTTCCCACTGCCTGGGAAAAACCACTCCTAGGACAATAACTTTACAGCTGTGATTGATACAGGCTTTGAAAGAAAGCAGGGGTCTGAAAGACTCTGTGTATGGTCTCAGCAAGGAGAACAAAGACTACAAAATAAAACTGATATTTTTTAAGGGTCTATGTCTTACCTTCAATTATCATCTTAAGGAAAAGTTGCTGGAATGATTACAGCCAGCCAGTTGCTCTGTGGGAATGTGATATGCACCTGGCAAGCACAGGGAGCAGTGAGCTGCTGCTTGTAGCGTTTTGCCCACCCAAGGGATCACCCTGGCAGGTCAGGTTCATCATGGGTTCCCACTAACTGTTCCGGTGCCACTCTCTGGCTGCCATATCACTGCAAAGGTGATGGGGACTTTTTTTTTAAATGCCCCCACAGAGAATTTTTAGAGTTGCATTGTACCTGAGAGGCTGAAGCAGAGAAACATGAACCTGTGACCTCCAGAGCTGAAACTCTGGGGCTCCACAGGAGTTTTGTGGTTCATTTACTCTGAGGCTGGATTTGCTGCCAGGTTTGAACCCCCAAGACTTCCTTCCTAGTGCTACACCCTGATGGTCTCCCTTTGGGATACAATGCTTTCTCCTACCATTTCCCCATCTCTTCCCGTGGGCTTGTGAGAACAAAGCAGCTCATGTTTGATAACTGCTCCACGCAGAATAATTAGGCACGATCACGGAATCCAGCAATGGAAATCATTTACCCAGTGGGTCAGTCCCACTTTCCCGCAGAAGGCCCAGACCGCTGGCTTTTGCTTTTATTGAAGTAATAAGTGGCTGCTGCTTTTTAAGAGCAAAGTTCTTCCAAAACCAAAGTTATGATGGACAGAGAACAAGCAAGCTCAGTTCATGAAGAAATACAACGGCCACTCTTCCCTCTTCGTGTCACTCCACTGACTCCAGGGCAACTGCAGCAGCACTGACAGTAGACTTACCCATCGAGGGGAAAACAAGGCTTCCTTCAAATCCTCTTTTATTTACTCCAGTCAGCTGTGTTGAGTGTATTGATTCAATCAGCTATTTCCTTAACCATAAAACCAGATGTGCGCCGTCATGGCCCATCTACAGGGACTGAATCAATGCCATTTAGAAAATGCAGAATAAAAATAAAAAAATCCCAAGAAAGCTGAGATATGCTGATGTTTGGAACTCTCAGAGTTTCATAGGTAAATTGCTTTTCTTTTGAGTCCCATTTATTTTTGTTACCTCCAAAGAAATGCTGTTTTAGCCACATTTCTTGGAAGCAGTGTTGAGATCTAATGGGTTGTTACTGATTTGAGTTCTCAGGGGAGAGGCTGGAGAATAGAGGGAATGTAGTATTATCTTTGCTTCTGGGCATCAGCAACTTCTGCAAGCAATATGGTGCGGTACATGTCATTCTTTGCTGAAGCAATTAATTACCTTGGTCCCCAATGAGAAGAAATATTCAGCTTAAAAAAACACTGCAGCCCTTTGGACTTGGCTTAACTTCTGGGCGTCTGGGTAGATGTGTGGATTAGGGAGGCTGGAGCACTCCGTTCTTCTCTTTCTTCTCGGAGCATGTTCTGATTTTCCACTGTACTTCTTATAGACACCGTCACCTGAGGCAGTTCCTCTTTGAGAAGAGTCCCATAAGAAACGTGGCCTGGCTTCTTCCCAGCTTTGAGTTCTGGCTACCAGGTCTCCAGGTCACCTACTCCTAAGGAGCAGAGGAAGGGAAGGATCTGAGGGCTGTGATGAGTTCTCCATCTGCTGGGTCATTCTGCCATGGCAAAGGTGATACAGGTGGGGTCCACACACCCACCAACACCTGATGAACTTGCCCATATCCTGCTCTTGCCAGGATAGAGATGCAGGGTGAGCAAACCCTGCAGGAGACTGGGGCTGCTATGTCTCATCAAAACCTGCAGCTACAAAGAGAGGAATTGTGCAGGAGTGGGGTGGAATTTGCTCACTGCAGAGTGCTTTAAGCAATGTGCCTGTAATAGGCTATATGCCAGATTGTAGAAATTCCTAGCGCAGCTTTTCAGAATGTGAATAAACTTGAGATATATGTACAAAACACCACACATTGTGGGCCCTGAAACGCCTGAAGAGTACATGGCATTGCCTTTGTGCACTTAGAACTTGAAGGGATTTCCCGAAGGCCAGGTGTCCCCTTCAACTCTAGTATCCACGTATGCTGATCAATTCTTTCACTATATTGAGAAATTATCTCATAGTGTCATACCTCTCTAATGCACAGACTCATTTCCCACTGAATTGTCCCTTAATTGCCACCATAAAATAACGTAGCCGTAAAATACCACAAATATCATGAGTAGGGAGGCAAAGGGAACTTGAGACTGTGTTACTTAGGAAGGCCTGAGTGGGCTACAGTGTCTCAGAGTTGGTTCATCCTGAGGTCCAAGCCACAAGGGTAGAGTCACAAGTGATTCACTGCAAAGGGAAGTGTTATCTCAGAAAACGGATAATTCAAATTTAGGAATCACTGCATAACACTCAGGCGAGCCATATCCTAACATCTACCTAAGCTCTATGCCCAATGTACTTGTCAGCTCTATGTCCAGTCCTGTGCCATTTTAACACTTCATGGAAAAAAACACAGGGGGAGTATATGGCATCACAGGTAGCAAATGTTCAAGACCAACACAGGGTAAGTCTGTCTCTAACAGCTGAGCAGTCTCTGGGGAAAGTCTGCTGCCATATAGATGTGAAATGGTTTCCTCTGGTACAAGAGGCAGTGGGGGTCTTTCTGCTGACATAATAATAATCCTTCGTATAACTGAGCACTGCTAATTAAAACCAAAAGGAATAGAATATTTTCCAAGGATGACTTGCTATTTTCCCCCACTTAAGAGACTTGTTTGACATCTGAAGAGTGGAGCTCTGTGTTGGCACGGGGCAAACACTTAAATTAGTCCAGAGGTAGCTTGTGCCCCTTTATAACTGTCATAGTTGCAGAAAGAAATAAGTCAACAGCAACAACAAACTCTGGAAACACACACAGCCAAATGCTGGATTTAAAAGCAGGAAAATGGCCTATGTACTGTTCTGCTCCTGACCTGTTCTTTACACTGTACTATTTTGCACGTTGCTCTTTCTCTTCCCCAGAGCGGAGAGAAACCAGATCTTAAAACATTCACTACGAATTTTCAAATCAATAACATGTGAGACTTTGTCTAAAAGGTAAAGTTGTTGTAAAAATCAATGTCAGAGAGAACGCTTTGCCAATTCAATTATACTTGTTCTTCTCAAGCTGAAAAAAAAAAGACAAACAAAAAAAGGAAAAAGATGTGGGCTTATTTCAAGCCCAATAAATGTTCCTTGGGCTAACATCCCAATTTTGTAAATATTCTCAGGGTTTCTCAAGCCAGGTCCCCTCAAGGGGTCGTAATTAACTCTAAATAGGGTTACCTTGATTTAAAATCAGCCTCATTTCAAGCAGTGTTTCTGCCTGTGTCCACAATTTTAAAATAATGTTGTGTCCATTAGATGGCATGAAAGCTTACCAGAAATAGGAATCAGCTTTCAAAACTTAAACACAAGTGTGATTAGACATGGCAGCTGTCTAGAAAATATTCAGCTTTATCACTGAGTATTGGGCAAAATATGAATGATTGTACCCATTCCAGTAAGTGCAGAACCAGAAAGGCTCCCACATTACCCTCTGCTTCTCAAGGCAAGTTTAATTTTAAAGCTTGACCCCAAATAAAAAGAAAACAGCATATATAAGTATAAACAGCTGTGCTCCTGCTGGCTTAGCTGGAGACTTCAAGGAGCTTGTGAATCACTCACCCGAAGACATGCTGTATACAGCACCCAGCCAAAATGCTGAATCCAGGCCACCGCGGGTAGGAGTGAATGGCGCAGCAAAATCCTCATACAGCTGTGGTATCACAAAGGTGCATGTGGCACAAGATTTCCTTTCTGGCCATGATCTCTCTTTGTCCCATACTACCTGGTACGCACCAACCTCTCTCACGCTGCACACAGAATGAAAGTTTTTTTGGTGCAAAAATAATCTTTTTGATCTGCATTTGTAGAGGATAGTCCTGAACTGCATTTCAGGTGCTGGAAGCTGCTTCAATGCCAAATAATATAGACAGAATCATGAGTTCCAGTCTCTGATCTGGACTTGCATTTTTTGCCTTCACATGGACAGGCCACCTCTGTGCCTTGTGGATAGGAAATAACACGTGTGTCCGGCAGGGCTGACTAATGCACGCCCTGATGTGCGCTATGTGCAGTTTAATGCCGGACACTTCTCCCTCCACCAGAACAAAGACATGGGAATGTCCTTGCGTCCAGGTATAAGGCTTGCCACATCCCGCTCCTTGTCAAAAGGCTGTCAGTAATGTTCCCACAGCTGAAAGAAAATGCCTAGGAAATAAACACCAACACCAGTAATTTAGGTGCAAAGCCAAACTCTGAATGACCCTAGCCTCTCTCATATGACAGAAATCTCTTACAAATATACACCAAATACAAAATCAGTTACAGAAATACCCTGAAAAATCTGTACTTGGTTATCCTGAAACTAAACCATGTCAGGAATTTGGTTTGTTTTTGTTTAAAGACTATCATTATTGGCACTTGATCAGATACAGATAAGTTAGATTTCCAGCTTGTAAAGAGAATAACACAAAAGGAATTGGAGTAGATTAATTTCACATGTTTCGTTTCAGGACAGGTAGTTTTTTAAAGCACTAAAGCTACATTAATATAAATCTGCATTACAATGGAGCTGTAATTTACAGGAAAAGTTTTAAAGCTTCTAGTCCATGCGTGTTTGCAATGTTTAAAAGGCTTTTTTATTTTTTTCCAATATGGTGTCAAGTGAGTAAGATTCAGAAGTTGTCGAACACATATTTATTACTGTTTTTACCACACGCTTGATCACATTCTTTTGTTTGTTCCTCACCAGGAGAACAGAGTTCAAAGGTCTATTTTGTGATTTTTTAAGAGTCACGTTTCTCATTACATTTTCCTTATATGCTAGTGTAACACCAATCCCAAACACAACTGGGGGTTGTCTGTGCTCTCCATAGAGTACCTGCACTGAAGAGTTTACTACTGCAACAGACAAAAAGACCAAAGGCACTCCTTGCATCTCACACAGGGAAGTGTGACAGGGACGTTCAATGCTCTATCCAAGATCCTGTGGTACCTTTGGGAAAGGGAGGCATACAAACTTTAAATCCCTTGAGCTTTGACCCGCATCCTTAAACACGTCATCTGTTGCCCAAGAACGATACAGATGGGTCTCCTTGGAGGAGGAGTGATTGTTCCCTGCAGATGTTCCTGACAGCAGCTATCCTATCACTGTACAGTTTCATGGCTGTCTTGCAGGTGATGCATATGAAGTAAGAAGCTGCTGGTCATTTTCCTGCTGTGCAAGAGGACAGCAACTGTGAGCATGAAGTAGAAATAGGGAAGTGAATAACTGCACATGACCATGAAAAATAGTAGTGGAACACAGTAGTTTTCAGAGGAGGTTATGAAGAGCACAGGAGCATGCTTTGAAAGGATGTGCCCATTTGGAGTAACTGAATCTAAGATGCTAGGACCAACCCATTTATGACTGCTTCTTCCCAGAGCAATCACTTCAGGGAAAACTGTGTTCATTCACGATGCCTTACAGACTGTACACAAGTCAGTCTCCCTCCAGCACCATACTGAAAATGCAGTGCTAATACACTTCTCACTAGGACACTGAAGACAAGTGATGTTGATAAAGAACTTTGGAATCTGCATTTCTAAGGAATGGGATTATAGCACCAGGATTTATGATGAAAACCTCAGTTGGCAGAGCACATTGCAGGACACAAACCTCAAAACATCCCCATCAAGCCTCCTTTTCTCCAGAGATCTCTGCTAACACTGCAGAAGCAATAAAATACTTTAAACATACTGCATGGACAATAAATAAAGCCAACTGTCAAAGTACAGACCAACAGATCAACTGGATACACTCCAAAAAATATCACAGTGCTTTTAAGCTATTTCCTTTTCTGTTAAAAAGGTATCGTATCTGGTTCTTTACCTAAAACGTTGCTAGACAAGAGGGAAGAGATATTAAAACTCTTGCAGACATTAAAGTATTAGAACACTCTAGTTTTACTGGGGAAGAAACACACAATGGGGAGGGGATATCCTTGCAGTATCTTTTCACAAATTAACTGGCAGCACAGAAATCCATTTCTTTCCAAAAGCCTGGACTGATGTTACTCTCATGAAAATAGCCATAAAGTCTGATTTACCAAAATGACTCCAAAAGCTTTAAGCCTTGGTGAATAACAGAGAACCCTAAAAGTAGTGTGAGTCTATAAAATCAAAACAAAGTTTGATGTACATATGGTTTTGCAAGTTAAAATGAAAATACTGAATTTTCTATTAGGAAAGCACAGATAACAGACCAGCTAGGAAAAAAACCAACTGTTTGAAGACCATGAACTTTGTAGATATCAGTATGAAAGGCAAGCTTTTTTAGAGTATAATCTCATTTTTATTGATTGGCAGAAAACTGAAAAACTCCTTGCACAAGGTGATGGAGAAGTCCTACTGCGACCTGGTTGTAGATACTGGGACTTGAATTAATCTTGTGACTTGATTTAACTGAGCTGCTCCTGCATGGTGCTGGTATTTCTCTCATCAGACATCCCTGTGAGCCAGACTCCGCTGCCATTTCTACTCTACAGGTGGGGAGCAAGGGCAGACAGGAGTAAGGAGTAATGGGCCAGAGTTCTAACTGCACTTGTTTAAGGAAATTAAAGTATTTGTTGAAACACAGCTCAAGCATGCCCATACACGGCTTGATTTCTTCCCTAGCCCACCCAAATGGGAGTGTACTGAATAGTATAAAATACAACACCTGGATGTTATGATGAAAGGTCGGAATCACCTGTTGCAGAACATGTCAGCTACTGTGATCCCAGTGGCTTTCCTGTGCTCATCCTCACTGTGACTATCCAGCAATATCAGATCAGCAAACCACACGGAACAGCTGCAGTTTCACTGACCTCGAGACTGTGAATGATGCAGCTTGTAAAATGCAACACTAAGGATGCCATTGGTATCTGCTCCAGTCCGTTCATATGTCAACAACCACACCACATGGAAAGGTGTCCTGAATGCCTAGCAAATGGTTTCCACATAATTTTAGGGAGGAATCTGGCTTTTCAGGTTAGTCCCTGTAAATTCTGAAGACAGCTTAATAGGTCAAGGATTTTCTGCCAAAGGAGCTCTGCCTCTGTTGTAGAAGAAATTCACTGAAATTTGTAGTCATTCCCTTGGAAGACTTTCTGAATTATGTCTTTAAATAAAAACAACACCCCAAGACAAAGCCAGTGTCACTCTCCTGGTGATAATGGTGCTTACAGCCCTTAAGAGAGACTGTCCACAAGTACAATTTCTCAATTTCTTGCTCAGTCTCCCTGAGTGAGACTGCAAGCTCCCAGAAAATGAAGGCTTGTAGGTGCACATTCTGCCAACAAAGTAAGCAACCTTTAAAAATGCAGGCTTACAAATATGATTAAAAGGCCAGGTAGTCTCTAAGCCAGAAGAGAATAATCTCTCTGTCTCTGTGAAGTCCCTTCCTTTCCAGCGGCTGTACTGGCTGTTGCGGCCAAGCCAGAATGAAAGATGCTTTGCATGACTTTCAGTATTTACTCTCACAGGAAGCTCAGTATCCTGTCTGGCTGTTGGTATGCTCACCACCTGATTCCAGCACACTCCAAACAGCAAAGTCTTTTTACACAACTGGAATGTACTGCAGTTCAAACGCCGGGAAGAAAACAAGCAAGAAGGGCTGCTCCTGATTTGGTAGGGCAGCGCACTATTTGCTTAAGCGTTAGCATTGAATCAGGCTCTTTCTGCAGCAGCCCAGCAGAGAGGCACGGCACCGTGTGCCCTTAGTGACTGATGCAATGGGGACTCCCAGAGACCTTGGAGTACCGTGGATCCTCCATGCTACAGCCTTCAGCCGTTTCTGAGGTGGCAAGGACCAGGTCAAGACCATGAAAGGGAGTTAAGGTCTGTGCCTTACTCTTTAGGGCAACAGATAGTTAGTGTGTGCGCAAAAATTGTCCTTCCAATCAACATTTCTGTGATTCTGTGGTGGGACTTAATCAGTAACAAAGAGTGATTTCATCACCTTTGTGTTTGGTTCTGGTGCATTTTGTGGTGTACAGTGGGCCTGGGCCCACCACTCAGAGTATGCTGATAGACTGGAAAGGATTCAGACAAGAGCTGTGAGATGAATTAAAAGGCTGAAAAATAGCTTTCAATCAGAAGCATCCGAGACCGCAACTTATTCTTCCTGTTACGGAGTGATCTTGTATTCTGTTGAAGCACAAATATGGGGAACAAAACTGATCATAGGCTTTTCATTCTGGCAGACAAGAGGTATAATGAGATTTGGTGGGGGGGGGCTGAAGTGAAAATTTCTAACAGCTGGAGCAATTTATTAAGGTAGCAATTAACTCTTCACTACTGGCAACCTCTGAAGCAAGACTGGACTCCTTTCTCAAACACATATTCAGTTCAAAATAGATTGATCTGGAATTGATTTTGATTACTGCAGCCTACGTTATATGGCAGACAAGAACTGATGACATAGATTCTCTCTTTATGCTTCTACAAAGTTAGGAATCTTCCAAGAAATTTAGCAATCCTCTGATTCCTTTTTTTTTTACTAATATTCATTGACTTCAAGATACAGGTTACCAGACCTACCCAACTGACCTGAAACTGCAGCCCAACCACAAGTAGCATCTCCCAGGGAGGTGGTTTATTGCTGAACCCATGCAATTTTCCCCCCCCAGCTGCATTTTTGGAGTTGAATAAACTTAGGGAAAGTTCACAGGTAACATGTGACCTGTAATTTCATACAATAGCTAGCTGTAAGCCCTCTGCCTGTGTTAATTCAGAAACCAAAAAACCCCCAAGATACATTTCTTAAAAAGCGATTAAGAAAACCCTCCCAACAGCACACAAATGAACAATCTCAGGTTGCACATAACACAAAACACACCCGGCATTTTAATTCCTAATAAGCAGAGCAATGCAAACACAACTACAGACATTGTTTTCTAATTAGGAGAAGGTACCACGGGATGTTTACAGACCCCTATGGAAATGCATGGACGTTTGGTTGCCTAGCAAATGATGGAAGCTGAAAGCTGTCTCAGCTAGGACATTCACAATTAGGCTGGCAGGGGTGGAAATAAAAGCTCTAGGAGCAAACGTAGGGAACAGTCCCACATTGACCCAGGAAAGGCAAAGACAGTGCTAAGGGGAGTTATGTAGAAGTATGCCTTAACAACTATTTTTATTTGAACGTTAGCTTACCACAACTCTGCGTGTGCAAACAGCTGAATTCGGACTGCCTGTAGGAAGGATTTAGTGGGAGCACCCACACGTGGACGCTGCTGCGTGGCCTGGGAGCTCCTTTCCTTCAGGGCACGATATTGCTGGGCAGACGGTGCATTCATTAGAGACTAGAGTCCAGTCTGCTCCAGCATGAGGCAGCAGTGTGTGTGCAAAAAATCAACAAGAGAGGCTCATTTGCCATGTGGAGGTGAGAGCAAAGAGATGCACGTGGCACATCACCTACAGAATGTGCTTCCTGATGGCTGGGTAGCAAAATGCTTGGGCCAGCTGGATTTATGAGCCTGCACCATTCATGACTGTGGCCTGGGTCTCTGAAAGGAGAACCTCCTGGGGTCTCAGGCACAGCTGTGTCTGAGAGCTAGTTCATACCAACCCCTCAACCCTGCCTTTGCTGCAAGCCATGGAAAGCAAGTTCCTATGCTGCTGGCTTTTGTGTTTCAATAAACAAAAGAATTTAAATGAACAATTTAATTTTTACTTCCATTGGGGCTAGCTCCAAACTACATATTCTGTAGTTTTGTTTTTGTTGCTGTCACCAGGAAACTGTCTCCTCTTGCACAGAGCAGCCCTACTTCCAAATTTTCACACCTTCATGCTGGTTTCATCCTCTTGGAAAGGGGAAATAACAAAGCCTGGTGCAAAGAAACATGATGTTTTCCTTCAGGTTAAGCGGTCAAATAGATGTGGGAAGACGGATCATGCACTTGCTTGTGAAAGAAATAGTTTTCCCCCGCATCATCCCCCATGTGGTATTGGTTACCGCAGAACAAACCTTTTCCATCCCAAATGCAACAAAGAAGTATATCAGAAAGAACTACCTCCAGACTACGTTGTCTTCACACAACATTCCTTCACCCTAGAAAAGCAGAAGGAAACCTACCTATAGGGCAAGCCAATCACACAGCACTGCTGCAAGCATTTCCTGCCTTACTAGTTTCACCCTCTGTGCTCCTACAGCTGAAGGGTTTCAACTCATAGAGCCTGGGTTTGAAAGGAGACAGGAGCGTAAGTTTGCTGGGATTTAAAGGTTGCTCTGATTTACAGGAGCTCTTAGTGCCCTGTTACATGACTTAAGTTACCAAGTTACTGGATATAACTTGAAGAGAATTTGGTTTTAACCTGAAACACCGAATTTTGTGTGTGTAGAAAAAAAAACACTTTTTTTTTAAATGATGAGGTGGCAGGAAACAAGGTGAAATTAACTCCATAATCATTAGCCGGTTCTGCTCCTGGCCAAACAATTTCTACAAGTAGTAAGTGGTGTTTGCAGCAGTTCTAATCCCTCTAAGAAATATTTCAGATCAGCAGTTTTCAACCCTCTAGAAGTTTCTTTTTCCAGTGCAAATGCAAGGCTTTAAATCATGAAATTTAACCTGCTGATATCACCTCTCTTACCCATCACAGACCTTCAGCAACAGTCCACTGCCCTCACTAGGTCACAGCTGCTGCTCATATAACTGGCCATATTTGTGTCACTCAGCACCAGCACTTCTACACAACTAGAAATTTTGCCTGCCTTTATTTTAACACACAGAAATATAAGGTGTGGTGGAGCAGGGGGAAGGGATGTTTGCAATGGCTCTAATCTGCGAAGATGGTTTCCAGCTGCATTTCACATATGATTTGGGGTTTGGATGAAGTTTTGACAGAATTTCTCCATGAATTATGCAAGAGGCTGCTGGAACACTGCGAGTACACAGATGCACAAAGAGACTTGTTCAGGCAGCGCTCAGACAACACACTGCCATCTGACACGTGAACCAAATCAAAGCCCACTCCACTCTGGGGAGGGAAAGGGAGCAGTGGACCCCAGGACTGTGGGGTGTCGAGGTGGGGACAGGCAGGCTGCTTGCAGTGAGGTGCTGCAATGCAGCACTAGATGGTGCTGTATTTTAGAAATAACTTTGCCTTGTGGGTACGTTGATATTGGATGGGAGCTCAAAGATGTGGCAAACACACACACATGCTCCTTTTAAGGCACTTTGCTGCTCTCTCCAAGGAAAGTATGGATTTTGCTTGCTGGCTGTTTTATAGCATGGGATTTAATATGGGTTATTGACTTCACAACTGCTGAGTGGTCAGTTAAACTCTCCAAGCACTGCTGCTTTCCTTTGGGTGGATAAAGGCAATTTCAGGGCACCATGGAAAGAGTGTCAGGAACAATGCCATGTACCTATGTCTGCTCTTCTCTGCCTTAGCCTCTTCCTCCTGATTTATGCTGTGATAATCTCCAAAAGCCCAGCAGCAAACCTGGGCTCAGGTTTTGTACTCCCTCAACAGAAGCTCAGAGCTGGTGTTCAACTGCCAAGAGAGCTGAAACTGGGTAGCATTGGGCATGTGGCTTGTGCCAGGAATATCCTCAATGGTGCCTTTAGAGCAGCATCCTTCCTAGGGTTGTCACATTGCCACAGGCTACATGATGTGAGGTGCTAGAACCCACCATGTCCCTGCTAGAAGCAACATCACTTGCTGGGGTAGGGCTGTCAGATGTGACAGGGAAGTCAAGGGCACCCAGGTCAAGGGAAGGCAGAAATCTTTGAAATTAGTGGCCTAAAAGTCACATCTGAAAGGAGACAGGCTGCCTCCAGGGTTCACTCCTACTGCTGTTTCTGTCCTTGTGCTGGATCTGTTTGGTGTGTTTCTAAAGATGCTGGACACGGATTCAAGGCTGGCCAGTTACCCTCACTCTCAGCTGCTCCAGCAGGCAGAGCAGGCACTCAGCAGCTGGCTGGATCCAGACAAGGCTGCAATGAGCAAAGCCTTTTAGGAGCTCTCTCTGGGATAGGAAGGACTCAGACACCTGCTTATTGCAGTGAGCTGTCCAAGGAGGAAGACGCACTCTCTTTCCTCCTAACTCCAGGCACAACTAAGTTTGGTTTCCTGGCTACAAACAGGGCAATCCAAGCCAGGAAAGGGTAATTAATGTCAGAAAAGATCAGGGATGCAGTGCAGCAGAGCTCACTTGGCAGGAACACAAAGTAGGGAGGGGGAGATGTCTTTCAGAGAATCTGCAAAGTGCCAAACCAGCCATACAGTGGGCTGGGCCAGGCTGTTAACCTAGGAATCAGTCTCTTCAAGGGGTCTTTCAGCTTTCTCTGCAGGGCATCAGCAGTCTAAGCACAGTTTCTTAGAAGGTAAGGATGGGCCAAACACAGGTTTTTGGTTTGTTTTAAGGAGAAGGTAGTTCTACATTGAAGTAGTTATAGAGGGAAATATGAGCCTGTACGAAAGGCTGTGTAGAACGGAGGCTGGCATAACCAGGGTGTCTGCAGGGATGCTCAGCAGAGGCCCACCTCTGGCTGCATGCTGAGCAGCCTGTCCCACCATAAAGCATGGCAAAGTTTAGTTTGGCAGCAGAGGTGGTATCTAGCTGCCAGGGCCTTTGAGGGGAGTTGGGAGCAGTTAAATGGAGATGGAAGGTTTGTGATCACATTTGCTTCCTAGTCTGCAAAAATCCGCTATATTCGGGGGGTCTGAAAGGATGGGATCACCCACTGCAGATAAAGCTCAGCTATAGGATGTACTGTGCTCTAATCCCAAGAAAAGCTTGGTAGCTAAATGAAGTGAAGCCATTCCAGGACATGCCTAGGAGCCCTCCGAGTTGCATCCTTGTGCTGTGGGAATTAGCTCTGCACAGCAGACTCCAGTGACCTCAGCAAGAGTTGTCTCCTCTTATCTCCCTTTCCCCTATTAGAGATGGCGCAGGGACCTGATGCCATTCCCAAGGGCTATGTACAAATCGGAGCACGGATAAGCAGAAAGAGGAGACTGCCTACGGCAGGGCAACAGAATATGTCATGTCACACCTGAGGATGCCATTTTGAGAGCTCAAGGCAGGTTGAAGAAAGAGTTATTCTGCTCACTGGGGAAAAACGTTGGAAGGGGCTGGCATCTCTCCCAGACTGGAGCTGGAGCGAGTGGTGCTGCAAACAGCCCAGGAAAAACAAAACACGCTTCCCTTTTGTAAGGAAGAGCAGCCAAACGGGGACTCACAGCCTTGGCTCAGAGTCCATCCACAAAGTGTCTGCCACAGTCTGCCCATGGGTTGCGTGGGCAGGAGGACGCTGTTGGTAAGAGTTTGGGGCAACATGACCAAGCCCTCAGAACCTCTCCCTATCCTGTTCACAACTAATTTTAACAAATAGCAGGAATCAGAGCCCTACAGCACTCCAGGCGTTGACCTCCCCTCACTCATCTGCCAAACAAATAGGCAATCAAGGGTACACCATGCCAGTCTCCCATTCTTTTCCTTCCAGCCTCACACTGTTCTTAGGTCACCTGGCTTTCAGCTCAAGTTTTGTTTGTTACTTTGGCTGTATAAAGCACAGTATTTTTACAGGGGATTCACCACATGTTCCATCTAGACAAGGCCTGTCTTCTATTTCTATGAATAACTCTGCGGAAAGGAGACAGATCTATAGAAATATCTATAGAAATCCTCAACAGAAAATACATAATAGGAAGACATTAGAGGCTACTCCCACTACAGATTACTTTGGGGAAAAAATGTTAAAAAAAAAAAAAAAACATTTAAGGTTGCTACTGCAAGCTTCAATGCTGGAGGAAAAAAGTCTTGAAGCTAAACTGCAACAGCCCACAACTTGGGGAGAGACTGACTGAGGGACTGCCATGCTGGGGTACTTGATGTCTTCCAGGATTATCCCCTCAGAAAACCAAGCTAATACAGACCCCTGGCTGGCTCTGCAGAGATTTTAGATCTCGCAGCAGGACAACCTGATGGCCAGGGGACACTTTTAAGCAGAACGGAGAGGTAAAATCCTGCTTTCAATTAATTGCATCACAGGGGAACTGGAGGGCAATTTGGATTAAACTATTAAGGCTCTTTCAGTCAGTTCCCAAGGGAAGATCCGAGCATGGAGAACGCAGCCAGGAATGGCAAAGAGAGGAGTGAGAGAAACATGGTAAGGGTTGTGAGGAGGGACTGACATATATCTGCCCTGCATAAAACTGTGGGTTCACACGCGTCTGGACCCTGCCGTTGCCAGCAGTAGGGACATGGGGAATTTGAGGCAGCTGACATGAAACCTGTTGTGTGCAGGTAAGGAGGTCATTAGGGAGTGATTTATTGCGTGCTGACCTGCCTGGAGATCCCTCAGCAAAAGAGAAAGAGTGGTGCCCTGCTACCCTCATACACCCGGTTTGTGTGTGGCCCAGTTTCTAACTACTTATAAAGTAGCCTCTGTTTTAGAGGATCCAACTTCTCAGTCTCTCCATGGGCAAAGCCAGGATTTTTTGGGTTCGCGCCTGTTGCTGTCTTTGGGATCTGCCTTACTGCTCCTTCTTGAATTAGAAAGTATGCACTACTGGCAGCTAGAAGCAAAGTCTCCTCTCCCCACATAATGCCAAAGACTCATTTCTTCTCTTCAAGTTTAAATAAAGCTCTACTGTTTTGAAGTGCTATAAAGGGCTGGCTTTTGTTCTGTAACTACTGATCAGAGCCTTGCAGCTCCAGGCCATCAGGCCACCACTCAGCTCCTCTGCACCACGCAGCCAGGCCAGCTGCCCCTGGCTGGACAAGGGAAACATCTATGTGTCTTACTCCCACTTGTAGGACCAGATAACCAGACTGGATCCCCTGTTGAAAATCAGCCTAGAAACTGGGGGTGAGACAAGTGCTTTTTCTGTACCCAGCTTAAATTCCTAAGGTACAGCATAAATACCTGATTCAGGCTGTGATATGGCAGCTTTTTTGGCAGAAACATGGAGGCTATGGACTTGGGGATGGCTCTAGTAGTGTTTTCAGGCCTTTAAAGGAGTCATCTTGTGCAGATAAAACAAAGGCAGATGAGCAGAGACAAAAGAGTAGGTTTGATGAAACAAAGCTAGTTTGTTCATGGTATATAATTAGAAAAGTGGCCTGGTCCAGACCATATCCAGAGCTACAACTAGGAGCAACTAGAACAAATCTATCTGAGTTCAATTTACTAAAATAACATCCCCCCAGAAGTAGCTGGAAATCCCTGTATCTGCATTTTAGTTGTGTCCCTTCTCTGCCTTTAAAACTCAATGAATGCCAGATGTCCCTGATTTTGCTCTCCAGCAAACAGGTATCTTGCCCAAACCATCCCTTTTAAATTAGGCACCATTTGCTGGAAAGTTAGTTTTGTAAAAGTGAAAAGGGGACAAATGGGAAGGGACAAGTAAAACCCAAGAACTGCCGGCATCTATCATGTGCAAAATGACTGTGGAGGAAGTGGGGGACATGCTGCAGCTGTCATGGCAAACAGCAACAGATTGAGGGCATGGCATAAAGATGCATGGAGCTCTAATGAACAGGAAGAGCAAAGCCAGAGCTACAATTTTATCCTGTGTTGATATTCTACAAGAAAAATGATCACAGAGCATTTATTGCCCCTCTAACAAGATCAAGCTTAATAACAAAGCTACACGTTATTTACTACAATGTTTGCCTATTGCGTAAGCAGAAATATCTGTTGCCTGGATCCTTGCTGCCTGCTGAGGTCCTTTCTCTAGGAAGGTGGGTCGAGAAGACCCCAAATCAGTGTTTGCGTGAGAGAGAGATTGATGCTGGGGAAGGGCATGCATATGTGGATTACACTGGGCACCAGCTCAATTACAGTACGGACAAAACACGTAACACAAAACCCAGCCCATCAGGCTGCTTCCCTTGCCCATAGCCCCTGCACAGCTCCTATACCCTGCAAGACACTGGTAACGAACAGGCCACAATTTGCATAAGGCAGCTTAACCCAAAGTGGGCTGTCATGCCCAGCAGGCTCAGCTTCATATCGGAGTGACTCTCTAGCATGTCCACTTAAAGTCCCTGAAGGCTTAATGTTCATGGGGCCTTCTGCATAGAGGCTGAATCCCATCCTTGTACAGAAGCCTTGGATAGAAGAATGTGCGCTTATAATGCAGAGAAATAGAGGACACAGGAAAGAACACAAAGATGTGAGATGCACAAAGAACAGCAGAGAGGACCCGGAGCATCCGGGCTGAAAAACGAGACTCCAGAGCTGCAGGGAGCAGTGGTATGAAGTCTTTTGCTCAGACAGAAGAGACACACACAGGTGGGCAAGTCACGACTCCTGTACTTGGTGGTTTCATGCCCCAGCACTCACAGCTGCAACACGTGCTCTTGTTACATGCGTTTTCCAGAGTGCTCCCCCTCAGCACACTCCCTAGAAGTGGCACCTTCTCAGCAGTCTTGCTGTAGAGAGCAGTGGGCTGGTTACTGTCCACTTGCTCACACCGTGTTCCAAGACCTGGACAACTTGAACTTGGGCCCTGCTAGAGCAAGTGTGCTGTAAGCCATCTCTCCCCCAACTTTCTTCTATGTTTATGAGCTTCTGCTGACTTTGTCCACCTCCTTACTCAGAGGAGCAGGAGGCAAAAAGAAGATCCTGATGTTTAATTTTCATAAGACACAGTATCTGCTTTTATCTTATCTGCTAGAATATGCCTGGGTGTCAGGGAGAGGAAACTGGCCCTGACTCAGCAAAAGCAGGAGTTCCAGAAAGTCTCCCAAACACAGCACAAAAAAGAAGGAAGAAACATCTTTATCTGTCAGGCACTTTTTTACAGTTACACCCTGTTGGTGCACATGATTGATTGATTGGGTACGTTTGCCACATGTGAAAGTATCCCAGGAGCAGTCAAACAAGAATATGAAACTATTGTATTCTTATACTGATATAATTTTCCCTCCTCATTAATTTTTTAAACATCCAAAAGACATTAAAAGCCTGCATTTAAACAAGGCACAGAGGACCCGGACAGAGTGATAGAGGACACACACGAGCTAAGTAACAGGATAGGAAGGTAGGAGATATCAGTGCATATCAGCAGAAAGCAGGGTTTGGGGGGTGCCGGGGACATGGAAACCTCCTAAGGTGGCTCAGTAGTGAAAACAATGGCTGATACTGCATTTACCTATGAGGTAATACTAGGACATTTTCTCTTCCAGGGATGAGAAAGGAAGCAACAGGCATAAGAAAAGAGAAGGTGAATAGGAGAACGTGGTGTGAAAGGATGAGGGGCTGAACTGTACTCTCAGCAAACACAGATGTGGACAAGAGGCTCACGATTTTCTAAGAAACATTGAGCCCTTTCAGGACTGGTCAGATGCATAGAAAAGGGAGACGAAAGTTGAACAAGTGTCTTACTTCAGGCCATTGGCCCTGGTAGCAATCTGCACAGCTTTCTCTGCTCCTCCATCATGGCAAGCTCTCTGCTCCTGAGCAGAGTTTGGGTCCAGATGCTGTCGGGTTAGTGTACCAGGGTGCTGCAGGGTCCAGCTCCAGCAGAAAAGTCCACGCTCTGAAAACAAAGCCAAGTCTCCCTTAGCAGCTGGTGAAGGAGAAAAAAAACAAACAGCAACAACAAAAAACTGGGAGAAAGTGATTTTCTTCAGCTTAGAAACAATGTCTAGGCAGTTCTGTCATGCTGCTGCCATGCTGCATCAGGCAACATTCCTTGCAGCACTGCTGATAAAATGCAGAAGGAAGCAGGAGGAAATGAATTTCTGATATGCCAATTACTCAAAGACTTGCAGCATCAAACATGCTCTCAGCAGTCATTTCAATGGGGCAAAATGCTTGCATGGCCCTTGCATTGGTTCAGCTTCTGAAATTCTGCTGAACCACATTATCATTGTATTGCCAGTGTTGGAGCTGCCAGGAAAAGGTGGACCCAGCTAGCTCTTACCTGCTTTTGTTATCAGTTGGCTCAGGTTTCGGTGGTAACTCTCTGCCTACAGAAAGCCGTGTGAAATACAGCAGGGGTAGCATCTGGCTGGGAGGTCTTTAGAACAAACGCATTCATCTCGTCCTTCAGTACTGCTGTTGTACTGGCAGGTCTAGCTGCTCTGAAGTTCGACAAGACAGATTCCCAGCCCTGTCAGAGTGAATCAGTTCCTTTAATTCCTGAATTCAGCTCCTTTAATTCCAGAGCTTGAGCATAACTCTGGGATTCTGAGCCTGCACAGGCAATGCGCAGTCCTCATCAAATAAGCCCCATAGTATTTCCACAAGGTACAGCTGCTGCTATACAGCACATCTAGTGATGACTCGCATTTACAGATAAAACTGTTCTTCTGGTGATTAAGTTAGCTTGTAAATATCGTTGTACGGCACAGATCTAGTCTTCCTTTTTCTCAGACAGTGGCTGGTGGGTATGCTTCAGTTCTTGTCTCCTGCAACAGGGTTAATCAACTCACAGTGCACCTGAAATTCCATAGAAAATAAACATTTCAGTTTCAGAACTTTGACTCACAACACCCCTGCCCAGATAAAGAATTCACGGTAAAATGTTGGCAGCACATGGTGCTGCTTGGCAGAAATGAGGTAGAACCACTCCCATTCCCAGGCTCTAAAATCAAAACCTCCCCATGTACAGAGACTAGAGAGGCAAAACTGATCTTACACGTAGGAGCCATCTTCCCCTCAAGTCACCACTACAAGGCACATGAGAGATGCTGGTTTCCTCCCCAAGGAAAACACACAGACATGACAAAGAATTGGTAAAAATGGTAAAAACAACACTAGAGAGCCAGTCCTGCTTCTCACTGATGCATGTGTAACCCTCTCAGAGCTAGTTGGGACACATGCCTGAAAATAAAGAAAGAATTTGGCATTTGGGCTTTGAAAAACATCTAAGAAAGCTCCACCCTACCAGCATTATTTTTTTAAATCTGTTTTCCATGGGGCAGAAAGTTACATTATCTTAATTTAACTGAAGGAAGGATGGAAGCACAGAGAGCCCTAAGGTAACCCCATTTCCGTGGTAGACTTGCATCCCTCACCATGAGGAAAGCTTTCACCACCAAACTATTTTGCTTCAGCTCAAGCCTGACATCCAGAATGCTTTCTCTGCTGTCTCTTAACCCCCTTTACTTCTCCTAACTTCTCCAGCAAGCAGACTGTGAGCGTACCAGCCACAGCATCTCCATTTCAAATGGTTTGGCTTTCCTTTCCACAACACTATTTCCTGACTCTTTTTTCCAATCTGTAGCTTGCTGAGCAGAGGATTAGGAGAAACTGAATCAGGCAGAAAAATGTTTTCTCGAGGCTGGCCTGCAAATACCACCTTTTCTCTCTAATCTCAGGTACCCAGCAGCTCCTGCTTTGTACTGGATACACAGAAAACTCCCTAAATTATGTGCATGTGAGCAAAGGGATTGTTTTGAAATCAAACCTTCTGAAGTGTATCTTGATCCCAGCTCAACTTTGGACACACTGTTGAAATTTGGATTTAATTAATTCCACTTGAGTTTTGAAATGGTGCGATACATTTTTCAGAGGTTTTTTCCTCCCATTTCCTGGATCAGAGCCTCAACCACATTCATGGAAACACTGAAGGGAAAAAAATCCCTAGCAATAATTCACCAAGTGGGAACTGAAAACATTTGCTGAAGAAGGAACCTCTTGGTCTTTGGATGCTGGGAATAATTCAACCTCTCCTCCCAATTCCCTGAGGCTCAAACAACCCTTTTTCCGGCAGAGCTGTGGTTATTTGAGCAAGCTGCCCTGGGGACAAGTGCATGTTACTTGTAGGATTTGGGCTGGGAAGATCAAGCACATGGATTTGTAGGCAAGAAGGGTTTTGTGTTTTAATAACTGCCAACAGGCCCACAGAAGAGCCTAAGCTTGCAGGAAGAAAAGCCTGCTTGGCAGAATTCAGCTCAAATATCTTGGAAGCACGCAGGGAAGCACAGACATGTCTGTGAGCATCATCTCCTTCAGCAGTACAACATTTTGCATGCAACAAATGTACCAATCCAGGACTCACACGATCTCCACTTTACGCTTCTCTCCAATATTGCTATTTTCTGAAGATGTTTCCCAGCGTACCATGTGCCCAATCAATAAAATTACTATCACTCAATAAGCAGTACGTCGTCTGCCCTGCGTGCGCTATTTGCAGCTGTACAAACAGGACCATGAGACATGGTATTGGAGTAGTGCTACCTCCAGAAACAGACGCTGCAGATTTCCAGGGCAGCGAGCTGTCTGAATCTTTGGGAAGAGACAGAGCAAACAAGGATGCTGCCACAGCGTTCCCTCCATCTCCCGCAGGTAAGCGACTCTGAGACATACTTTGATTGCAATGAAAACCCCATGCAGGGCCACTGGAGGGTTCTAGCATTACCCTTCAGTTTCTCTCTTCTCCTTAAAAGAAGGTGTTGGGTTTCCACAAGTGATTTTCTTCCTCTGCCTTCCAGAACAGTCCCAGCAACATCACAGGGGCCCAGAAGGAGGCTGTAGAGGACAGGAGACCTCAACAGGGAAAGTGAACAAAAAATTTGTGTCATTTTGAATTCTTTGCTCCCAGTGAGTTGAAACCTCTCAGAGCATCCATTGATCTACAATTCCAGCCATTGTGGGTGGCGAGGAGACCCTCTCCACTTCACCCCAGCTCTAATAGCTCGTCTCTCTGCTGGGGCGATGGAGGTTCTCCTCACACCTTGACAGAAGCCAGATACATCCTCTAGGTCTACAGAAGTGGTTCCAGTTCCTGATGTTCAGCTATGTTATTAACACACAGTATCCATTGCCTGAATTCTCCCTGACAAACACCAGCAACACTCAGAACCTGAACCTCCTAGGCCATCCTCGTGTTGTTGACAGAAAATCAAAACCAAACCCTATTTACAAACAGAGCAGGAGAGGCCAAGAAGCCCATATGTAGCAATGTAGAAGAAACTTGGTCCTGATATGCAATGAGCACGTTTGCAAATGGTCTGCAGGGTGAAAATAGGTGACCCAAACTAATCCCAACTAGGAGTTGGGCTCACAGTGATGTCCTGAATACTAGTCTGACTTCTAGGAGAGCAGATTTTGAACTAAGTGCTCTCTTCTTCTTGCAAAGCACACTGAGAGCAGCAGAATGTGTTAATGCCTGGTCATCACCCAACCTCCACTCTGTGAGCTGCTAGCAGGTAAAAGTACTGCCAACCTGCATGGAAAACACATCCATCTACTTCCCATCTGTCATGTTTTCTCAAATCCATTACACATAAACCTAGAATACACAGAGGGCGATGTATATACCGATTGTATAAATTCCTCTTCAAAAATATACAGCATGACCAAAGACAAACCACAGTCCCACAACTGAGCACACATTCAGGACAGATGCACTACACAACTCAAGTTTCCTTTACTGCTAAGAAATAATTTCATCAGTTTTGTACTCCTGTGTTTTGTGATAGCTAACTGGGTCTCACCCCAAGATCCTTGTCACCTCTAATGACTTCTGAACCTAAAGCAAAAAAATCAACTGGATTCAAATTTATTGGACCGCAGACCAATAGTCTCCAGTTTACATGGTACAGAGTCTGTAGATTTTAGCCCTCTGAGTGCCACTTGGTGATGCAGACAAGAGACAGCAGTGGAATCTGACACCTCTCTGGAACAGCCACTGTCTCCCTCCAAACACCTATAGCCCAAGAATTGAATTATGGGGGGGGGGCTTTATTCCTCAGCAACTGAACCTAATATTTTCAGATGAAGTGTTTCCAGGGTAGAAATTCTTTAAACATTTTGCCACCAGTAAAATGCTTGTTCATCGACAGAAAATATTTGGGTGTAATTAGCACCTTGAAATACAAATGGAAGACAAAGCACCTTTGTTTTGATCAACTGGAAACAGAAATGATCCATTTTGATTTGAAGTGACTTTACCTCAACAGTTAAAAACAAACTGAAAAAAATTAAAATGGAAATGAGTTGAGGCTTTTACTTGAACCAAGATGCCTCTTAAATGTTTTGGCATGAACACTGAATTTCCCAAATCTCTTTACACTGTTTATTTCTAAATACCGGATGTCTGGTTTGCTCGGAGAGAGTGTGTGCGTGTGTGTGTGTATAAAGTATTTGCCTGGCTCGTCTGTCCCAATGTCACAATCATAAAACACAGACTTGAACTCCTGGCACTTGGGGAAAACACAGCAGACAAAGAAAGGGCAGGAGAGAGCAGAAATTATGTTTGGAACTGCTTTTCCAGTAATATGTGCTAGGGTTCTCCTCCACAGCAATTTCTGGGAGCCTAAATCACTTGCTATGGTGGTATCACCTGACACAGGGAGAAAGGGATCAGCACAGGGGATACAAGTGAAGACGCAGTATTGCTCCTTAGACAAGCTGCTGGTTTTCCATATATCCAGCTGAGTTTCTTTAGAAAGTTTTCCTGCATTTCTAGGGAGGGGACAGGCTTTGTAAGGCAGAATAAAAACTTACTTTCTGAGTGTAAGCCCCGTGGGACAAGCACTGACTTCTCACAAAAGCTTTGCCCAGCACACTCCCCAGCAGGGCAAAGCATGGAATAACTAACACCGCGTAACCATGTGAGGTGTCACGAGGCATGTTATTCCATCTCGGTCCTTCCAGCACCCTGAATGAAGAATCTATGGTAATTACTCATAATCAATTCCAGATTGCATTTCCAAGGACCTAATCTTCAGCTTCATAGCAAAAACACAGCACCTAAGCCCAGCTTGAGAAAGATGCTGGTCCTCTGCCATCCAAAAGGCACGAGGTGGCTGGGCAGGGAACACCAAGCCTTTGTCTCCTTTCACATTTAAGAGAAAAGCACTGTTCTTGCTGTTGGGCTGCTGCCAGAGCTATTTCTATCAAGTGAACCCACCGTGGACAGCAGACTGTGTAGTCAAGAATTTAACAAGCCAAAACGTCTCCCCTGATATTTGGGCTACTAAAGACACACAGCTCAGCACAGCAGGTTTCTTCCAGCAGCTAAACTGTCAGCCACGGGCGTCCCTTGCTCTCTATGCACACAGGCTGGGAGCACAAAGGGCCAGGCACGCTCTTCAACTTAATGAACCACAGAAAGACCAAGCCAGCATGACAGCAGATGCAAACAAGAATGTAATTAGAGGTGGATTATAAATCTCTGGCTAGGTACCTGGAAACACTTGCATTGTGAGAGAAAGCAACAGCTTTGCTGATGGCATTTGGACTTAATTTAGGTCACGATTACAGACAGGGTGCTCTGAGCTGGCAGGGGTCAGATGGCAAATCAAAAACAGGCTCCTATTTGTCTTGACTCCTGCTGCTGGCCTCACCTTTCCAGCCCCACAGCCCAGACAGAAGCAAGCACTGTTTTCCCCTGGCCAGCTGGTGAGCAGCAAGTGTGGTGCAGTTCATGCTCACTCTACTTGCACTGTGTCTGTCTGCAGAGCAGAAAAAACAACAACATAGTTAAGTTCTTTTGCTCTAAAGAACATTTTTAATATCCAAAAAGCAGAGGAGAGCTCTAAACCCAGCAGGGGGAAAGCACAGGTCAGCTGCTCCATAGGGAACCCCAGCTGAAGCCACGGGCCCTGCATTCTCTGACATTCAGAGAACCCAGAGGCAGACTTTCGAAGAGACCTCCATGCCACCCTGCGCTTCCAACTCACAGCCTGGAACATTTCTTGTCAGCCAGGGTAACACCCCAGAGCATGGCAGTTCCAAGACCTCTACTGGCTTGTTTCTTTCTCTGTACAAAATGGGATAAGCAGCACAAGCTGGTGGGGAGACCCTCAGCCAGGAGAGAATCGGTGGAACGTCTGCCCACAGGAGCACTATTTCTGTTCAGAGCTGTTCATCTGCCTTGTGATACAGTTCCCAGGTGGATCTTTCTCAAGTTTGGGGCTGTCACTGGAGTGTTTCTTGCTCTTGGTGTTGAAATTTGAAAACATCTACTTTGAACTGTCTCCCTTACACCGTGTCACACTTTCTAGATAAGCCTGGGATAAAGCTTAAACCCGCACACGCTGCCTCAGGCAGGTGCCAGCGAGTGGGAGTTAGCAGCAGAGCACCGTGAACTTAAAAACTCTGCTGTTCCCAGAACCACACCGTGCCAGTGGTATCTGCAGCCAACTAGGGGCAGGCACACGCCTCTGAAGCGGTCTCCAATCCTTGATACCGAGTGGAAGGAGCCACAACTCACCCAAAGCTGAAGAGCACATGCTTGGCAGAGCAGGTGGGAGACTTCAGACCTCCATATCCCACCACCAGATCTCGCTGTCTCTCCTAGAGCATCTCGGGGCTGTTCTTTATCCTTGTCTGTGTAGGACAGAGAAGCCAGTCTGATCAATCCAGGAGACAACCCTATGAACAAGCAGAGCGTGGAAGGACATTAATGGACACATTAATAAATGAGCTGATTTTTCAAAGGGCTGGATGGCATTTGAAGTGTTAACGACTGCAGGCTACTGTATGATTTCAAAGCTAGCTGCTGTGGACACTGGCTTTGTTTGAGGTCATTTGCATTTCAGGCCCACCAGCTCTCATTCATCTCCAGAGAGGCACACTTAGTTGCCACTTGAACTGAACCCTGACTGACACTTCATGCTGATTTTCTCAGGCATTGGGTGGCTGGTCAGTGAGTCCTGGCAGGAGAGCAATACAAAAGTAGCTGCAAAGGTTGGGGTCTAATCTAAAATCCCTCGGAGTCCCTGCAAAACATTTCTCTGCTATCAGTAGCCTTTGGATGGGGGCCATCACAAACAAGATACATATTATAGTACATCACAGTTATTTCAATCCAGGAGAGCAAAACATGTTTCTAAGGGACAACTAGCAGCTGGAGAATGGAGTGAGAGTCCAGTCCCCTGAATTTTACTCCTAGCAACAGCTCGTGACCCATCAAGTGGTTTCCTGGGGAACCCTGCTCACTCTGTTGGCGGGGGACCCTTAAGACCATCAGTTTTACTACTAAACCTTCACATGGTCTTGCCCCAGTCCCCTTCCCTGCTATCACACCACAGTGCAGAACTGCTGCTTGGACCAAATACACACATTGCTCCTAGCCAGAGCCACTCCATCCCTGGCAGGCATGGCTCTGCTGCAGAGCCCCACAGGGGCCATTCGATGCCTGAGTTCACAGTTCTCTAAACTCGCTGGTGCCAGAGGGCACATCTGCTCTACACGTGCTCACCAGCAGACAGGTGAGGTTTGGTATCATCTGAATAATCCAAAAACATTGTTTGCTTTCTGGGGGTTTTCTTCCTTCAGCTCCATTTTCTATGTTTACCTGAAAGACATCAGGGCAGTGTGTGGAGGTGCAGAGCCTCTGAACATGAGGGGAAAAAAGATGACCAGAGAAAGGGGCTGGGAAATTCAGAGAAGTAAAGGGATAAAAATAAGAGGAACAATACACACTGCATTCTGGGGTGAGCCTCTGTGTGTGTGGTCACCCATTCGTTGTTTATTCCTTCCCAAATTCAAAACAGCCCTGTTGTTGTGTTAGTCACAGAAACAAGCGTGTCTGTCCTCCTTCAAGGGATCTGCTCCCACCACACAGTGGCTGTATACTTTGCTGGAGCCATGTTGGCTGGGGAAGGACAATGGTCCCAGCCTTTGCTATCATTGTTGATGCTGAAGTTGGATCCCGGTCTCTTGGGCACATCTGGAGCTCTGCCAATACGCTTGCTGATTTTTAAACATATAGGACAATACATTGGCAATTATTCTCCTGCAACAGAGCCACTGCCCTTGGGAATCCAGGGCTTCACTTGGCTTCTGGAGCCACTCTTGATGCAACATTCTGCTAATGTTGTTTTACTGCCCTTGCTGACCAAATTGAAAACCTCAGCAGCCTCTAAAAATGCAGCCTGTGTGGGACCAGTGGATCACCTCACCTGTTGTTCAGGGATGCATCAAACACAGACTTTTTTCCCCGATAGAACTAGAAGCCATATAAACTAATCTCACCCCCCTGTAAAGGGCTTTCCATTTCTTGTGTTCTGCCGGTTTGCAGATATCCTACCACCTGTAGCATTTTAACTCCTTAATGCCACAATATTCTGAATAGGACTGTAAACTAAAACAAGCAGCACACTGGGAGGCGGGCAGCCCAGGTTTTCCTCCAGCAAAGCAAGGCAAAGAAAAGTTAAGCACATCCTGAGCCTCAAAGAGCAGACAACTTCTGAAGAATAGACAACTCAAAACACAGACTTCCATCACAGCCCACAGTTGTAGCCCTTGACAGAGAGAAGACTTAAAACTAAAGCTGTCCTAGGGCAGACTGGGTCAAGCCCAGCCAACTCGGAGATCTTCCCTGCCAGAGTGCAGCATGAGACAATTAAAAGAAGAGTAGAAGGCCTTACTAGAGGGATACACATATCCTTCTAGCAATTAGCAGTTGGGGATGAAAGCTCTTTGTGCACACCGGTTGTAGGAGAGGATTTGTGTTTTGTAGTGCCGTTCCCCATGGCTCCATCCCCCATGGCTCTGTGCTCAGCCAACTTGAAAAAGATCCTTCTGAAACCCAGTTACATCAGCACTCATGTGCCACAGCCAATTATTTCTCTGTCAAATGGTGCCTAATTATGGGCAATCAATTATTTAGTGCAGAAGCTTTCCTGCTTGGCAAGGTGGGAGGCATACCTTGCCTCAGGGCTCTCAGTGCTGTCTGCGCCCAAGCAACGGGGGTTGCTGGGGGTTTACAGACAGATTACATTGGAGTCACGAGCCCAGCAAACACAAGGAGATAATCCACCAAATGTGGTCAAAGAGACCAGCAGCATGTGTGAGCACACCCTTCGGTATACTCTGCCTTCCAAAGCAGCATGGTTTAAACCGGATGGGCCCATGACATTATTCAGTGTGCTATCTCAGATTAAAAATATCCTTCTTTTCTGCCACTTATTGCTGTCTCCGAAGATGTTGCAGAACACCTCTACACATAGGACTTCACCTGGACAGTCTCACATCTGTAGTTAGTTGTCTGGAGGCTAACCTGGAACAAATGCCCCAAACCCAGTCTGATCTAGGGGAGTGACCATATAGGTCACATACTGGCCAGGCCAGTAGGCGGGAGATAGCTAGGAATTCCCCCATTTTATTTAGCATCGATGAGGACAGCCTACCTGGCAATAGCCTTGGATCTTCTTATGCAAGATGGAGGGAACTCTAGATGGTTTGTGAAAAATAAGCCATGGCAGTAGGCATCAGATGCTTTTCCCACTCTAAAATATACAGAAAAGGTATTATTTTAGCTAATCTAAAAATGCACTAAGAGTACATGAATAATCCAGTTACAGGAAAAAATAGGGCAGATGCCAACCCTGTTAGGGGAACAGGAGGAAAGCAGAAATAAAAGCAACTTATGCACTTTAAAAATAAATCGATAAATTGTTTTACTCTTTTCCTCTCAACCTGCTAGAATATGCAGTTAGCTCACTTACAAATCAAACAGTGATGGCTTACAGAAAAATTGCTACAAGTTCTTGTTTGCTCCCCTTAACTTCTGAAGGGTGAAATTAATGCTCCCATGGAAAAATTACTGAGAAGTTTCTAGTTTGGTGTGTCTTCCAAAGTTATATGAATTTCAGTAAAACCAAAACATTTTCTGAGAAATTTTCAATCCCCTCCAACCTCTGTCAGCTTTCCACACCTCCCAAACAAATCTGTGAAAAAGGATATTCGTGGTAAAGTTTCCATCTGGATAAAGAACGTTTCATTAAGGAACAGAACGAGACACTGAATAAAGAGTTCAGACCAATTCTAGCTGAAACACTGGCTAGATGTATTTCCCCACATTGCTTTTCTTCATCTACTTTCATATTATTTTCCTGCATTTTTTTAAATGGAAAAAATATTCCAATAAAGAGGACTTGGAGGGTCCCAGTTTGAACTATAGAGCTTTTATAGCTGCTGGGCGCTTAGTAGATTGGGGCTGTGTTTGTTTTAAATATGCATTACATTTATTCCAAATAAACTCCATAAATCAATTTGAGTAATAGAAACCAGAAAAGTTTATGCAAAACAAATATAGAAAGTCATAAATACTGTGTTTAAGATGTCATTTTTGTGGCTGGTATATTTCTATGGTATGTTTTTACTGTTCGTGGGATAAATTTTTCAGAAACATTAAAATCTTTCCTCCCCTCCATTCTCTATAGGTTTATCCCAAAGAAATAATGAGGCTAGCTCTATAAACCAGCATTTATTAAATCCAAATGGACACTTCATCTTACAGTAGCTTTCAATATAATCTATTTGATCTTTCAAAGTAGTTGGAAAATGATTTCAAGGGGAACTTTCACAGAACAAATTAACTTGAAAGAAGAGAACACTTTATACCCCAAAGAGGGAGGAAAGCAATTTCCTCAGTTTGTCTGTCTCTGGATTCCCCTTCGCCTGATGGCAGATATGCATGCTTGAAGAGGCACTCTCTCTGGCTGCTATTGCATGATCTCAGCAGCGATGCCAGGATCCTATGGAAAGCAGGGTCGCAGACTCACAGACCCGTAAGACTACAGTCGTGACAAGTTTATCTCTGGTGAAACTCCAGATTGCAGAAGAGATAGGAAAGAACAGGCTCATATGGAAACTAAAAACTGTTTGTCCAAGCTGCAATTAAATTCTACCTCTTAAAAGTTATCTGGTTTTTTTGAAGGGACTTTATTACCTGCTTGCTACAGCTCTTCAGAGTAAGCAAAACCAGCACTGGGGCCATAACCTAGTCAGCAGATTCAGGGACTCGGATTTTAAGAATCCAAAGCTTAAGGCATTACAGGTCCTCAGGGAGAGGTCAAGGCCCTGGGACAGATGAGGTGCCAGTTTTTGGGGTGTTCCACCAAGTACTAAATCCATCAGCTGGGGAACATTATGACTCCCATAGCCCAACATTTCTCTTTGTATTCCTTCAACTCCTGCATGCATCAACAACCCTGTCTGAGCAAGTTTCTCAGTTAACCAGGATATTAGAAGTCTCCATCCAGCCTGAAAGCTCTGTATGAATCACCTTCATTAGCCTATTTACAAATGCTAATTTTCTGTCTCCACACATGTGAAGGCTGCAGGAACCAAGAAGAGAATGGAGCCGAGAAGGATGAGGCATTTGGGGACATGGGGTCGAGGAAAAAAACAAAGAAGGTTTCTCTGTTTGAATGCCAGAGGGGAGCTCTTGGACTGCGGGAGCAGCCTGGCTGAAGCATTTCATCCTAGGCCAGGATAAAGGGAAGAAATAAAGAGCCGGAATTGAACCGTTCCCTACAGCACACTGAACTGATGCTCTCCGTCTCCAGTGTCTGCTGTTCTACAGTCCCTTGGAAGGTTAACAGGTTTATTTGAGGAGTGCTGGCTTTACCTTCCAAGGCTGCATAAGCTCCCAGGAGGGAAAACTTACGATTTTGAAAGGCTTTAGGAAAAGATTTCCTTAGTTTGTTCTTTCAGAGACCAGATATTTTTGTTTCATCCTCTTGGTGAGGTTAGGAATGGTATGTACATAAAGCTTCCCCATAAATTGATTTCTTTTATTGGAACGAATTACTGTTAAAGGCATACAGTACTGGGAGTAATATTGCAAGATCTAAACCAGTACCTACCAGGTTTTCTTCTATAACTGTACGGTGGGGTAGGGAAGGGCTGATCCTTATTTTAGATGTGGGGAAACCGAGGCATTTTGTGAGGACAAACGTGACTTGGCCAAGTCAAAAAAAATAGCCAGTGGCAGGTTCCAAAAGCCCCATCTTGGTATCCTAGCAATAACTACCTATCCTACTTCTCTAATGATTAGGTTGCCTTTGAGATCTCCAGCACCGAAAGGGTAGAGGAGGCTGAATATGCAGGTAAGCCTTTCTTGGCTCCTGATGAAAGCTTCGTACCCCACTCAGCAATGCCCTTCTGGCAGACACATACCGGAGAGATTGCCTGCAGGCAGGCACAAAAGTAGGATCCACCAAGAGCACAAACATTATCACCTCTCACTGGACACCTACCTTCTGCAGCACCTAAAACCCTACCCAGAGCCAACAACAACCAAACTCCAGACAGGGATTACCTACTGGCTCAGGGCTGTGAGGAACCTCAGTTCACCTATAATCACCTTTCCCACCACAAGCAATCTTTGTCCGAGCTAAGGGCCATGGCCTGGCTTCTCTCTGGACCAGCTACAAAGTGCTTCCCTATAATCTCTGTAACCTTCCAAGAGAGACAAAATCATTTGCTGCTCTGTGTTTAAGCCAGACAGGTGGTTTTACTACATGCTGCTCAGTGGATGCCACGTTCCAGCCCTGCAGTGGCTGTATGTGACTAGTTTAAAGCAGGACTGGGCGACAGAGACTAGGAAAGGAGACATCCCTCTTATGTGTTTCCTGAATGGGTTTTGTGAAACTTAACTTACATTTGAAAGTCTCCTGTTCTCATCTTACAATTAGAAATAATTCTCCCCTCATTTCTTTCCTAGGTGAAGCAGAAGCAAGTTGCAGAAGTAACATGGATACCAGGAAACCCATTCAAGGGCAAGGGATGCACTGAATAGGCTGTCGGCCATGTTATTAAATTACAGAAGTAAAACTAGATGGCTGGAGCAGGTACGGTTCTTCAGGACATCAGACTTCCCTGCTCCAGTCAGGGAGCTGCAGTCACGCCAGATCAGGTGCTCTGGGCATTTGCAAAGAGAGCTGCGTGGTGACAGCCTCTCAGAGCTATTGCTGCAGCCAACTTTGAGAAAGGCTGTTGACAAGGAGAACTATAATAAATGGGTAACTCCCACGACAAGGCAGAAAACTATTTATAGCAACCTTGAACTCCACGGCTGGCTAAACCTACTGTGCTACTCTGCAGATGCAGAGAAACAAAACAAGACACCCGTTCTCTTCAGGTGGCTGGATAAATCAAGCAGAGCATGAAAGCATGCACAGGGAGACTGACACTCCTGTGCGTTGATCCAGGATCAACAGTACAGGATCAAGCCCATGAGGACTTGGAGAAAGTCTCCCCTCAGAGCATCTCTAAACATTTGCCCTTTTCTACTCCAAATAAATAAGAAAACAAGAGAAAGAAGAGACATTTGGAGAGTCTTAGACGGATCTGAACTCCCCAAGTGTCTGTATGTGGGCCAAGGTTTTGCAGAAGACTGATGTTTCAGGATGGAAGTGCAGAGAGCTAGGGGTATATGTAAATATATCAGAGATACGGGGCCAGGCCAGCAGGCTGGATGTAGGTGTGGAGCAGCTCTGCTGTGCCGTTCAGCAAGCTGCCAAGGAAGCAGAATTGCCATGTAAGAAAGTAATGGCAAGATGTACAGGAGCAGGGTCTCCCTCGTGCAGCCTTTGGCAAGCTGCTGGAGGGAAGCAGCATGCTTCTGCAGATGCAGAGGAGCTGTCAGGGGACAGGATGCTCCTCCCAGTTCTGGCTGAGGCTCTGCAGATGCTCTAGCCAAGTCACGTTTTAACAGCCCCATGCCTCAGTTTCCCCAGCTGTAAGCTATTATAGGGATGTTTTGTGGCTGAATACAACTCCGTATCCACAAAGCAAGCAGAGCTCTTTGGACAGATGATCCCGAGGAATATAAAGCATTTACTTGAGATTTTTTCCTGTGCTTCTCTCTGATCTTTGATGCTGTCACCTAAATAATTTACAATGTGAAGAAGGAAAGAAAAGACCAGAAGCAATCACACCAAAAGCATCCAGCCTCCTCCAGGCATGGCCCAGGAGTTTTGAGTTTTGGGGAGAGAAGGAATGTGCTCCCACCCCACCCCCTCATCAGACTTCTGCATGATGACATGCAAGTGATTGCTGATCCTTTTCTGGCTCTGGGGACTGACAGACTTTGAAGTTGGCTTGGCATCCCCAGTTATAAACTGGGACTTCAAATGATCAAAGGTGCCAGCATTTGCCGAGGCCTCATGAATGAAGTGGGAGCTCAGAATTTGGGATTGGCTGCTAATGTCCCCAACAGCACCATGAGCACACTGCAGGCAATCTGGTGGCCTTTCCTTGCCTGCTTGACATGTCACAAGCAGCAGAGGCAGGGCAGACTATGGCACTGTGAGACATTGTTTCTTATCTGTTTCCTAGCATGAAGGATATATTCTGGAAGTAATTCTAGCACAGGATTTCCTACATGAAAACCAGACCTTCAACAAAGAGGCACTACTGACAACAAAAATTGTAGTTAAGCTTTTTAGATCACAGCTGGAGCTTGCAGATGTGGCAGGCAAGGGAAAATACCCCTTTTCATGGGAGTGACTTCGGTTTACGGACTACACTCCGTCCTGGGTGCATTACGTGGACTGAGACTGGACAAGAGCTCTTTGGTGTCCTAATCCTTCTCAAGTGAATGGATTTGGGCTGGAGAAAAGGAGAAAGGAAGACATGGAGTGTCTCTGAGTTCACAACTGCCTACCAACAGCCTGAGAGCAGCCCTCTTTCATGTGAGGCATATGGGACACAGATATGGGTTGCTTCCAGCCTGATGTGGCTGGAAGGGGTGAGGAGGGCAGGATCTGTGCGAGAGGTTTTACAACCTGCAGCCCGAGTGTCAAGCCACCAGCCCCCATGAGCTGTGTCAGGTGCGCAGGTATAAATCAAACTCCTGGATGTGAGACTTTTGATTAACATGTCCATGGACTCTCACGTTCCTTGCACCGTGCTTTGAAATTTGAACAAGCAAAGCTCTATACTGCAGTTAATGAGGGTGCTGGGACAAGCACATTGCCTGGTGGAGACAGGAGCAGAAGGAGCACAGGCTAGTCAAATAGCCTTTTGATAGACCAGACTCACTCAGCACAGAAATGCTGGCTGAGCCTGAATTCCAGCTATGAACCCTGACTGCCCTCATCCCGAGGTCCTCTTTGGGAGAGCTGCTCAGTGTGACAGCAGACCAGACCCTGACCCTTCGCTGACTGAACGGCTGTCCTTCCAATTCCAGCCCTGTAGTTTTGTAGCATTTCACACATTCAGAGCCCTAAAATTACACCATCATTCACTACCATGAAGATACTTGCACATTACACCATGACAGTCTGTCATCCTTATGATCAGAACCACATCATGTGTTTTTTTCTGGATTTATACATGTTAACCAAAAGCCATGAATTCCAGACTCCCCAGGCACTAATAGATTTTAAATGAGCCAAGTGATACTCATTACATTGCAAAGGGACCACTGAGACATTACCAAGAACACCTCTGGAGTTCTCCGTACACCTCCTGAACAGAGCTTATCAGTATCTGTCCTAACTAGGAAGCAGTCATAGGCTGTAAAATTCACATCACATATCCTGTTACTGAGATACTGTTCTTGGCCTAGAGGTTCAGTTCAAAGACACCCAAGCCTCATGCTTGAAATTCAAGACCACCTTTCTGTTTCCCCTCCACCCCATGATGAAGGGATCAAATTCACCCTTTGCTGTGACTTACCTTTCTTTTTTTAACTGGAAAACCATTAAAGACTGACATGCTGTTCACAGACATGTCACAGCTCTGAACTCAGTCTGGTCTTGGTGAAAAGTGGCCCCATACTTTACACTGCCCAACACAAGTCCAAAACAGTCTGCCTGAAAAAAAATATTACTAACTCAGACAGTATTAAGACTGGGAAGGCTGCACTAGTCCAAATAAAATGTCTCCTGAGACCATTCAAAGACCACATTCAGTATGAAAGCAGAGTGTATACTGAAAGCAGAATCTACTCAGTTATAAGGCTTAATACGTGGACACAGCAAGTGGGAGACTAGGCTACCTCTATGAGCAGACCCCCAGTTTGACCCTGACAGCACAGGAGCTTTGGACAGAAGTCTCCATCAGGCTGTTATTACTCTGTCCTGCAACGTATCTAAGAAGAAATCAAATGCCTTCGCATTTTCCCAGCTTCATTAGTGAGAGCTTCCAATAGCAGACAGACAAGATTGTGTTCTCACTGTGTTTGCCTCCTTTCTTCCCCTTCTCACTGCTGCTTTTTCTTCTCTGGCTTCACACTACGCGTTCTGGTTTCACCATTCCAAAGCTCATCTTTGCTTGGCCTTATGCCTTCTAGGAAACAGTCAAATTCCAGCAACAGCAGCCCAGCCCATCATGATTAACTTCTTTTCTCTGAAACACCATTTCTTGAAAGCCATCTGAACAACCCTTCAAAAGCTCTCTACAACTAGAAAGGAATTAGTACTTACATTAAGAACCTTAACCTTCCCTGTTTTACACCTTAGCTGCTTTGCACACCTGCTCTGTTTTGAGTGATAATTTTATAACTTAATTCAAGGAGGTATCAATAATCCAATAGGCACATACTCGGTCTTGGGAACCTAAGAATTTACACTGATGTGCAACCTAGTTCATCTCCCTTTGATCCGAAAGCTCCTTTAAGTACACACTTTGGCAAAACCTTGAAGAATACCAGGCTTTTGAATAAGAACTGAAATCAGAACTACTTTTATGAAGCACCATCAAATGAAAGAGGTCATTCAGAAATCTTGTGTGATTTAATAAATACATATATAGTGTAGCTGCTTGGGTTTCTTATTAGGGAACTTAATTGCTGTATTTTAGTTTACTTGCCATTTCTTAACTAAAAGCATTTTCATTCTTTATGAGGCAGTCAGCAGGTGTACACCTAACTTTATGTCAACATCTGAAAACTACTTATTGCTCATTTAACTCAGAGAAAATTAAAAAAATTGGACCACGTCTCAAGAAAAATAAATAAAAGGAGAATGCTGTGGAGTTAGAGCAGAGGTTTGAAAAAAATCAAAAACAGGAGAGGCTCTCTTGAATACTTTTTCCAAGCGCTGTTGTTATAGGTGTTTCCTGAGGAAGTGACTGACTTTTCCCTCCCCTACTCCCTTCAAGACTTTTTTTTTTTTTAAAGCAGAGTCTGAGAGGTATAAGCAAACCACAGCAAGCAAGCATAGTGGACAGTTATTTAGCTTTGCTGCTTGAATAAACTGATGGGAAGAGAAACAGACCTTTTTACTCCAGTTCAGTAAAGCAAAGCAGGGAATAAAAGTAGTTGTGTGCTTAATTTTAGGCAGGTGCCTTGCCAGGCTATGGCCTCTACAAAGCCACACAAAAGCATCAGTGAAATTAATTGCCATCTAGTTATTTTATGACTGTGCTTCAGTGCAGTGCTCTTGCAACTGGAAGCCATCTGGCTGGGGATGGTTTCACGTTCTCTGATTTCACAGCTCCCTGCCCAGCAGGTCAGGGCACAGGGAGGACTCCTAGGACCTCCAGCAGCATGATTCTACCTGAGCCGAGGGCTTGGCCTCTGTCCTTCACTGCCATGAACAGCCAACAAACCAGCCCTGTTGGGAGCAGTCCTCCTCATGTGAGGGGGAATGTGAGCCTTCAAGCATGTACAAAAGCCAGCTAAGGGTAACTCTTGATAAATTGGCCACTGCATAGTGCCACTAAGACCTGATTCTTGCTTCTTCCCCCCAGTTTGGAGTTCTCAGCAACTTCACAGTACCCTTAGGGTACTGAAAGAACTGGCGGAGGAGCTGGCCGAGCCGCTTTCCATCATTTATCGGCAGTCCTGGCTATCGGGGGAGGTCCCAGTTGACTGGCGGCTAGCCAATGTGACGCCCATCTATAAGAAGGGCCGGAGGGCAGACCCGGGGAACTATAGGCCTGTCAGTTTGACCTCAGTGCCAGGAAAGCTCATGGAGCAGATTATCTTGAGGGTCATCACGCGGCACTTGCAGGGCGAGCAGGCGATCAGGCCCAGTCAGCATGGGTTTATGAAAGGCAGGTCCTGCTTGACGAACCTGATCTCCTTCTATGACAAAGTGACGCGCTTGGTGGATGAGGGAAGGGCTGTGGATGTGGTTTACCTTGACCTCAGTAAGGCTTTTGACACCGTTCCCCACAACATTCTCCTCAAGAAACTGGCTGCTCGGGGCTTGGACTGGCGTACGCTTCGCTGGGTTAGAAACTGGCTGGATAGCCGGGCCCAGAGAGTTGTGGTGAATGGAGTCAAATCTGGTTGGAGGCTGGTCACAAGTGGTGTCCCCCAGGGCTCAGTACTGGGGCCGGTCCTCTTTAATATCTTTATCGATGACCTGGATGAGGGCGTCCAGTGCACCCTCAGTAAGTTTGCAGATGACACCAAGCTAAGTGCGTGTGTCGATCTGCTCGAGGGCAGGAAGGCTCTGCAGGAGGATCTGGATAGGCTGGAGCGATGGGCTGAGGTCAACTGTATGAAGTTCAACAAGGCCAAGTGCCGGGTCCTGCACCTGGGGCGCAACAACCCCAAGCAGAGCTACAGGCTGGGAGATGAGTGGTTGGAAAGCTGCCTGGCCGAGAAGGACCTGGGAGTATTGGTTGATAGTCGGCTGAATATGAGCCAGCAGTGTGCTCAGGTGGCCAAGAAGGCCAACAGCATCCTGGCCTGTATAAGAAGCAGTGTGGCCAGCAGGTCTAGGGAGGTGATTGTCCCCCTGTACTCGGCTCTGGTGAGGCCGCACCTCGAGTACTGTGTTCAGTTTTGGGCCCCTCGCTACAGGAAGGACATGGACGTGCTCGAGCGAGTCCAGAGAAGGGCGACCAAGCTGGTGAGGGGTCTGGAGAACAAGTCTTACGAGGAGCGGCTGAGGGAGCTGGGCTTGTTCAGCCTGGAGAAGAGGAGGCTCAGGGGCGACCTTATCGCTCTCTACAGTTACCTTAAAGGAAGCTGTAGTGAGGTGGGGGTTGGTCTGTTCTCCCACGTGCCTGGTGACAGGACGAGGGGGAATGGGCGAAAGTTGCGCCAGGGGAGTTTTAGGTTGGATGTTAGGAAGAACTTCTTTACCGAAAGGGTTATTAAGCATTGGAACGGGCTGCCCAGGGAGGTGGTGGAGTCGCCATCCCTGGAGGTCTTTAAAAGACGTTTAGATGTAGAGCTTAGTGATATGGTTTAGTGGAGTACTTAGTGTTAGGTCGGAGGTTGGACTCGATGATCTTGAGGTCTCTTCCAACCTAGAAATCTGTGTCTGTGTCTGTGTCTTAGTAGAGAAGGTGACAAGCTCTGCACCTGACCCACAAATCCTGTAGTTGAGGGTGGAGGGATCTGGATTCAAACTGCTGCTTTAGCTCCTTCACCAAGAGAAGCAGCACATCAAGGCAGAGGTTCTGGAATGTCCAAAGCTTTAGAGAAAACACCTCTCCCAGCCGTTTGAAGTGCAATACTCAGCACTGGGAGATGCTTCTGCGACTGACAAGTTTCCAGACTGCTAAACTAGAATTGCCACAGGAAGGCAATATTTTTTCCCCTTGGATTAACTTCCTTACATTCAACTACGCAGAGTCGTTGAAACCAACTCTTGATCCTTTGATACCCTGCGTGCCGAGAGCTCAGAATAAAGCTATTACAAGGCCTGAGCTTTGCTCTTCATAAAAAGATTCCAATTAAGCTCAATCCAACATTTGCCCAGGTTGGATCCTACAAAATTCAGGCCTTGGTGCCAGCTCTGCGCATCCTTCGAGGGCAGCTGCCCACAGAACTGGCTAAAGGAAAGCACCAACAGTGTGCAGAAGCACTAAGCTGTAAATCAGGGTAGAAGGCAAAGCTCGGATCTTAACTCCCGATGCAGACACATAAGCAGCTGGCAAAGTTGTCCTCTGGTTTTACACCGACACACCTCCTCTCAGCTCTGCAGAGTGACTCCAGATTTGCACCAGCACCACTGAAAATCAAGCCAGCAACCCCTACACCTCAGCTGAGGTTGCTAGTTAATCAGAACAGGGGCAGTATATTTTGGGCAACAGAACTCCATAGGCTTTTGCCATTGTTCCTTAGCCAGCATTGATCAGAGAACTAAAAAGGGTTGCCAAGTCCTCAAAAGGTTTTAGTGTGAGCGATGCAGACCACATGTGCTGAATGGTAAACAGTTCTTGAGGATCAGAATAAAAAGGTCTTTATAGTCCAAGCAAACAAAAGTAAATGCCAGAATCTAAATGAAACTGAGCTTTCCGAAAGCCTGAGGCTACTAAGATTTCAGCACTGCAAGTGTAGCCTTGTTTGTTTCTTAGGAAGTCCTAAAGAACATCGCATTATCAAGAGGTGACCCTGTTCCCAGCAAAGCAGTGTCGTTTGATTCTCTTCTCGTTTCATCCCATCTGAAAAATGTCAGTCCCTAACAGACTGCTTGAGCCTCCTGTTAAAGCTAAGTGTCATTGATTACTTTGTAAGTGGGTAGCCAGCAAAGAGGGGAATGCTGCCAATGAAGTAAATACCATTTATTACTGAACAGAGTAATATGGAATACAGCAATCCAGTCTAAGCCACACCGCCCAGAAAGACAGTCCTAACACTGAGAAAGCTTTGAAATAGTTTGCTATTCAGTTTTAAAGATGTCTGTGAAAATACACAGACCAAATCAGAGGAGGAGTTTTTACATTTGGGGACCACAAGTCCCCAAGAACCGAGTAAAAGCATGTGTGTTGGAAAGGACTCCAATCTAGCCACTGTAGAACAACTGGTGCTGCTCTGTCCATGCTGGGCATTTAGAATTATTCCACAAAAATCCTTGGTCCTGCTTCAAACAACCTCAGAAGCAGATCCTTCCAGATCAGCGAGCCTGTGTGCAGAAGACTGCCTAGAATTTTAATCCAGCTGAGAACCAAAGGCTCCTGCAGGATAAATCCTCAAGCAAAAGTCCCAGTTGGCCCCCGGACACATTGCCTCTGTGAAGGCTGATGAATGCCTGCAGCTTTGAGGTTAGACAGCTTTTGGTTTGTTTAAACTAAGTTTTGGCTGCTGCAGCATAAACCTACTACTGCTCCTGTAGTCCTCATAGGCTGTGCAGGGCTCCCTCCTCAGCACAACTGGCGTTGCAGCTGCCAGCAGCTGCTGCTCGGATTCCTCCAAGTGCATTTACTCCATGCAGCTCTGCCCATGGCTTCAGAGCACTGCTGGCATGGAGCAGAATGGAACATGCTGTCTCCCTGCCACCTCTCAGCCCAAATCCCTCCTTCTTTGGCTCACTGCTCAGTCTTTCCCTATCTGTTGTTTTCCTAAGGCACTACCTCGCTGATTTAAGTGGCACTGCTCTGATTCCTTCAGTATGAAAGCGCAGGTCCAACCTGTGCAGTAGGTCTCTACAACTGTGGCAAAACAGGGCGTGAAAATTCCCTGTGGAAGTATGTCCCATCTCTGTCAGAAAACTCGCTTTATGTGGGCAAGGACAGCTCAAATCAAGGGCAGGGGAGAGGGACAGGACATGAAGAAATGCAGTGTCACTAAGGAGTTTGGAAAAGATAAGGCAGTTCACACAAGGAGAGAGATTCCAAGCCCACTAGCATGGCTGGGAAGATGTTTTAAGATTAGAAATGCTTTTACACTCGAAGCTCATCCCACCCCATACAAACCACACAGATATCATTTTGAGATTAGAGGAAGAAGTCCTGTATTGCATCCTCTGCCCCTTTTCTTTCTCCCCAGACCTGTACCCGGTACACACACCAACTATGGCAGAGTTGACAAGTTAAGAAAGCTTGTAAAGCAGCACCAACCCTATAGCTCTTTAGTTAGCTCTTTTATGGCCCTATGGGTGAATGGGGGAAAAAAAGTATGGTTCACCTTGGGCCTCTTTTTCCCCACAGAAATTCTTTCCAGTATTATTTTACAGGTTTGCACATTCCTGCAGTGAACAGAAACCCCTAGCATAACAGGCATTTAAAAAACATGCTAAGCTACCGTGAAGTAAATTACTGACTTAACAGCCAGGCACCTACAGGTATAATTGGATTTCATTTGAAGAACAAATTAAAGCAATGTGCACATTAGCCTCTGAGTCTGCAAGGGGCAGAGAGATTCTGGAAACTTTCCAAAGTGCACAAGATTAGAAAAGCCCTACCAAAAAGCCCCCAGAGATAAGTCACACTGAAGAAGGACCATCTCCCAGGGATGGCCAGACCCATGTCTAGCTACATCTGCATCCAGGCGTCCACAAGATAGGCACTGAGGGCTGCATTTGAACTATGAACTGCAAGGCAGGGGAAGAGAAGGCACATCAATGGAGCCTAACAGGGACACACAAGGAAGCAGAGGGATGAGCAGTTAGATGGATACTGCAGTTACTGGCTCACGATGCTTCATATTCCACTGAACTGTGAAGTTAAGAACCCTTTTCTGAAAGCCCAGAGGCAGCCACGCTGACTTCCCTCTCCTCCTCCAGTATCAAGTCTAGCACTCCACCGTATCTTAGAGCTTTAGTAGTGCCTATACTCCTGTCACATCTCAGTTCACACACTACTGAAGACTAGGATAAAGCCCCTGAAAAACTGAAAAAGGCACTCACCAACATTTTCTCCCAGCAAGATACTCTGCTGCAGTGACAGTATGCCGCAGGACAGTCTCCTCAGATATCAGTAATCGCCACTGGAGGAACGTTGACTACACGATGAGTTTCTTCAGGATGTCTCTCCGTAAAGGGATGGGACTAGCTTCCTTGCTGCTTTGACTTCCTCCATCCACACCTCTTCTCATGCTTGCCATCTCCTCTTTTGTCCTGCCAAAGAGAAGAGAAAAGGATGAAAACAATTAACCAGCTGAAAAAGAAAATAAATAACAGCCATTGAGGGCTTGAAAGTTAAAGCAAGGAAGTAATTTGTGGAACAGCTGAACGAAGAAGGCGTCAAGGCAAAGTGTAAAACAAACAAACAAAACAAACAGATGAAAGAAGTAGAGGGAGATAATGAGAGAGATAATGAATGGTCTGTTAACAACTTCAAGGCTGGTCTTGGATGTTATCCTCCAGTTATTTCTAGGTTTCTCTTTGCAACAACTCTGTCCCTAGAAGAGCTGCTTTCCTTCAACCCTATTTCATTTCTGAACACTCTGCTTAATGAAAAGGGCCCAGATCTCACTGTTGCTTTCTCTCTTCTGACTGAGAAGGCCACTCAAAACCTCAGCACACAGCTCACCCAGACAAAGCACCTGATTTCAGCTGTGCAGCCCAGTCCAAGTTAGGCAGCGAGTAACCGCAAGGCAGTTTTGTTCCTGACAGCACTGTTCACAGTCCTGCCCTGTGGAGTCAAGGGACTCAAATGACTGTGCTGAAGGGCACAGTCGTCAGATCTTTGGAGAAGGGGAACAACTTGACATGAAATCCTGCTAGAGCAGTCCAGAAGGGCGGCTTGGCTGGTGTTGATTCAGAATATGAGACTGTAATAATATTTGCCATCGGTTCAACCTCATATACTGCGTACAAAAGCCTCTGTCTGAATAAAGGAATAGCCAGCGAGACATGAACTGAGAAGAGCCAAGAAACTCAAAGCAAAGTCCCAATTCTCTTTGTCCGGAAATTTAACTGTTTTGGAAAGAAACAAAAACACACTGAAGGTAGACAAGGAAAGGGCAGGACAGATTTCTTGCTGAACTTTCTCAGCTTTCCTTGACATTATTTAAGAAAGAATGAGCAAATGTGCGTTCCACAGAAAGGGTTCAAAAGATTACTTTTTCCCCTCATTGAGGGGGACTTGTTTGGTTCTCTTAGACCAGCCTTAGTTTCCTGGATAAATAAAATTGTGGTGTATTTTAACAGCATGCAGGGTAGAACGGAAAAAGAACCAGGAATCAGGCAATCTAGGCCTCACCCTACCCCTAGGACAAACCACTTGCTCATACGGCTCACAATCAGTCACGAGGGGACACGTGCCTCTGCCTTTGTACCTGCCTAAGCCAAAATACCTTCGACATCTCCCAGAGACCTGCCTGAAATGTTTTCAGAGAGTTGGCGTGTAGCACATTGAATACCAGAGCCTTTATTGATATCTGATCCTGGAACACCAGAAAATCGTAAAGTTGATTATCAGGAGAAAGGTAAACATGGTCCAAGGCCAGAGGGGTATCAAGATGGAGTAAAGTTTCTCAGGCTCCCACCTAGACCAAATTACTTTTAGCACAGCATTCAGATGACTTCTGCCAAGGCAGTTGTTTTTGTAGCTAGTGACTCAGACTGACCGTCTGGGAGACATTTGAGCCTGTACACAACAATAAATATAGCAGGTGATCAGTTTGGTCATATGAATGCTGGTAACAAAGTTTTCAGGGCAACAGAGACCAGTATAGCAGTGCTGAGGCACCGATGTTAGGATATTCCATTTGACTGTGTTTTTCCAAACATGGTAGAGAAGGCCCAGGCGGTCTTACCTGCTCCAGACACTACCTCTTTCTCCTTGAGGTGTATTTAGCCAGATGGCAGGTATTTTATATTTAGAAAAACATTCATTCAATAGGAAAACATTTCTGCAGGGTTGACGTCAAAGGACTTGTTTTCTTTCTCCCTCTTTTGTGGGAGGAGAGAGTCTAGCATCAGACTCTGGAACTACTCACACCTAACACTGTCTACATGTGAGAAGTGAGACTTGGGCTGCACAGCCATGGCACTGGTGGAGGACAGCAGTACAGCCAGCTCCAGGGAGGCAGCATGCCAGCGGACTTGGCAACAGCAGCCCCTGACATTGGGGTAAGATCCAGAGATACCATGCCTGACAATCCAGATGTAACCTGGATATGCACACAAGAAGGAGCTCCGAACGGTTATATCTACTTGCATGATTTTTTATTTTTTAAATGCTTTGGGATTGTGTCCTCAGCTCTCTGGCCTCCTGATGGGCTGGAGAGGGCAGTTAAACACAGTTCAAATGCAGCAGCCCAAGAAACTGAGCAGCACATTGCTAATAATGCTATGAAGCACCGATGAAGCTCCGCCGGATTCCTCCAGGCACCTGATGCTCCATTCAAAAAGCAACAAGAGCAAACCAGTCTTGAAACAGGCAGAGAGCCTCACATAGATCTGGCTAGGAAAGCAAGAGAAGCCTGACGTTGCTGTGACCTAAAAGGCTACATTTAGCCAAGATAGTTCCCTTACTAAAGGGGGCATCCTCCATGCAAATTTCTGGCAGGGAGCAGCAATAGGCAGCTGCTCCCTACAGGGTACAGGGCTGGGCACCAGATTTCAAGCATGGTTTGTGCCAGGCTCCTGGAAACCCACTCCCAGCCCCACAGTACCTGAGAGGGGCGAGCAGGGCAGACATGGTAGCAGCACCCAACTTCAGCTGAGTCCAGATCATCATGAAAAAACCCATGCTGATGCAGCAGGTCACACGTTACTACAAAAGACCTGAGAAGGAAATAGAGGCCCAGGTCTGAGCTTATATACAGCCATGCAGCACAAAGGCAGAGAGGGGGTGGTGGAGGCCCCAGGTGAGGCTGGTCAGGATCACTAAGGTCTATTAACGTTCTCAGGGGCAACTGGCTGCTTGAACTTGGTGGATTGGGTAGAAGTGGGGGCAGCAACTTTAAAAAAGAAAAAAAAACATGGGGACAGATTTCAGCTCACGTGATTAGAGTTTATGCTATAAATAACTGAAGGGTTCCTCATGTGTGAGGACTTCAGCAGATTGAAATTTGGTAAATGGTTTGTCTATAATATTGTGATAATAGGTACTGCTACCAGCATCTTCTCTAGCTTCTGTCAGATGCTGTGTTGTTCCCATTCCCAAAATCATTCCTAGTTTCAACTCTGGTGATCTGCATCTATTTGCTAAGGAGAGAAACTGAGCTGATCAGTGTTAAAGCAAACAGCAAAAGAGAGTGCTATGTCCTCTGTGATACAACAGGAAAATACGAGGCACAGAGAAGTTTCAGTAACCCTGCTGGTCTAGCCTCCTGGGGGATCCCCGTCTGGTGCTCTGTCACATCATGTTGCCTTTAATTTTATTTACACACTGCTCTCCTTTCTCATAGACCAAGATTTGGAACCTAACATCCTCCTCCATGTTTGCTGCGGTCTGAAAATTGGATGCAAGCCCTATCATTAAAGCCTATTTCAAAATAGCTGACTAATTTGTCTTTTCTATAGCTTTTCTTTTCTTTTTTCTTCATTTTTTTTTTAATCTCCAGGTCTATTCATAGTTCAGCTGTTTTCCAGAGATAACTTGTTGCAGTTTGCTTTGGTTTGAATGAGGCTTTGAAACTAGTGACTATGGTGCACCACACTTCTAACTTCTACACAAGATCTTGAGGAAACAGCAGGGTAATTTATGAGACAAGCTACTCGTCTTCAAAGGATAACATCTTTTTAGCAGAAGTCCCTTTTCTTCAAAGGAAAATTTGCTTTTGCCTTGTGAACTTGCATTTATATATATAGTTTTATGTATATTTATAAATAAAACCAATATTTATTTTACACTTATCATGTCTGCATGATGTGTGTACAAAGGTCAAATGAAAGCAATTGTCCTCAAAGTTTTGGAAGAAGTATTGTCTGAAGACAACTGCTCCCAGCCCCTCCACAACCAAATGAGGGATTGTCACACACGCTATGGAAGCAGCCAGCAGGGGCTGGCCTCCCACGGTCCAGTGCTGGAGCGCGAGCAGACAGCAAGCCAGCATGTGCCAGAGAAATTTAACCTGTGGGAGAACTCTGCCGTCAAGGAGTCTCCACGGAAAAGAAGCTCAAGCAGATTATTAGAAAGGCAGGACTGCAGTGTTGGCCTGGGAAGTTGTGGCTCTGCCCTGCTGCCCCCCTTTTGTGACTAGAGCTATCTGGAAAATACCAGAATGTTCCTAATTTGCCCCCAACAAAAAATCCTTAATGCTCTCCCCTGCTGCTAAAGAGAGGGTTGAGGAATGGCCCTGGATACAGCCTCTGGCCTCATTTGTCTGCCTCCTTCCTATAGCAAGGCTTCCCGGGAAGCAACCTGCCTGCGTGAGCAGGATTGCTTGGTCATTGTGGTGTGCTGAAGGGCAGCCTCAGGTCATGCTCACAGCTGTGCTTCCAGTTCACAGCCTCGATGGGTGACAGACCAGGCCTTGGAGGCGGACGAGAGGTGCCTCAGAAACAGTGGTGATACTGTCCTGACCCAACACACTCCGATTCCTCGCCCCACCAAAAAAAAACAGGACATAATTCTCAGAGGCTGAAGCAAGAGAATGTAGCCGTAATGAGGCAAATGGGGCGTTCTCTACACCAGGCAAAGATCATGAATGCATCTGCCAAGACCTCTACACGTTAAAGAATATGAACAGCCTGGGAACAGCCTGGATGTGCGATGCAGTGCTTCCAACTCCATCTTCCCTTCCATGTGTTCCCTGGAACACCTCTCTCTTTACTTAAGGAAAGCTGCATCCTTACACAAAATGCCTTCTGCTGAGTGCTAGGACAATGAAAATGGATCACAAGCATTGCTGGAATTAGTCCTAAAATGGGGACTCAACCATTCTGGAGCACAGATGGGGTCAGGTCAGGTTTTTCCCTACAAACAGGAGAAGCCATGTGGTTTTCGTATAATTTGGAACGTTTTCTTACAGAGTGAAGATTGATTAGATGTCTGGAGTTCCCCAGAAACAATGTTGATAGTGTTAGCAGCCTGCACGCTACAAGAACCCATTCATGAAAAAAAAAATCCTCATTTTTTATTTTTTTTCTTTAACTTTATGTTCTTGCAAAAAGAAGCTTATTGGGTAACTATTAGAACTCCTCTTTCATCACCTTGTCATAAATCCCACAGGCTCTGAATTCCTTTAACAAACTCTCAGTTAAATTGTGACCTGCCTATTCTAATAAATAAACCCTTTTTCCCCCACAAAAGCTGGAAACAGCCATGAAGTTGCTCCCCTTGCCCTTACTCCAAGTTCTGCTAATTGAGACATCAAAGCAGATGGAAAATCAAGGTTGTGACTGTACAATCCCTGAACATTAAACTCTCTCTCTAGACCATTTCCGAACAGGGCAACTAACTTTTGTCAACACAAATCCCCCTCTGAAGTTTCAGCCATATGTTATATTCTTTTATCACTATTTCTGTGAATGATGAAACAGCTGCTGTCTTTCACCCTGAGGTGGCTGTACCTTGAGGGCCTGCTTATATCTCGTGGAAACTCTGTCAGGCAAACTCTGACATCCCAACCCAGTTCCACGTCAAAACCATGCTGTAGTTATAAGCAGCGAACATCCCTCCCCTTCCCTCCTCAGTGGTCACATGGTGCAGTGTCTAATTCACAACAATATATAAACATTTCACTTACATCCCAAGAAAAGACAGTGCATGGCCTCTGGGGCAAGAAAGGGTCCACATCATTTTTTTGTAGCTGGTTGGATGGGGTAACATATGTTTACCCATGTTATACAGCACAAACAGAATGCGTAAACTAAGGTTGCTGTTGGGTAAGAACGGATCATGCGGTGCTTGTTTTCCCCCTAATTTGCTGGCATCATTTTTCTGCTGATGAATAACCCCAGCGAAGTTCCCTGGCACATTTTCACTCAGATTTATCTCAGGCCTCTGAACACTGAACAATTAGGAGAGAGACTGAAACGGGACCGGGTTTCAATGAAAAGTTAGCACCTAACACACGTTTAAATGCTCTATGCACTGAACAACTGATTATGTTTAGGACAACATGATGATCCCCAAAAGGGTTTGCAGGTTTCCTTGTAAAGCAGACAATGTTCAGTGACCCAGTGCCATCCTCGGCCTACAACAATGCACACCTACTGCAGAAATCCAGCAAAGTTTGCTGGGTGTCCGAGTCCTGGAGCAAGAGCCCAGACATCCGGAGTCAGCTTGGAGCACCAGAGCTTCTCTCCAAAGCTTCCTGGCAGGCTCTGACCTGGAGGAGAGGGAGGGAAAGAAGAAATTTGAAAACACCCTTTCCTCTCTCAGAGGAGTGTGCTGCAAACAGCTCTGCCTGCCAGCTCTTGCGGTGCAGTTGCCAGGCAGTAGTACTGCTCCGCAGTCCAGGATCAACAAACTACACGTTTGTATTCTCACCAGAGCCAGCATTATTACTGCCACAACTTAACACCCTTCAACAGAAACTGCTGCAGCTGTGAGAGCTGCCTTGGGAATCAAGACAATTGCAGCAACCAGTGGACGGAGGAAACAGAAGAGTGGCCGCTATAAACCTCATGGACGAGGCAAACACTTTCCTTCCAGTTATGGGTAGGAAACAAAATATCCAGTACTCTGATGGATGTAAAAAGATGTGTAGGAAGGAAACGGACCAACCAAACTGAAGATTCAACTGAAGATGCTGCAAAAAATGTGGCCGCTCGTACAACCTCAGCAACAGCAAGTGACCAGTTACTTGAGTTCAGCTTTAAAGACTCACCAGCCAGCAAGCAGTGACAGACTGTTAAACTCTTGTGTCGGTAGAGATGAACTGAAATGCTGGAAACACTTTGCTTTTTCTGTGCACAGGTCAGACTCAGGCCATTAAAGACAGTTGGAGCAGGCTCCAGATGAAAGAGTTTAGGCGTGGTAATTACAGTATGAGACTCGCTGTCAGAATTTGTATCGCAATCTTTTCATGATGCATAGCAAGAGGAATGGGTGGGGTGAATGAGATGATAACAATTCGTTGCAACCAGGGGTTTTCTTCTTGCTCTCATTTGTGTGAACCTCTGAGACCATAGACAGGATACAAATAGTGAAAAGCACAAATTCTGTGCTTTGAGCAGTTCTTTTTCTCTTGTGGGACAGCACCTTTTGCTGGCCCCCAAAACTACTGGTGCAGACAAACTGCATCATGGAGGGACCTCTCTGTTTCCTAAACCTGAGGATGACAGCATTACATATTCCAGGAGCTATTACTGCTGCAAAACCTCCTGAGCAGAAAACCAGATCATCTCCTGAGACAACATCTTCCATCTGGAGTTGATGCTTCACAGGGAAATTACACATAAAGAACTCTTAACATTGAGCTTGCAGAATGCTCTCTCTCTCCTTGTTTATTTCAGCAAACAGAAGATAACTGGCCACAGAGGTGGCAAAATCATCCCATCATCTTCTCTCTGACAAGCTCGTACCTTCATACCATCGTGGTGGCTAAAAAGCTGTGGATGGCTCCAAATCAGGATTTATTTTTAGGTTTCCAGACTGTGTACATTCCTGCCAAAAAAGCCTGGTCCAAAGTTTATTCAAGTCCACGATAAAAATGTCTAATGGCGTGAATGACCTTTGGATCAGCTCCAAAGAGTGTGCACTGATATTAGCACTGGGGCTGGCTGGGGATTCCCTTTGGGAAGGCTGCCCAGTAAAGAGGTGGTTTTCACAAAATTGAAATTTTCAGGGAGAAAAACATCCTGATTTTGAACCCTCTTACCGTTCAGAGGCAAGAAATAAAAATACACTTTTTTTTGTTTTGTTTTCAATTAAGGAAAGTCAAGAAGCAGCATTTTCTACAGGGCCAGTTGGAACAAAATCAGAAAACTATGTTTTGGTTTGAATGTGTTCAATAAACCTTTAAAACCTCATTTTCCTATAAGTACACTGCTTCACTGGGGTTGTGGTTTAGATGTCTCATCTTTCCCACAGGCTCTTTCCTTGAGGACTCCATTCTCCATGATGCAGAGTGGACTCCAAGGTCTGCGAGACACGATAGCAGCTACACACTGTCCCCTGAGAAATATGGGTATTAAGTTCCCAGATGAGAGCTGCCAGGAGGAAATACGATTCAAGGCTGATGCTCAGGGTTGAATGTAGTTGAAGCAAAGTGTTTTGGGTTAATTGAACAAACTAAAGTGAAGCATGTCAACTTGGACCACAGCAACACATACTTTTGATCCAAAAATGTCAGAGTAAAACTTACTGACCTCTGCAAACCAAGATGTTTTGAAAATTTTTGCCATGAAAAATTTGGAAACATCAGTGTTTCTTCACAGCCAAAGACGGAAACAAAGGTTAAAAATTCCCAAGACAGAAATTCTGCATTTTATTTCTCTCTCAGTAATGCTACAAGGAAGCAAAACTTCATGTCATTGCAAGTACCAAGAAATAAGAATGGTGAGAGAGAAAGATGTAAGAAGCTAACTGCTCTGTAGCTGAAAAGCCCTGCGGAACTGAGCACCAAACATCCACCCTCTCTCAGCAGCTGTCTGTCCCATATTTCAAGGGTCCTTTCCCAGGATAACACACAATCCCCCAAGCTGGAGGGATTTGAGAGTTGCCTGCTGATCAGAGAGCAGATAGTTTTGAGTAGCCACTTCCCTGGATGCCCCAGAACACCATGGAAGGATGCATCTCTAGGGCTTTGGAGGAATCTAATTTGACCTTCGTTGCACCATTTTCTTCCCTGGAGTTATTCATGGTTCATCTAAGGGAGGCCAGCAGTCGTCCAGTCTCACATACTCACCACCCAGGTGACAGGCAATAAAGTGGCATGTGTAGCAAGCACTGGGAAAATCACCTTTTGATCTCATTGAAGGTGGTCCTCAAACCAGGTCATGCTTGAGAGAACTGGCAGGGAGACTGAGGAGAGGCTGGGCTGCAGCTGTCTGTGCTGGGGCGGTCTCCAGTTCAGCAGAATATTTGCCTTTCTCTTGCTGCCAATTTTGGAGCCTTTATAAATACCACACCTAAATAAAATGGAATAAAATAAATGATCCTCTTCAGGCACCCCACACCCTTCCATCACCCTCCCTAAGAACATCTCAACATCCAAGGGCTGCAGAGATGCACGGAGGAGAGAAATTATTGTTGAAAATAACTAGTCTGTGGAGGAAAACTATGCTGGATCTGGAGCAAGGATGAGGTTCCATTACCTACTGATAATCAAGTGAAAAATGTCATCCCAGGGCCTGCTGTGCAGTCAGCAGTGACTTTTGCAGCACAGCTTGTAACTTGCGGCAGCAGAGATGCAGTCAGGACATGGTGTGGGGGAGCAGCCAGCCCCTTCCCTGTCACTCGTCCTGCAGCAAATACTTCGCAAGTATCTCATCATGTCCTCACTAGTAAATCTGTCCCTTGACATGCTCGGTTCTGTTTTGCCATGAAGCACAAAGCTTAATATTTGCTAATTATTTGGCAAGATGCCTTTGTCCTTGTGAATGCTCCTGGGCCCCATCACGGGGCTATTCCCTGGGGGTCTTACACTCACAGGGCAATATTCACCAAATCCCAGCATGTAAAAAAGAGCTCTTGATATTTAGCCACCTGGTCTGAAGAAGGTGCTCAGCCAGAGATGAGACTGAAGGTAGATGCGACACTAATTAGCTCTGAATCAAATGTGGTTCAAAACACAGCTCCTAGGAAAGGGTAATGCCACACACCTTCAAACTGGACAAACTATGCAATCCATGAAAGTCAGCTCTGGAACATACGCTACAGCGTGCTATTTACAGCACCCTTTTATTATTGTTATTATTATTGTTATTATTTTCCTTTTTGCCTGGGGACTGAATGTTTGGGGACTGTGGAAAGAGAAGGCCGTACATCTGGAAAGCGTCAGATTTAAGGCCCGGAGTCATCAGCCCAGGTCAGCTAAAAGTACATGTTTGCTTCCAGCAGCAGCTGTGCAAACTCCTGTTGCCTTGGTTGTGCAGGGCTTATGTAAAGATTCCTCAAAGACAGTGCCCTCTTTGTGAGCCCAGAGCTCTGCTGATCCCTGGCAGTTCCAACCCCAGTTTCAAAAGAAACGGGCATAAAATGGCACTCCCACCGCAAACAGATGTGTTTCAGCCTCTGTCTAAGGCAGCATTCATTTCATCATGAAAAGGAAAACATCATAATTTAGGGTCACACGTCTCTTGCCTGTCAGTCAGGCACTGCCAGCTATTTTTACAGCATCCCAGGGTGTTGTGGCAGTCTAGAGAACAAGTGACACACCTTTCCAAAGGCTGTGCGGAATGATACCACGCAGTGAGAAGCTGTGAGCTCCGAGCTTTGGTTTTATCCCTGACTTTTTTTCTGAACAGAAAATATCTCTGTGTGTATCGTGTGGTTTTTTTCTATTGCACATTGATTTTCTTTGCTTCCCATTGCTCCACAGACTTGCTCTACCCGGTGCAAAATATGTATTGTAGTGTTAGAACTTTTCTCATGATGCTGTGGCATGTGGCTGGACCAGATGTACCATGAAAACAAGCTCTCTCACAACAGTAGCCAACAGCCGAACAAAACTATACATACTGTGAGAGAAGCCAAATTTCACTCCCTGACTTCAGTAGCTTTTGGTTGCTCCTGTTTTACATTGTGATTGAGTCTGGCCAATTTATTTAACCTAATAAACAAGATTATAATTATAAACAGTCCGGTAAAAATACTGGTCATCTGAAAGAGGCACAGAGACCATTATAGAAAACGATCCCAAGCTTCCCTGCCTTGTAGCCAAATATTATATCTGCAATGCAAATAAAGCACCAACATATTTACAGTTCAGCGGGAGTTTTGATCGTGTAATAGCTTTAGGGTTCAAACCACTGTTGATTAAAGTCAATAAGAGTCTTTGCATTGACTTTAATGAGCTCTGAGCCAAGACTGGAACATGCAGAATTTTACCAAGAATTCAAAGTGGAAAAAACCCCACCTTTGCCAAAGCTCATAGCTTTGGTCTTTCTGAAAGCTGAATGCCTGAAGGGACCATGCTCCTCTTGCTGTGCAGTTTCAGCCTCCAGGGGCAGAAAGCCCTGCTGTGCCCCTCCTGGCAGTGCCAGAGTTCCTCACGCTGGAAAATCCGCCAGCAGATTTCATTACAATAACTGCACTAGAGTTAATACTACATTGTAGAGAAAGTAGGCAAGAAAACGCAAGGGAACAACATCCAGATGATCAATCATCCTTTTTTACTGACACTGTCTTTATGTGGGTTGTTTTCACTGGAAATATACACCTAATAATTGCCCAGGTTCCTTGTTTTTTCAACATCATTTCTATGGTAAATGTCATTAGTTACTGTGCCATGGTGATTTAAAGCTGAAAACCTACTGTGACCTGAACCAAAAGATAGATTAACTTATCTGCTTTAACAAGGAGTTGCTTGAAAGCCTTATAGGAAATACTGTACGAACTTAAATTTCATATGGCCAGTAATTACTTTTCCTGTTATTTTTCTATTAAAGAAATACAAAAGGAAATGGGGGCTCTGTGCATAAAGGGGACTGGGTTGTAGTGCTTTTAATCTGCAGGTCATCAATTCAAGGTAATTTAGCTGATGACTCCAGTGGCCTCAGCCCAGCTGAGAGGACTGTCTGGGGACAGGTGACCTCACTTGGCCATCCACCATTGCTAAATTCTGGAAGGCAATTCGGTACACTCAGAGGACTTCGACTGACCAAGCTTAAGCTTGTATCCCGTGTATGGGGCTGTTGTTTCAGGCCCAGCTGCGAAGCAGCTGGATACAGCATGGTCAGACACCAGGGACCTAGGTCAGTCCCTCTGAGCACCACATACAGAGGGGTCAGTCTGTCTGTAATTATTACAGAAATCAAAAGAGACTCCCACTGATACAGGGTTATTCCCGGACAGCCATGGGGAAGAGCATTGTGAGAGTGATCTGCTGAGAGCCTGCTGATAAGGATAAACAAGAAGAAAAACAGATTTTCATCTCAGTGACCTCTAAGAATGAAGTTACTGATTTCCAGGATCTATGGTCTGATATCCTTGAGGAAAGTTCAATTCACAGCTTCCACTCTTTCATTAGGAAAGATGCTGAGATCACGAAGCAACTAGTTTGCAGTGGGATATTAGAACCAAAGACTTTTAACTTGAAAAGTTCCCTAGGACAGTGGATTCTAACTTTTTTTCCCATTTGTGGACTCTCAGCAATGATGCAGCTCCTGTACAGTGAATTTAAGCTGACTGTAGACTTGTTTTTCTTGGCTTCCTTCCACAAGTGACAAGTTGACAGCTACTGCTCTTGGAAGAAGATGGCCTTCCAATCCTCAGGTCACCATATGGTGCACAAATCATTTCTTTCATGTCATACCTGATTTAGAGCTGTAGGAAATAGAGCTAGGAGACCAGTGAAGCCATCTCCCCCACCGTCCATCACGTGTTACTGTGTCATGCCCTGTTTTCAGCGTGCCATGTCTCAGCAGGCAATTTGAGAGCTGTGGCTGTCCTTCCAAGCTTTATAAGCATGCTAAATGGGGTGGATACCTGGAGAAGAAACGTGCCATTGACTGTGAGACATTACAGAAGGAATAATGTGTCGTAAATCAAAGAGACACAACACTACACCAATAGACTAGCCAAGAATATGAACTATAGGAGTCCTTACAATAACATCCATTTGTGGAATCAAGAATTTAATCTGTAAATTGCTCAGTGAGGATTTACATCTCCCCTCTGCTCCTGCATTCTAAACAAACACAAAAAAAATCTGAAAAAAGAATATTCTTGGGGAGAGTTATCCTCACTGTTATTAATGCTTCTTCAATTCTTTTAAAAACTCCAGAAAATCATAAGCTCTGAATCACTTGCTTTTTTGAATTATTATTTTTTTAATTCACCAGGGTAGCTTTTGGTGTGCTCATTTTTCTTTAACCACGCTTAGAACAAAACTGTCCTTCCCAGAACAGTATTTTTCCCTTGCTTGCCACGAAATTAAGTAGGATAGAAAAACAGAAGTAGGAAACATAGTGTATGTCTAGAAATCAGGGAGTGTAAACATACCAGCAGAAAGCGACCTAGTTCTCACTCTGAATGGAAGAGTAACCGAAGGAAAGCACATTAGACATCTTAGCAGCTTGTATTCCTCCACGTGGTCTTTCTCCTCTGGCTTTCCCATCTGACCGGTCATTATTAGCTCTCCTACTCTGCCCTACGGATGGAAATGGAGACAGCTAGAGTCAAACATTACTCTGAGTAATTCAAATAGACCTTGCTATAGTTAGCAGGAAAATATGCTGTAAACAGTTGTTATCCCAGACTTGCACTTGAACGGGCAGGGTCCATTTCCAGCTGGGCTGTCTGGGAATAGCCATGAGCATTATTCCAGAGCATAAGACTAGCTCTTCTCAACCTAAAGAGAGATGCTGTGAGCACTGCTGGTCATCCATGGCAGGGAGGGCAAGAACTGCACAGAAACACTTCCCCTCCTCTTCCTCTGAGGCATAGCAGTTGGTTCAAATGAACAAAGCAAGACAAGACACAGTTTGGGTCAGACAGGCACCTATTCTCCGGCTGGAGTGTCAGTCCAGCCCTGCATTCACACTTGGCTATAGATTTCACCATACCCTTACAGCTTTAAACACCACGATGTGCAAGTACAGAAAAATTCTGAATGCATTCTTGCGCCATGAAATGGCACCGGTCTTATTTCACTTCTGCAATCAGACCCAGAGGCATGCTGCACTTGAGCTAAGAGGGTCTGGTTCTGTGGGACATCCTGCCACTGCCTCCCAGATGCCCCATTTGGCCTCTGCTGGCACCCGGCAAAGCTTTAGTTCTTTGCTTTTGATGCCTTACTAAAATCCTGCTGCAGTCCCTCCACACACCCGTTTGGTGCGAGAACAGGCCCACTGGGGTTGCAGAGCACTCCCCGCAAATGGGCAGAATGGCCATGTAAAAATCAAATCCACATGACTGTATTTACAGGCAACCAAAGAGAGGGCTGCTCTTCCAAGAAAAACTTTTCCATGTAAAAGAATTCTTAATCTCCCCTTTGACTGTCATTGTTGAAATGATGGCTTCGCAGGCTTGAAATTTAAGACCCTATCGGCGTCTTTTCTGTTAGCTGTGATTTATGAATGGTTTCGCTGTTGATTATCCCCCAAGATTACAGACTGTCAGCCCTGACAGACAAGCAGAGGAAATTTCACAGGACAACGGGTAGATCCTTCGCCAAGGCAGTGAGGCAGTGAGGTGTGTTTTGACTCAAGCGTGTAACAATATCAGCAAATGCTGACTGGACTCAACAGGCAATTGAACAGGCTACATGCAGCACCTTACTCAAAGCCAAGCAGAATCAGCAGAATTCTTTATGATGGTTTCTCTGGGCTTTGGACCTTTTGCTCTCTGTGCAATATAGCATTCAGTTATTTCGTTTGCCTTGGTTGTGGCACAAGCTGTACAAACTGCAGGCAAAAGCGAGAGGGTAACATTTGCTGCAATGTAACCATCAGAGATCATCCTTCCTGACTGCAATATAAGTCTACTGTCTTGTCTGGGAGATACACTGTCTTTCTGTCAAGCCCAGAATATTCAAAGGAAATTTGCTACCTTTGATTTATTGCCAAGAACAGACACTCCTGACCCCAGAAAAGATTTTGTGGCTTTGTTTTCCATTTCTTGCTAGACAGTTTGTTCCAGGTCACTGCTAGGAGGGAATGTTTATCTGGTGAAGGTAACAGGGCTAAGGCAGGTGAAGCCACAACTTGAGGGAGCTACACAGCATTCTGGTTTCTCCCACAGTACAGTACTGACACACTGCTAAAGGAGACAGAAACAAGCTACAAGCCCTTGTGGTGGCTTGGCAAAGCTGTGCATGAGAATGTTCCAAGGAGAAGCAACTGCTTACGTTAGTTTGGTTCCTTCTGGGCTGTGGCCTCCACTTGACCAGACAGTCAAGGCTCCAGGTTGCAAGAATTTCTGATGTGGGGGCTGCCTAAAAATGAATGAGCAAGCCTTCTCATGAGAGAGGTGCTCTCACCTCCCAATAAACAGCTTCTGCTTGTCAGGCAGAAGGCTCCCTTGATTTGAACTCTGCCGCACTGTTCTGTAAAATGAATTGTTATTGACATGTGGTTTCCAGGTCTGGCACTATGGATGTGCTTCCTGCTGCCTGTAACATCATCTGGACCTGTGCAGTGAGTGGCAGTATAGCACCCTCGTGCTGTGGATCAATTTTTGCTGAGGTTAAAAAAAAATATCCAGGAGGTATCGGGCAAGGGTGATCTGCACCTGATGTACCTGGATCCTGCTCTGTGGCTGCATTCCCCTCAGCTTGAGAGATGCTGCTGCTTTGGGGCCTTTCAATACCACGGTCACGAAGACACTACAGAGAAGAAAGGCTGCACCTCTTTGGAAGAAACCAAAGAGCAAAACTACATCCAACTGTGTCCCAAGCCATTCTTACTGGGGCTAGTTATGCTGTGGGTGTTCTGAAGGATCGGGTTCAACTGTGAACCAGAATGGACATTCCTAGCATTCTTCCAATTTTGCCACCCAGCCTGCTTCAGAAAAAGTCCCGATGTAGGTGTTTATATCCTGTCTCTTTCTTCTCTCACAGTATTTGTCTTTCGAGCCTGGCAGCAGTGGAAGGAAACTTAGCACGTGATGCTGACATTCTGCCATGTCTGTGGGACTGCAGATTCCTAAAGTACTCAAACCTAGCTAAGAGAATAGCTAGGGAAACAGGAGGCAGAGGACCTACCCAAGCATGCAGAGGTTGGAATCCCAGTGGATTCAAGGAAGTGTGTAGGCTTTTATTCAGCAGCTGGGCTGCTCACATCAGGAAAGCTGTTTGGGTTCCTGCCTCCAATGCCCACACAGTCCCTTTCTCACAGCTTCCCACCTGTGCTACATCATTTTGTGCTAGTGATCTGATCATTCATATGTCTTACCAGAAGGGTATTCATGGGCATAAAGGGCTGCTGGATATTGTAGCACTATTGTGCTGGACAGATGAGCTTTGCTAGAACCTGGACGTAGGGAAGGGAGGCAGAGAAATGGTCAGGGTGGTGGAGAAGCTGCAAGGGGAATCCAGGAATACCAACAGTAGGAGCAGTGTCAGACATGAGTCCCGTGGTACTTGGCAAGGCAGCCAGTAGCAAGTGGAAATGAACATACAAACATGGGGACAAAGTCCCAGCACTTAACTGAGGGATCTGTGAAGACCACATAGCCCTCAGCAGGTCTTGGTTTGTAAAGCCTCTCCTGGAAACCTGGGTTGTGTTCTAGAGCAAAATAGACCAATGGAAAAAAAAAAGTTGGAGAAGCTGTAAGAACTGCGTGTTTCATAAAGACCTCTTTAATCAATGTTGGCAGAAATACACCTCTGTCTGAGTGTGAATCTTAACAGATACAGTCCAGCTGGAATTTTCCCTGGTTTTCTGCTGCTTGACTCGCCACTCCTTATTTATTGTTGTTTTACACTCAAATTCCCAGCTAAGTAGGGTTATTCCTCCAGAGTTAGTGCTAGTAGTAGGGACTGCTGTGCCACAGTCTGTGCCTTCACACACTGCTGCCCTTGTATCACTGTGTTTGCACCTGTTTGTCTACACTCAGCTGCTTCAGAAAACTTCCCTCCAGACTTTTCCTTCCTCCTTGTCCCACCATACACACAAGGGCCCAGTTTCCCTGCTCCCAAGCCAAGACACAGGAATGTACTAGTCCCCAGTGATTCCCTCCAGCAAATGAGGAATTGCTGAACCAAGCAGGGTTTCAGTAGAGCAACATAGCCTCAGCTGAAAATCCCCTGCTTGCTGTTTTTCTTCTTCAATAGGGCACCATGAAATATTTACACCCAGTTTTGACAGGGCTAATTCTACTGCCCCATATATACATCTGTGTCTGCACACTGTATCCTTCACTGAGTTTCTACTCAGCCAGATTTTCACTGGCCAAGAACCAGACCCTGTGGCTTCAGGAGGACTTCTGACCAATGAACAAGTCATTTCCGTCACAGCCATCAGGACAGGAGGCATTTCTTACTATCTGCCACCCTGTGGTTTGCACAAGAGCACTCCATCTTGGTTAAGCTACACAGTACTAACTTTAAACAGACAAATAATAACGCCGTAATATGTGCATACGCATGCCCTGCAACACCCAGCAGCAGTTTAGCCAGTTATAAGTGAAGTCAATACCCTTATAAAGGCTTGGGGCTGCTCAATGGTGCCTAGCACATCAACTGTTTAGAGCTCGGCAAACCCTAAACCATGAACACCCACTTTTGTGCTGAACACGCATATTGTGCTGAAATTTGCTTTTAAAAATTTACATTATTTAGCTCCAGGAAATACTTGATTATAGCTTCTCAAAACAAGAATCAGACCCCCCCCACCTCCAATTGCTCCCTAAATTAGAATATTTCTGAATAGGAGTAAAGGATTGCATACTCACCCCTGCCTAGAGTTCCAGTCCTTTGTCCTGCTCCGTTCTTTTTCCCTGGAGGAAAGCAGCTTTGAAGATGCTCCTTCTCCTTGGACATACAGTCTCACCAGTTCAGGAGAGGGGTAGGGGAACAGGGCTGCAGGGGAACTGCTGTGCTGAATGTCTGTAGTTCATAGCACTAACTGGCCAGAGAATCCTATTACGTGATAGGTAACAATCCAAGGCCTAATTTATGGAAATTGTGACCTTCAGTCCCCTTTGACATATTCGGATCAGCCACAGCCTGTGTGAGATGTTAAAGCTCTTACAGTAAGGGGCTCTAAATCAGCCTGTGCGGGTGCTGGAGCCAGTGAGCGGGTCAGAGGTAAGAATTCACTGAGGTTCGTGTGTGGGCTGCTCGGAGCCTGTTTGACATTTATAAATCAGTGACATTCTTCTACACAGCTCAGTGCATACAAATCGCTTCAGTCTCTCTGAGGAGGGCCCCTCATGTCAGTAAAGGCTGGATTTGGGCATCCTTGGCCTTTCCTTTTGACTTGTGCAGAATAAGCCTAAACAAATCCAGCTTTATTAGCTAGAGAGGTCACCTACCACCGTGTGACCTGCTCCCTCAGGATGGTGGAGTGAAGGATCTTTTAGAATCAAACCGATCTCCAAGGACTTTGTGCCATCTTCAGGGCTTGGTCATGAAAGTTGTCAACACCAGGTGCCATACCAGATGCCTCACGCTTTCATCAGCTGCCATAACAAATGTTGTGTTCATTAATATTGTTATTAGTGTAGCACAAGCAGCCCCGGTCCTGTTCTGCTCAGTGCTGGGCCAAGAGGAGGTGACCAGCTGGATGTCAGCAGCTTCCCAGGGAAACCTACTTGCTGCAAATAAAGCTCCACCAGGCTGAGACCTTTGAGTAGGCCTGCCCCAAATTTCTCACACTCTGGACTCTATGTAGAGAGAGAACATAATGAGAAAAACATAACCAGGGCTGCGGACAAGGTAACGTTAACATCAGCCAGTTATTGTGCAATAAACGTCCATCTTGGCTTCTGCAAGCCTGACCTGTTTAACCACCGCTTGCTTCTCCAAACCCCGAGGGTTTGCATGGACACCCTGTTCCCTCAGCGCTGGCAGTGCCCTGGCACACCCTGCTCATCCCTGCTAGTGGCTGCGCTGGCCTTTGGGACATCCTCCTGTTGCATTTAGGGTGGCCCCAAGCACACGATGGTGGACATTGAGGTCAGTTCCTCAGCGGCTGTGGACCAACAGCCATGGAGCTGGTTACAAAAAGACATTTTGGACTGTGCTGAGCCAGAAAGGGCTGGGCTGACAGAGAGGGGCCTATGGTGGGCTCATACACTGTTGGGTACACTGCCATGGCCACCTGCTGCTGCCCTGAGGTGAAGAGGGACGATGGCCCTTGGGAACAGCTCTTCCCTCATGCCCATGCACCTTCACACTGAGGGGAAAAATCTGCTGGGCGGGGGGGGGCAGAAGGTGGCAAAAGAACTGAGGTAAAAATTTGGCAGAAGTGAGGTAAAAATCTGACAGAAGTGAAGGAAAAAACTGACAGAAGTGAAGAAAAACTCTGGAGGGAGCAAAAACTCTGAAGGGAGAGAAATCAGCGTAGGGAAAGCGCAGCTCCGCGATGGCTGGGGGCTGCTCGGGGGGCGAAGCTCGGGGGGGAGAGGGCGGGCGGTGGCCGGCGTGCTCCCCGCCTGGGAAGTGCCTGAAAATGTCGGGCCGGGGCAGAGCCGGGGGGCCGGGGAAAGGGGAGGGCGCTCCCCGGCTCCCCTCCCACCCTCTCCGGATAAATGGGCCGGCGGGAGGCGGCGGGCGGGCGGCAGTAGCTTGCGGCGGAGCGCGGCCCGTCCGGCGTCGGCTCCCCCGCCGCGCCCAGCGCTCCCTGCCGGCGGGGCCGGCCCGGGCTCCGCCGCGTCCCCCCCTCCTTCCGTGGGGCCGGGGGACCGCGCCCGTCTTCTTCCCTTCTCGCCCTCCCTTCCCCGGGAACCGCCTGCCGGGCTGGGGGAAGGCAGCCGGGGCAGCCCGTCCCGGCCGATGCCGGCTGTCCCCGCCGCGGCAGGCACCGCCCGGACTCCGGCAGGCTGGTGGCGGCCATCGGGACTCGGGGTGGGGGGCCCCCGGGCGCCCTTCTTCCCCTTCCCTCTCTCCCTCCCTGGGAGGCGCTGGAGGATTTTCTCCCGCTGCGTCCCCCTCGCTGCCCCCCAGACATGGTAGGTCACCTCCAGCTGCAAGGGATGGACGAGAGCCTGAAGGAGAAGAGCCGGGAAGGCTTGCTGGACAGCCCGGACTCAGGGCTGCCCCCCAGCCCCAGCCCCCCTTTCTACTCCCTCTCGCCCGGCAGCGGCGAGGGCCGAGCCGGGGGGGGCAGCAGCGGCGCGGACCCCCCGGCCCAGGGGCACCGGCGAGAGGCCAAGGACGGCAAAGTGGTAAGAGCCGGAGAGATGGGGGAGAAGGGCCGGGAGAGCCCCGGAGCGGGGGGGCAGCGAGGACGGAGCCTGGGGTCCCTCCTCGGCTGCGGCCCCCTCGGCTCCCCCGGGGCTGCGGGGCACCGCCGGGGGGTTCTGCTGTGCTCCGGGGTGGCGGCACCGCGGGGGGACCCCAGCAGAGGCACCGGAGAGCAAAGCCAGGTCTTCGCTGCCTTCCTGCAGCACACAGCAGGCACCGCGCTGCCCGGTACGTGCAGGCTGCCTTCAGCATCGGCTCCCGGCTGCGCGCCTGCATCCCGCATTCCTCCGGGCCTGCCCGTGCAGCCACGTCTGCTGGAGCCCCCGCTGAAAAGAGAGAGGGAAGAGTTTGTTAGGACGGGGTACAGGCGTCTGTCCGGGGAGTCGGTGTGGGGACATGGGCTGGGGAAGGCTGCGGGTCCCTGCCCCTTGCTGGAGCTGGGTTTTGGGGCGTGAGGCTGCACGGACAGGGTGGGTTTGGTGGTTTGTCACGCAGGCAGTAGGACCATAGGTTCTGGTTAGCCTGACACAGTGCCTGGCCAGCAGCTGACTGCGGGGTAGGATTTGGGTAGGTTTCCCGTGACTATTATTCAGCTTTATTTTATTTATTTCTGTCCCTTAGCCGTAGAAAGCCTCTATAAAACACAAAGTTTAGAACATAAGCGATGGTGGGAGAAGTTTTTAAAGGACGATGAAAGTTCATCCCCAGGGATCTTTCAGATTTTTTTCTAACATATAAAAGGGTTTTGTAGGTGGAGTCAATACAGTTAATTGACTGCTATGGAGAGTAAAAACTGCAACACTAATCTTTCCGTGGGGGAAAACTTATCTGCCAATGGATTAGTGACAATTTGGAGACTTCTTCCCAGTAGAGACACTCTGCAATAACTTAGCACACCCTTATTTTCTTCCTCAAGCTCTAAGGCTATTTTAGCTTATTGAAAACTGCTTTTTACTCTCAAGCATGCCAAAACCATCCCCAAGAACAATGACTCCGTCTCATCAGAGTATGGTGGGTAGGGTATGAGAGATTAATTATGAAAATAAAATCACAAACCCTCTAACAACCACTGACTGTGGATCCAACTTCACAGCCTTACCTGCTGTTGCCTGGGTGTGTGCGCCGTCTTGATGGGACGGCTTATGTTCAAAGAGTTACTCACATGCCTCTGATTTGGCAGGATCAGGCTGTTGCTGTGCATTTGTAAAGTAAAATGTGGGAGGATGATGAATGAAGGTTTGCTGGACCAGAAAACAGCTGGGGTGGAGGTGTCTGCAAAGCTCCATGATGGGGATATAACAGCCTCCATTCCAGTAATTGTGACAGTCAGCCACCACTCCTCTCAAGAAAGCCTGTAGATATTGGAGACGAAAGATCATAAGAACAGAAAAATCTACGTCTTGGACTGCTTGGATTGAGAGTTTTAGTGATCCTAGAGGAAAAAAAGTTATTCCGGTGATCTGTGCAAAGCAAAACTACATTTTTCAAGTTACTTTTCTTATTTTGATCACAAATTGGTATTTTAAACATTACAGAGGAACTCAAAACTGTGGATGTTTGATTTTTATATCACATTGCAACAGCATGGGTAGCCTTGGGCCCCAGCTGTTAGGGTAGGGGTTTCATATACTGTGGATATTTCCATGCCCTTAAGTCCAGAAGATCGCATAGGTACTAACAGTGAAGCCAATTTGAGTGCATTATCTGGAACGGTGCAGGACTGTGCTCTCTAACTCTGTTTGGTATATTGCAAAGTAAAGAACCAGGCAGGAGTTTTCACTCCACTTGACTGCACAGAGAATTTCACTTTTCACTTCCAGCCTGCAAATACTGTACGTGCAGCTGCTATTAAGAAAACAGGAAAAATACAGAGAGCATTGCTTGCTTTGTACTTCTACATTTCAGTGTCTAATTAGCTTTAACCTTACCATTTAACAAGGACTTGCAGATCTATGAGCAATTATGCAATCCATGAATGTGCTTCTGTTTAACTCCACTACTCTGCTGTTCATCAGAGCATGCAGAATTGGCAAATCAATAATTGCAGCTATTTGCACACCAACACATGCTTTTTTAATTGCTGATTATGTTAGTGTTTGTTTAGCTTATAAACGTGACAAAACCAGGAATGCAGTCACCACTCTTTGTGCTATAATACTATAGAACCATATGGAAGCTCAGTTACTAATGGCCAAAATTCTGGTATGTACAGTTACAATTAATTGCTGTCAGGTGAACAAAACAACATTCCAGATCTGTGGGAAGGATTTCCTACCATTCCTTGCTGCAGACCTATCAAAACCCCCAGTCTGAACCCAGTTGGGTTCTTTTGCAGTCAGCTATTTTGCTCCAACTTCACAAATATGTTGAAGAATTCTTCTGCTCTAGGATAGCTCTTCTCATACAGACCAAAATGAGATTGCATGCCCTTATCGAAGACTTCTTTTGTGTGTGTAAAATCCATGCTCTCCCTGCTTTGTGTCATTAACTGATTCTGAAAAAGTAAACTCTTTTCTCTTTAATAAGCACGACTTTGTTTCAAAGACAATGCACCATTTATTCACATTTAACCAGCCAATTTGGCTACAGCTTTGGGATCCAAGAAAATATGAAAGGCAATTTAGGACCAGAGTCATAAATACCAGAAGTTCAACACCATTTAGGGACTTTTTTTTTTTAATTTTTATTTTACTCGCAGTGCAGCAGGAATTGGCTTTTATTTCTTCAAGTAAAGTCTATGTAGGGAATTTGTCAGTTGTTTTCTGCTTAAGTGCTAATATCCTAATGAAAATAGAAGGTAACTTTGACCTAATTCTGCCTTTTAAATCTGAAACATGATTAAATTGATCTTTCGGCTTGGGTTACTGAATTCCCTAGGCTTTTCTTGTAATGCTGGGCCAAGGGGAACACACATACCATGGAATAAATGTCTAATAATACACACAAAGAAGCAGTTGCTGGAAGGGTAGGGAATGAAATGGCATCAAGATAGCCAGATCTGCTTAGAGTGTTCCTTCTTGTTGTTGCCCTGTGATATAGTTTTAGGCTAGAAGGACTGATTTTGAGCTCTTTCTAGTGCTGCACTGAAATAAATGCTTGGCATCTGATAGCATCACTCCTAACGGATACCAGAAGAGATCAGGACCACGTTCATCTGCAGAACTGTGCATCGTGCCTTCTCGAAGCAGCATACTTCTTGTCCCTTCCCAATGCTGCTGCCACTGCAACAAGTTCATTTTTATTTGAAAGTTTAAATATTTATGAATTCAACACCAGCCTCACTGTGCACTGACTTCTGTGGGACTATCCCAGTGGATCAGTGTTCAGAAGAATGCCCCCACATAGGGAATTTCTACTTACGTTCAGGAGCTGTTTGACAACAGTGTGGTGCCAGAATATGCCCTCTGTGGTGGGAAGAGATTCCAGCTTCATCTTTCGTACCGTGGAGGAGGAGTGTACCTTGCCTCTTGGTGTAGCTTTCAGGGGCATGGTCCCATCAATAGAGTCCAGGTCAGCGTGTGTGCTAAGCCTGTTGGATTTTTTGTCAATATAAAACAACAACAACAACAAACACCTCTCCCTGACATGCCACTTATTGAGGAGCCTTTGGGGCCGCAGAGCCCACATCTTGCTCTACACTGAAGGAGCTCCAGGAAAGGGGGGCTGTGTCCTGGGGACTGGGTGAGGAGCGTGGCCATGGAAGTGTTTCCAGGCAGCACGTAACTTCCAGGCCTGCCACCCCCTCCAGGGAAAGCACCTGGAGAGAAAGGCCCAGCACCCCCAACCTGAGCCAGCTTGCAGCCCGCACACGCAGCAGGTGACACGTCTTCCCAAGTCCTCGTGGGTCCCAGCAGCTCTGAGGAAAGCCCCAGGCTTGTGCAGAGAGCAAGGCAATTTCCTCTGTTGGCACGGTGCCTTTTGCCCCAAATGCTGTTCAAATGAAGTGGAAATGGGCAAATCTCTCAGCAGGCATCAGTCTGCATCACTGGTGCAATTAGCAGCGAGAAGGTAGTGTCAGTACACCTAAGCTGGTGCGCTCTGCAGCAGCTGTGGGGGGGGGCAGGCATGTATTCTTGATTCAGGCAGTTCGTGGTAAAAGCAAGCAGGGAAAAAGGCATAGGACTCTCATCACCTATGCTAAAAATGTGGCTATAGCTAGGGTGATGTCTTCTAGCTGTTTAATTTCTATTGCATCTCTAACACTGGACCATAAGTGGAGTAATACTTTTCCCACTTGAAGTAGAAGAGGCAGGAAGGATTAATTCTTTGAAATAATAAAGCCCTGCTTTATACTTGAGGTCTGCATTTACTGTTATCACTTCCAAATAAAATCTCATCCGGCTTTAGTATAAATTACTTGTAATGTGCAATACATAAAGATATTGGGAAAATAAATGGTCTGTAAAACAAATACTGCTTATCAGCTAGCGCAGAGAATGTAGATGTGTGTCAAATAACTCAGCCAGATCTTTCATTACAGCTGTAAATAACAGCTGAGTAAAGTGACATTTTCATGGGCCTGACATGTTACCATAGTGGGAAAATGTGGTGAGAGATTTGCTTATGCCCTAGCGAAGTTAGGAGCTGGGAATTTGGGAAGCTGTATCCTGTTTGTATCCCTGATGCTTGGAAAACCATTTCCCCTTACAGTCCCTAGGAATCTAATGCCAAATCCTGTTGCCTTCCACATAACGACCATGCCTAAAGGAGTCAGTTCTGGTCTGTCTCGCTTTCTGGGGAAAAGCTGTTGTTTTTTTTTTTTTTGGGGGGGGGTATTTTTTTCAAGTCACATTAATTTCCTTCCTTTCTTTTTGCTTTGCTGCCTGGAATGTGGAAGCTACGAGAACAGCCAGTAGACTGCAGGCCCATTTCATGGCACGTTATTTACCATAACTCTGCTTCCATTCCTGTAAAATACCCCAAGCGAAGAGCATCTTAACAGAGCCCACTAATTCTAATTAATTATTAGGGGTAACAGAAGGTTATTCTGCCCACCGTATTATTTTTGCCGTTGTTCTCTGAGGTCTGAATACCCCCAGGAACCAGTCGCTGAGATGTCACTCCTGGCAGGTACAAAGCAGTGACATGGAACTGAAGGACGTGCATCAGTCGTAAAGCAAGAAGTCCTCTGCAATACTAACGTCAGCACAAAGGAAGTGCTCTTGATCAGCAGTAGGTTGAATTCTGTTCAGCAACTGATTTTATGTGTATTTATTTAGGTACTCCTTGAAAAAAGCAGAGCTTAGCTACCCAGGCCTTCACATGCCTGAAAGGCATCAGAGTTAAGGCAGAGGGAAAAATGCAGCCAAACAAGAATCACTTCAACTTTTTAATAATACTTTAACCCTTCGCTGGTTCAGACAAAATTAGGTACTGGAAAGGAAATAAAAATGCTGACATATTTACCGCTTAATTTTCGTCCACCTTGGCTCTGTTTTAATGGCATAACATGTACTTCTGCCTCCTCAGGCTTCCTGGACTACCAGACTCATGTTCTCCCTGGATAAAGATACGGGGTTGTGGTGGCTTCTGCAGGGTGGTGCTGGCTTCTACTGGGCTGTGGAGGATGGTAGGAGTTGCTCAGTTTTCTGCTGAGCATCTGCTAAGTAGCAACACAGCTCTAATTACTGGGGACAGATTAATTAGGTCCCAGCCGTAGCCTTCCAGCACAGCAATCCTAGGGTTTCTTTGGATAGACAGACCTTGACCTATGGGCAGCCTGCTCTAAAGGGCTTGTGCAGGGCTACAAAGAAACTCACCTTATTGTGAAGTGTCTTGAGATCGCTGAGTGATTGCTGGAGATGAGCCACGGATGGTCATTTCTCTGGCAGGTCAGCAGTCCAGTGCTTCTGTTCTTTCAACCATTCCTGTGCAGAAGGAAAAAGAATTGAGTCAGTTTTTGTTGTTGTTGTTTTTCTTTTTTTTATGACAGGCTGAACATTTTTGTTTTGTTTCTACCTTAAAATAGATTTGAAGGAGCTGCTGTCAAACTGTTGCCAAAAAGCCAACTTCTGGCATGTGTCAAGCATTCGGCATTTCAGCCCCAAAGACAAATCTTCTGGAAAGCTTGGATGCCCTGTTACTTGCTTCCAAGCTCCAAGTGAGATTCAGAAGCAGGTATTTCAGAACATCACTGGAGGCAAAATGAAAAGTCATCTGAAGTGCCTTACAGTTGCTGCTCTGTAAAATCTGCGCTCGCTGTTTACTGACCCTTCCACCCCGTGCAAGCAGTTCAGTTGCTTGGGGAGCAGACTGCAGGGTCTTGCTGATGATTTTTAGACTATCTTTTGTAAGGTATTTACATCTTCCATCTGCAGAATTCCAGGCGACTTCCGAGGTTTCCCACCTGCAGCTGCTGATGGTACTGCTCATGGTAGATGAGTGTGAATCTGTAACGGTCTCTGCTGGGTGGCACAAGTCACTCACTGGCTTCGGCTTACCCATGTCCACAATTGTCCCAGCTTTCTGAATTAACAGGCTTAGTCTGCAGGTCTGAAGTTGATGCTAGTTTACAGCATGGATGTATGAAATGTGTTATCGCCTTTTTTTCACCCTTCCCTGCCCAGATCAAGGTTAACTGTAACTCACAGTGGAAGTAGTCTCATCACCTCTCCGGCCAGAACTAACCTGGAGGGAAGCGAATCCTGCTCTCACCAAATGCAGTGGCAACTTTTTCACTGATTGATTTCAGTCATACATGAGAGATCCTCCGTGCCTCCCTGCATGCTGGTACTGTTTCTGCAGCATGTTCTGGTTTCCTGTTCCCTGCTGTGGGGCTTGTGATTTCAGCAGACAACGTTTGCCTCTGTCCCCACGTTGTGACGGAGCAGCAGCCCCAGCACGCAGCAGGCTGCAGAGCCCGTTCCTTTACAAATGCAGGGGGCCAGATGCCCGCGAGCATTCCTGTGAAGCCACAGAAAGGACCTTGCCTCCTGCATCCTTGTCTCCAGGGGTGTTCAGAGCATGCTTACTGTCAGCATATGTTAGCAAGAAGTGGGAAGGTTTGTTGGTTTGTTTGCCTGGGAGCACTGAAGTTGCTTCTTTAAAATTGTTTCTTTAAAACAGCACTTTACAGACACCCTTTGCGGAGCTCTTACGAGATCTGGATTTCTCTTGTGTTAATCCAGCAAGGATGCTCGTGGTTACCACCCTTCCAGCTTTGTTATTTGGTGTTCTAGCAAGCCAGCCTGGATCTTAAAAGCAGCTTAATTCACAACTGTTCACAACTTTCCCTATGGAAAAGGCGCAAATAGAAACAGACACGTGTGTTTGTCTGACACCAGAACAGCTTCATGGAAGAAACTTCAGCTGTAGCACAGGCTCTTTTACATAGGAAAGAAAACCTCCTGCAGGAGGGTCACATATCCCCAGCCCTTCTGCCTTCACCACTTGAGACAATCTGCGTCTCTTTGCAGCTGACCCCCCAAGAGAGCAGTTTGCCTGCCTTTAGCAGAGCCCACGAACACGAGCACACGGTGTTTGATTCCAGCACCCAAATGAACCTCTTCTCACGCACAAGATGTCTTTAGAAAGAGCACAGGATGTTTGCAGGCTGTTAAAAGCAAGAGATCTGCACCCTTGTGAAGTAAGGCTTGTCGGATCTAAACAATTCACATTTCAGAAGGAAAGGGCTTTATTTACAACCAGAAAGGCTGCCCTTGCCCTTCCCTGTAAAGAGTGTTGAAAGCAATCCAGGAATGAACTTTGCCTTTTAGCCAGTGTTTGCTAGGGAGAGTGAACACATTTTCCTCCCCCCTTACAAATTTCCCCCTTTTTTCCCCTCATCCCTTGTACAAATATTGTCCTTTTTTGGCAGCGGATTAGAAACAGTCAAAAAGAGTGGCCGGCCATTTTACCTTACAATTTAACACAGTAGTAAAGTGCAGGGATGTTTCAGTATGGAAAGAGTAAACAGCTTTGTGGCTTTGGGACACAGAATTGAAGGGCTTGGAGAATTCAGATGAAGCAATGACATTTTTTTGCCTTAGCCTAAGGCAGCGTGCCCAAGCCACCAGAGAAAACCAGACCTCAGCTAGTGTGAGCTGACGCTGTCGAGTGGACTCCAGAGGCTGGCCAGTTAGCAGCAGCCGAGGGGTGACCTGGTGAGCACCGTGGAGGTCTGCGTGGTGTACGGGGCAAGGCACAAGGGGAGGCACCAGCAGTAGGAACAGGGCCACGGCTCCAGGATTGCCCCCTGTTCCTCCCAACCAGAAAGTACTGGGGAAGGTGGAGGGAAATGGCACGGGAAGAGCAAGCCCATTTCTCTGTATCCTCAGCTACCTTCAGTGGACACCGTGAGTCCTGAGACGATCTGACTGACCAGGAGACCGATGAAAAATCTGTGTGATTCTAGCACACGTATGGCTGACGTGTGGTGGAAGGTGCAAAAACTCCATGAGCTTTTCAGCCACCTAGAGACCTCTCAACCCTGCCCAGTGGCTGCCAGCCATCTCCTTTAAAGAGACCCTATGTCCCTGTGTGCCATAAATCACTGCTGACAGAAAAGTGGTGGCAGGGACCAAAACCCACAATGACATTTTTCCAGGATTAGGCTTAATTAGCTGCTGGGCTGGGTCCAGACACCAGACACAGGACCCCTGTATGTGGGAACTCATGTTTAAGAGCGCTCCACTATAGAGAATTAGGATTATTCATTTTTGTGGTGGGCAGGGGAGCCTAGGCTGGACTGTGACAATTTGTCAGACTAATTAACTGCGGGATGAAATTAATCTTAAGAACCCACTTTCAGTGGCATGATTTGGAGCAGCTCCATTCATTAAGAAGTCCTGGCTTGAAACTGGCTCCCTGCATTGCAGCAGCCATGGGGTGCCCCAGTGTCTCACCCCGCACTCACTTGTGCATGGTTAACGAGAACATCCCTTGGAACAAGCCAGCTGCTCCTGGCATGAAGACTTCAGCAACAGCTCATCTACCACATTCCCTGCTTGATCGTTCCAAGGGATACATTATTCTCAGCACACATACATATTTATGTGTCTGTATAAAACATATAGAAGCACTACTCACTTAAGTAGAACCACATCCTTTAAGTCAGCAGACTTGGGCCCTATCTCTGTGTTACATCAGACTTAGAGCCCTTCTTCATGCTTGGAGTCTTTGTAAGAGCTCACAGGCAGACAAGCAGTATTTTGTTTTGTTTTGCTTTTTGGTAAACCTGAAGCTTACATCTACAACCTCGTCTAGAAAGCAGCTAATCTTGCCTGTTTTGCCTGCGAAGTCCTGGCTAAAAACCTAGCTCATGAGAGGCTGTGATAATTCATAACAGAGAAGGCAACAACATCAGGGTTAAAGAAGACACGTTAAGAATTGCCGTTCCTATGAGAAACGAGAAACGAGGAAGGAAAGGAAGGGCTAAATTTCAAAGAGCAGATACTGCAGCAGGGAATGCCAGAGGTCTGGGCAGAGTCACTTACCTGGGCGGTGAGCTGGGCAGAGCGAGGTTGGTCTTGGTGGGACCGGAGGGCAGCCCGCTGCGCTGCATCAGTCCTGTGAGCTGGAAGGCATCTGCAAACAGAGACAGGAGGGTGGAGGTGTCTTAAATGCAAGGCCTGCGCACGGTTTGTCTGTGCAAGGGCAGGGATTAATGGTCCCATTCCAAGCCAACCATCCTAAGGCTTTTTTTTTTTTTTTTTTTTGGCAACTTGACAGTGGTCCTCCCCTTTGAGCATTCTGCATGGGGAGGAGTGCCTCCCTCCTTGTGGTGAGTACCCCTCTCACCTGGGGCCCTGCTCCAAACCTAGAAAGAGCAGGGATTACGGGAGGGAACTGGATGATGCTGAGAGAATCAGCAAGGTGAGCTCAGCTTGTGTGCAATTAAAATCAGTGCTGCCGCAGTGATGTGTTCTCATTACTGAGGAGCCTGCCACCTGCAGTGTCCCCCGTGGGACTCTGAGGAGACCGAGTTCAGCAAGCCTGGAGGCACTGGTGTCCCCTGCCAATGCTGAACGTGCTGTTCCTGACTGCTCAGCTCTCCGCCACAGCACGTTAAGAACTGTGCCAGTCTCATCTATTGTGGCACAACGCTCACTGTGCTGTTCTTCCCTGCAGATGCCTTACCTGCTCCTGAACCCGACCATGCCGGAGATGAGGCCTCGAATGCACCCTGTGTTTTTTGGAGAAAGCATTGAAGTCAGCCCTGAGCCCGTGCAGGAAATTAGGTACAGATGGGATTGGGTAGGTGGGTGGGGATTTCTGTCCTTTTCCTTGTTCTTTTTCTTCTGAAAAAAATAATAAATGTGTTTAAAAATGGGAGTCATGGTTATTTTGATGGAGAAGGAGGGAGGGACAGGTAGGAGGCTAATGCCTGAATTAAAGACACTGACAGCAGCAGAGGTGGAGGCGACTAGGCAAGAACTAGGATGAGGCTGTAAGAGAAGAAGACTACTTCCAAGGCCAGCTCATTTCCAAGGCTATGAGAGAAAACTGTTACCATCTGTAGGCTTGCCAGCCTGTACTAAGTAACCGAGTGGTCTTTATCCTGTTCCCTGCTGACTTGTATCCTCAGAAGAAGCAACCCCATTATACTTGGCACCTGTTTTTGTTAGCCCTTGCAGCAGAGAAACCAACATTAGCTCACAGAGAATTATCCTCCTCTTGTTGGGGTGGTCCCTCAAGCCAGCAATCGAGGTGTTCTGACCTCCTGCGGGACTGCAGGCAATGGCCTGTGGCTAAACATTCCCTGCTCTTCTTTTGGTGTGGAATGTACTCTGCAAACAGCATGGAGCGGTTACACACAGCTTGGGGCACGGCCGGTGGGAGGACTATAAACCCAATTCCCACCCCGCACAACCTATGCAAACGTCTCTCTGGAAATGTACCCCAGTAAATCTCTGCTTGCTGAGGAACTGCCGGCAGGCATGGTTTTATGGTGATTACATCGGAGTCTTGTTTTATGTGCGCTGAATAACTTGCTTACACCCTAGCTGTGCAAAATACATTACAGCAGCTCAGATTACATGCAGTGCACAATCAGTCAGCCCCCCTCCGGGTGGAGGTAATGACAAGCACACACCCAGCTTTTAATCTTTTTTACGTGGAACTGCACATTCCTTGGCTGCTGATTGCCAGAGGAGCGTTTGGGGAGTGGGGAAAACAACTGAAAGCCCTGCAGTTCCCCATGGCCATGGATTCTAGCAAAAGCACTTTATTTGACTTGGTTTCCATCCATCCCTTCTGGAGGCCAGCACAGAACATGCAGGGCAGCGACATCCTGCATTCTAGGGGGTTCTTCATCTGATAGCTTTGATCATGGCCGCTTCCTTGGAGCCCAACAGCGTGGATCTTTGTCAGCCGTAGCCCACAGCATCTCTGTGCTTTATCAGCTATTTGACCACTGCCTGTATTTTCTGTTGGCGCCAATAAGCAGCCTCACCCCTCATCTCCCAGTACCCTGATTTTGGCTAGCTTGGGTTTCTCTTCGGGTTCTGATGGCAAGGCAATGTAAAGAGAAAAAAAAAGAAGGACAAACACACAAACATGACAACAAGTGTCTGTCACACCATGTTTCTGCCACCCATGAAAACCTTATTTATGGCATTATTTTCCTGCTGAGACGACAGGCACTCTGAAAGCAGCAGCAGGTGTGTTGTGCAGGGAAGCAGATGCCCCTGACCCCAATGGGACGTTTACCTCCAGCATAGCTCTCACAATTGAGCTGAAGCCCCAGTGGGCCCATGGAGGAAGACAGAGGAAGCAGGAGGCTGCCCGGAACCTGTGCAAGAAGGTCCTTTCTGTCCTGGCACAAACAGGCAGACTATCCTCTGTGAACACACACTGCAGAAATAGCTTCACAGCAAGGTGGGATTCCACCGAGATGCACCAGCAGGAAGGAGTCTTCTTGGCCCTCTGCTTTGGGTTGTAGGGTTTGCATCAGTTCCAGTGTCTGTGCACTAGGAGGTCACAGATATTCCCAGCTCCATACAGTTAGAGAAGAGTCCTGCTTATCCTCTCTCCTTTGCTGCCTGGTGTGTGTGTTCATGACACCTTGCTGTCCTCTGTAGGTGCAATTCTGAGGTGAAGTACGACTCTGAGAAGCATTACCGGGATGACATCTTCTATGGCCCCATCCCCACTGTCACCACCTACAGCGAGACGGTCATCGCTGCACCCAACTGCACCTGGCGGAACTACAAGTCCCAGCTGATCTTTGAGCCTCGCCAGAAGCCACTGAGGTTTCAGAGCACGACCATCATTTTTCCAAAGCGTGCCAAGAACATTTACCGGACCACCCTCAACTACAGCCTGGGCTGTGCCAAGCGCTGGTTTTCTTCCAGCGTGCAGCTGGAACTTTGCGAGGAAACCAGCCCGTGTGTCATCTACAGCGAGACCCTCTGATCCACCCTGCCGCAAGCAACCTTGTGACCTCAAGGAGGCCGTGGCCTTTGCTGGGTCTCTGGTTGGGCCCTCATCAATGACGACTAAACATTAATGGCTGGAGAAAACGTCATCTTGGGTGAGGATGAACTGGCTGGGAGGAGGCTTGCAGGGCATGGGATGGTTTTGATCAGTGAAAGGCTGGCTTGCATTTTGCGACGTTCCTGACATTTGTGATCTGGATTTTATTTTATTTTATTTTTTCCAAGCATATCTATTTTTGACTTGTGCTTAGATGAAATCAAGATGACTAAGGACCCTGTTACCCGTAGCAGAGTGCTGCCTTGTGAGCTCTGTAGGTCTTGTCTAGCACATGGGTGAGACTCACTTCAGAGCTATTTTGGTCTTCTTCAGAGAAGACCAACTGCAGAGTCAGCATCCGGCCTGCCCAGCACACACCAAGCCCGGTCTCTTGGAATTTAAGTGCAGAGGAAGATATTTGTGTCAATACTTCACATCCTGCATCCAACAGCTTACCTGGGAGATAGCTGCAATATTACACCACTGCAAGAATATCAGGCCTAACTTGCTTGTGGGAGTGGGGACTGTCACCAAGAAAAAGAGAAGGAAAGCAGGTGCACAGTGCTTTTGCCAGCAGCTAGCTGTTTGCATACTATAACAAGGCATGGCACAAGCAGGTGATGGGAGGAAGGCCTACCCTGACCCACAGCCACCTCTTCTGTAACCCCAGCCTGGCCACGAGGATGCAGGGGAGACTAAAGAGACTGAATAGCTATTGGGGCTGTTTTCTAAAAGTGTCCAAGGGGCTTAGGAGCCCTTTTTCAGAAGTACTGGCAGCTCAAATGTTGCCATGCTGTTTGTTGTAACTAACACCCAGTTTGCAGGGATCTTTATGCACTCACTTTTGAGTTTCAGGATATTACAGAGAGGAGCGTAGCACAGCAAAATGTTATCTAGCTTTAAAAAAGCTGGTGTAGGTTTAACTCGAGAGTAAGGTTGCTCACCTTCTCAGTAGTTTCCATAACCGTGTCATGGACAGCTTACCTGACTGTGGAGGAGCATCGAGACTGTCTCTGTGTAGAGCCTGAAGTATTGAAGAGCCAAAATCTGTGCAGGATTTTCTTAATCAGCCAGGTTGTAGCAATTAAACAGGTATTACACAAACAGCTGAGCTGTCCCTGCAACAGTATCAAGAAGCACAGAGATAACAGGAGTCACTACAGCCATCCTAAGGTAAACCATTCCCACTCATGAATCACATCTCCCAGTATCTCTTCACTTCGTTAGCTTGCTGAAAATCTGCAGGAGCCTGGATTCCTACAGACATATAACCTTTGAAAATGGTATGGAATTGTCTCCAAAAATCATACCAAGAATTTTTGCATGCTGCTCAGAAGAGTCCAGACTTAGAAAATAACCACATAGATCTGGAAATTAATTTCCAGCTTTCATTCTTCTAAACTTTCCATTTTTTTTCTGACTTGCTGCAAGTCTGATTGAGTTATTTCAGAATGCAGCTAAGAAGCCAAGTCAGAAAACCTATTAACAGTGTCAACAAGACACAGCTGATTGCCCAGAACAGTTGACGCACAAACCCACAGAGATTTAAAAAGAAATCCCACAAAAAAAAAAAAAACACAAAAAAAACAGTCTGACAAACTTTAAGAAAAATAGTGACCTACAAAGATACTTTTTTCCATCAATTTTAAAAGGCAAATGGTAGGTGTGACCAGAACTGTGACCTTTATGAAACAGAGTTCTCTTACTTAAAATGAAGCACTTTTTTTTTTTTTTTTAACCTTAAATCCTGACAATTGAAGCATCAATAGTACTGAAAGTCATATTCTGTGGTAGTGGTGAGCTCTGCCTCTGTCTGGGAGTTAGATCTGGGTAGGAAGAAATGTCTCATAGGATTTCCAAGGCTTCCACCTACTGCAGAATTATTTTCAGCAACACAGAAAGGAGGACTGTATTTATTACTGGTCAGATTTTGCTGTCACTCACCATCAGCAGCAAAGCCCAGAGAAGCAACATCTGCCCCCATGGGGATCAATTCCTGAAGCAACCCTTCTCCCCAGCACTCCACCAAATGTGAGAGCTGCAGAGTTAGACAACAGTGCACCTGAAACTAGGGTGAACGTGGTCCTAGTGCAATGCAGGCTGGTGATACACTTACTTGCTAACCTGTCTTGAGGACTATCCCGTATCTCCTAGTGCTGTGGACGAGACGTATCACGGAGTTGTTGGGCCAGTGGAAACACTTGTCTGCCTTCCTGGGCATGCAGTGAAGGCCCGGGAGGGCTCTTTCCATGCACCCTTGAGAGTCTGTGGCAGAGGGGAAGGTTTCCAAGCTGAGCGACAGTGTAATCCAGGTTCAAAAGCAGCTCAGGGCCAGGCAGGACTGGCTTGGGTACAAAGAGGAAGGTCTGACAGGCCAGTCCTTGCACCCAGGAAACCCTTTTGTGACGACAGATCAGATTGCAGGCACCTCCACTGAGCAAGTGTGGGGGCAGGCTCGTTGTGGGCCTCCAAGCTGAAGGATTGCCTGAGACTCCTTGTTCTGACCACCCATCAGGCTTTTCTGCTGCTAACAGTTGAATTACTCCCTTGCTACAAGCACAAAACTGCAGTTTCTGATTGCTCTGGTCTTTGAGCAGGGCAGGTTTTCCCCCAGGGCCTGTCTCCTTGGGTCACAGTGAGAGGCCTGCCCAGCCATGGGCCTTTCCAAGCAGACGAGACCCACACAGACATCCCTGCACTTACAGGAATTCTGCCATATATTTATTTTGCATGACAGACCTGGCTTCAGCTTTTCTGCAAGTTCTTCCTGTCCTATACATGACAGAGCCAATGTACCAGGTTAATCTCATGATCGTTTTTATCCTGGCCAACTGCAGTCTTCTACCTGCTTTGTCTGCTATTAGTTTTGTTTCCTCAACATTGGCTGCAGTGGAAAAAGAAAATTCAAAAAGGTAGTGTTCAAATATAAGTCCAGTGGGTTTATATCCACCACAGCCTGGTCTTTGACCCCACAGGGATAGGGGCTGCTAAGGCAACGTCTCACAGGTGGACGTGGCCCCCAGGAAGGTGCAGGGGAGGGCTGCATCCTTGGCAGTGCAGGGCCTCCACCCTCCCAGGCTGCTTTGAAGCCTTACGCTTTGTTTTCTCTGCAAATAGACTAGGAATGACCTAACAAGCTCCCACTCCTTTGAGCTTAAGCAGGTTTTTTTGGTCTTGCAATGTCAGGAAAAAAAAGCCGAGCTGCATAGCCAGGGATAGGCTGTGGTAGGCTACTACCCTGGGCCACATCCAAAATTGTGATATTGCCAAGTAAGTGCCTGTAGGAATTTTTGAAAAATACCATCTTAGATGGTGTCTCCCTCGGGCCCATCACAAGCTGCTTTTCTTCTCCGTGAAAGCTGGCACTGGAAAGAGACTTTGTTCTGTGCAAAACCACAATGGGCACAGATCCCACCCTGCCTGCCCACCCTCTGTCCCTATTGCTCCTAGCCCTGTAGCTGGGTGAGCAGTGGTAAGAGACAAAAGTCATCTTGCTCTGAATTTGTGAGTGCTGATTATTATTATTATTATTATTATTATTATTATTGGTTTTGCTCAAACACCAGAAATTGAGTTTTGGGTGCATGTTGCCAATAAACCGCTCCCAGGCACCAAGTGCTTTACTTCAGTATGTTTTGTGCACCTAGAAGAAACGATTAGTTCCACTAGAGAGGTCTCTTTCTTTTAAATGGAGCATTATTTATCTCAACCAACAGATCTTTGTTCAGGTGTATTTTCTCAAAGATACAAATGATAAATCTAGCCCACGGAAAATGCTGCTCAGAAAGGTGAATTTCCTTGAGCAGCTGGTACTGTGACAACATGATTTCTCCCCAGGATCCTAACATGCCCGTTGCCCACAGCCCTGCATGTCTGATGGGTAAATCACATTCTGCCTTTAGAAATTATTTTCCACCAATAGTTATTTTGGGATCAGAATCTTTCTCACAAGCCTCCTGGTTTTGGGTTTTCTTTTCTTTTTTCTTTATTTTTTATTTTTGATTTTTTGTGTTTTTTTGGGAGGGAGGGATGTCTAATGTGCTCTGTTTTACATCAGAATAGAACATTTCAGAAGGTCACTCTCTGAAAGGTGAGGGGTTTGCCCTTCATCCTCTTCATGCCTGTGATCATTTTACCCCTAAATGCAACAGAGTATGCTTGTGTCTGGTCTGCATGCATTGCTGTCATTGCATTTGGGGCCAAAAAGGGGAAACCTAGCTAAATATTGAACTTCTAAGAATCTGCATAATACTTTGCACAAATGCAGAGAACAACTTTGACCAAAACAGTTTACGGCTTCTTTCATTTTTTTTCTATTTTCTTTCCATTTTTTTTTCTTTCTAAGCCAGCTCTACTTTTCTCAATGTGAAACATATTCGCACCCTAGGTGCAGACTTTCTGGGAATGATGAAAATGAGGTTTGGGTGTTGATAGCAGTGTTTGAGTGAACTGCTGGTCAGAGAAGTGAATGCTATTTACTATTTATGTTGAGTGAGTCTTACAAAAAAAAAAAAAAGAAGGGTCACTAGGAGGTAAATGAACGAAAGACTTTGCAGAGCAAACTGAGGACTGAAGGCTGTGTGAATCTGAGTTAGATGTGAGTGGGTCTGTGTGTGAGCACTGTGAGCTAGGATACTTAGCCATTGTAGTTTTAACCTGCTTTTTTTCCTTCCCTGCAGGGAAGGGCATCCTTGCCTTCTTTAGAGCTGAAACACAGTCAGATCCATCCTCTGTCACAGTCACGCAGTCCCACTGAAGTCTGTGGAGCTCAGTGTTCCGCAGGCTTGCAGGGGACTCTGTGCAGAGCTGTGCCTGTGTGCAGAAAGGGGAACACGTTATAATGACGGATCTGGGTGTGGGATATTCACATTTCTACTGCCAGATAAAGTCCGCTCCCTGAGGATTACCCCATCACTCACAAGTTGCTCAGTTCTGAGAATATCCCCTACAGCTCACCAATAACCATTGTATTTGATGACTTGGGAGGCACTCATTCCTCTTCAGATACTGTGATGGCCAACAAAATGAGCAAAGTATCCTGCCATGTGAATTGTGACCTGAAGATGGGGTTGAAAGATGTTTGAGGGTTAGAGAAGGGAGAACATATTACTGGTGGAAATGCAGAAGGATGTGTCATATTTTTATTTTTGTAAGTCTGATTCTCTAAGTGCTTGTAAAGTACTTGACTGTTGTATATGTGGTGATGCAGTAGTTCTCAATATCCTTTTATTTTTGTATATTCCCCATCTCCACAATAATCCCTTCCTGTTCAACTCATAGAGAGTAATTTAAGAAGACAAAATTTATATATCATAATAAAACGTGCAAACTGTCATGCTGATGTATGTGAGCTTCCTTCATCTTTCTTACCCATTTTCTTGGTGCCTAATGCTCCTTTCCCATCCAGAGGGAATGTTTTTGGTGTCCTCCTCCTGCACCCATGGGATTTGGCCCAGCTGCCCCAGGTCGGGAGGCTGTTGACCCATATGGGCAGCACCATGACCTGCTCTGTCCCATACGTCCTGTGAAAGTTTAAGTGACTCAGGCAAAGGGCATGAAACTCACGCTTCCTGCAGAGGCCGTTTTGCTCGTCAAGATTTCACTGGTCAGCAGTTTTACAATTTCTTATCTTAAATTTCCCTCTTCCTGCTCAATCTTGTTCTACCCAGCTATGAAGCCCTGGTGCCCAGTCTGGTTAGTTCCTCTCCCAGCGTTTCCACGCCCTTCAAGGGCAGGCAGAACCAATGTAATGCTTCTTTCATGGCCAGGTACCCACATCCTCGTACACTACCAGGACCCCTGCTACTTCCTGGCTTTCCAAATCACGAAGGCAGATGGGTTTCATCAGGGCTAAAACCCTGCCTAGCCATGAAGTTTTAAACCCACTGCTATAAATGCCTCGGGCTCACCAGCCAGCTATCAGTAGAGCTCTCAGCTGTCTTCCAAGACCTAAGATGTCTGCAGGGAGAATCTGACACTAATCCTTATGGAAAAATCATATTGGATTTATAGGGATGAAGTCAATAGGCTTGGACGAAAACAGCTGTTAAATGCTAAGGAATGGAAAGAAGAAGGAAAGCCACGTTACGCAAGAGGCTTGCTTCAGGTGCACGGGAAATGCCCGTGTCCTCATCCCAAGTTTTTTTGACACAAATTATGGTTGAACTGCTCCTAGGATGAAGGATGGGAGATGCTCGTGCTCAAGCACCTGAGGAATGGCAACAGCATAACGAAGGCAGGGGCTGCACGGACTGGGCGAGTTTGATGGTCGAAACCCAAATGCCAGACGAAGAACACGTGCATCCACTCCTGTTATTTAAATAAAACCGTAAGACATGAATGCCGTCCAATGAAGATTCCTGAGGTGGCAACTAAATCCTCAGAAGCAAAAGCAGTATTAGATGCAGGATATGTGTTTTGGCAAGCGCACTCAGATGAGCTAACTCCTAGTGGCTTTTACTGTGCCATTTGGATGTTGTAAATTTAAGCAGATGATGCTTGGTATTAGTTTTGCTCCTGGGATATTTCAGAGAGTAATTGCACATATCTCTGAGGGATTACAAGGTGCTGAAGTTATAATGGATGGACTTTGAGTTTGGACGAGATGCCTTTTTGAACAGAAGGAAAGGTTTAGGCTGGTTTTACAGACAGCACGAATGCTGTGTGTAAAGTGCCAAAAGCCTCACCTAGAAAAGTTGCTGATAATGGGCAGATACAAATTAATAAAAACCCACATGCCGGGATCCCAGTTCCACAGATGCCTTTATCAATCTAACTGCACAGTTAGGTACAGCCAACAAACAGTGAAGGGATTTGACAGAAAAAAAAAAACCTTACCTGACACTGGAGTAGGAAAAGCCCCGCTGCCAATCTGCCAGCTTGGAACTGCCACGTGCGAGGCCTTGGGCTCCATCTCCGCTCCTGTGGCTCAGCAGATGGCAATGTCACAGCCTGGACCCACAGAAATGTCTTCATAAGATCTAGGTGGTACCAAGCATCAGGAAAGTCATGTCACAGTCCTTAGAACAGTCACAGGCCTGTGCCCATGCGGAGGAGCCACCAGCAGCACGCCTGGGCTGAGGCACGGACTGCCTCTGCTGTGGCACGGGACACTGAACGGCCACCGAAGGCAGCTCCGTGGGGAGCAGACGTGGGTGGGTGGCAGGCTGTCACTGCAGCAGCTCCCAGCCCCAGTGGCAGATAAGTGCTGGCACCCGACTTCTGCCTGCTCTTGCCTCTCCCAGCTCATTGCAGAGGAGAGGGCCAGGACCTGCCCGGCCCTGCACAGCTTCTGCTGAAGCACTGAGTCCCCTTACCCTGGCAATGTGCTCAGCCATGGGGGGCAAGTGATGTAGGAATAGTTTGTTCTCAAATAGAATAGAGGGTCCTGGAATTGTTTTTTGAGGGGCCGTAAGGATGGAGTTTTTATGAGCTCCATTTTCTGCTTCTAATAATGATGCTGGATCCAAACAGCTCCACGCCTCAGAGTCCAAGGCAGACAGGGAGTTCACATCTATGAGGATGAAAACGCTCGTCCTGCCAAGCCTTTGATGCTCATCGTATCCTTCCTACCCTGCAAACAGGCGGACAGCACATTTCTAGCATAAAAATATCCTCCTCTGCAGTTAACCACCTCCAGATTCCCTTCCTGAGCCCATCCTCAGCCCGGTGATTAGACATTTCTGTACACATAAACATCCAAATCATCTCTCTGGGGCTCTTCCTCTCTCACAAGCAGATCCTGAGACCAGCGGCTATTTGCAGCTCCTTGAAATACTAATGGGATCAGGGCTTCTTCCAAGCTGACCGCTGCAGTCGGGGGCCCACTGCTCTGCACAGAGCACTGGGTTTGCTCCTCGGCCACGCAGCCTCCCAGCACGTTGCCCACCACTCTGGGGATCAAGCTGCTCCAGATGCCCTGCTCATGGCTTTGGGAGGCAATGCCGAGGGGGCCACGTGCCTTGGGAAACCAATGGTGGCACCAGGACATGCAGTAGGGGTGCACAGAGGAGGGACAGTGCAAAGCACCCCAAGTGCAACGCAGTGGAGGAACGAAAAACATGCACGCACGCACACACAAATGTGCACGCAGGCACACATGAGTACTAACTTCTCTTTGATGGGGGACTGTCGAAACGTTACCCTCCCTTGGGCCTCTGCAGTGAAATAATCTGATTATTCATAAACCAGCTAGAACCATGAATCCCTCATTTATCATTTTAACATAAATAATAAGGGCAAGAGGAACACGACAGCAAGAAACTAGCTATAGATGTAGTGTTGAAATCTGCCCGTTTCTTTTAAGCATGCCCCACTTACTGATAATAAGCAGTGATCCAACCAATTCCTCGTCTGAGTCCGCAAGCATTGGATTACAAAGGACACAAGCCAACACCCTGCTTTATGCTAGTGGAAGTCCATTTGGGTGGGAGGCCAGCTAGGAGAACGCAGCGAATTTAAGAAAACACATTTATCTTACTGACAAATGCTCAGGAAATAAAAGCCTTCGTATTCTTCTTTGACCTCTTCCACTCACAGATGGGTTTTTGCTGTGCTTCTGACGGAGTTTGTTTAGCACCTGCCCCTCCAGGATGTTCGCTGTAGGATGGTTTAGGAAGGGGCTCCCCAGTGTCTGTATGCTCGCAAGGTGCTGGTGCCCACTGCTGTGTTTCGGTCGGGTGCCATGGAGCTGTCGGCCCGTTGTGGTGCAGAGCTGGCACAAGGTCGGGTTTTTAGCTTTGGGTCCAGCCTCCAGCGGGGCTCTATGGGATGGCAGCAGCACAGGCCTCTTACAGCATCCGCGGCTGGCTGCTCATGGGCTTTACCCCGTAATATAGATGGAACCAGGGGATACAGCATCCACAGCCACGCACTCCCTGTCAGCTGGGAGAGGAATTGAGCATCTCCACCCCCTACAGCTCCAACCTGAGCCCGCTGTCAAAGAGAACGTGGGGAGCAGCCGAGCAGCACCCCAGGCTCAGGGTCCTTTGCTAAGCATGGTGCTGCTCAGCCTCCGGCTCTGCCCTTCAACTTTGCAGCCTGGGCTCTTTGCGAGTCCCCCAGCACTTGTAAACATTTTGGCAGCGCCAGCCCTGTGCGCAAGCCCCAGCCGTAGCCGAACGCACTATTAACGAGCCACGTGTTTCCACAGCCTCCAGGCTTGGCACCAGACCCCGGGGACCCAGCCGAGCCCGGCTCCAGCAGTGCCCGGCGCAGCTCTCGGCAAAGCTCCGCTGGCAGAGGGGCGAGCGCCTGGCTCGGGGAGAGCCCCGCTGCGTGCCCCCGCCCAGCCCCTTCCCTGCCGCTCACCCCCTCCAAAGGTCTCTCCTCGATGTGTGCTCAGAAAGAAAGAAAGAAAAAAAATCTCCTATATTTTTAAACACTGCCTAATGGTGAGGAGTAACATCTGGAGCGCAGCCTTGCCCCTCACGCACAGTCCTCCCTCCGCAGCGAGCGGCTCGCCGCATCACCCCACGAACCCGGCGGGACATCACCCAGAGGGAAGCACGAGCTCCTCTGTGCTGGCCCTCCTGCACCTGCTGGTGGCCCAGGGGACAGTGGCTACCAGAAAGCCCTGGGGAGGTGGGTGGCTGGTAAAAGCCTTGCTTGCAGCTGGGAGATTCTTGGTCACCGAAGGGAACGGGGCTGCTCAGATCGCCCCCATCGCTTGTGCCTGTGCCTCCTGTGCCGGCCCCAGCTGGCCCATCGCCCTGGTGCACCCAGAACATGGGGTGCAGGAGAAACCCTGCTTCCTTCAAGCCTGTTTCCAGCGAGGCTCTTCCAGCCAACATTAACACACGTTGCTTTACTTCCCAGCACGGCCCGGGGCAGAAAGGAACATCTGGTCCTAATAAAAAGGTTGTTCCCCCTGCACAGAGACCCAGGAGCAACCTCTGCTGCGTGGTTCCAGCCTCCGCTGCTTGGTTCCTCCTTCTCCAGTGGATGGAGGCAGCTCTGCAGGACGCTCCGGCAGCCCATGGGGACTGAACTTTTCCTGGTAGCTTAAAAGCGGGCCCAGCGCAGGGCAGTGAGATGGGTTTCACGTCTCAGGAGCCAGCACCACGTGAAATGGTTGTGACTTGTCATCTGGGTCTGGAGATGGGGCATAAGGATTTGTTGAACAGAACGGAGCTCTTTTTCTATTCCAAAACCACAAAAGCTGGAGATGGCTCTAACCCAAGGCCCAGGATTAACATCCCTGTGGGGAGGAGCTCTGATTCGGTCCAACTGGAATCCAGCTCCAGACCTGGCGCCCACCTCCAGGCACGCACCGGCCAGGCTCCTCGGGCCTGACCTCTGGCAGCCATTTCGCTTTCTCTGCAGGGCTCAGGATGAAGCAGCAGCAGAAAACATTCCCTGCATCTCAAGCAGAGCTAGACCAGGATTGCCTGCCTGCTCTCCAACCTTCCACAAACAGAAGAGCCCACACTTCTTCAGCACCTGCCTCTCACCAGAGCTGATTCGGGGCTGTTGCAGTGCGCACGGTGGAGCTGCTCTGAGCAGAGTTTGGGACCACGCTGAGCCGGCACGCAGCGTCCTTGGGAGCAGACGTTTGGATGGGAGAGCGGCGGCGTTTCCTGCCCCTGCCATCTCCTCAGCAGTACCACCACAGAGTTTCCTCCCAGCTGGCACATAGCCAGCCATCAAAGAGATCGCGAGTGACTAATAAGTATGAAAAGAAGTTGGGTGAGGGCAGCAAAAATGTCTGGCCAAAGATCAATCTTCACTGACAATTGCTGCTTTTTCTACGTGGAAGTGCCCTGCTGAGCTGAAAGCAGCGTCTGCTTAAAGCAGAGCACCCTGTGAAGGAGCTCCCCGCACACCACACTTCACCAGGCTGGGGACGTTTGCACCATTCACACCGTTCCTGGCAAAGGGAAGCACCCTGTGCTCTTCAGAAGTATGCACCAGGAGCAACGCATGGCTGCTGCTCTGCTCTGTGCCACACAGGTGGCGGAACCCAGCACCGGGCAGTGCCGTGGGCAGTAATCCCTGCCTGCTCTCTGCTCACAGGGGCTGACAAGAGGAACTGAGAGCACTGCACTTGTACTGGCGGTGACACCGACCTCACTTCGGACACTGCTCAACCTCCTGTCGGTGGCAAGTGATTTATTGCCACTCCGCTGCCCAGAGCCCCGACAAATACTCAGTTTGGTAATTACAGGAGGCCAAAAATGAGAGGATAAAAAACCTGACGATTAATTCAACTGTTACACGCAGACAGTGACACCTTTCCCAAGTTTTATGCGAGCCCAGCCCTTCCCTGGCCCGGCTCACAAACCAAAGAGCATCAGCCAAAGCTCCCTGTGCCCTTGCCCAGCACCGATAAGAGCCAGGCATGCATCAAAAGCCACTCTGGTTTCCTTCCAGGGCACTCACCAGCCTGCGACGTCTCATCAACTGCCAAAATCATCTCTTCAGCCCTCCGTCCACATCGTTATCAGAGAGCATACATAATTTCATGGCAAATCACAAGAACCGGTGAGTGGCTATTTAGACTACCACTGCGGGATGGTAGCAAACGCTTCCTGCTGCAGGGCTCCTAGGAGCCGTTACCAATTTTTTGCTCTCTTGCAGAGCCCATGCTCTGCTTGGGGCTGCTGGGTGCGCACCACAACCTGCCCCCCGGGGAGGGCACAGCGATGAGTGCTAACTCCACGTGTCCTTTGTATTCTGGTGCGTTTTTACCTGTTTATCTTACCGAGCCCATCGCTGGGTGCCACAGCCACGTCCCTCCCTGCTACCAGCAGGGCGCACGGGGTGATGGAGAAGCTGGAGCACAGAGATGCAGGGAGGACGACTGCTGTCTCGCTCTGTTTCCTCATGGAACTTCTGACTCGTCCAGGCCTGGCTGAAAAAAATATCTTCCTCTTGCTTTAATTCTTTCCAAAAGAAAAGAAAACAAAGGAAAACACCAGCCCCATAATATTAACTAAACATCAATTCACCACCAGGAGAAGGTCACAGTGCTCCCGCACCTCCTTACAGCCTCTGTCGAGGGCAAAGCCTTCAGGGAACATCTTTTATGTTTCCCCTCCCCTCCAAAAATTGCTGTTTGCCACCAAACCAAAACCCGAGTGAGTCTGGGTTTCTGACATTTTTCTTTATTGCTGGTTTTTGAAGCCATCTGCTTTTGTCCCATTTCATTTTCATCTCCTTATGTAAGAGCTTTTCAAGTAGGCCTGAAGTTTTCCATCATTAAATCATAAGTGCTGGCCTTGAATGTAGCGTTTTCCCACCTTCTGTTTCTTCAGCATCAGTGTGAATTATTGACCAGGGCAACTGCTGTCAGCCCTCATCACCACTGAAATCCTGAGGCGGGAAGCTGAACAGCCTGGCTTCTGTTTGTGCTATTTATTAACTTCTAATTGCCTTCTGAGCAGCAAGACTTTCCAAAAGAGGAACTTCAGCAGAAACCACTCTCATTGGGCCTGGAGATCTTCAGGCTTTAGGAGCCGGCACATCTCTACCTCGTGCACGCGGCTGCAGGCTCGCTGCGCCTGGGTGCTGGCAGGGCTCTCAGGCTGGTGTGGATCCTTCTCCAGCCCAGGGACAGGAGCCTTTCGGACACTGTGCACCCCTGGACAGACAAACGGGGTCACACAGGACCACAGACAGCCCAGGAGCATCCCCCACGACTTGGGGCACCCTGAACGGACCTTTAGGGTTTAAGCACCTGAAATGCTGTGCCTTATGCCTGTAAGCAGAGATGCCCATTGCTCCTTTCAGGAGGAAAACGGTATTATTATTATTATTATTTTTTAAAACCCATTTCTGAGCCCCAGAAGAGGCAGCTGAAGATCATCAGTGGAAAACCAATAATAGCCCTCTAACGGGTTAAGTTCCATAGAGTCACCCACAGCCATACCCCTCAGCCCAGCACCGCAGGGGGAAGCCTGTTCCCCTTCACCACTTGCCCTGTGAAACAAAACCTCCTCCACATTCCCCCTGCAGCACAGCCCCAGGCCCCTTCGCTCCTGTGGGCCACCTTCTGAGACAGCAACGCAAACCCTCGTGCTCCAAACAGCCCCCAGACACCCCACACCACAACCTCCCATGCCAAAAAATAATCCCGTGGGTACATGGGTACAGATGTGGGAGGGGGACTGATGGCTGGGGCCCCAGCCAAAGTCAACCAAAACCCACAGGACAGACATCAGGGGTAAAGCAATCCAGAGCAGCAAACAGCTACCAGCGCTCCTGTCCCAGCTGCTAATTAGGTAGAGCTAATTAGCTTCCCCAATAATTCCCTACAGGGCTTGGGAGGGTTTATCCATCACCAGAACTTTTTATTTTTATTTCTCCAACCACAGCTGAACACTGTTTTGCTTGGCTGCTATTCACGGAGCATTGAAGCCAAGGTCCATTTGGTGGCATTTGGTTATGGGGTCCCAGAGCCATCCTTGGGGCTCAGGGTCCCCCAGCCGCTGGGCCCACTCCCCACTCCCCAGACCCAAACAAAGCTCCAGGAGGCTGTTTTGTTTTGGGAGGGTTTTCTGTTTCCCCTGTGAAAAGCCAACAAATAGTCTGGGGCACGCAGGGTCGGGGGAAGAAGCCTCGGTGGCCAAACACATACTGCTGCCAGGAGAACCCAGGGGCTGTTTGATGTCTGGGGAGCTGCACGCAGCAGCTCAGCAAAATAAAATGAAAATATAAATAAGAAAAATAAAAATAGAGGAAGAGGAAAAATCCCTCTTCTGAGGTGTTTCAGGCTGATGGGAGACACATTAATGATAGGGAAAGACAGGGAAACCGAGGCAAAGAGGGGGCTGTGACTTAGCCAGTGCACCCACCTGCAAGCCGTAGGAGAAGCGTGCGAGGCCCCTCGAGCTCCAGCCAGCAAGCTCCCCCCTCAGCCACCCGGGGCAGGGTCCTTCGGGCAGCCCCAGCCCCACCGCCAGGCCCCGGGGGGGGGCACGGTGCAATGTGGGGCCAACGCTGTGTCAATGCCAGGGCCAGCCTGGGGTGCACACCGCAGCTCCCACCTGCAGAGCCACCAGCATCCCTTTTTCCCCCTCTCTCAGCCCATTTTGCCAGGGGTGCTCCCAGCTGCACCCCGCCACCACGGGGTCCCCAACCCATCCCACTCCCACCCATGCTGTGGCATCAACTCGCTCCTCCTGGGCTTACGCACGGAAAGAAGCAGGAGAGCAGGAGAGCTGTATTTTGCTGGCAAAGAAGCTTTTTTTTTTTTTTTTGGTTTGTTTGTTTGCCTTTTTATTATTTAAACAGTCAGGCAGTGTTCGGCCACTGCTGCCCACACCGCTTGCTGGTGGGCACGCTGAGCAAAATAACAAGTGAACAAACCCTTCACCTTCAGTAGAAGAAAACCACCCCTTCAGAGCAAGCTGCGTAAATATTTACACCTCGTGGTTTCTATGTACAGCCCCGTCTATCATACAACTCACTTCAAAACAGCTATGCACAATTTGCTTGTACAAAAGATAGATATTTCCCCCCTCAGTACAGTTGAAACAATAAATTGCCCAATAATTTGCTTGCCAGTTTGTACGAACTACAAAGTTGGTTAACGTTACCTTTAAACTGGGGTTGTTTTGTTTCTCTAACAGCTTAACATGCCTTTCTCCTCCTTGGCTGCAGGATGGGGATGCATCACGGCCGGCAGCACGACGACTTGGGTGATTTGGGGCAAAAGCGCGTGAAAACAGAGCTTTTGGCTGGCAGGAGGATGCGAGGGCAGGACAGGGGGGTGTTGCTTGCAGTGCTCGTGACCTAGAGGAGCAGCAGCTCCCCACTTCCAGGTTTCCCCAAGGGCAGGACCCCGCTGAAGCCAACCCCACACACGTACCCCACACAGGGCCAAACCTCCAGCATGGAACCGGTGCCACCAAGGCCTTTCCAGCCCTGTGGCACCACCAACCCCTCCTCAAAACACCGCCCTGTGCAGGCCATGCGCCCACCGAGCCATCAGCCCCACGATGACTAAAAAGTACCTCACAAACCTCTCACGCCTCTTGAAAACGCAGCGAGGCCCTGGGCCAGGCCTCGGCTTTGCTTCAGCGCTCCCAGGCCTCTGAGTGAGCCCACCAGCTCCAAGCCCCTCTTCCAGGCACACGAAGCCATGGTGGAAAGGGCAAAGAAAACAGAATTGGGCTGTGTAACCTCCTCCTGCTGCATGGCAGCGGTGAGGTGGTGCCTCGGCAGCTCCTCGCTGCCCTTCCCCACCTCAGCCAGCAGGCCCTGAGCCCAGCCCAGCCCGTGGGGTCGCTTCTGGCTGGTGTGGGATGTCCCAAGGGGCTGTGCCCTGGGGCAGAAAGGGACAAGACTGCCCTGGCTGGGTGGTGACAGGGCTTGTGAGGGCAACACCAAGGGTGAGGAACCCAAACGCTGCCCGACGCCTCCCTTCGCGCACCGCAAGGTGAGGGAGCGCCGGCAGCCCCGCGCATCGTCCCGCCGCCCGAGCTCAGCGCCGTCTCCACAGCCAGGGCCAGCGGGGCCGGGGCTGCCCCTTCAGCGGAGAAAACGAGCCCCAACCATGGAGAAAGCGAGCCCCAGCCATCCTCACGCCACCTCCACACCGCTGCTCCACGCTTCTGGGCACCGCGGCCCTGCCAATCGCATCCGCTCTTCAACAGCGACCTGCCCCTGGCTCGGCCTCTCCTCAAGACACCAAAGCAGCACACAGTATTGCTACTGTGCCAAGTGGTAACTTTATTCTTTGTTGTGTTTTTTTTTTTTTTTCTCTGTCTGAAAAGGTTAAGGAGGCAGCTTTGAAGATGGGTCGAATTTGGATTTTTCCCAGCAAAATCTGCGACACTTTAATAGCGTTATGCCCAGACGTCAGCTCTGTTAGCTTTACATCTCAGAGCCATGAAGACACCAGCAGCAATAACCTGGGAACTGAAAGACTTCCACATCGCTTGTGCATTGTCTCGTTTTTTTTTTTTTTCTTAAAAAAAAAAAAAAAAAGCACAACAGAAAAGACACAAACATTGATGAACATTAAAAACCTGTACATTGTAAAAAACGAAAAACAAAACAAAACAAAACAAAAAAAAAACAAGCCCCAAACAAACAACAAACACCATCATTCTCTTGCTTTGAAATCAGAATCACCCTGGGAACATTGCAGGGGGAAAAGAAATAACCATCGAGAACGTGACAAGGCGATCCTCGCTGTCTGACACGCGGCGGATCAAAGAGCTGCTGGAAGGCGGCGCGGGCTGGCTCCCCCCGCAGCGGGAGAGGCAGAAAGTCTGTGCCGTGGTCTTGTTTCCTCTAGCGTATAGAATGCAAAGCATTTAATACATTTTTTTGTGTTTTTTTTTTTTTTTTGCCATTTTTCTCCCCCAGAGCGAGAAAGCAGAAGTGAATGAAAAAAAGTCTAATATTTTGTTCTTTAACCATGTAACTGCAGATATGATCCAACATCATGGAATGAAAAAAATAATGTAAAGTAGAGCATTCGTGTGTATCACAAAAATACAATAAAAACTTTTTTTTTCTTTTTTTTTAAAGTTTCCTGTGAACTCCCTGCCATGCCGGCCTCCTGCCCGCGCTGCCCCTGCACCCGGCCAGCTCTGGAGGGCTCTGGAGAATCAACGACTGCAACCAGCAAACGGATTCTGCTGAATTAGCAGAGGTGTGTGTAACGGGGGGCCCTGCAACCATGGCAAGATTTTCTTTTTTTAATCTAAGTTCATACATTCTCCTGACTTACAGACGACTTTGATGGATCACTGTTACCTTCTTTTTTTTTTTTTTTTCTTTTTTAAACATTTCCATACAATGGACAAACACATCAAAGCCTGTGTGTAAGAACAGAACCTCTTTTACAGCATGTAATACTGTGTTTTGTTTAAGTCCTTCCTTGCGTAAAATATTGACATAATTCACTGAAGGTATCAAAAATATACCCTGTAGACCAATACAATTTACAATTGCCTTTTCTCACCATTCAGAAAACAATGCACTTAAAGCAACCGAGCCCGTCCCCAGGCGGTGCGCGAGCCCCCCCGGGGAAATCTCTTCCCACTCCAATTGCAGCCCGGGATATCCATCACCGAAGGGACCAGCTTTTTTTTCAGAAACGGATCTTCCCTCCCTCTCCTGCTCCTCCCAGCCGCGTTCAAAGCGCGTTGAGGCCAACGTGTCCCGCGCGGCCGGGACGATGGGCTCCCCACCCTCAGATCAGCCAGGGGAAACCAAGCTGGGTTCGATCCTATTTGACATTTTTAAATCTTTTTTTTTTTTTTTAAACCGTCTCAAGGTTTTGTGTTTCCGTGGCACAGCCCCACGGAGCCCCTCACTCGGCACCGTGGGAGCAGAGCGTCCGTGTGCGCGCGGCCCTGGGACTTGCACGGCTACTCGGTCCCTCTCTCGAGCGCGGGGTCACTGCTCAGCCATGCTGGCAAGGACGAATGTGGGATCCTTGGGTTTTGTCTCGTTAAGGCTTTTTTTTTTTTCTTTTTTAGACTGAAGAGGATGCAGAAATTTCCAGATGTTGAGAACAAAACAAAAAAAAAAAGGAAAAATAAACCAACAACAAAAAAAAACATCCCCCCCCAATTGGCTGGTTGGGAGGAGAAGGTTAAAAAAAAAAAAATTAAAACCCAAAAAAAAAAGCTCTGCTCCTGCGTCTTTGCTCGTGAGAGCCAGCGGGGCCGGGGCGCTGGGTGCTCGCCCCGGGCGGCTCGCTCGCTCCCCGCGCCGTCGGTTTGGTCGCCGTCTCCCTGCCCCTCGCTCGCTTCATTCACTGTCCGAAAGGGTTTCGTACTGGGAGCAGAGCAGGGGCTTGGGCTCCTCGTCCCACGCGTGGTGCTGGCTGCCGGGCGTCCCCTGCGGCAGGGGGGCGGCGGGGGCCGCCGTCACCACCCCGCTGGGGAGCCGCATGGTGAGCGGGTTGTAGGGGAACGGCGTCGAGCCTGCACGGGGAGGAGAGAGCGGGGGGTCAGCGCCATGGGGCTCACCGGGCGGCTGCTGTGGGGACATGCAGCCCCCCCGGGCCCTACCTGCGGACGATGGCCGGTCCTCCCAGACGCGGTTGGTGAGGGGCGTCCTCCGGTTGCAGTCCCCCTCCGAGTGCACTGAGGACACGGACGGCGGCCGCTCGCCGGAGGACAGACCCGGCGCCGGGGACTTGGCCTTGCGGCTGTTGGGCCTGGCAGAGATCTTTGGCTTTCCCCCTCCTCCTGCAAAGAGAAGCGCCCGCTCGTCACCTGGCCCGTGGGGAGGCGGTCGCGGGAACCGGGCCACGATGGATTTTGGGGGTCGGGGCAGGGGGAAGGAGTGCATGCACCCAGCGCTTCCCCAGCACCACGCGCGGTTTGAAAGCCTGCAGCTGCGGGCGGTGGCGCAGGAGGGACGGGGATCCACGTGCCACTATGTGGCCAGCTACGGGGAGCCTGTGGCCACGAGGGTGCCGCAGCCCCGAGCGTGTTCCCCGTCCCTGTGGTCCTTAATCAGTTCTTACAGCAAAATCAGCCAGATTTTGAAAGGCTTAAGGGCCAAAAGAGCCTGTGCCGGGTATGTTAGCCCAGCTAAGCAGGAGGAAGCTCCCGAAGGGGGACGGATGGACGGATGGATGGGCTCTGTGTCCCACCCCACCGGCCCTGGGCAGCCTCTGCCGGGCGCAGGGAAGCGCGGGTGGAAGAAGCTGCTGGGTTCATGCAGTGGCCAGAGAAGCTTTTCTGCAGCAAGCCAGGGAGCGCCTGCTCTGAGCTGGCCCGGATGGTAACACGTGTCCCCCTGGCTTTGCCCTGGCATCACGTGGGGTGGAGGCCGCCCCCGGCACCACCCTGCCCTTAGTGGGCGTGCGGGGGACAAACGCCTCCCTGACCCATCTCTGGTTCCCTTCCTTAGCTGGGGGCGTGCGGAACGACCCTCCCGGCTCTGCTCCAGCCCCCCCAGCGCTGAGCGACCCCCCTGCAGCGCCCAGCCGGGGCCCTCAGGTGCTCCGAGCACCCAGGGGCTCGTCCCCAGCCCTGGTCTCTGAAGATGTCCCTGACCTGTCCCTTCTGGTTCCCTTAAGCTCTCCCTCTTGCTCCAGGCCCTGTCTGTCTCAGCCAGACCCTGCCCTGACACTCCTGAGCCCGGGGTGAGGAGGGAAGCGTGACCCTGCCCGGTGTCCCCATGCCTGTCCTTTGGGAAGCCCAGCTTCGGGCACGCGCTGCCCGCTTGGACCTGGCGTCCCCTCCTGCTGCCCAGGGCCGAGGCACAGCAAAAGGGGCTTTGCTGGGTGTGCTGGGCACGGGAGGGGGTTTTACAGGCGGTTTGGGGTGGCTCTTTTAGGTTATGGCTTTGGTCTTTTGGGTGTGGGGTTCCCCCACCCTCCTTTATGTGATTAAAAAAAAGGGGAGATATTAAAAAAACTGTAACAGATGGGGAAAGAGCACAGTCAGTGGTTTAGAGAAAGCAACAGCACCTTCCGAGACTATTAAATTAACATCAAACAAGACCAGGATTAATCAGCGGATTCACAAAGCTCAAAGCTGGGGCAGGGAGAAAAGAAAACCAAAATGAACAAAAACGGGGGGCGGAGGGTGGAATAAATCCACCCGCAAAAGGGGAAAAACAAAGGCTGAGAATTAATAACACAGAGAGAGCGAAGGTGGAGAGGGCTGCAGACCTGGCAAGGAGCGCACGTCCTCGTTTCGTCCATCAGCAGGAGTTATGGGCATAGCAGCGGGCAGGCTTGCACTGGCATTCAGAGAGTTAAAAGCATTGGCACTGAGAGGTGAGCGCTCTTCCCACTGCTCGTCATATTTACCCATTAGGGCTTTCCTAATTATTGCCTCCAACCCCATGTTGGTACTGGAATTCTCTTGGACCGACTGGCTCCTACAACTGATTAGCCCTGGGAGATACGGGAGGGGGAGGAAAGAGGGGGCGGGAGATGGGGGGGCCAAATGAGAAGAAAGATGGGGGGACGGGGAAAGGGGAGAAAGGAGACAAGGGAGGAGGGAAGAAACAAACAGTCAGCACATTCTCGCAAAGCAACAAACTTTGTCATCTTGTTCTGTAAAGCTCTGCAAAGCACTCGGCGCGGGTTGGCCCCCCTCCTCCTCCTCCTCCTCCTCCTCCTCCTCCTTCTCCTCCCCTCTCCATCCCACCCCAGGGCTTGGCAGGGGCTGGCGGTGGGCAGGGAGCGCTGCGTACACCATCTGCCTGGGGCCAGGGGCTTGGGGAAGGCTCGGAGGAAGCAGGGAAGGGGAGAGGGGTCTCTGCTGCACCCCGGGGGGTGGCAGCACCAAGGGGGCTGCGCTCCCCACCCGGCCAGGAGCAGCGCATGGGGAGGAGGAGACCCCCCCCCGGGGTCCGTAAACGTAGGCGTGCGGAGAACTTTGAGGCTGGGGCAGTTTTCCATGGAGGAAGAGACAGGGTAGGAAGAGGGGGCGTTTGGAAAAACCCCATGAAAAGTGGATGGGAAAGAGGTGCCCAGATTTTGGCCCTGGCATAAGAGGTGGGAAGCAGCCCCCGGAGAGGGGCACGGACCCTGCGGGGCCAGGCTACGCTGGGGGAGAGGGCAGAGTCCTTCCATCCCTCCTCGTGCTCGTTGCAAGCCCCTCACCCCTCACCCATCCCACTCCCTTCCTCCCCATGGGGCTGGGGGCCCGCGGCGGACCAGGGCCCCCTCCCAGGCTCGGCCGTGGCTACGGGACAGGCTGCAGAGGCGAGGTGGTGTGTCCGAGTGGTTGTGAGTGTCAGAAGCCATGCAGTTATGGTGCAGCGCCGCACAGGGACCAGAGGGCACTAGGCTCAGCCACGCGACCGTCATTCCCAACGCGGCGGTTACAGGGAACAAGCAAGGGCAAAATACAGACACAAAACCAGCAGGCTGGCGAGGGAAGCCCCCCGACAGCCCCCAGCTCGCCCCGTCCCAGGGGGGGGTTCGTGCTGGGATCGCTGCCTCTCTGCTCACAAAGGGACGGCTCCCCTTTTCCTGCAAAGGGGCAAGGTCTCCCCGGGTCCCCCTCCAGCCAGACCCTGCTCCTCGGCTCCCTATGCTCTGCTCCTCCCTCCGGCACAGCAGGAGCAGCTTTTACCAGGGGAGGCTTTGGGGAGGTCAGGCTTCACCCCTGAATTCTGTCTGCCACGGACCATCGGGTCCCAGCTGCTGACAGGAGCCACTTCTTCCCAAGGAGGACACCACTGATGGCTTGCCTTGCCCTCCTACTCCACAAGTCCTTGCCCCCCTGCACCACAAGTCCTTGGCCCCTACCCCACAAGTCCTTGCCCCCAGGCCGGGGCTCGGACCTCACCCCAGGGCGTATCAGCATGCTACGGATGCAGACCGGCACGGGAAGCGTGTGCGGCACCGGTGTGTGGCACCCCCCTGCTGCTGTGCAGCCCCCGGCTCCTTCCCTTGGTCATTCCTCCTCTTAATTATTAATATAACAACCTGGAGGTGTCCCCGCTGTAGGAGGGTGTTAATACTTGATTAAGTATTAATTAATACTCGTCAGTGGGGATTCACGGGAGAAAGCTGCGCTGCTGTCAGGGCTGGATCCCCAGGGGTGATGGGGGCAGGCAGGCAGGATGTACAGGATGTGCCTCCTGCCCTCTGGGACACCAGCCTGGTCCCAGAGCCCCAGCCACGCCACGGGACCTTCACACAGACGAGATGGCAAGGGCTGGGTGCTGCTGCGAAACCCTGCAGCAGGCTCTCCTGGTGCCATTTGTGTGCCCACACCGACATTTCTGCAGCTATGCAGGACGCAGGTGGCAGCAGCTCAACAGCCTTCGTGCCACCCTCCTGCCTCGGGCTGGCCTGTCCCATGTCCAGGAAGCCCACCCTGCCTGCCCGACCCTATGGGGCTGCTTTTGGCCCCATTTTTTTTCCAAAATCCCTTCCTTAAGCTGCTCGTTTTCCTCTTCTCCCAGCTGGGCTGAAAGCTGTGGGTGCAGCAGGTCTGGGCAGGGTGCAGTGCCTCTCGGGAAGCTCCTAACCCCCCATTTCAGCTCCTGCGCTGCCCTTCAGCTCAGCTTTTAACCTCTCCTCAAACCCTGCAAGGCTTTCAGAGGAATCACACTGGGAGCTACAGAGAGTACCACGGCTCCACTCTCCCACCAGCCACAACGCTCGGTATTACAGCAAAACAAAACAAGGAAATGCTGAAATCTACCGAGCCTCCTGCTCTTCACAGCGGTGAGCTCTGCATGGAATGAGGTACGGTACAGATACAGCACGAGAGTTACCTGCTCCGGTAATCGCTGGCATATTGAAAATCTCTGTCCCAGGCTGCCCAACATCTGGAGAAAAACAAAGAAGCTCTTCAGTACAGAGAGCGATGCACGCAGGCCGGCCCGGCCCTGCCAGCCCCGACGAGACCTCGCTGTGCCCACCACAGCACCGGGGCTGGCAGCAGCAGGAGCAGGTCTGCGGGTGCTGGCTGGGACCATAAATACCACCTGGGCCACAGCAGGCACGTCGCGCCAGCCGGGAAGGGGCAGAAAGGCAGAGCCCAGAGACCCAGGGCGATGTCCAAGCCCAGTGCTGAGCTCCCTCCCTCCCTCCAGCACTGCGGATTACGAGCTCTGTGAAGTTAAACCCTCTCCTGCCTATGGGATTTCCAAAGGCTCACATCCCCACATCCACAGAGCATGTCTGGGCAGTGGGGAGGGCGAGGAGGAGAAGAAACGTTAAATCAATATTTTCCCTTTTAGCTGAGCTGTTTGACTTGGATATCGCTTTCCTTAGAATAACAGAAATCCTCATCAAATGAGAGGTGTTCCCTATTTCTGTATATTTTCCCTTGATAAGGAAATGCGTGGAAGGTCACAGGGTTCAGCCACACGTCCCCAAAGGGGCATAACAATACTGTTGGCTCATGGTAACATCATCCAGGAGACGAGACAGCTTGGTCGCTCTTATCCAATGCAGCTGTTGTAAGATGGATTCAAATTGAATTAGTATTGACTGTATAATGCTGGGCTAAATTAAATTATGATCCCATCTACTCTATTAGTGGTTAATGAATGAATGGGCTGAATTTCTAATATAAGCCAGCCTGGTTAGTTTTACAGAGCTATACCAATATTGATGTAAGGATTAAAGTAACGGTTGGGGGAGATGCATCTCAAGGAGGGAGGATTCAGCTTGGCTGGCCATTCATTAAAATATCAATTGTTCTTAAGTCTCGTCCATGCTCAGCTCATTATTTCCTTCCTCTTGAGGTTATCTGACACTGCCACACGGGTGAGACTGACAGCCCCACAGCAGGGTGATGTGCGGCTGGGAGGCCTCCCAGATGCACACTGCCACTGCTGGCACCAGCAGGGCTGGGGAGGCTCAACCTAAAAAGCATTTGGCACTTGCACTGCCCAACAAAGCATGGGTTGGTTCTGGGAGCTCCCAGCCTGTAACGCAGCAGCACCCGTTCCCTAATCTCCCTTGTTTAATGTGTCCTCAAAGCTTTCCCCCTAGTGCCCCCATATACGCTCCCCACATGTCCTTACTGTACTCCGTCTCATTTTTGTTGGTCGTGCTGAGCTTCTTGATGATCTCCTGTTTCTTGGACTTCACCATGGCAGAGTTGCTCTCTGTCAGCTTGCTGAAGAACGCTGGAGGCTGAGTGTTGTTTCCTGGGGACTTGGACCCCATCCTGCAAAGCAAAAAGCCATGAGAAACCTCTGCAAGGTCCAAGTCACAAAGTCCCACCTAGTGAGGCCTCTTCCCTTAGGGCAACTCTTCCTAATCAGCCCGGGGCTCCTGAGGTATTTGGGATTTCCAACCTTTCTCCCTGTCCCTGCCATGAATGTACTGCACAGAGCTGAAACACCCTTACAGATGTGTGAGGATCCGGGATGTGACACTGCTTTTGGATGCAAGGGAAAATCTTCTGCCTGAATACTTCCCGCCTTACAACGAACGAGCCCAACTAAGTGCCCTTCTCAGACCTAAAACTCAGTTCCCTACCAGCAGATCTCTTGCTCAGCCAAACACTCAGGAAGACGGTTTCTATAGTGAGATGTTTCAGCTGGGACTGGAGAAGGGGGTCTGGGGGGACACAGGGGAGCTGCTGGGATGCAGCGACAGAGGGGGACGGGACGTGGCTGGGCTGCGGTGCAGAGCAGTGGGCAGGAAGCGTGGCTGTATGTCTAGGAAGAGGATGAGCACGTAGGCTAGCTCCTCAGAAAGATTTCGGTAGCCAGCTGGCCCCTGCTGCTGGATTATCGGAGCTGTGAGGAGGGGAGAGCCCCCAGCGAAGCGGGGATGGGGCCACGTCTCAGGGCAAGGCAAGGCCGGTTGTCCTCCCGGTCCAAGCGACCACGGGGCCGGGCACATCCCCAGGCTGTCACCACCGTCCCCTGGCTCTGCGATACCTCTGGTCCATCTGCTCGCCCTCGCGGTACAGGATCGGGTACGTGGCGCTCTTGGCGTGCTCCGGTTCTCCCACGCCGTCTGGTGGAGAGACGGGCTCGATACAGTTGTCCGGCCCGCCGCCGGCCGAGGCTTTGCTCTGCTCCGGGGACCTGGGGATGGCGTGGGGAGATGCAATCGGTTTATTGCAACATCCTCTGCCTCCGCACGGGGCTGGGGGGAAGGACTAAAATAGCTTGCTGTACTGCAGGGAGAAGAGCCAAGCCTTCCCCACCCTTGCGGGCTCACGCCGCCTTTTGACACAAGCCCTCGGAGCAGCGCAGCTCGGGCATGTTTTGAACCACAGGCGTGCGGAGCAGGGCTGAGCTGCGGCCCACATTTCCAGGCAGCAGGCCAGCCAGCAACTGCCCCAAATTTCCCAGGAGATGCGAGGGGGCAGCCCTGGGACCTTCTGGCTCAGCCCCAGCGTCCCCCTGCTCCACAGCGCATCCCAATCCCTTCAGAGGGCTGGGACGCCAACCCTCCGGGGTCACGGCTTCTGATTCTCCGTCATATTTCCTAACGTGAGGGGTGTAGGGGCAGTGCCTGCCACTTCCCATCCACCTCGTGGCGGGGTCAGGATCTGGCCTGGCAGGGCTACACGAAGGCAGCCTGGAGGGGATAGATGCAGCCCTCCAAGTGCAGCCGGTGCCTGGGAGGCGGCCAGGGTTGAGTCTGTGAGGAATTCCTCACGGCCAGTTCTGGGAATTCACGTCTTTGTTCTTTCTGTGGTTTCTTTTTCTCAGTTTTTTTCTTTCATCTCTGGGTGGCCAGGGCTGGGCTTTCTCCCCTAATGTTACGAATCCAATTCTAAGACCATACAGAGCTGGGGAAATAATCACACAATGACAAGGAACCACAGGTCTGGAGACCTCACTGTTTCCTGGACACATCTGGGTCTCGCTGAGCTGCTGGACTGAGGGTGGGAGCACAGACCCTGTTCTCAGACTCCCAGGCAAAGACTCCCGTTTTTTCCAACTCAGCACAACAGCAATCAGACTTTCCTCGTGCTGCTGTCTGCATGATTTAAAAGTGACTTTAAAAGAAAGAAAGGTGTTGCCTGAAATGGGTAATTAGAGTTGAGACATGGCTTATGTGTCTAACAAGCCTCTGATTCACTAAGACTGATGAAAAGAAAATTAACTCTGAACCAATGGTAAACATGTTTCTTTGGGTTTTTTTTTGAACCATCTGTGGTCTGAAAGGTCTGTGCCAGAGACTGAGGACAGTGGCAGGACAAGAGGCCACAGGCACAAAGCAAAACACATGAAATTCTACCTCAATGCAGGGTAACAATTTATTTATTTTTTACTGTAGGGTGCTCGAGCACTGGGACAGGCTGCACAAGGAGGTTGTGAGCTCTCCATCAGTGGAGATGCTCAAAACCCAACTGGCCCCTGGACAACTGGCTCCAGCTGACCCTGCTTGAGCAGGCGGTTGGACTGGAGGATCTCAAGAGGTCCCTTCCCACCTAAACAATTCTGTGGCACCAGCCAGCTGGGGAAGGATCACAAACAGACTCTAACGGGGTCCAGAAAACATCTCTAGAACTACAGGGATGGCAAGAGAGGCACCACAGGGCAAAAGTGCCTGGATCAGAAGGCAGTTTTACACTCTCGACCATGTAAAGAAGTGATCCATGCAAGCCCCAAGCTGAGGACCCTAAATCCAGCAGTGCCAAATGACAGCCTGCCCTACACAGCGCCTTACTGGGGTGTCATGTAACCAAGGGCATCCGCCCAGCTCCTCAGCCCTGGTCCACCTGAGGCAGGGTTTGCACTGTGGCTTGGCAGATCCCGGCTGTGCTCACTGTGGCTCTGTAAGCTCACCTCTTGCCTCCTTCGTTCTGCGGGGAGATCCTGGAGGCTGCTGCGTGCTCCTGCTGCTGCAGGTAAGCCTCGCTGGGGGTGCGGCGCAGGTCCAGCACGGGGCACGCGGCCCCAGGGAAGGAGTACACCGGGGTCTGGATGTGGGAGTTGAGCTGCTGAGGGTGATGGCGCGTGTAGTCCTGGGTGATGACCTCCTAGAAGAAACCCTTGAGTCAGAAGCAGAATTGGTCTCTACTTCTCATTTTGCAGGACATAACTAAGGGCAAGCAGGAAGGAATTAGGCAGGTTTGTTCTTGCAGGGCCGTAACTTCTGCCTTCTGCCAGGAAGCTCTTGTGATGGGCTTTATTTGTGATGCAAGGACGTGGGATGACCGTGCCCAACGCACCCTGCTCTCTCTAGCCCTAGACCAGCAGTGCTGAGGTCTCTAGCATCACTCCCAGCCCTCCCCACCAGATATATTTCACATCGGCTCTGGATGTGGCCCTTCCCTTCTCCCCAGGCACCCCAGGGGAAGGAGAAAACCAGGTTAATTACACTGATGTGCTGGGCCAGCGTGACCACCCGCTGGTTCATCCCCTTGACGCTCTGGCTGGACTGCAGGGGCTGGCACTGGGGCTGGGGGCCGTCGGGCTGCCGGAGGTGCTGCAGGTGGGCTGCTTCGGGGGCCGAGGCCTTCAGCGAGGCTGGAGGAGGCACAAAGAGCAGAGCTGGAGCCAGGTGACACCCGTGTCCCCCTCCTTGATGGCCGAACACCATCCTGGTACGGCACCGGGGCACCAAGCCCACCGTGCCAGCCTCAGGCTCATGCCGGGCACCGGCGGTCCCTGCCCTCACCTTGCTGCTTCTGCCTTGGGTCGTGCTCCCCGTGCCCCTTGTCCACATCCTGCAGCAGCTTGGCCCCTTTCTCGTGGGACAGGCTGGGCGAGCTGACGGGACTCACCGCTTCGATCCGCTCAGGGCTGTAGCCACCGTGAAAGCCTGGGGAAAGGGAGAAGGGCGTTAAATCCTGGTGCTGCGGCTGTGGTTGCTGGTGGGCAGTCGTACAGCCGGCAAAGGGGGCAGAAAAGAGATCAGGGGAGGCCTGGCAGGTTTGGCTGACTGTATGGTCCCCTGGGGCTGCACAGATCTCAAAGTGCTTTACAAAAAAAATCCCCGATGATGCCAGCAGCAGGGACTTGAAAATGGAGCGTGAGGCCCTGCAGACCTCAGACCCTCACACGGGGTGTGAGGATCCTCCTGCAAAGACAGCAGGCTTGCAAGGGGCAAGAAGGCTCCTTGACCTTTCTCTGCCTTTTAAACCCATTGCACAGACTCAAGCTCCAATGAAACGTGCGGAGCTGGAAAGAAAGACAAACATTATCCTCCAAGAGAGGGAGGAAACTGAGGCACAGACAGGTCATGCTTCCAGGGACCAGGGACAAAGGCCCCAGGGGGCCTGGAGGAGGCACCCGCTGCCTCCTGCCAGCTCAGCGGGTTTGGTAACACGACTTCTGCCTCCACAGACCTTCAACCTCCTTGTGCTCAATTCCTAGAAGCTGCCCATTGCAGGCTGAGCTGGCAGGGGACCCGCGGCGCTGCCGGGAGGCCCCGGTGCCCGGGGCGTGCTCTGCCCCACTGCCCTGCTGCCCCTGCCAGCCCCAGCAGGAGCGGCTTGGACTGTGCTGCTCTGGCATGGGCACGCGCTGGGGGGAGCCACCCTCACCCCCACGACCCTCCCGAAGCCTTCTGGTGGCCAACAGGCCCTGGTGGATGCTCCAACACGAAGAAGAGGCCTCCCCCTGCCCCCATGTGCTGCCTGCTGCTGGGAGCCCGCATGGGTGCTCTGGGGGAAGGTTTGCCCCACCAGGAGTAGACTACACCTTGAGTCCATCCCATTGCCATCCGGAGAAACTTGTCCTGTTGCTTTTGCGTCCTACGCAGGATCGCAGTCAGTGGTTACTGCGATCTGCTGGGGGAACGACCCCCGGAATGGCAGCCCTCTGCACGTTTTCTCACGGGGAGGCCAACAGAGCCCCCCTGTGCTGCAGCCCCCGAGCCCTCGGGGATCCTGCAGGCTGGATGGCACAACTGTGAGCGGGGCCGTGCGTGTCGGGTGGCCAGCGGCCCTGTCACGCTCACACACCCAGTTCTCATCTTAGCCCCTTTGATTTATTACCCACAACTGTTTCGTACAGACTGCCTGGGAATTGCTAATCATGGGGAAATCAGAATTAGCAAATTGCTGTTGTCTGTAAAAAGCAGTACCAGGAACTGAACAACATTTGCAAAACAGGGCTTGGCAATGGAAAAAACTAAGAGAGTGTGGGAGAAGGGAAGATCCCTGAGACACACACAAATAAAGACTGGAATAACGTAACAACTGGGAGGGAGAGGGACAAGCACACTCGGGGAGCTGACAAAGCCAGTAGCCAAAACGTGCAACTCAAAATACGAAATAACGAAATAAAATCAGTCTCAGGCCACAGCTGTCTCGCCCCTCCCCTCCAATTTCTTACCATCACTAGTGGAGTCGTTACTTAGCGAGCCTCTTTCTCGCTGCCCCTTATCGCAAGAAATTTGGCGCATGATAATCACATCTATGAAGTTGGCCGCTGTCGTGGTGGTCTTACCGAGTGCTCGGAGCTCCTGTTCCTGCATTGAAAAGGGTTTACTTTGACTCTTTTCTCTATTGTGCTGCTCGGGGCCTGAGGCTGCATGCTGCTGGTCCAGAGGGTGATGGTGCTGCTGGCTTTTCCCCTGTCCTCTGCTATAGTGGTGAGAAGAACCGGGCCCGGAGGCGGGTAAAGGCCTCGACTCCATGGCTTTAATAGGCGAAGGCGACTGTTCGAGGGTGGCCCCGCTGGGCAGCTTTGAGGTGAACACGTTGTTGTCAGGCTGGGGTCGCTCGGCCTTGCCTTCCCGTGCCCTCGAGGCCTCTTTCTGCAGGACGGCCGGGTCCATCATGGCTGCGTAGCCGTCCACCGCGCCGATGGAGGAGCGCAGGGTGGAGGCCGAGGGGAAGCCCGTGGAGCGGATCGGCGACGTGGTAGTGGTGGATGAGGAGCTGGGAGGCCACAGAGGACGAAGCAAAGATTAGCATGTGGCGAAAGGGGAGTGCTGCTAAGCACCTGGCAGAGCCCAAGCGTTTAGCCCGGGTATTAGCCCTGTCTGGCCGAGGCACTCAGAGTTGCTCTGAGCATAGATTTGGCACGTGCTGCAGCAGGTGAGGAAGGCTCGGATAAAACCTCTGCCACCCATGTGCCCACCACAATAACATGGGGTACTTGCTGTGGTCTGGATGGATTGACCACAGGGAAGAAAACCCATGGGACAAGCCCATACACCTCCATAACGCCACAACCAGGAAGCTTTCAGCAAGAGCAGTGATACCTGCACTGGGACACATCCTGCTTTCTTTCCTGGTAGCAGTAAAAGCCACCAGGTAAAGTGAAGGGACTGCGTACCAAAACCCATCTCTCCCCATCACAACTTCCCCGTTAGCCCCAGTCCTGCTCCTGCTGAGACTGAATCACAGAACCACAGAATCATTTAGGTTGGAAGAGACCTCCAAGATCACCCAGTCCAACCCATGACCTAACACTAACAAGTCCTCCACTAAACCACAAGGCCCAAACAACCCTTGCTGCATCTCCGAGGTGCCCGCGTGGTGCTCATTAATTAGCCACTACATCTGCCCTTGGCAGCAGTCCGGGCAAGGGGCAGGGAACGTGGCGTGGGGACGTACCGCAGGACGGAAGGGGTGGGGGTCTCCGAGGAGATGATCTTCATGTTCGTGTTGTGGAGCACGCTGGGGCGCTGCTGGATGGTCTCGTGGGTGCGGGGCGAGACGGGAGAGTGCTGGTGGCTGTGAGAGTGCGAGGAGGAACGGCTGCTGGACTGCTCTGTACCTGGGGCAAATACAAGCAAGGGCTTCAGCCCCTTGTTTTAGAGTCCCAGCCCTACCCGCACCCAGCAAGGGCCCCGGGATGCGGAGCCAGGCTCCTCCCCAGCCTACCTGGTCTCCAGATGGGGGCATGCTCCACCGTGGTGGATACTAGGATGGATTTTTCACGCTCCCTCTCACGTTCACGCTCCCGATCCCGTTCCCGTTCAGACACTGATGATCCTGACTGTTTGGTCAAGTGCGTGGGGCCTCCTGAAACCCAACCGAAAGGCAGTGAAAGGGCTGCAGACAGAGCAATTCCCCACGGGGAACACAGCCTGCCCTTCACATCGCTGTGTCTGCAGAGCAGATAACGAACGGCTCCATCCAAGGTCACCTGGAGCAGGACAGACCGGGGCGACCAGCGCGACAAAGCCCGGGCAGATCACGCAATAGCTGTCCTGGCGCCGTCTCCAGGATATGACCTTCCACAAAGCTGTTTGCTATCTGCCACTTCGGGGAAAAAGGAGGAAAAGCAACGAAGCTCCCAACAAGCAGAATCAGAGGAGCTGGTGCGAGGGAGCCGGAGCGCTGGTCCCCGAGCAGGAATGAATTTGGGCTCTGCCCCAGCACACCGAGCTCACGGCCCCGAATTGTTTAAGAGAGTCCTGCCCAACCGCTTTCCCACGGGAAAAGCAAGCTGCAGCGTTACCTGGGGAGAGCGGGGAGCTGCTGTGTCGGCTGCTGAAGGTCTGGGGCGGGCCGGGGATGTAGGTGATGCGGTCCATGGAGGTGGCGGAGGTGCCGGGGGTGGGGGGCACGAGGACAGGCAGGTGCGGCACTTGGGACAGGTCGATGATTCCTGGAAGAGAGCAGTCAGAGGGCTGTCAGGGTGACACTGAGCCGCTGCTGCTTGACCCCAGCCACAGCTCCCAAAACGTGGGAACCCCCCCCCCCGACCCTCCCAGATGGATTCACAAGGACCTGCTGCATAGTTGAGGGCGAGCGAGGGCTCCCGGGGCGACAAGCCGCGCAGCATGTCCGCCCGCTGCGCCATGGCCGTGGCTGCGGCGTTGTGGTGCATCTGCTGGGACGTGATGTAGTCATTGATGATGGTCTGTCGGTTCTCCATGGCGGCCGTGTCCGGGTACCCCCGGATGAGGTACGGGGGGTAGAGGTGGGGGTACGTGGGGCTCGGGGCCAGATGCCTCGGCAGGTAGTAAGCAGCAGCTGGGAGAGAAGAGGAGGGAGAAATGAAGCGGCTTTCCCCACGGATGGGTTTTTGGGAGGCAGCAGGCTGTGCTTTTGCCTGGCGCATCCTCAGGGTTTGGAGCATGCCAAGGAAAAAACGATCCCAAACCAACCGTGCCCCCTGCCGAAGGTACCTGCTTCCAGTTGGATTCCCCTTGGGATGGCGGCGGGATCGAAAGCCAGCGGGATGTGTCCTCGGTACAGGTCGACCCCGCTCACGCCACGGAGCAAGTGCTCATATGGGGAGATGGGGTGGTGGTGGTCGGGCACGGGGGCGTGTGGCGACTTGGAGTTGGTGAGTTCTCTGGACGTAGGGGTGATCTTTCGGTCCTGGGACACTGGCTTCCCAGCAGTGATGCTCCCTGCAGCGAGCAGAAGGAAATGAGTCAGAGACTGAGCACCATGGCCAAGCCACGTCCCCGAGGGGTACCCACAGCCAAGAGTTTCCTCAAGGGAAGCCCACAGCTCCTCCTGAACTCAAGGGACCCTTCTTCCCTCCTTGCTGCACTGCCGTGACACATTACACCACCGAGACCAAGGTGGCCAAGCCCTGGTCTCAGCCAGGAGGAGAACCCTGTCCTAAACCCTCCCGTGTGTACCCCTCGAGAAATGGAAAGGGGCTCCCACCCTCCACTGTGCTACCTGGACCTCTCCCTTTGACATCCCGCTCTCACCTTCCACCTCCCACGAGCAGAGGAGCAGGACGGGGCACAGGTACAAGGTGCAACACGCTGGGCTAACACATCTTTGCTACAACAGCACTGTGAACGCGGTCACGCAAGACCCGTGGCAGCCCTGTGCTACTGGCAGGGCCGTGCATGCCCCCTGGGCATGGCAGTCCGTGCAGCATTTGCACAAGGAGGATGCCAGCACTTTCCTATTCATCCATCCCACCTACATACACACCGGGCATCCTCACCCCGCCCTGCACAGGCACCCCGTGATGGAGCCTGGCTGCCGTGCTCCTTGGTACACCAGCAAGGAAGAGGTTAGGGCTGCTGGGCAGAGCCTGGGACCCCAGACACTCCCGGCCACGGTAATGAAACAGTTCAGAGGGTTCAAGCACCAGCTGCCCTCTGGAGCTGTCAGCTCTTTCCCAACACACGGAGCGAGGTTGGATCAATGTCAGGGCCTTCCCTTGGCTCTCCCAACCTGCACTGGGCATTGGTGGCACTTCTCGCCCCACCTGGGACAAAGGGCACCGGCTCATGGTGTTCTTAACAGGCCGGGGACAGCAGCTGAAAGCCACCCCAAAGCAGCGTGAACACGCTCCTCTTGCACCAAATTGCACAGAAATGAGCCCAGAGCCATTCAGAGAAAGACGCAGCCAGCCTGTCCCTCCCCATCAGCCAAACACATGCACAAAAGCCCCATCTCTGCAGAGGGACAGGGACACAGACTGTGATGTCTGGCCGAGCCCTGCTGGCCCTGGCTTGGAGAGCAGCGAGCCGTCCCTGCCCGCCTCCGTGCGCCGGATCCAGTCCCGCTGGTGGGGACTTGGAAATAACCACAGCTCCAACACAGGCCGGGCACACTGCCACGCCTGCCCCTCTCACAAACCTCAGTGTCTTGGTGTGGCCACGAATAAATCAAACCTACTGCAGGGGCAGGAGGAAAATAGAGCTGGCGTGGGAAAGCTCCACTCCAGCTCCGATCTACGACTCCTCCTTGTAGGACCCCACTCCTGCAGATCTCCTGCGTCCCCAAACCCCATGATCTCCAGACAGGCAGAAATCTACTTTGCTGCTGGCGCTTTACAGGAACGCTGATTTTTCCCTTGGGATCCCTCCCCACAGCCTGGGTGCTGCCTCCCCCGCGCCATCCTCACCATATGTGCAAATCTCAGAGCGCCGCAAAGCAGCTGAAGGCTTCCCCAGCAGCACTGACCTAGCTAGAAAAACGGCTAGAAAAGGCTGCAGCAATGGGATCTGCTGACCACGGAGACCCCTGGTGTGCCCAGCCGGCTGTGAGTGACACCGGTGGGTTTTTGGAGAGCTCTGCCCTCTGCAGCCCCATCTCATGGTCCTCTCAGGGGAGCTGCATCCCGGCCCTGGTTTTTGGCAGACTGCAGTGCCTTGTGCCGCACGCCCCCAAATCATGAGACTCTTGGTGTAGGACAAGGGTTTGCAGGTGGGAGATGCAAACCTCCTGAGAGCGCTGCTGCAGAGCTGGAGGAGAGCGGTGCCCCGGGCTGCTGCAGCTCCCCGTAGCTAGCGGGAGGGATGACAAGGTGTCCTAGGGACATGGTTCTGCACTGCCCACGGGTGTGCCATAACGCCAGAGGACTTTGTGGGCTCTAGATCCGAGTGGGTCTCACCAGATCACCAGACCTGAGCACGTGCCTGGTCCCTGGGAGCCCCGGCTCTGGGGCCAGGAGATAACTGGAACCAAGGGGAGCAGGCAGACCCCCCCCCAGAACAGGCTGGGGAGGCTGCAGACCCCAGCAGCGAGCCAAACTGCCTGGATCTACCAGTTCAGGAGGATTATGTGTACCTGGCGGTGAGGTGCTCGGGTGCCAAGGTGATGGATAAACACACAAGGCAGGCAAACAAACACCAGATCGGTGAAAAGGGTGAAAATCCCCCTGCCCAGCGCACGGAGCACTGCTCTCCTGACCTCCTTTAGAAACAAGGGTGCCCAGGGACCACTCTGGGACAGGGAAAACACTTTGTACACAGCATCAGCTTCACCAAGGTCTCCTTTCAGCCACCCCACTGCAGGCATGCCCCAGCTCCCGTGAGTCAGCCCCAGCTGAGGAGTTAACAGGAGAACAGGTTGGACGGGCACCTGCCAGGAACAGGTGGGGTCAGCAGCGACTTCCCGTGCACCTTGCTATAAATCTTAGCATCCAATAAAAGGCTGACAAGTACCTTCATGCTGCCGTGGCGTGGATTCCCTCGTGGAGACCGGAGACCCTCTGTGCAAGTGGCTGCTGAACGCCGTGCTGTGCCCTGCTTGGTGGTCCTCGTAGGCGAGGGCACTTTGGTGGGGTTTTCCCGGCTCAGGCACAATCACGGGAGCCCCTCTGGCGATCGATCCGCCCGAGTTCGTCACTGGGCTCGGCCTGTTTTTCAGGCTCTCTTCGTAGGCTCTCTCCAGATTCCTCGGGTCTTGTATGACGTCCAGAGAGTGTACAGAGTGAAAAGTCCTCCCGGGACTGCCGATGATGGACCGCACGTCATGCTTTTTGGTACTCGACGAAGAAGAGCCGCTGTCGTACTTCAGCGGGGTACCCTACGGACACAAGGCAGGTGAGATGTCAGAGGGGCACAGAGCAGAAGGGGATGCAGTGACTGCACCCCACCGAGCTTCAACGGGGCTTGTGCTTCCCAGTTCAGTGGGTCGGTACACCAGTGACACCAGTTTACTTGGTGAAATGGCAGCAACCATCAGCACAGCAGAGATAACAGCACCGAAACGGGCAGGGTGGGGTGCCCGCTCTGCATGTCGTGTTGTGCTACAACAAGACGAGGATGAGTCACTGCCGAGGGCTGGCTGTGCCCATCACGCCTCGCTCCTACACATGCTGTGAAATGAGGTAGGCCTGCGAGGTGCCATGGGAACCCTCCAAATATTTGCAGCCCGACAGGAGACAGCACGCAATGCTTCATCCTAAATACTGGCCTCGCTGGGTTGACTCTTGCCCATAAAGTGAGGAGACCAAGGCTATGCACACCCAGCCACAGCTGCCGAGGGCACCAAGTCGCCTCTGGCCTTGAACGTAAGCCAAATGCAGTTACTCCCGTGTGCGTGGACAGAGCACTGCCTTCTTCATACGCCAGGGAGCACGGAGGTTTTGTATTTATCTGCTTGAGGATGGAAAAGAGGAACCCATACCCAAGCAGGGCCTGAATACTGAGCAGTTTGCAACCCCGAAGCCCTCTCTTCTCTCCTGTTGGGAGCAGGCCCTGCAAGGGCAGCAGGCTGAGTAGGAGCAAGCCCATACCTGTGTGATGGAGCCTTCCTTCAGAGGCCTCGTCAGGGAGATGTCTGGGGTCCGCCTCAGCTCCTCCCGGGGAATCTCATGGATTGACCTTCCCGCTTCTTTCACCGTGGCCACCAGGCCTTCGTGGGCTGGCTTCATTTTCAGGGGAGTAAGGCCCTCGTGAGACCTGACTTTGTAGGCATCAGATAAGTCCCGTGGTGGAGTGTTTTCCCTCTTGAGCTGTTTGGCTTCTCTTCTGAGGTAGTCCTCATGGGCCTCCACGTAGGACCGAGGTATTCCTGCAGCCCCCGAGCAGACAAAGCAGAGGGTGAGTCCCCAGCCACGCCCTGGGCTCCCAGTCCCCATGGGGATGCTCAGCACCAGGGGCCTCCAGTTAATGCAGGTAACTCACAAACTGGTACCTGACTGAGCACACATGCAACTACGCTAACCCAACAGGACCCCCTCCCATTACCACCAGTTTCTGGACGCGTTTTGTACTACTTTCAGCCTGCCTTCATGCGAGTCACTGGGAATTTTACCCCTGACTCGGCGACAGCTTAGGGTGGTAGAAGCTGAGCAAGACTGGCAGTTTGTCTGAGCACAGAGCAGATCTGCAGCTGGACCCCAACGTGTCCATCTTCTGTTCCTCCTGCTCTAACCTGATGATAAGGACAAGGGGCCACGCGTGTGAGATATTTCCCCGTGTTACTTCTGGCCATGGCCTTGTCCTGCCTGCAGGCATTACCTTGTGTAATTGAGCCGCGGATGTGGTGCTGCTCCTTTAGGTTATGGGGACTGTGTCGGTCTGGAGGGATCGCTCGACCCATGAGACCTAGGAGAGATCCAAGGGGGAAAGCTGGGTTGTGACACAGAAGTTCATTTAAAAAAGAACGCACAGTGACGGTGTTACCAGGGCTCCGGGGAGAAAAAATACCAACAGTTTCTAAATGACTTGATTTCTCTTTTTTAAATGTGCTTCCTTTTTTTGTAGTCCTGGAACTGGTTTACAAGGGCAGAAGCCAAAGGCAAACAGGCCAGCCTGTGTCCCTAGTCTTACCATGCCTGTCAGATGCTGTCCTGTTGGGATGTGCCATGGGATCCCAGCTAACCACTGCCAAAACACAGGCGTGGGAAGGCTCATCATGTAGACAGGACACAAGATGGGGTCTCTGCAGGTCACTGCTGACACAGCAGGGGTAAAAGTTTTCCCCCAGACCCACCTTCAATGCTGGCAGACAGCGGATCGCGGGCTGACAAGCCCCGGCTGATCCTCCCCTCCATCATGTCGTAGGTCCGCTTGGTTCCCGTGGTCTCATGTGAAGCTCCTGAGCTCCTGCTGTCTTCTTTGGGACACTGAGAAGCAGCAACCCCACCTGGGGAAAGGAACACCGAGAAGCACCATCAGGAGCACAGAAAGCTGGCACTTGACGCAGGAGGGTGTTTACCACTGTCTGTCTGTGTTACCAAAAGGTCAGATCCCATCTGAGCACCAGCCACCGCTTGGCACTGCAAGAAATGTCGCATGAGGTTGACTTCCAAGAAATTCAGCTGATGTCTTCTCCCCTCCCTGCCTGCTCAGATTCCAGATCTGTGCCTCCTGCCTGGGTAGGAGCATCCGCCCTGTCGTGTCCCGCTCCCTCCCGCCCTGCGTGGGCCAGACGTAGGCAGCGGGACAGCTCGGAGCTGGCACAGCCCTGGTGTCAGCAGCTGCAGTTCCACTGAACTCAGCCCTGCAGTGCTGGGGAGGTTTTTTTTTGTTGTTGTTTTGATTTTTATTAGACACCTACTGTTTGGGATCTTGTCCAGTCTTAATATTTGCTGAGACACTCCCTGGGTGAGAAAAACAGGCAAGAGGGGAGAGGCAAAGCAGAGAAATCCTTTGAAGCAGCACTGAGCACACACAAGAGACGGCGAGAAGTCCCACGGGTCCGAGCCGGAGCGATGGAGCAAGCACCGGCGTGACTGCAGGCCACGGACCACGTCCTCATCCAAACTCGGACCAGATTTTTCTACAAAGTCGAGCTCGAGCCCTCGCCTCCCTGCTGCGGGCAGCATCACGCCGTCCCCGAGCGCTGGGCTTGCCAGCGCAGCCCGCCCATGACCTGGAAAGCCGCTGCCTTGCCTCTGCGCCTGCCCCACCGAACCCATCCGCTGAGCCCAATTTCCTCCATCGGGTGCAGCGAGCTGTGAATCTCACAGGCCGGTTGTGATCCAGCTGAATGCCTCGTGTTTATGTAACGAGCACTGAGCGAGGATGTTGGCTCGGGGAGAGAAACGCCTCTGCCCATTATCTCTGGCCTGGCCGCGCCTGCCAAGGATTGCTGGTGCCCCGCTCCTCCTCTTCACGGGCAGAGAATGTGGTTATACAATTAGGAAAACGGAGGAGAAGTTAAAAATGTTAATTCCATCGCGGACAATTGGGAATAAAAGTTGCCCTTTGAAAAGCCAGTAATTAATAAAATGGGATTATCACAACTTCACACCCACTGTTGCTTTCCGCAATCAGCATCCACTCGATCCAGAAACGGTTTGGGGCTGCGCGCAGGGAAACAAGAGGTGATCGGGCTCTGAGCCTTCACTTCAACGTCATTCAAGGGGAAAAATCCGGGGGTGATGCTCAGAAAGGAGCCAAGCACCTTGCGGCAGACGAGGGGCGACGCTCCCACACCCTGTCATCAAGGCACATCTGTTGCAGAAGTCCCTGTGCAGAAGGGAACACGGCCCTGGGCACCCTTTGTGCTGCGGGGGAGCAGGGGGAGGGCACAAGGGAGGAGAGAGACTAAACAGAAAGCAAATCACTCCAAAAACACGTCCCTTGCCTTGCAGAAGCCCTCAGCAATCATATGCGGAATGAGAATAACCAATCTAGCACAATTCAGCTCGCACATGCTACAGGATCTCGTCTCATTACAGCTCTTTTATTTTAAGCACCCTCATGACACTAAAGAATTTGCAATTTTTTTTTTGCTTGCCAAAATTCATAATCACCAACAATTTCATTTTCCTTTTTTTTTTTTTTTTCCCTTTTAACTCTTCGGCTTCAGGCTGTGAAGCCTCGCCAGGCTGCACGGGGGAAGGAAAGGCAGCGGGGCTGGCTGGGCTGCCGAAGCAGACGAGATTACTCAGGATGCAATAAATGCTATCGAGCATGGAAAAGGCTGCCGTGGAGGGGAAGGAATTAATTCCTCGTCCGCGTCCCCCACAGGGGGTAGGATGAAAGGTAATGGCTGCAGCCAGGGAGGCTCAGGATGGGCGTTGGGGAGCTCAGCTCCTCTTCAGCAGCAGCCAAGTCCCAAAGCAGAAACTGGGAGGGCGCGATGTCCTCAGTCCAGCCTCAAGGGTCTCGTTGATGCTCCCAGCACCTAAAGGATCACCTGCTTGTGGCTCTGCAGACCCACACCTATCCCCGAGAGGGCTGCGACCTCCTATTTTATCAAGTCCTGTCCCTGGGGTGGCCGTGGGAGGCACAGGGGAGTGCATGCAATGGGACCAGCTTTGGGTCCCAGCTCTGCCCGGTGTGGGATCCCCTCTTGGTGCGCAGCTCCGGACCCAGGGGCCGGAGCAGCCCTCGCCACCCAGCAGCCTCCCCCGTCTCCGCCCCGGTGGCACCACGTTTGTGCCCAGCCTCGTTCGACTCCAAGCCCGGGCAGAGGAGATTAAAATAGCTCGTTGCACAAACAAGTCCCGAAACACTTCCTGCGTCCTCGCTGGGACGAGTCCTGCCAAGTGTCCCAAAGGGCGCGCAGACACAAGTCTCCTGCGGTGACACTTCTTATCTGGGCGAGAGTTGACAGCAAACACGGGCGGGTGCGGGATGAGGCGGCTTCCACGCGGCGAGCAGGAGGCAGAGCCCTGTCCCCACAGGTCCCCTCAGCCACCAGCAGGGAGGTGGCACCTCACAAGCCTTCCCCATGGCACGACCCAAATGCTGTGTCACCAGCCCGTGGTGAAACCAGCTCCTGGCCCTGCAGGGCTGCTCCCGGACTACCTCTGCCCCGGGGGGGATGCAGCCCGCAGGCGTGCGAGCACAGCAGCCGATGGGAGCGATACCTGCTGAGGCAGGCGAGTGCCACCTGGATCAGGCTCTGGGCTTTGCTGTCTCCCTAAGTTTGACTCAGAGGAGAAGCGACGCATCCCTGCTGGATGGCTGTCGGCGTGCCAGGACTCCAGCATCTGGCTGTTTTTACACCGAGCCCTGAGGGATGAGAGGCCCCGGAGGACGAGGGGCTGCGGGGTTGCGGCGCCCGTAGCTCGGCTCTTCCTGATGCCAGCCCTGGGCGAGGAGGAGCCAGGCACCGCGCCAGGGGCAGCTGCAGCCCGGCCATGCCTGGCCCAGCGCAGAGCGAGACGCGAGCACGGAGGAGTCGTTTCCAGCTTCACTGGAGATGAACATCTGCTTATCTCTAATGGAAGCCACCGGGGCTTGCAGTCAGGCTTTTATGGCCAGCGCTGCTATCTGCTGAGCAGGCGCAGAGGCGGGAGGAACAGCTGGTGGCTGCATGCTGATGCCGCTATCGCAGCGAGGCAGCTTCGGCACGTACCGAGGCAGCGTTCCCGTACAGCAGGGGTGCGGGCTGCAGCACAGCTTTCGGGTCTTCCCAGAGCCTCCCGAGAGCATCCCGGTCCTCCGGCTCCTTGCAGCCACTCGCCCACGTTTGCTTTTGGCAGTCCTGCTGCCGCACGGCTCTCCGGCTGGCCGGGGGTCAGGTTGGTTAACGAGTGTCACCGGCTGTGCAGAGGCGTCTCCAGGCAGGTCCTTCACGGCTCTGCACCTCTGGGCAGCTGGGAACAGGCAAATGCATCACCCAGAGAGGCTCCTTGCTGGGTGAGGGAATGGCCTTGCCCCATCCAATGGCTACGGGTGCTTTAGAAAACTCACAGGATAACGTAACGCGGTCCTGGTGACAAATACGGCACCCTGACTCTGTCCCATCCTGGAGCTGAAGGAGCCAGGGGCTGACTCATTCCCAATTTTTAATGCAGTTCAATCCATATCACATTGCACCAGCGCCGTCCTTCCTGAGACACGGGACAAGAAGCCAGCAGCCGGAGGCACAGGAGCCCCAGCCACAACCCTGCATGCAGACGGCTCCGTGAGCGAGGTCACTTCCATCACAGACAGCTGATCGTGCTCGCCTCCACGGTGCTGCTGCTTCTTCAGCCCTGTGCAGGTCGGGGCTGTCTATCACAGGCCATGCAGGAAAGACACACCAAGTGCCCCATACCAGGCTCCTGATGATCAGGGAGCCACAAGCTCCCCTGCGCCATGGGGAAACTGAGGCACAGTGCTGCAGTGCCCTAGTGGTTGCAGTTTCCATGCTTGGAAAGCCGCATGATGTCCATTCCAAATAGGAAGCCTGATATCACGATAAATCTTTATGCCAAACTACCTGACTTGCCTCCATCCTGTAGGTTCTTTGGGCTCCACCTCGGCCCAAGACCTTGGGGACCCTCTCATGGTGTGGCATGTCCCACGGGCATCCCGCACCGCGTCCCTGTGTGGCAGCAACGCCACCTCTGAGGCGAGATGATGGCACGGGACAAAGGGAAATCCAGGTGCAGGGGGGAGAGGTGGGATGGGAGAGAAACCATGCTGGAAGTGAACCTGCGAGGTCATCCCATCGCACGTGGTCAGCCTTGCCCCAAATATCTCCCAACACCCGAGCACCGTGGCACAGCCCCCAGCACCTGCCCGAGAGGCAGCGGGTTCGGACTTACCGTCGTAGGACAGCACGTGGCCCTTCTTCCCTTCGTAAATGACATGTCCTTTGGGCAGGGCATCCTCCCTCACTTTCTCTGCTCTGCTGGGGCTGTCTTCTCCGATTATCCTGGTAATGGTTCCTTTGTACAGCACTTCTGCCGGGGTGCCCTTGGAAAGCCACCAAGATCCATATTTAACAGTGTCACAAGCAATTAAGCAAGCAGGCGCGCTCGCACACAGGAACACTCTGTTCCGCCGGGGGAGCCGAGCGGAGGAGAGCGCGCCCGGCCTCCGCTTCCTGACACAGCCAGCAGCGAGAAACCTGCAGCTTAATTATTGATGAGGACAATAACGGCGAGCGGTAAGAAGGTACGTGATCCGGGGAAGGCTGCTGGGAAGAGGTGGGGGTGAGGGCAGCGCGGGGACGGCAGGCACCAGGCTGAAAGGGGCGACGTGCTGGGGCCAGCCCGGCTCTGGCTGGGTGTTGGTACCGGTGCCGTGCTCCTCACCTTGGGGCAGCCACGACCCTGGGCCTCTAAACCAGCAGCTCTGTTCTTTGCTGTGCGTTTCAGAGCAAGCTATCCGGCTTGTTTCCATCCCACAGGTGTGGGGCAGGGCTGGCAAGCACTGCCTGAGTGCTGGCTTTACCCACAGCCTATTTCCCTGGCTCAGCACCACGAGCTGCGAGGCGTCCCGCTGAGGCAGGGCAGGTGGGGGAGCGATGCCTGCCGTTTGGCTCTCCAACGAAAATAGGCACCTTACACAAACTCGCATGAGCAGAAACCTCAATTTCCCCAGGGGCGCACATGAACGTGGTTCACAAGCACCTGCCCTCCCCGACTCCCCCTTTGAAATACCCGGAGCTGGATGTCCTTGAGGATGTCGCTGCTGATTAACGCTGCTCTGCCATCACTGCCTGCTCGGTGCCGAGCGGGAACAGACACCGGGGGATGATGTCCCCCCGCCCATCGCAGGGGACGCACAGCAGTGCTGTCAGAGCCCAGCTCCTGGCTGACACCCCCCCGCTCAGCCTAACCCCACCGACTCCCAGGGCTGATGCCCACAAGAAGCCCTGGGGAGCAAAACCCACCTGTGCCGGTGTTTGAGATTCGGCAGACTCTTTTCCCACCCCACCCTGGAGATGTCTCTGCTCTGTACCAAGCTGTCTGAGGGCCACGGGTCCCCCAAATCCCCCCTACAGCTGCCGGGATGTGCCTGTGTGTGGGATCAAGGCCCTGACTGTTGGTGCTCACGGTACGCCCGGTGCTGGCTCTCCCAGCCCCAGGTAAAGTCGTCTTCCTTCCGCGGACGTGCTCAGAGGGGATTTGAAAGCAAGTGATGACAGATGGCTTCAGAGCAGAGAGCATATATTCAAGATCTGCCTCCTGCACACTGGATGACTAATCCGAGATCAAATATCAGCCACGGCACCGGGAGCTGCTGCAGGAGCGGAGGGACGCAGGCTGCCAGGCCAGCCGGTGCCAGGCAGCAGGAGGGATGGGAACGCCAGGAGCAAGGGGCAGCCTGCTCTGGCCTTGGGACCTTAATTCCCCAGCCAAGGGAATCCAGACAGATTAAATAGCTGGATGTACAGCATCGTACAAACTGCTCGTCTTTCCGAATTTGGGCACGTGGTGCTCAGGACACTTCGTGCCCACCCATGGCTTCCCAGAGCTGCTGCAGGGGCATACGAGGGGATGCATTTGCTCCACGGGGTTATTTGCAGTCGTCAGGCATCCACTCCTGGCAGCTGCTGGATGCAGGGCACCTGGCGGGAGAAGCTTTTGCTCTGAGCCAGGATTTAGGTTCAGGTCCCCAGGGCCAAAGGGAACACGGTCACCCTCTTTGAATGAAGCAGGCAAAAATCTCAGCACGAGTGGCTTTGAATACCTGAATGACGGCCAGATAAAATCCCCAAGGGAAACAGGTGATTTTTTTTTTTATGCTCTCTGCTCCGTTACCAGATGAGCAATAACTCACACGGCAAAAACTATCGCCCGCTTGCCAGCTGCTCTTCTGAAGATGGATGGTGGAGATTAAGGCCAAAGTATCTTCCTGCTCCACAGAGCCTTTGGGCAGGACCCCCAGCACTGCGCACTCAGCACTGGCAGACCTCATTACCTGATGTGCACCTCGCAGCCTCCTCCTCTCCTCTGCCCAGACAGGGCCTTCCACCCATCTCCTCCTCCTCACTGCTTGCTCGCCCTGGCAGGATTATTTTCCCAGAGCCATTTAAAGCTGCTTTTGCCCGTGCTCCTGACAGCTACTGAAAGCAAACGGGGAGCTCAGACACGCTGCAACTCTTTGCATCGCTGCTCGCCGAGCTCTGCACTCCTGCAGCCTTGGCTGATGGGACGGGGCTTGTGCCAAGCCGAGCTCAGGCTGTTTGCGAGGGCTCCGTGATGCTGCAGGTGGCTCAGCCCCGTGCTCAGCGCACCCACAAACACCGGCACCCCAAGCTGCAGTGACCAGCACCTGGGAAAAGCAAAGCCCGACGGAGACAAGGGACTTACGTGCGTGATGGAGCCTCGGTATGTGATGGGCGACTCCGGAGGGGGCCTGGATGTGGGTGTCCCCTTGGTGATGCTCCCTCCTGAGGCAGAGCCGAGGGAAGTACCTGCAGGACACAAACACAGCGAGTTGGAAGCTGGATTTGCTGTTCAGCACAATGTCTGTGGGGCTAAGAGTGCTGACGGCTAAGCCAGCAGGATTCGACCCAACCTCTAGCGAGCTGAGGGAGCTGAGAGGAAGCCCACCAGGAGATGTCAGCGTTAAATCCAGCGCCTTGCACAACTCTTCCCACCCTGACCCCCTAGGGACCCAGCCCCGGGGCTGGGAGGTGCAAACAGTTCTTTTGAAGCTATCACCTCCCTGCTGCCTTTGTGGAAGGGCCAGGCAGATTTATGGGCCTGAGAGAAAGCACAGCCTGCCGCAGCCTCTGCTGATGTGATCGGAGCACATCTCCAGAGAGATGTAGCTCAGGGTGGTGTGAGTTCTGCTGTGTGTTATCTGGCTGGAGCCGATCCACTGCACACCCTGCATCCGACTGCAGTAAGCTTGGTGACTTCACAAAGCAGAATTACCTAAATCACTTAAAAACAATGCATCTGTACTTATTCTCTAAAGAAAAATGGGAAGACTAGATTTAAATGAAATGTGCTCCCTGCCCAGCTGCAGCCCCAACAATGAAAACCAGTCAATGGCATTTAACTGGTCCTGCTTTGCTGTCTTGAGCAACAGATTGCGGGGTGCCCCATGCACACAAAACCCCTGCCAGGATCAAAGCCCATGCCCTGATTCCGGGCTGTGGCTAGAAATGTCTTGGTGTCCCACTGGAGATGCTACACAGACCTATCCGCCACCGCTCTGGTGATCTGACCGGCTGGAGAAAAGGGGCAAAGAGACCCCTCTGGCTGGGCAGAAAGCCCAAAATCCACCCAGACCTTCCCAGGGCAGCACGCGCCTGGTGTAGCAGTGAGCATCCCTCCTGCCCTCCCACGCTGGGGCACGGCCGCACGCTCACCCCGCAGGATGGAGCCCTCCTGGGACGGCTGCATCACCAGACTTTCCGGCTGGCTGGCCTGGCTTCTAGGAGAAAGTTGTTCCTGCTTTACTCCAGGAAAAGGCACTGGAAAACACGAAGCACAGATCAGCGTGGCCTCCGACAGCCTCCAGCTGGCACCTCCGGTGGCCTGGGCCACCAGGATCACGTCTCAGCCCCGCCTGGCACCAGCTCTTGTACCCAGCAGAGGCAGGACTGGGGACTGGCTGGACCAATGGCCAGGTCTTTGGTGGGGAGCCGAGGAGGAGGACTTGGAAGCCTCCCTGCAAAACCCGCCGCTGGCCAAGAGCCTCCTCCAGCACCGCTGCAAGCAGCTGGCGGGTGCTGCCCAGGAGCAGGCACTGATCCGATCCCTCCTTGTGGGGTCGCAGTGCAGGGCTGGCACCCACATCCCCCATCCAGACCCGGTCCTTTCCCCAACTCCTCATGATGTTAAGAAATTTTTCCAAATCCGCAGGCTGAACACTTTCCTTGTTCACTTCAGGCCATTTACTCTTTAACCCACCAGCCTGGGGAGTGGCAATACGTTTCCTTCCTTCCATCACGGTATTAGCCACAGGGTATTTGTAGACTGGGAAGTGTCCCTGCCTGAGTTGTCCCTTTCCTATACTGCATATATTTAGCTCCCTGTCTCTGCTCTCCCCAGACAACTGCTGTCATCCTCGGATCACATCTGCACCCTCTGCACTTCCTTGCTGTGCCCTGCGAGACATCCCTCGCCTCCCGATTTCTTACCCAGTTTCTTGGGATCCATTGTCAGTGGCAGGCCCATGGTGATGGAGCCGACGGGGACTTTTGCATGCTCGGAGCTGTAGGGTGTGTGGAGCTGGATGGGCATGCCCTGCGGTGCGAGAGGAGAGGTCAGGGAGCAGCTGCGGGCTCCCGCCAGCCGTCCCTGCCGCTCGCACCCGACGTACCTGGGAGATGGAGCCGACGGGTCTCTCCAGCACAGGAGGATGCTTGGTGGAGGAGATGAGGGGAGGAGGGTTGGAGATGCTCGCTAGCCGCTGCAGCCCTGAGCGAGAGCTCTCATGCAGGTTTAGCGGGATGGGGTGTCCTGCGCGGAAAACACAAGCATTAGGGAACTGAGGGACGGTAACGTGGCTCTAGGATCCAAGCAGCACAACCGCTTTGGAGAGGACTGGACTAGTTTCAATTATCACCTCTTCCCTTTTGGGTCTGCACCTAAATTGTGTGCCCTCCAGATAGAGAGGGACAGCAGAGTGAGGGCTAAAACCCTTCTGACTGCACCAAGGGCGGTGCAGGGAACACTCGTGGTGGTCTGTGACGAACCACGTCCCTTATCCTGCCCCGGTCAGGGCTGGGAGACCTGCCTGGCTGCTCTCAGCTGGCCCCACCAGCTGCGAGGGAGGCTGCTCTGTGCTGGAGCAAAGCAAGGGACCGGCGGGTTTCTGCGAAGCCCTCTCTCCCACCCAAAAAGAAAATAACTGCACCGATTTAAGGGAACAACCCGTGATGCTGGCTGCAACCGCAGCCTCTGTCCTCGGCCGCAGGTCAGGGCAGAGGGGACGTGCCGTGCAGATGGTGGATTGCACTTGCCTGGTGAGTTATACTGGAACAAGTGGGGCTCCGCCTGGGGAGAGGTTTTTATCACATCCCGGGAGTAGGACAGGACAGGGGGCCAGCATGAGGCGGCCGTCGGCTCCGCGCTCAGCTTCTGAGCCTCTGCGATGGATGAGAAATGCACCGACTTTTCTGCAAGGCAAAAGGAAGACAAACAGCTTGCTCAGCGGCACCCCACGGACAGGCAGACGCGAGAAGGGAAGGCTCAGCGAGCAGCCAAAGCCACATCCCTTCACGTGGAGGCAAAACAACCTTCCTCCAGGCTCACACTCCTCGGCCGGGGGGGCAGGATGCTGCCAGCACCCCGCGTCCCCCAGCACGCAGGGACATCCAGCGGGTGCTGCCTCGCTTGTGACAACCCCTATGGTCTGCTGATGGGCCAGAAATAAAGGCGTCAGCTTGTTGGATGGCAAGGGAACGATGCTCAGAGCCTGAAGTGACCAGCTGCTCTCCCAGCACCTGGGACAACTGCGCTTTGTGAGACCGTCAAAGGCAAATGAAGTTCAAGACAGGCTCGGCGTGACGACTGGATGCCTCCGCTGCAAGGCAGCTGGGCTGCAGGCAGGGGAGCTTTCGGAAATGATCTGGCTCAGGTTTTGCTGGATGCCAGGCTGGGTTCGCCCTGCCTATAAAAAGACTGATTCGAGGCCAAGAAGTGCCTGCTGGCTGAAGAGCCGTGCTGGGGGTGGTTAAAGAGCAGCCCTCTTCTTGACCTGAGAACCCTGCGGGGTGCTGGGGAAGAGCTTTATCTGCTCCATCCCGAGCGCATCCTCACGGAGGAACGCTTTGCTAAGCAGACAGATGAGACAGCCGTTTTTGAACGGATTAGAGGCAGGTTCGGTAGGATTTGCTTTTAATCGATAACCACTTAATTTTGCACTGCCCTTCTTTGTCAGACCCACCTGCATAACGCCTGCATTGACCAGAAATTAGAAACTGGGCAGTAAACAATAGCAGTCACAAATGAACCCAGCCTTTAACCATCAATTTTTGATAAAAATAGATGCCTGAATCCTGCTAAGCCTAATAATAGGGCAAGTAGATTATCAGAGGCCCAATTTAATGAGGCTTTACTGCATTATCATTATTAATGCTCAGTGTACTCAGAAGCTGGGAGATTATTCTTGTCCTCTTCGGTGAGACAAGAAATCCATTATCAGCACGCAGAGGTGTCTGGGCACACACACAGCTGCAGCCTGGCGGGGCCAGACCTCGCCTGCAGCAGCTTCCCTCCCCGTGAAGATCCCATGCCAGGTCCCAGAGAGGATCCTCCCGGCACAGGGGATCCAGGAGCATCCTCCCCACTGACGGAGGGGCCGTGGCATCCCTTCAGTTTTTCCCTTTCAGCTCAGCCCCGCTCAGCTCCCTGGGGGCTGATCCAGCCCACGGCATGCAGGGCTGAAAGGCGCTGGGATGTCCCAGCTGGAGCTGCTCTCCGGAGCCAAGGCACCACCAGCCAAGGCTCCGCACCCCCTGGACGGCTCCCGGAGAGCCACGTCCTCCTCCCCGCCCCGCGGGTGCCTCTCCCTCCCCTCCGTGCCTCTGGAGCCTGTGAAATGTGGCCAGTTCTTAATTGCCCCCGCATTAGAGGGCGGCTATAACTCAGCCAGCTTTTGATAAAATAGCACTTACACGGGGAAGAGAGAGTTCCTATTACCGTTTATCAAGCCCCTGGAATCGGAGCGAACGAGTCAGAGTTTATACGATCCGTCATCCAAATTAATGCTCTTGGCTCCCCGTCTCCTCCGAAGGCCAACTGAAACACGACTAAATCAACACACAACGCACCGCCGGCTTTCCAACCGCCGCGCGATAACCCGAGATATGCCCGACGGCGGCTCGGCACCGGGGGAAGGGATCAGGGATCCGTCTGCCCGACCTGGGGCTCTGCAGGGCTGCCTGCCCCTGCCCGGCCCCGCGCTCCGCGGCTCGTCCCGTGCTCTGGAGGTACGGCTCTGGCCTGGCCGCCCTCCAAGGCGATACAGACCCAGCCAGGAGCCGCGAGGCAGCCAACGCCTTGGCCAGGATGTGTGCAAGACTGCTTTGAAGCGGATCCAGAACGGTGTGAAGGACGTCGATCCCCCGAGCGGCTGCAGGAGTTCAAGCTCTCTTATCGAGCTGGGCCTCAGCGAGCCGCAGAGGAGGCGGCGGACCTGCTGCGGGGAAGCTGGCCCCTGGCTACGAGGAGCCTCAGGGCTGCTCTGATTGAGGTTTGCCGGCTGGGCTGGACTCTCCCCATTTAACGAGGCCCCTGTAGACGCGGTACGGCAGCCCAACGTGTGGGGTGTTGACACTTGTTGCCCCAGGGGGAGGCCTTGGAGAGCAGGGGAGGGAAGGGGCGCTCCCCTGGTACACAGACCGCCCTGCCCATCTCTGGGTATCCTGCCGCAGAGACAGCGCTGAGCCACCACCCGAGTTCATCGCTGCACTCAAACAGGGCTTTGGGGACTTGGTTTCTCCCCTCGAGGTGCCTCTCAGCACAAACCTGCTGGTTTTCACACGGCAGATGCATTCACGCCATGGAACGAGGGCTCCCGAGGGCCCACGTGCGACCCAGGCCCCCAGCGGTACCAGCACACAGGCACAGGTACGCGGTGTTTGGAGATCACCCGAGATGTTTGCTCCGCTCCCAATCCTTATCATAGCCTGGGCAGCCTACTCCATGCGTCTGTGTGACACAGGCCAGGTGCTGTGCACCTTGCAGGGTAATTACCTTCATTAACACGGAGATCTGGAGCACTGCAGAGGTGGCCCAGAGAAGAAAGCGCTCCATACTATGCACTGCGGTGCGGTGGTGCCGAGCTCCAGGCTCCAGCACTGGCCGTGCCATGCGGCTCACCATGAAGCCGAGCTGTGCAGGACCAGATCCGCACAGGATTACGGTGCAGGAGGAGATCAAACCCATTAACCCATTACCCACCACTGGCGGGGAAGGGCTGGAAGGGAGCTGATCTGCCCGGGCAGCAAGCACCAGCGCGGGATCAGCTGAGATGGGACTTCATGGGTGGCAGCACCGTGACTCAGGGGAAACTCCCTTCCTCAAGGTGAGCAGTCACCTTCCTGGCTTACATGCAAAACATTCTGGAGGGCTGATCCACACACGGTGCTATTTATTGTTCAAGGAAAAAGAAAATCTGGCAAAGAGTCAGCAACCAACTCCTTCTGCAAGCACATCCTCCTGTCCAAAGAGGGATGCGGCTGCTCTGGGGGCTGAATGAGGGCACCAATTTTCCAGCGATGACCACAACCAGCACCTATCTGCCTCATCCATGTGGCCTCATCCCTCCCCACCTCCCTGCACTGCGATCCCAGTGCAGGACCCACTACTGGGGGGCATCGCCCCCACAAAGCCCAGCCTCCCGGCTCCTCTGATGGCACCGCTGGTGGCAGTGTCTCGTCGACACACAGCGGGCTACGAGGGGCAGGGACGCCGACGCCGAACTGGAACAGACTGTCACCGAGATTAAAAACACATTTAGTCTCATCAGGACTTCCCGACTCTCCTTAACCTTGATCCCCAGGTGCTCAAGCTAATAACACTTCAGATGCTCTACGGTGGGAAACTTGGGGTTGCTCATTAGGCAGCCAAACCACATCACAGCTATTCCGGGGAGAAAGCACTGGGAATCTTTACAGGAACCTTTGGACTCCAAGTCACAGTATTAGCATTGATTTTAAATGAAATAATGGTCCCTGCTGAGCATTAAAAGCATTCTTTATAAAAAGCCAGCAAGGTAGAAAAGAGCCATTGTACCCAAAGCCCTGGCATGCCTCCAGGCCCCTTTGCTCTCAAGTGAATGGCAGAGACGCTAATAAAGGCAATCTTCACCTCCTCGGCACTCGACACTAGCTCGGTGTTTGCTGTAGGCTCAATGAGACATGATGTACTGTCTAATGAACATGGGAAATTAGCCATGCCTCTCCGGTCCCGCTTCGAGATGCTATTAAAGAGCTTTCAAGGGCTGAAGCAAACGTCCACCTAAGAGGAGGCAAGCTGCTGGCTGCGTGCAGCTGCACACGGGGCACGTTGTGGCACAGATAAACGCACACCGCCACGCACACCGCCCTACCTTCCTTGTCACCAACAGCGGGGCTCCGGCTCTTTCCCCTCGGGCTGCTGCTCGGCTGCTGCTGCTCCTTGTCAGCCTGCTGCTGCTGCTGGGCCTGCGACAGCTTGCTTGGGGGCACGTCCTCGCGGGCAGACTCGTGGGCTTTAGTGATCTGCTGCTGGTAGAGGGCCAGGGCGTGGGGAGGCACCTGAGGCTTCACGCTTCCACTCTGCAATATCCCCTCTGAGAAACCTTCAGAAATCTGCAACAAAACAGTAAGAGGTGGTGAAACTTGCCATGTCCCGTTAACATCCCTCGCAGCCGTGGAGGCAGCAAGGTGTTACAAAGCCCCACAGCCCAACCATCCCGAACGGAGCTCCAAGGCTCACCAGCCACAGGAGGTTAAAAAACCCACAACAAAGAGCACCAGCTCTGTTCTGGTGACACCACCGGAGAGCCTCAGACCTCCCTTGTTTAAAGCCTCTAATCTGCAGTTCAGTGCCCGTAGCTTTTGCAAGCAGTTACGTGACAGCAGCCACATCTTTCGCTGGAAGAAGGGAAACTGAAAGAGCACCAGGAACGGGTCTTTCCTGAGTACTTGAAACCCAGCACACACAAGCAGGGATTTTCTCTCCCCACCCCACAAATGCTCCTCCTCTGGCGCTGACCCTGGAGATAAGAGGGTGCTTTTTGTCACAGCCCCAGACAGGAACCATCAGCCTGTTGTGGCTCTCCAGTAGCCTTGTACTGAAAAAGGGGGACCAAGAAGAGCTTCTGGATGAGGAAGAGCATAAATATGTTTTACGTGGTGACTTTAAGCACGAGACCAGGAGAAGCACAGGGCTGGGAGGGTGCACAGTTGCTTTTTAAAGCAAAGGGAGGCAGCAGTCATGTGGCAATGAGGAGCTTTTTCTGTCCAGACCTCCCACTACTTTCTGATAGAAGAGCTCAAAGGACATCCAAACATCGCTGGCAGGCCCTCCGGCAGCTGGGAGCACGCTGCGCACAGAAAGCACCTTGCCTACATGGGGCTCAGCCACCCGCATGTCGGGCAGGGGGACACGTCCCAGTGCAAGTGTACGTGCAAGGCACGTGCTGCGCCCCCGGCCCCAACCCTCTTTTTGGGGCACTTACGATGGGAGGGATGGCAGCAGCGCGCTGCTTCAGCTGTTTCAGGTCCAGCGGCTTCTGCGGCGAGGAGTTCAGCCTGGCCTCGCTGGCGGTGTTGAGCAGGCTGGGCCGGGGGGACAGCAACCTGAGCACAAAACACAGGTTAAGGGGGCAGTGCCATGGACGAGCTCCACGTCTGATCGCTCCCCCATGCCCCACACCCCCTGCTTCGTGCTGCTGAGACGGAGAAACATCCTCATCATCAACGAGGGGCGAGGTGGACCACTGCTCACGGCTGGGACCCCGGGCTCCTGAGCACACCGTGCACTCGGGCTGCTAGCTCTGCAATCCGCTGCCTGGTCCCAGACCTGTTCAGGTGGCTCCAACCATGCCACAGATTGCAGGGTTCACCGTGAGGTTCACTGCCCGGAGCACGGGCTGTCTGCAGCCCCGGGGAGGTGCCTGCATCCCCGGAGAAATGCCTGCCACCTCCACCTCGGTGGGCTGCCGGTACCTCAGCTCCTTTTAGTCATACAAGGGCCCAGGGGACCCGCTCCCCACCACACGACGCAGCCCAGCAGCACCAAGCGAGCTGCAGAGTGCTGCCACAGCCAGGGCAGCTTTGCCGTGGGATAACCAGGCCCAGGGAAGGCGGGGAGCGGGACGGGATTTATGTCCTGCTTTCCAGAGACAAAAAGTCCCGTGGGACTCAGTGCTCTGAGACGATTATGTCTGCCTCGAGAGGCTCTCAGTTCCTCTTTGCTTTAGCTACTACGCTAATTATTTCTAGCAAACTAGCTGCTGTTGTCCAGAATAAGCCCGAGGGAGAAGCGGAGCCCGGAGTCACGGAGCAGGGCGACCCGTTCAGATTGCATTTGGGCGCCACGCCACCCTCCCCAGCTCACTCAAGCATCACCCAGCACTCGAGATCAGCCTCGCGCTCCTGTTCAAGGACTGTCTGTCTTTTATCAAGGCTCTACAGCCTGGGCAAGTAACCACGCACACGCGGCTGGAGCACTTGGACCACCTGAAAGGCGAGAGCTTGGATTTGGGTGGGATTTGGTGCTCAGCTTCGTGGCTGCACAACCCCGCGCCCTCTCCGCCGGCTCTTCCCCGTGGCTGAGCTGTGGGGCGGACACTCAGAGGATGGCTGTGCCGAGCCCCTTGCAAAGAGCAGGAGCCCCAACACGCTGCTGTGCTACAAAACCTCTGTCTCTCCTCCTGGGACAGGGTGCTCCCTGCCGCCGAGCACCACAGCCCTCCTGCAAGGGCACAGATGCAGCCAGGAGGGCGAAGGGGAGGGATTTTGGGCATCGCTGGGATCTCTGCCTCCCACCACCCCGCTGCACAGCTCCCAGCTGTAGGGACCAGCTGATGCCTCGTTTCCCTGGGGCGTTACCAGCACCACGCTGCTTTCCCCCTCCCAACTGTTCCACCACGCTGCAAGGCGGGTGGGCATCTCCTGGGTCCCCCCAAAAAGGGATGGGAAAGGAGAGAGGCAAAGCCCTCGGGTCGAGATGTGTCCGTGCTGAGACCGCAGGGCCATGTCGCTCCAGGACATCTTCACTTTCTCTCCCTCCCAGCTCCCATTTGTTGAAGCCAGTTCATCGTTTCTAAGTTTTACAGCGTGATTTGTTTATTTTAGCTGTTATTTCACTGCTCTCTTCAGCCTATAAATTTCAAGGTCATTCCATGCTCACCCTTGGATGAATAAACAAGCGTGGCTGGGCCATGTGCGGGGAATAAATACATCGCAGCGCTGGGGCTGCCCCAGCCCTCGTGGCGCGCAGTGCCCTGCATCGGAGCGGGAATGGGACCCACCTCGGGATCTGCCCCAGAAGTGGGAACAGGGATGCTCTGGGGGAACTGGGATGCTCTGGGGGAACCAGGTGAGGGGCAGCTCACCCGAGCTGCTCTCCAGACAATCGCGGCGATGTCCGCCCACGGGACAGCACAGGTGGGGTGGAGCCACACCAGAGGAATGGGGGCAGCACCCCAAAGGCTGCTGAGAAGTGCCTGGGGACAAGGACACCCAGCACTTGCTCTCAGGACAATCATGCCATGCTGAGCTGCAGCACGTCTGTACTGGGGCTCCCAAACCAGAGACCACTGGGGAAAGCCCACGGTGGCAGCACGCTCTGCAGCCCTGGGCTACGTTCCCAGACAGTTTGGGCTCTGATTTTACCCAAGAGAAGCCAATCTTCAGCCTGGTTTTCTGCAGCCCGGCGAGCTCCATCAGCGGCGGGAGAGGACGGAGCTCTCCCTGCCGCAGGCACAGCTCTGTCGGGTGGATGCTCTGCCCGGAGAGGCACTGGTCGTGTCCGCACACAGCAGGACAGGAGACAAACAACCCCCAGCACCTCTCACCTGGGGGCCCCAAACCCAACGACCAGTCCCTACGTGTGGGCGATGGCACTGGGAGGAGCAGCGAGCCCTCTGCAGGGTGTCAGCATGCCCGGGGTGAGCCTGGGCAGCGTGGAAGGCTTTGGGATGACCAGGGCACTGCATCCTCCCAAATCCTTCAGCTTTCACCACGGGGACCGGTCCAAGACCAAGGGACTGGTCAAACTGCTGGACAACCCAATACACCATGACCCCTCCAAGGTGGTCCAAACTCAGTTTCCTGCACATGCGGTCATTGCATAAAGGGGACAGAGACCGGGGGCAGTCACCAGGTTGCCCGGGAAGCTCAGTGCAGTATCTCCTTGCCCCGCGCTGCAGACCGGCAGCGGGTAAGTGTGCGCGGCCTCGCACGCGCGTTTCCATCTGGCCTGACCTCCCACTGAGCCGCGGTGCTCGCGGCAGCCCTCCCAGCACATGCTGCGTGTAACCACGGACACTCAGCTGCCTCGTTCAGCTCTGACGAGCTAAGGCTGCGGCTCCTTCTCCCAGCCTAGCCTGTGCCAGCACAAACAGCAGGAGGACCCACGGTGGCCAGCGACTGCCCCTTCCCCGTGGCCGCAGGGACCCTCGAGCCACCCCCATCCCCTTCTGGGAGATGCTGCGGCCACCCCGGAGCTTTCGCAAGCTCAGCAGCGCAGGGTGGGCGGGCGAGCATCGCCCACATGCCCGGTGCCGTCCCAGCCGGGGCGGCTCACGCGGCATCTCGGCAGCCCCGTCCTCTTCGTCGCCTCTGCCCGCGTGCTCGCAGTCACGCGGCGGTGGGGCTGCGGTAGCCGCCCGCGGGCACGCGGCCTCGGCTGGCTGGAGAAGCGAGGAACCAGGGCAGCTGAACTCCCACGGCTTGTTAGAGGGCTGCAGGCACGCACCGGGAGGCATGCCTCTGGTTCTGTGAGATCGCATCGAAAAGGAGCGAATGAGGAAGCGCGCGACATCCCCGCGGGCACCACGACGGGTACCAGCTCCCGCAAACTGGTTGCAGGACACGGTGTGGGCTGGCAGGGCCGGCTGCTTCGCCTGGACAAAGCCACAGGGCTGCTCGGGCCGCAGCTTTCCCTGCCCGCAGGCTCTGCTATCACCTGCGCCTTCCCACCAGACTGCTACGCGGAGTGGCCGGGCAGCAGAGGGATGCCTGATTACTGTTTGATATTCCCGGGAACTGGGAGCTGTTTGGTGGCTGAGATATTTGCACTGACTCAGTGCGGAGCCCGGATGGAAAAGTCGTTCCCAAGAAGAGCCGCTCCTTTGCAGCGGGGAGGCTGGTAAAAGCTGCTGCCGCCCCGTTTTCGGCTGGGTTCGTGTTAAGCAGAGGAGTGTAGCCCTGCTGGCCTCGCTCCCCCTCGCGGGGAGGTTTCTCCCAGCTGGGAAGGGGAGGGTGGGGAGGGGTGGTGCTGGACTCCTTCCACGCCAGAGAGGAGCTCCCCAGCCAAGAGGCCCCGGCCCCAACACGGCGCCAGGGCCAGCTGCATCCCCAGCGCCCCCGTCAGCATCCGCGCTGCTTCCAGCGGGGGGCTGCTCCCAGGGGGCGTGCAGGCAGCACGAGGGATGCTCCTGCACCCTCCTGTGCCGGCAGCACTCACCCACCTGCACTCACCCACCGCAGTGCCCTCCTGAGAGCGGCGCTCCCGTTACGGGTGGCAGATCACAGAAGCACGACAGCTGCCTGCTGCCTTGTCCTGCCGCTTTCCTTGTGTATGTTTTTTTTTTTTTTTCTTTCTTTTTTTTTAATGCAGCCTGCCTGGCCTCGGAGAACCCGTCTTGCTGCCAACCACCCCCTGCAAGCCCTCGGGAGGGATGCAGGATGCTGGATGCAGGACACCAGCCTCCGGTCCCAGCCCAGTGCAGAGGCAGGAGCCTGGAGGGGCTTCCGTGCCCCCGTGCCACGGCCGGGTGGATACAGGAGGTCCCTCCCGGCCCAGGAGCCAGCGTGGATGGAAGTGGGAGCCACTAGAGAAAATAGCACTACAAAGAGGCACGTATTTATATATATTCTTTAAAAAACAGGAAACCCTGTCCCGTTTGTGAGGCTCTTGGGTGGGGAGGGCTCTGAGGCTGTGGTGGGAAGAGACGGGAGGGGAACAGGACGTTTCTCCTCCGAAGAGGCCAATGTTTCCCCTCTCTGTCCCAAGAGCCACCCGTGGAGGGTCACAGACCCCCTGGGCCACCGGCCAGGGTGGCTGCGGGGCTCGGGGCCGCAGCAGCTCAGGTGAAGCCCCGGTGGTGTTTCCGCAGGAAAGCTCGCACATCCCTCACTGTTCTGCCCCCTTTATGGCCAGGGCGGATATTTCACCCTCGCTGATCCCAGCAGCATCTCCGCCAAGGCAGCAGCTCGCCCCCTCTCTGCGCTGGGAACACGTCCCCGAAGTGACTGCTCCCCTGCCAGCGCCGACTCAGACAGAAAAACCGTTCCCAGCCCCGGATGCAGGCAGCCCAGTCTACGCCTCTGCATAACTCAGCTGTCCCCAAGGACACGTCCGGCTCCATTGCATCACCCCGCAGGGCTGCGAGCAGCAGACTCAGCGGTTCTGCACCCAACACCTGTCTGGGGCCATTGCCCAGCAGCACCCCCGCGTTGGGACATCGCGCTGCCCGCGGGGTCACGGACCCTTTGCAAGCGATGGCCAAAGGGCCGCGGCCACGCAGGGACACAGCCGGGCACGTCCCTTCGCCTGGGGAGCACCTCAGTGGTGACGCTCCTAAAAAAAGAGCTCAGGAGAGAGCACGTGGGCACTGCCGCACGCAGCAGACGCCTCGCCTGGCCCTGGGGCCACGCAGTGACCCGCCTCTCCCCCCAGCCCTACCTGCTCTTGTCCACGGCGTCCTGTTCGTCCATCTCATCGGCGCTGCAGGTCGCGCTGGAGTCGCTGTCGGGGTTCACCCCGGCACCTTTGCTGCCTTTATGGCTCTCCTTCTTCTCGGCCTTGGGCGTCCCCTCCGCCCCCGCCGCCCCTCCGCCGCCGGCGCCGCTTTCCGCCTTCTTGTCATTCCCTTTGTCCTTCTCCTGGCCGTCCTCGCTCTCCTCCTTCTTCACCTCGCTCTTGCAGGGCTCCTCGCTCGCCTTCTCCTCCGGCTCCTCCGTTTTCACCACGTCCACCACCAGCTCCTCTTGGGCCTTCTCCTCGCCGCCGGGCGCCTCGGGAGCCGCCTCCGCAGGAGGGCTGGCGGCGGCAGCGGGGTTGGTGGCGGGGGCCGCGGGAGCGGCGGCAGTGTCGGGGGGCGTGGGGGCCTCTTCCAACTTGACTGCCGGTTCTGCGCCGGAGTCACCTCCCGGCCCGGGTGGTGCCTTGGCCCCGCTTTCGCCTCCCTCTTTGGCTTCGGGCCTCGGCGAGGGAATGCTCTCAGTGTCGGAGCTGTTATTTACTGCAGCTGAGAAAAGGGAAGAAATAAAAATAAGGATCGGGCTGAGATTCTCACTTCCCATACCGCTGCCTCCGCCCCCTCCCATGGGAGGAGAACGCCCTCGTTGCTCCGAGGGGGAGACGATCCCGGGGCTCGCGGCGCAGGGCTGGGATGCCCCGGAGACGCACCGGGGGTCTCCCGGCTTGCCCAGCTCAGCATCTGCTGCGGCTGCTGCAAACCCCCACCCGAAGCCGAAACCACGCTCCCAGCAACTGGGAAGGAGGGTTTTGACGGAAAACCCTGCTGCTTGCTCCTGGCCTCCCTCACCCATAGCTCTGGAGCTCGGCTTTGCTCTGCGGGGCCCGGGAGCTCTGCGGCTCACTGCCCGCCTGCTGGCACGGCGCGGCCGCCGGCTTACGTCCCGCGTGTCCCTGGCGCTGCCACCCCCAGGGCAGCTGGGGACCATCCCAAAACACTGCGCCTGTTTGTTGTTGTTTGAGCCGCCAGAGGCGAAAGAAAGGAGGTCAGGGTCGGTGAGAGCAAAGCTCTGCCAGTGCTGCAGGACAGGTTAATTATTAAATGTAAAGGATCGTTCCTCAGATCTGCTCATGGCTTGAAATGGGCTAGGAAGGCCAGAGAGATGGAGGTGCTGCGGGAAGAGGGGGCCTGCAGTTGGAAGAGGATTGCTCCATCCTGGCCTCCCTTGTACAAAGGAAGGCAGCAAGGGCCAGGCGACCACACAACGCCCCCAACACGCCTCGGCACGGCCCCTCGGGGCACAGCTCTCATGCTCCTGTCCAAATGAGCTCCTTCCCAGGTGTCCCTTTACCTGCCTCTCTCCACAGCAGCCCATTTTGCTTCAAACGCCAGCAAAATCGGGGACACGAAGATGTGGCTGTCCCAGGAGCCACGCGTTTGAGCACGCCCGAAGTCTTCCACTTGCTGGGCACAGGACTGCAGGGCAGAGACGTGCAGCCGCTCGGTCCCCCCGTGCCCGGTGCTACCCGATGTGAAAGGGGCAGCTGAGGCACAAAAAGGCTCAGCCGGGCGCTGGGCTCTGCTGTACTCGCTCTGGGCCCTGAATCCGTGGCTGGGGAGGCGAGGAAGGGAGCTGGGTGGAGATGGGAGCACCCGGCTGGCTACAAAGCCCCGGGCACCGGGCAAACAAGCACACGTGCCTCGCATTTGCAAGCAGACGGCTTGGACACAGGCGATTAATCACACGCTACAACCCGTGCCAAGTCCTTCTCCCCACCCCAGGGCCTGCCGCGTGGCCCCCGGCCCCAAGGTGCTCCCCACGTGTCTCCAAATGTCACCCCGGGGCCTGCGACCTTCCCGAGCAGAGCGCCGCTCTGACATTTCTGTGCCCGTGACATTTCATCAACCTCTGCTTCCACGTTCGCTCTGCTCAATAGCCCACTTCAGAACCAGGCCCCCTCCGCCCAACGGGAGGAATTAGAAATGAGGATTGGAGCTCTAGGAAGGTAAAGCTTCAGCGAGTGTCAAGAGATCTGTCTTTAATCTCAAAACCGCATTGTTTCCTCTCAGCCACTCTCACAAAGAGCAATAACTACCTTTTACTCCGCGGCTCTGAGTCACATATCACCTCGCACAAAGATTTACCTGGAATCTGCCTTGTAATGAGTCACTTCCAACAATGATTTGAAAAGATTTCCAATTTCAAGTCCCATTAGCCTGGGTGCTAAGGCCAGGAAGCAGCAGGGTGCCAGCAGTGCTGGTTAAGTTATTAAATTACTTTGACAAAAGTCAAATGGGGCTATTGTTGGAAAATTATGCACATTTTCTCCAAACTCGCTGCCGTGCTTTCTAAGCGATAAATAGCTGAAAATTGTCACTTTCAAGTTGTTTCCTTCCTTTCCTACGGCTGGGAGAGAGGAAAAATGCTCCCTTAAAAGGGGAATGGGGAGGAAAAGACCCGCCGAGGTCCATCAGCCCTGCTGGACATGGACTGTGGCAGCCCTGGGGGGGCTCAGCCACCTGGGGCAGTGGTGGCCACGATGCCCTGACGGGACGGGGATGGGCTGTGCGAGCCCAGCGGGTTGCATCCATCCCCGTGCATCACCCAGGGGATCTCTGCTTTGTTTCCTCCAGCAGCCTCCCCCTGGGCCTCTCCCTGAGACCCCGCAGTGCCTGCAGTCTGCCCCGGCTCGGCCCTGCGCCCTGCCGAGCTGTGCAGGGCCTGGTTTTTGGAGGAAAACAAGAAGAAAGCTGATTTACGAGAGCCAACGCTCTGGGGAGCGTGCGCTGATGGAAACTGGAAATAAACTGGTGCAAGAAGGGCACTTCTTGCTTCTGTGGGGCGAGAAGGAGCTGCTGGGCATCACCCCAGGTGTCACCCTGCAGGGACAAGGTGCGCATGGGGTGGAGAGGGGCCTGGGGAGCCCAGAGCTTTGTCACATCACAGCTGCACTGGGAAGGACTGGGAATGGCAGTGACTTCAGGTGACAGTGACTTGGTATCCCTGGTCCTCAAGAGCTCAAGGCAGCAGCAAGAGCTGCTCCTCCCTGCACACCCCTGACTCCTGAGACCCCCGGGGGTCCCCAGCAGAGGCCGGCTGGTGACCGAGCCTTTGCATTGCACAGCCTTCCCAAAATAAACATCCCTCCCGACGGACAGGGGAGGAGGGCAGCGATCCAGCGCAGTCCTCGCAAGCGTGAAATCCCGAGGCATCCGAAAGGTCACGAGCGCCTCGTGCTGCGGGACAGCATCACCTCGGTGCAGCTTCAGGGTGGCACACGCGGCCCCCTGGGAGCGCTGACATTTGCAGCCCCAGAAAGGCCACACACAGCACCTGAACTGCTCCGCCGTGGCTGTATGGCAACGCTGGGATGGCTGAGCACGTCTCCCCCCTCGACCCGCCTCACCTTCTGCCTCCTCGGCCATCTCCTCCTCGTTGCCGCTTGTCCCCGACACCTCCATCTCCTCGTCCTCGGCGGCGGGAGGGAAGGCAGCTTCTTCGCTCTGCACGGCGGTGCCTTTTTTCTTCTTCCTCTTCGCGTTCCTTTCCTTCTCCTGGGGGAAGAGGCAGAGGAAGGTGAGAAGGAAAAGCCCAGCGGGATGGGAGCTGCACGGGAGCGGCCAGCACCCCTCCTGCCCAAAGGGACGAGAAGGGCACTAACACCACTCTGAGCCCCAGCTCTGAGTCCTGATGCTCCCCACGCAGACCCTGCAAAAAGTGGCCGCCAGGACCAGACTCGCCTGCCCGAAGCCCCATGATGTGGTCTCGCCCAGCCAAAACCCTCGGGGCAGAGCAGGACACGGCGCACACCAGGCACTCACTGCACATGGGGCTGCCCCTCCAGAGGGAGCACGACTCCGGGGGAGGCCCTGGGGATGCTGCACCCCATGCACGGAGCAGATTTGGGGTTGGACAGCGGGTGAAGGATCCATCTAGCACTGCTGTGGCCGGGGCACAGCGTCCCCCTGCTCTCCCTCCTGCAGAGCTCAAGCCCCAGCAAGCCCCCGGGGCAGGGTCAGCACTGACACACGGGTAAAGGATGCGTGTGCAGGAGCCACTGGCACAGGGCTGCTTGCTCCTGTTTGCACTGCGTGCTTCCAGGGACTACCTCCAGCTTCACAAACGCCCACGGCCGCATCCTGACGCCCACCCGCAGGTAGCAGAGCTGATGACCCACGTGCAGTACAGCCAACATCGGAGCACACCGGCTTTCGTGCGTCCCGCTGCAGGCGCTGCCAAAGGACTTTGCCTCCTGCTGCTGGTGGGGACACTGGGTGCGTCACGGCATCCCGAAGGTGCCCAAACACCGCGTGCCCCGGTCCTGCTCTAGGACAGCACCGTCTCTGCTCTCCAGGGCACGTGCCACGGCCACGGGGCGCGCACACACTGCTCCCTCCCTCCCGCCCGCCGGCCTCAAGGAAAAGTCTCGCTTCTGCTATTGTTTCCTGCTCTTGTTGCTTGAATAAATATTACCAGTAGGAACAGGCCCATCATCTCCGGCTCTCCCTGCAAGCCTCACACAGATGACGTGTGTAGGACGTTTATTTACATGGATGAGAAGATAAAGCCGTGGCGGAAACGTTAACTTTGCTGCTGGATCCCTGCGCTGGGAAGAGCCGGTCCCTCCCCTCCAACCCAACTTTCCAATCCTTTAAAAAACTTCCAGATAAAACAAACAAATCCAACGGCTTTTTGCTTGGAAACACTGCTTGCTCAAAGTCTATTTTTATGAGGCTGGGCAGGAGAGAGGAAAAAAAAAAAAAAAAACCACTCGAGAAACTGCTCTCTGAGGGGCTGGTGGCACCACGGGAGGCGGGCAGGGCCCCTCCGTGCCCCGTCCCACCGTGGTGTCACCCGTGGTGGCGGTGGTCACGGCGCCCCAGCGCTCACACCTCTGTCAGGGCAGCGATTCGGTAAGTGCACGTTTTTGTCTGAAGCAGCAGTTCCCCGTCATGCTAATGCGATGACAAAGCTCCTACGTTACTATGGCAAAGACTTCTCTGCCTCTTACTCACGGGTCCGTGACTCAGTCGAGGCTCGGAGCAGGCTTTTTGATGGGGAAGCAGCCGGGAAGCAGCCCCTGCCTCCACACCGCGCTCGGCTGGAGCCTGCGGAGCTGCCCGGGGGCACCTCAGGTCCCGGCCGCGGTGAAACCCAGCAGCAGGTCCCGGCCACATCCAGGGACACGTTCGAGGCCACCGCCTCGCCTCCTGCCATGCTGGCAGCTCCGTGCCCCCCATCCTGCCTTGCTCACGGGCACGGTCCCCTCCTGCTCTGTGCTTTTGCCAGCGCTGGGGACACAGGGCCCCCATCCTGCTGACAACCACGGGCACACCAGGCAGGAGCCCCTGCAGCCTGAGTGAAGCCAGCCGAGCGTCCAGGCGTCTCCCCCCACCACCGTGTGCTCTGCTTAATCCAAGTGACCACCAGCGAGGCCACGGGAAGGCACCAGGTCCATTCGCTATGCTCAGCTTTGGGTTATTTCAGCCCACGGGGGCTCTGCTCTCTGCCTGCCCCAGGTTCCTGCAGGACCACCCAGCTCCTCAGGCCGTGGTGCCCCGGGAGCAGTCTGTCCTGGGGAGGGGATGCCAGCAGCCCCCGGTTATGGCACCTCTCTGGCCGCCTGCCCTGCAGGGGAATAAGCCATCCCGACATGTTCGGCCTCTCCTTGCCACCACCGGCTAACGCAGCTGGAGCAGCCAAACCAGCTTTCAAGCCCTGCTACCGATATGGCAAATCCATCGGTGGATTTACCTCCCAGCCTCAGCCTCTCGACAGTGTGACCACACTCCCACGCGGGTGACAATGACACGTATTTGACGCTGCGCTGGGACCGATCTAACCACAGGGTGACAAAGCACCTCCAGGCCTGGCCCTGGGGACAGCCAGCCCGCCCCTCAGCCCTTCGGCCCGCGGAGTTTCGCGGGCCCTGGGTGAGCCCTGACGGCGGCAACACGGGAGATTCCCCCACTGCTTTGCTCCCAAAAAGCCCCAATTAGGGCCAGCAGAGACGAGTGAGAGACGCAGCACCAGAGCGGTGATAACTCCCCCGCCGTAGCTCCACAAGCCAGAACAAGCCTGAGCAGTCACCAGAGCAAAGCAGAAACCTCCCGGCAAAGAGGTGCTGGTGAGGACGGCGCCTTATCTCCACCCGCTGGCAAACACAGCGGCTCCGGGAGGACACCCCGTATCCGCACGCCCCGCTTTCCTTCAGCGCCGAGATTAGAGAGCACAGCACGCAGAAGGTCAGGGCTCAGCGACGGCAATGCCCGGGACGCATCCGAGCCGCTCGGCAGCGAGAGCGAGCCAAAACACGCCGCAGCGCAGACAAAGCGAGGCTTCGAGGTGGCCTGACGCTGCCCAGCACCAGCAGGCTGCCCGTCCCTCGGGCACCCCAATCCTCCGGGGACCAGGGCGAGGATCTGAGGTTGTGCGCATCCCGATGGACCCCGCAGAAAGGGAGCACCGCAGCGCTGGGCACTGTTGCCAGCTGCATCCCAAGCCTTTTTCTCCCTAATGCTGGATGCTCAGAGCGGGGGGGTCCCCTGCTGGTTCTCTGCCAAACCCCGATGTGTTTCAGGGCACGAGGGACATCCCCAGGCTCTGCGTCCCATCCCGACCCGGGGACTGCCACCTGCTCACCCCCAGCTCCTCCACACCAGCCGCACACTGTCAAACCAGAGAGAGACCTGGGCTCGGGAGGGAGCCCTTCAGCCCTGTCACACCTACCCGGAGGAGGAGGCTGTAATATTAACGAGCCCCGTTTGGGGAACTAATGAGATCTGCTAATTGAGTTTACTCTCATTAAGCAAGAGGAAGAAAAGCAGCGCCAGTTTGTTTCCTCACGCACGATCAGCAATAGCTGGCGGTGGGGAGGTCAGGGAGTAATTTGGGGATTTCATGGCAAGCCCACACGATGACACACCGGCTCACCACGTGCCTGCTCGGCAGAGGTCAAGGCTGACTACTGGGTATAGGAGATTAGGAGGCTTGGGTTGCTCGTGAATATATTTAGGAGTCAGGAAGGAAGGTCTATGGCAATTTAATCTCAGTTGTTCTTTCATTTTATTCAGCTCTCTGGCATCTGCTGTTGCCACAAAACAATAGAGCACAATAAATAACAGCTGAACGTTCATTGTTCTTCTACAAAACCGAATCCCATAGCCTCGAATGCTCAAAAAATAAAATGATGATGCTGATATAAACTGCAAGTGAGAGTGAGCAATTAGACTGGAGAAGTCTAGCGGCTGCCTTGAAGGGACGGATGCAGGGAAAAATGTGGTTCTGCAGAAAAACACTTCTGTGATATAATTTCTGAAACGTTAGGAAGCAGAGTAAATTAATATACACCGATCCCACTGCCAGCTAGGCTGTGTGATCTGATTTCAGATCCTCCTCGGTAATGAACAACGGCATCTTTATAACATCACGTTTTATATTTGCAGGGCTTTACGCATGTTTAATTCCAGTCTTTATACAGTTTTTTTTGGTCTTTTGTATAGTTTGTTTGCTTTGTCTCTAAAATCAACTCGGTGAAACATAGGAGCACAGGAGTGTCTCTGTGCATAGAGAATTAATAAAAAAAGAATCGCCAATGCCTTCTCTTTCTCTCATTCCTATAGACTGACTAGGATATTAAATTCCTGGGTGAGTCATTGAATGTTTTCCTGTCTTTCTTTTTACTCTTGCTGTAATAGCTTGCTTGGAGAGATTCCTGCATTGAACATTGTCCTTTGCATTTTCAAAGCACCCCTTGGGGGTTTAAGCCATGTGAATTCTATTAGCCAGAAACTGGGAACCCCAGGATACTCTACAAATGAAATAATTATAATCCTTAGCTGCTCTTAGCAGTCTGCCCTATCTCCTAAACGCTGAATGAGCCCCATTTCATTCATGCCCTGCACTTTAGGCCAGAAAAGCAGCGTCAGCCCGTTCGGACGGGGAAACCGAGGCACGGAGAGATGCGTGTATTTGCTCGCAGCCACAAAGACAACCAACATCCACGTCAGGATCAGCCTTCTCTGCACAATACCTGTCCCACCACCACAGTTTTGGGCTAAACCCCTCTTTCCCTTGCATTATCCTAAAACCCTGTATTTCTTTGGGGTAAACCGCCCTCGGTCTACTCCTCCCCTTCAGTCTGGGTGCCCCTGAGCATCACCACGCTCCGGGAGCCGAGGCACGCTCCCACACGGCACCTCCCCTCCTACAGCTCCCCGGGGGGCCGAGCGGGCAGATGACCCTGTCCCACATCACTCGCACCCCCAATCTCCTGTGCTTTCACCCCAGAATGTTCTCCGAACCGAGGCGGTTCCCCTGTCGCTGCGGGACCGGGCCGGCACTCGCTGGGAAGTGCCCGAGGCACCTGGCGCGGGCAGCGAGGGGATTCTCACCATTTTCAGTTTGTGCTGCTGTAGGATCTCGTCCAGGTTCTGCCTCTTCTTGTAGTTGAAGTAGAAGTTTTTGCACTGCGACACGGTCTTGGAGCCCACCATCCTGGCAATGGCCGACCAGTTCCTCCCATGCTCAAGGAGACCTGCGGTGGAAGGAGGGAAGGGAGAAGCGTTTAAGGCCAGATAAAGTCGCACAAGGGCAGCATTATCCGCACAGGATGGGAAACACCCACTGCGCAAGCCAAACTCCACAGGAACAATATGGTCACTAGCACCCGTCTGCAAGGCTTCCTAGGCCAGGGGATGACCTACAACAGCCTGTTTTTCTTTCCAAGGGGAAAAAAAAGGCACTGGGCTGTCTAGCTCAGGAACAAAACATCCCGCAGCCACATCACCACTGCGGGTGGCCAGGAGGGGCTGCCTGCCCTTCGGGACGGGAGCAGGAGGCGCTGCCGTGCCCAGGAGAACCCCAGGAGGCCCTACCAAGAAGCAGCGGTGCTCTACACCCTCCTGTGCCCCTCCGGTGGCTTACACCGGGGCGACAAGGCGGCTCGGCGGGTTGGGAGTCCCAGTACAGGTGGGGAGGAAGAGCCCGGGCAGGGAAGTGTCAGGAAGTGCAGGTGAGGTCCCCGCTGGGACCTCAAATCCACAGGTTCATGCCCCGGTCCCGGGGCCGTCGCGGGTGGGACAGACGCCTGCCACAGCCACCCCAGAGGGACGGGTGCTCAGGCTGCACGTCTCAGACCTGGCAAGACAGCAGGTTGAGAGGAACGCCGCGGCACGGGAGGCTGGAGAACACAACCCATCGCCAAGCCCAGCGAGGTGTCTGCTGGACACGGGAGACATGCGGTCACGTCGGAGGTGGGAGCTGCAGCCGCAGCCCCGGGCCATGTGCACCGGTACCTGCTCTGCCTGCCCCAGGCTCCTGGAGGTGACCTGGGCTGGGGCCACCCAGGCTTTGGGGACAATTAAAACCTCGCAGCTTGCCATCCTTCCCATGACCTGATTTCCCCATCTGGGGCCATCCCTGGCCTGGCAGCTTGCGAGCTCTTGCACAGGACAGCACGTCGGGGGCCAAGCAGCCTCCGAATGGGGCGTCCCTGACCCCAACCCCCCGTGATGTGGCAGCACGTGGCACAGCTCCCCAGGTCCTCCCCAGCACCTTGCGTAAAGGATGGGGGGACACTGAGCCCAGGGGCACGGCACTGCCACCAACGGGGACTTCAAGAGCTGAAAACCTGCAGGGAACAACCTGCCCAAGGCACCTTCCTCTTCTGTAAGGGGTTTTTCTGCCCAGAGGTCACAACAACACACGGGACCTGGGAACGGGGACTGCCTGGGTGTCTCCGACCTCTGTCCCCACACCACTCACTCCCTGGCTGTCCCCAGCTCTGACACCGTGGGGCTCGGGACCCCAGTGTCCCACCTTAGGGCTCCCATTAGTGGCCCTGCTTGTGCCTGGGAGTCACACAGCCGTGCCCCAGCCGTGCCCAGCCTTCAGCCCAGCAGGGGACGGGGTGATCTCAGCACCAGGGCCCGAGGGATGCACCTCTTGAGCAGGAAACGTGCAAGGGGAAGGCATGCCTAGGGGGGACGCAGGTGAGCCTGCACTGAGTAGGTGGCACCACGTACCTCAGGACAGGTAAAAAAGAACAAAACAAACAAAAAAACCCAGCCCCTCCCAGAGGAAAGCAGCTGTACTCAGCACGGCAAGAGTTAACGTCCCGGCCGTGCCTGTATCCTGCCCTGTCCCAGCACCAGGGCTTATCAAATTGCACGCAACACGCAGGCATCACACAGAGCGCTGAGCACCACAAAAGGCCGGGGCCAGCCAAGAAACAAGTTTGAGCTTTAACTCTGCAGCTCCCAGCGCCGCTCCTGCGAAACCCACGACCTCTGCCGCGTGCAGGAGGGCTGGGGCTTCTTAAAAAGAAAAAAAAGGGACGTCCGGCCACCAACCACGAGAGGTAACGCGCCGGGGGGGCGGCAGTCCTCCCCCCGCGTGTCACAACCCAGCGCCGTGGCCAAAGCAAACAAGGCACCCGGCCCCCTTGGCTCATCGCGGCGCTGTGCACCGAGCACAGCACCCAGGGCTGGAGCCATTTGCTGCACCCCGGGCAAAGGCTCCCGACGTTGGCACTGCCCCCGGTCCTGGCGGTGCCCCGCGAGCAGCCACGGGACCCAGCCCGGTAAACGGGGGGGGGGGGGCCCTGTGCTGCCCACGGTCCCCAACATGATGTGACCTTCACCGGCTGTGCGGTGCCAGCTCCCGCTGCCCTCTCCCCTGCCATGCTGGCTGTGCCACCCTGCCCACCGCCGCGGGGACGCTGGGGACGCTGCCACGGCCCCGCCGGGAGCTCGCAGCTGGCCGGGCAGGTGGCCGCATCCGTGCCCGGCTCACGAGGACAAGGCAGCCCGTGGGACCCAGCAGGGTGCCCAGCCGCCCTCCTCCTTACACTCAGAGCAGAGCAGAAGAGCAGCACCTGCTGCCCCGCAGGCAGGGATCGCCCGACACGCGCCCCGGGACGTGCCGTGGTACCCCTGCCGCGTGCCCCCGGCTCGGCAGCCCCCAGCCCCGCGCTCCCCGGCACTCCAGCCCGTCTCGGCGCGGCCGTTCATTTCCCAGCGCAACTGAAACTATGACTAACTGAGTTATCAGATCGTACCGAGGGCTGCGCTGCTTGCCGTGCCGTGGGGGCTCGGCATGGCCTGGGGGCTCGGCACGGCGTGGCCCTGCAACCGCGGGGTCTGCCCCTGGACACGCAGCTACAGCTCCACGCCAGGCACCAGCCCCAGTGTTAATTAACCCCGTCCTCGGCCCCCCCCCGCCGTACTTACATGCCGCGGGTCTGGCTGCGCCGGGCGGGGAGCGTGCCCGGAGCATGCAGCGGGCGGGCTGGTACGGACGCGGGCGTTGGGGCGCGCTTCAAAGCCCCCCCGGGCACGCCAGCTCGCGGCGAAGCGCTGCGAGTGCTCCGCTCACGCCCGCCCCGCTCATTTTGCTTTCGCTCCCTCGCAGCAGCCGGAGAAAGAGAAGAAAGCAAAGCCGGTTCCTTAAATCCTGGGGGCGAGAGGATTTCAGAGCCATGAGCGGCGGAGAGCGGCGAGCGGGCGCCGAGGCTGGAAACCAGGTCACAGGCGGGAGAGTCCTGACCCCGGCGCCAGAAGTTGGAGGGGACACATGCTCTGCCCCCAGCTCTCCTCCAGCGGGGCGCGGGCGCTCGGTCCTCCCGCTCCTCCTGCTCGCGGCGGAGCTTTTCCAGCCGGCTGCAGCCGCGGTTGTTAAGGTGGATGGAAGCGCCTCCGGTATTTTCTCCCCTACCTCCTCGCTCAGCAGCCTGGGGCTACGGGGAGGGGAGGCTGTGCAGTTTCAGGAGATGCCCGATGTTGCCAAGAAAGAATAATAAATAAATAAACCCACAGAAAAAAAGCAGCAGAAAGGCGCAGGGGAGGGAGCAGCCGACGGCGCGCTGCAGCTCCGCTCCTGCCAGCCCAGGGACGGGGAGCCGGTGCCGTCGGTATGTGGCGGAGCAGCGAGCGAGCTCTAATCTGTTCCTCTGGCTGACCCAGGGCTCATTGCATCTGAATGTGACCTCTAGACAGAGCATTAATAACGAACGTGGCACTGACCCAAGCTGACAAGGGGTGCGGCCGCTTGGCACCGGCTCCCTCCCTCCCTCTCTCACTTTCTGTCTCCCTCGCTCTCATCTGAATGTCAGCGGCAGGGGGAGGGATCCAGGAAAACAAAGCTTGGCTAATAGTTTCCTCCGCTCTGAAGTGAATCAAAGGCGCTTTTCTTTGGGGAGGTGCACGCCGGCGAGCCCAGCGGGGACAACGTGCCCCCAGCGTGGCTTGGCCCCGCAGCCCGCACCGCTGGAGAGGTTTGGGAGAGGACGCGGGACGGCGCAGCCGAGCCGAGCCAACGCAGGGGCTGCGTGGGCAGCGGTGCCACCACGGCCTCTGCCTTGGCACGAGCAAACGGCGGCTGGAGAGTCACAGAGCAGGAAGGAAGAGGAGCCCGGAGAGCTGGGAGCACCTCAACGTGTGCTCGGAGGGGTAGATGAGGGGGCACCGAGGCGGGTGGGAGCCGGCCGCTCGCGGCCCCTTGGCTCTCCGCAGCTGCGGGTTTTTATGTGATCCTTTCCAAGGCTCCCCGGCACGGCCGCCCTGCTCCACCCAGCTCTGGGAGAGGGTGGAGGGAGCCCGTAAAAGGGTCCCTTAATGGGAGCTCGTGCGGATTAACAGGACGGGGTTACAAGGGAAAAAAAATAAGTGATCTCATTCCCCTACGCCTGACGGTACCTCGAGCAATCCTCCAGCACCCCTCGCACCCACTCCCCCGCTCGGGAGCGGGGATGGGGACACTCCTGGCACAGCCAAAACTGTAACCCAGCCCTGGAGAAAGACCAGCACCACGCAAACCATGGCATCCTGAAAGCGTGGTCGGCGTCGCTGGCAACCAGCGCTCTGCTGCCAGCCAAACCAGCGCGCCGCAGCGATGCTTTCCCCCGCTGATCTCAGAGAGGTTCGCAGCGTGCGGGCGCGCGTGGGAGAACCGAGACACAAAGAAGGTGAGTAACCGCTCCGGGGCCGCGCAGGCGGTGGGAGGCAGAGCCGGGCGAGCACCGGGCTCCTGACGCCGCGCCAAGCCAAGCAGCGGGGACGACGTGCACGCGGCCGGCCCACGTCCCCGCGGGAGGGGACATCGGGCAGGCAGGGCGACGCTCGCCCGTCCTCGGGAACGCAGCAACCAGCATCGGCCTCCTGCCACGCTGCACACCTCCGGCAGCCCCGTGCTTGAACCTCCCCGACTCATATTCCTACCGTCAGGCACCTCGCCTCTCCTCTCGCCGTGCCGCGTCCCCTTCCTTCCAGCCCGCTGGCAGGGACGGGAGCTCGCCCTGCTCCCCGCGGTTCCCCCGTCCTGCCGGGGACGCGGGAGGCTCCGTCCCACGGCCGAGCGCACGCGGAGCCGCCGCTCCCCTCGGGCCCAAGTGCTCTTTCTTCACCTGGCTCGGATATTATTCCTGCTCCCTCATTGTTGAAAAAATAATGCTCAAAATTAAAATGTAGGCTGTAAATTATAGTAATTACCCAGCAGTTCCCCCTGACAGGCCTTTTGTGTTTCATTCGCTGACACTCACTAAGCAAATCCTCGCAGTTTTCTCCTACATGCTTGAGAAATGTTCAGCCAACTGTGGCAGAAAGCGCAGCGCCGGGGGGGCACCACGGCAGCGACGTTACGGGCGTTATCCCGGGGGGCCACGTTCAATACATGCTGCCAAACACCTTGGCCAAAGGCAGTGTGGCCAATTCACGCCTTGGATGCGGTTTTCCCCTCGTGGCACCCAATCCACCCCACCCGAATCGCCCCGATAATTTCCGCCTGCTGCCTCCCCGTAGCATCACACGCGCTTCGGGGCACGCACACGGTTCCTCGGCAGCACTCCTGGGGCTTCCCTGGCTCTGAGCACCCAGGGCACCCAGCCTGGATGGAAGGACCCCACGGCTCGTCCCACCCCACTGCCTGGTCCCAGCACGAGGGACAACACGCAGCGATGGGCACAGGCTGCAAACCAGCTTCTCCAGCCTACACTTATTAACATCATCTTTTTTTTTTTTTAAATTTTAAAGTATTATTTAAAATTTCATATTGGAGAGGGAAAAGCTCCAGTGCTGAGTGCAAGGAAGATGAAGAATGTACGGGGCAGGGCTCAGTCCCAGCTTCCCATGAAGACAGCATCGCCTGCTCCGCACCGGGCTGCAGCCAACTCCTTTTAAGAGCAAAGGCTGCCCTGCCAGGAAGAAGCGATGGAGGAAGAATGCACAGACCTACACAGACCTACCTCCCCCCGTTCAGCCAGCTGTTCGTTCAAATAACAGTGCAAAACCAAATTAGGGTTGGAAGAGCGCATGCTTGCGTGTGTTTACACACCCGTTCAGGCTCCAAAATAATCCTGTGCAGCGCGATAGCGTGCTGAAACACAGCTGTGCTCGAAAGGCGATGGGGGACGGCTGGTTGCTGCCACGGGCACGCGTGTTGCTGGGCTTGGCAGTGTGTTAATTTTAAGAAATCAACATTTAAAAAAAAATCCTGCTTTTTTTTTAATTATTGGTTTCATTTTTTATTTTATAGTTTCATGGACAAAATGGAACTGGGGAAAAAAAAATGGCTCAGGTTGGTCCAAAATTCATCTCGCTTTCTAAGTTGTTTTTTGGCAGAAGTGAAAATCAGCCCTCAAAAGAAAACCTGTATCCAAGGAAATATTTTGCATCCACCCAAAATGAACTACTTAGGAGTTTTCATGGGTTATTTAGCTCTTTGACATTGGCTTTTTACGCTCTAAAATAAACATCAAAACGCTCACACGAGCAGCACGCACACGGCTGGCCCGCCGGCCCCGCTGTCCTCTGGGTGCCAGGACTGCTCATCAGTGCCTCCGACACGACTTAGGAAGGGTCTCGGCCCCTACCCAAAGCCCGTTTCGCTGCTGTTACACATTTACTATGATAGAAATCAAACACATGCCATCTCCTCCGCCAGCCCTGCTCGCCCAGGAGCTGTGTGCCCAGGAGGGCCCCTCTGTCCGCGCTGCTCGCACCCGCCCCCGTGACGCCTCCATCCCAGTGCTTCCATCCCAACACCTCCATCCCAGAGCCTCCATCCCAGCGTCTCCATCCCAGCCCTCCCCGGCCAGGCCACACGGAGGAAAGGCGTGAGGAACACGATTTTGGCTCTGCCCCTACAGCGAGGAGCGCAGAGCCTCGGCACGGCGTGGGAGGAACTCAGGTGAGCAAGACACTGCCATTTTTACGTGGCCTCTTTTCGGAGTACAAAACCACTTGTTAGACTCCAGGGGGTGGGGGGTGGGGGGGTGGGGGGAAGCCCAGAGCCGGAGCGAGAACAGATACGAGACTAAAGATTAACGAAGGTCGCGCTGAAACCTCCTGGTTCATCGGGTTCAGCTCTGCCGCTACCGCGGGCTGCTCTGCGAGGCGGCCCCGCTCAGGCACGTACCGCTGCTTGTGCTCAGCACAAAGGGGGCAACAAACCCTCCTGGCTGCTGGGGCGTGCCGGGCTCCCTTCCCAGCCCACCGGCTCCTGCCAGCGGGTCCCCCCCAGAAGCCGAAGCTGCCTAAACATTGCCCTGTAAGGAGCAGCGCCCGGCCGGCCCCGCAGAGATCCGGGGGACGAAAACCTCCTGCTTCCAACTTGGAATCGCGGCCCCTGTGCGACGAGGCAGCATCAGAAAAACACGCTAGCTACCCCGTAATTACACCAATCTCAGCACATTTTGACAGACTAGTGAATCAAAGTTTATTGCGTAATAAAAGTGTCATTAAGCAAGAACTTTCCTCTCGCTAGGTTTTCGTTCCCCTAGTTAACTTTAATAACACGGTACTCCCCTTTATTGTCTCTCCCCACAGACCCAGTCCTGCCTTCTCCTACTTGGAAGCCCTCCGTGCAGCTCTGCCCTTCCAGAGCTCTCCAACTCACTTCCAGAGCCCTGTGCGGCCGCTCGGCTCTGGCGTCTCGCTGTCCCAGGGCTGGTTCCCCTACGATGCGCCTGCCCGACCTTTCCCTACAGCAGAGGAGGGGGGTTTCATGCCACGCACAAAAAAGCTGATGGTGAGGCTGATCTACCCACTTGCCAGTGCCAAGAGCAGAGGTCACCATCCTCCTCTTCCCAGGCACACCAAGGCGCTAAGCCGCGGCGGCTCTGCAGCCTCCTGCAGCCCCTGAGGTTACCTCCGGAGTTTGGTCGCGCTGCGAGTCGGAAACCCCCAGCCTGCCAGTCCCTGGAAATGCCAAACAGAGCCACTTCGAAGCAGCAGCGCGGCTACTTCCTGGCAAAGGGGAATTTGGCTTCTCTGCAGAAGTCTGGCGTTGAAACCTCGGTTTCCCGCGTTGTAGCAGGCAGGGGAACGTCAGCCCAGCAACCAGGCTTTGCAACAGCAAATCCCCCTGCCCCAGCCTGGCCCCCGGGCTGGAATAACGGGGTCAGGCTCCGCTTACGCAGGAGCAGGAACCGCTACGTGCTCCCACACTTCATCTTCCACGCAGGCTTTGGCGGCTGGTTTTAGGACTCCTTAAGCGCACGTCCAGCATCCAGCACAAAACAGCGAGAGGCGCTTTTTTCCAACCAGATGCGATCTCCAAAACAAAGCAGCGCTCAGAAAAGATCCCTCCAGCAGCACTCCCCTGCTCGGCACCTGCTCACCCCGCTGCCTGGCTCCGGGCCAGGCTGCTTGATTAAAGTCTATCCATTAAGTTTTGCATCCGTAGAGAGCTACGCTCAGCAACGCGCGAGATTGGCACCGGGCTGCAAAGAGGGTTGGAACAGCTCAAAGGCGAGCGAGCCAAACGTTTTGGGATATTCACAGGCAAAGTAATCCGAGTCCACAGCTCCCACCGGCACCTGGGAAGCCGGAGCTCCAGAACGTGTAATCGCCATCCTTGCAGCAGGTGCATTTTCCAAACCGAGCTGAAGCCACTAACGTGCCTGCCTGCGCCTGCCATCCCCGAACGGCGCTCATTTCCATTTTAATTTCGCATTTACAATCCTCACCGGGCCAGGAGAATCAGCAGCCACGCAAGCAGGATGCACGGGCTGGGGATGTGAACCCGGCAGCGGATCGACAGGACGTGACTTTGGAAAAAATTAAAGCAGCGAGAGGGCTGGCACGGGAGCTGCGCGGAGGGAGGGGGAAGTGGCAAGCGGGGCTGTGCCACACTCAGCACTTTTTCAAAACGGTCTCAGCAGAGGCTCTGAATCAGCTCAGGATGTCGAGAGCCCCGCTCCTGCCCGCAGCTCTCGCGAGCTCCCCACTGCACGCCAGGGAGGGCTGGGAAGCCGCAGCTGCCCCCGCACGGCGGAGCGCCGGGGTTTGCCACCCACAAATTGCTGAACATCAGAGTTACCAACACAGGCGGATGCCCTCAGCACATCTGAAACCGATCGCGCAGATAGGACGAGGCTTCAGAGGGCGAAGCCTCATGCTACGCACAGCAGAAGCTGCAGGAAGCAGCAGATGAAACGTCTTCCCCATTTCCTACAGCCGGCTCTGCTCTCGCGGGACGCACGTGGGCTGTGGCCGCAACGCCGCCGGCACAGATGTCCTGGGGGTCAGCACAGCTCCCGGGGCCACCGAAGCTGGGCAAGCACCGCGCACCAACACCTGACACCCCTCTCGTTTCCCCCCAAGCCGCCCACTGAGGCTACTGCGAGAAACCAGCAGTGAGACAGGCGGGATCTGCCCCACCGCCCTGCGGTCAGGCACCCTCCATCGCCAGCTGCTGGGTTGGCTCCAGCAGCACCAACACAAGAAAGAAAACAAGTGGCTTACCTTTTTTAGCCGTCTCCATTTCCTCTTCAGTCCAGCGAGAGCTTTCGTTCATCTCCAGTGAAGCTGGGGAGGAAGAAGGAAAGGAGAGCAGTCAGTGGGGACCCAGGGCTGAGTGACCCCGGCGAGCTCCGAGGGGCGCAGCGGGGGGAAGCAGTGGGTGATTGCTGGAGGTGACTTAGTGAGGCTAAACCTATGTCCACTTCTTAAGAGAAGGTTCGGCACTGAGGAAACTTCCAGGGTGAGATGTGGCAGATATGCAAGGAATCTGTCCCATGCTAGTCCCCTCGGCAGCAAAACTCACAACCCTGGGTGCTGGTGCCACTGGGGAGCCTGGCGTGCTGACTCCGAGAGGTGTCAGATGGCAGAGCAGAGACCCCGCAGCCAAGCTCTGTGCTGTTGTGGCACGGATGGGGAACCTGATGGCACTATGGACCTGACAGATTGCATGGCCAGCCTGAGTCTAACTGATAACCGAATCATGTCCTCTAGGTGAACTCTGCTCATTATAACCTCATTATAATGCCAAAACACACTTCCATCCCGAACACTACCCGCCTCCGAGGTGTGACCACCCCTCACTGAGCACGTGCTCTGAATTTCTCTGGGCCTGTGACTTCAAACCAAAAGCAAGAAGAAGTTATACCAATCACAGCGAAGACACGTACGACTAGAGTCACTCAAGCTCCACCTAAAGGTAAGAAAATAGCATAAAAATGGCTCAAGAGAGGAAAATGTCAGGGAAGACACCGTCGCAGACAAGTTGGAAGGACATCGCTGACTTGTGGGGTCAGCCGAGGGGCTGAACCTCTCCTCCCCCCACAGGGATGCCTCTTGGGTGAGATTCGACCTCTTGGTTATACCGAGAAACCTAACGCTCCCTACTGAGTTGTTTCATGAGTTACCAACTACCACGTGTAGTCGGTTGTTGATTGTATTCCTGGTACCTGCACGTGCTTTGCAGCCAGTGCGTTTATCACCAGCAATCCAAAGAACCTGGACTCCTCTTGCTTCAATAAACTCCACCAGTCGTTTGCTAGGCTGAAAGTGCACTGTGCTATTTGTGCACCTGGCTGGTGCTAATTCAATACACCGAATGCGACCTACAGTGCCAACTTGGGCATCGCTCGGAACCCAACCCGAGCCGTCCCCAGCCCCTCCGATATCTCAGGACAGGCTGGAACACAAGGGGTCCCGCCAGACTTCCCTACCCTTTAGCCCAACAGAAGCCCAAATGCCACTCCATGGACACCCGGTCCTGCACGCTGGTCACCGGAGGCACAGCAACGACAACCCCCACGGCAGCACCCTCCCGGGCTGCTTCTGGGTGATGCAAAGCCTCCCCTTTGGTTTCTTAGGGACTGGAAGCAAGGCCAGATGGCTTGAGGGAGGCAGCATATTTCCTGCTGAATCGGTGCCACGCTCTCTGGCCCGCCAACAACAGGTACCTAAGACGGAGCCGACATCGGCTGCGTGCTTTGGAGGTGGCAGACACGGGGTGGGACCGTCACCCTCAGCAGAGATGGAAAAACGGCGTCACCTCGGTCACTTTGGCCTGCCACCCGCATTGGCCTAGGGAGCCAGCCCTGCTAACAGCGGGCTCCCTCGGAGAGCTGGCACCATCACCACGCTCTCCAACACCTCAGAGCCACGTCCAGAAGTGACAGGGGCTCGGCTGATTTGGGGCCAGGAGCAGCTCGGGGTCGAGGGGGTGCGCTGCTCCCACCAGAGAGGAAGAGGAGGGCGCCAGCACCTGTGCCCCCGTCCCCATGCCCCGCTCGGTGCAGGGACACCGAGGTCCTGTGCGAAGCGCTCGCCGCGCGCCAATCCTGCTGGCGGCCTGGCACCAGCGAGCAAACCCTACAATAACAAACCGGGGTGTGAGTCAGAGGCAAAAAACAACTCGGTAAGGAAACAGATTTCCGGTTCAGGCTGCCAGCGGGTTATTGCTCCAAACAACAGGCACAGCGTTATTTCAACAGCGATGAGAGATGTTTTGACAGTGTCCTTTCAGAATGGAGAGCAGGCTGATAGGTTAGGCTAGAGGATACGGGCGACGGGAGAGGGAGGCATTTTCTAAGGGGCTTTACAAAAGCTGGGACCCTGCAGAAGGACAAGCTGGGCTGCGATGCCTGCGGCACATCGGAGCCAGACCAAGGAATCTCCTTCCCAGCTGGCTGAGCACAGCCGCAGGTGTCCCCTTGCCGCTTCCCCCTGCCCTGGGTAGATTTGGGGCTGTGGCTCTCCTTTACTTCAAACCGAGTGTCCCAAACACACTTCACAAGGCCCCTAACTCAGCTTTGAGACGACTGTTATTGTATGGTGAAGAAACGTCAAAGAAATGGCCCGTTTGGTTTGATTAATGATATTTACTGAGGTTGTGCAGTTATGTAACAGATGCCTACTGGGAGCTCCAGCACGCTGCAGTTAAACCACAATATGGTTTTGTGTTGTTTTTCAATGTTCAATTGGTATTTAAAATGCAATAACTTTCTTAGCCAACCTAAATTAAAGCAGTAGTGGAGAGACATAAAGTGTAACCAATTGCTCAGATATGCCACTGGAATCAATCCGCTTCCTTTTCCCAATTTAACATGGTCTGAAGTCTTTTCTGTCTGCCTGCCGTGAAGTTTATCAAGGGCTCTGAGATGCTGGGATAAAAAAATCCCATCCAAGTCCCTGGCATTATCTGCTCCTTCTTTGCAGCATTGCTTAACAAGTTGGAGACAGAGATCAGGGCTCCGTTGTGCCGGGAACTATTTATATCGCCTGGATGAAAACAGCGCTCGCAATCAAGGCTTCAGCCAGTTGTCAGCAGAGGAACGGGGAGGCGAAACACCTCCGAGTGATTTATAGCACATGGAACAGAACAAGCAAGAAACTGCAAAGAAAGGAAACCGAGAGGAGTCACCCTGCTTTTATTTTTGCTTCGCCTTAGGTAGCGCAGCAATAATTTTGTACTTGATAGAGTACAAAACATCGGAAAATCAGCCAAATTCCTTGATGTATTTGCTTCTCCAAGTCAATACATGAGCAGTTTCCAAGGGTAACCACTACCGGAGCTGCAAATGCCAGAGGCAGATGCACACGAGGTGTGTCTGGGGATGATGTTGTGAATTCCTGTCTGCCCCCAGACAGCTTTCCCCGACTGCTGCTCTCCGCCAAGTGCTGGCCGTGGTCCCTGTGAGCCGTGGTCCCTGTGAGCCAGCGGCTGTGCCATGTTATGGGCAGCATGCTCTGCCTCATCCTGCTCGTTCCCCTTACTGCTGTGCTCAGCACCCTGCAGCCCTGCACACAGCCCGGCCATGCCCCGTGGGCAGGAACGTGCCGAACTCTGCGCCTAGCCCACAGATGGGGCAGATGAGCAGGCGCGCTGGGGATGAGCACGGGCAGTGTGTGCCAAACAAATGCCACCTGGGGTGCGTGGCACGAAGGCAGCCAGTGGGGAGGCTTCTGAGCAATGAACCCTTCGCCACCTCACCACATCCTTCACAGCAGCCGGGGTAGCGGCACGGATGAGGAAGGAAGAGCCCGATTCCCAAGGCCATGGGGTTACGGACCCCGCAGGCTGCAGCAGCGCCGGGCCCAGGTAAATTGGACAACTGAGAGGGGCAGGAAGACTGCGGGGAGCCAGGGAGCCCCAGCACCCAGCAGGGCGGGACAGCATTGGTGCTGAGCAGCCCCAGCAGCTGAGGGCACTGAAAGCCCGAGCCTCTGGCAGAGGGAAGCACACCTCCAGTGCAGGAGGCGCACGAGCCCTGCACGAGCCCAGCTAATGCACTGCTAAAAACAATGCCTTCCCTTTTTCTCTTTTGCAATACTTTCCCTCCCTCCAGGGTCCTAAAACACATTAACACTGGGCTAAGACAGTTGTCGCAAATGCCTCCGGGTCACCTGGGCGAGCAGGTTAACAAAATGGGCAAGAGAACCCTTCCTGCTGCCCCTGGAAAGGGGGTGCACGAGGAAAACCCTCCTTTGGGAGCTGGGGACGGGGAGCAGAGCAGGGCAAAACCCCTTCCCAGTGCAGAGCAGGGCAGGCACCCTGAGAACCGTGCCGCGGCGCCTCCTCCCCGCTCCCGGTGCCGGCGGCTACGCACCCAGCTCGGCGCTCTGCTGCGGGGCGGCCGCCTCCTCATTGTTGGCCTCGTTGGCCATGGAGCGGGTGATGCGCCCCTTGCGCCTGCCCTGGCTGTTGGCGGTCTTGCGGCCCTTGGAGGTGACGGTTTCCTTCTCGTCGTTGTCTTCCCCGGACGTGTCGTCGTTCTTGTCCCTGCAAAAAAAAACACGGAGCGAGGAAATCACCATTGGGTCGGGAGGATTTGGAGGTCAAGTATTTCCCTGCACAAGTTTGGGATTTTTGCAGTGGTCCTTTGGAGGGGAAAGTCTGCTTTATTTTATTGGTTTTTTTTGCATGCATAGACCCCTTTCCTGGCTAATTTGGCGGCGGGGTTATTTGCGGTGGGGTTTGCACTCTGCAGATGGCTGTAGCTCCACCACCAAGTGCACGCAGAGACCTGACAGAGACAGGTTTAATACCAGGCCATTCAAATTCATCACTGCCTCCTCCTCATTTATCTTCCTGAAAAGGACCTGCTGGTAAATGTCTTAGCAGCCTAGATATAATGAAGCCAGATGTTCTTTTAAAGCAAGTATTAATCCCATTACAGATAGCTAGCAGCCCGCGTGCCAACCTTTCCCCGCCGCAGCTCTGATGCTCCCCTGTTAGTTATGATTGTGTCAGGCAGGGAGGCAGGCGCGGTTATAAAACCGGCCGAATCCCTTGATCTGGAAGCTCTCATGTTGACATCAATAACACTAAAGGTGAAGCGCCACGCTCGGCTGGGCTCCGAGAGCTCCTCCGACTCTGGGAGGTTCTCGCAACAGCAAAACAAGCCCGAGGATCAGTGCAGCTTTGCGGGTTGATCGGGTTTAAAAATAAAAGCACATCAGAGAGCTGTTTTCCAAGCTTGGGAGCAGCATGGGGGAGGGACAAAGAGGAAAGCAGGCTCTCCCCTTCCCTCCCTGTGGGAGGAGATGGGCACACGCAGCCCAGCACCGCATCGGGCAGCCCAGCACCGGGCCGTGTCCCACCCCGCGTCCCAGCAGCACCCCGGGGAGATGCACAGCCCTCACTGCAGGCGGAGGGGAGCCAGGAGGGGGGGGCTTCGCTTACTTTGTCAGTTCTTCTTTGTCATTTTCTGTTTCCTGTTTGTCTTCCTCTTTCTCTCCCTCCTTCTCCTTTTCTTTCTCTTTTTCATCTTTCTCTTCTTGGCTGCTCCGGGGCATTTGCTGCTGCTGCTGCAAAACAAGGGACGTAAAACAAAACAAACCTCAGCGGCGGGGCAGATAAACCTCAGCACCTGGGCCAACCTAAACAAACACGGCCAAACAATGCTGGGGGGCCAGTGGCCAAGAGGAAAAAGCGCTGCACCGCCACGGGGTGCCCGTCTGCAGGACAGGGTGCAGCCAGGGGGCCGAGAGCATTACGGGGAGATCAAGGCGGGGGGGTTGGGACCTACTGCGGCAGCCGTGCTCCGGGTCCTGCGGGACAGCCCCGCTGCACTCACTGCTAGCTGTATCGGTCACGACCTGCACCGGAGACGCCCCAAGGCTCAGCGACACAGATGCTGCAACCTTTTTCCCAGTGTCTGGTCCATGGGGACATTTTATGGTCTCCGGGTCCCCGAGGAGGGACGATGCCCCTGCTCCCTGCTGCCCTGCATCGCCCGGCCCCCTCGGCAGGGGCTGTGTGCACCAGCACCCGGACGCCGCCACCGGCACTCTGGTACCGACCACGCCGTGTTACGGGGGGAGGGAGGGACGTGCCTATTAGAGTATTTCTGGATTTTGTTTCAACAGCTGCAGGAAGGAGGATGCTGGGGAGGCCTGGTTCCCCTGACCTCCCTTCCCTCTGGCGACCAGCAAACGAGAGGAATTTCATAGAGGAGTAAAAATCAGAGACGGAAATGATTTATTAAAACCCTCCTGCTCCTGGCTAATGCAGGGCTGCTTGCTCCAGTAAATCCACCCGGCTCACCCAGCCCCTTCCCAAGCAGCAGCGCTCCCACCAGCCCCGAGTAAGGGCTCGGCGATGAAACGGAGGGGGGAAACTGGCTTAAAGGGGATTTATCAGCACAAGCCTGATCCCGGGTAGCCTAGCTGTCATGCAGACATTTGGAAAGTGCCGTGCTGATGAGGTGTGCTCCGTCCTGGGAGCCTGTCCCCGCTCCACGATGCTCGAGCTCGTGGCTGCCTCCAGCTGCGGCTTCCCCCGCAGCAGCCGCGCGCTCAGCGTGAGCTAAACCCTCAGCCCCAAAGGGCTGCTGCTAAAATTAGAAGCACGGAGCCGTCAAAAAGGGCTTCAGAGCACTTCAACGAGAAAGATTCTTAATTCTTCCAGGCCTCAGCTCACTGCAAGTCCTCGAAGCACGCGCGTGACAGTGCCATCAGCTGAAACCCCAGGGGCTTTCAGCTCCTCCCGGCCCCTGCGGCACCTCCCCGCCAGCAGTGCCCGAGCTGCACCCACCTGCGCCCCGGGGGCGACTCCGTGGGGTGCAAGGCACGGGAGGGCCGGGATGAGCACTCGGGTGCTGAGGATCTTCCAGCGCCCATAAATCTCTGACGCTTTGGGACCGGGCTGGCTGCTGAGGCGCGCAGAGCCCAGGGATGCTCCTGGGGCCACCGAACTCCCCGGGCAGGGATTTCCCCAAGGCAGGAGGCGGTCCCAGCGCAGGGAGCACGGCTTAGAGGATTGAACCCAGCAACTGCCCGAGACCAGCGCCGTACCTGGCGTGCCAGGCGCTGCCCCCAAAACCTGCAGAGAAGCACGGGGGCAGTCGGCAGAAGCCTCGCTGCGACTCGGAGGCTGGCAAGCCCACGCGGGCTGCAGCGGAGCAAGGGGCACCCGTCACATGCGCGCTCCCAGCGCTGCCCTGAACTCTCTGACTCCTGTGAGTCACGCCGCGAGTCGGCGGTGAACCCGCGCGGGTTCAGCCCAGAAAAAAGGGCCACGAGTGGACGGCGGGGACCTGCCCCTGTGGCCCAGGGCTGCGCTGTGTGGGGAGAGCACGGGGCTTTGGGCAGGCTCTGCCCCGGCCCCCGGCCGTCACCACCCACGCTCCTTCCCTTCACCGAGTGCTTTGGCAAGCGAGGGGTACCCAGATCAGTTCTGCAGTGTTTCTGCCGCTCCTTCGCGAGTATTTTCTTCTGGGGGAGGAGGGAACCATGCATCCCTGAGACACCAGCTCCATGGGGTGAAGACAAACAGCCCTCGGTACCGAGCTGCCCCTGCACACACACTCCCCAACCCGTGGGACAGTTTGCCTGTCCTAAGCCCCACAACACCTAGCCCGAACAAAGTCCCCAGGGACACCCTCCCCCAGGGACACACACCAAGACAGCAAGGAAGCTTAGGGCACTGCCGAAGAGGTGTCCCCACCCAGAAGCAGGGACACGAGCATCATGCTCAGAGGGGCAGGTGCCCATCCACAACCCTGCGCCCTACAGGCACCGACCGCCAGCAGCCGGCCCTATTCCTCCGGCCTTAAACCAGCCCCTGCCCCAGCAGCAGGCTCGCAGGGGCTCCCTTATCGTTTCATCTCGTCTCCGCACTCGCTGGAAGCAGCGGGCTGTAACCCCGAGCAGCGATCGCAGCTCTTCCCCATAGTAACAGGCTGGGATCGCGGCGATGCTAATGAGCTCCCCGCGCCAACCTGCAGGCACAGGGCTGCGAGAGGCAGGGAGAGGCACGAGAAGCCGTGGAGGCTCACGCCCCAACGCACACACCTCCCAGGATGGCACCGGCCGAGCTCCAGCCCGCCAGGGAGCTGCCGAGCCCTCCAGCCCGGCTGCAGGGGATGGATGTGCGCCATGCGGCTGCCAGTCCCACCGTGTTTCCCCATTTCCTGGCTTACTCCCACGGAGGTTTCAAGCCGAAGGTGGTGGGACACCAAACCAGCGCTCCTACCACCGCAGAGGAGCATTTTAATCCACGGATGCCCTCTAGTGATTGCCCTGGGCCAGCCGGGGCACGGTGCCCGATGCCAGGAGTGACATCTCAGCGGGCAGAAATGCTGCGTGGGCGCAATGCCCTGCGTGGCAGCGTGACGGCTCCCATCGGCCTGCGCTCTCCTGCGTGGCCGAAAGGCACAGAGCAGGCAGCGCTGTCACCCCCAGGCCACGCTGGGGAAAACTGCCCCCAGCTCCACCGGGAGCTGCATTTGCTCCTTCAGTCCCGAAGAGGCTCGCGGGGCCGATGGCAGCCCGAGCGGCTGCCCAGGCCCACCCACGCTACGTGCTCGACCTCCAACCTCCCACCGCACGGCGTCGGAGCCCGGCACAGCCCAGCACAGCGCTGGGAGCCGCCGGGCACGGGGAAGCCACAGCCGGGAGCCGGCCCCCAGCCGGCCGGTCCCCCACCCTGCCCGGCACCGGGCTGCCCCCGCGGCGCACGGGGAGGCTATTCTTAGCTCTGGACACGGACCAGCTCTGGATGATTCAAGGGACGGGACGCCATCCCGAAGCGTGACGGGCCAGGAAATGCTTCCCCAATTACCAGATGATGTTTCCTTCTGATTCACACTGCCCCACTTAGAGGTGGACCGGCAGGTGGGCTGGCGCTTATTGGAGAAAAAGAGGGCCAGGACTGAAACTGCTCCACTCCGACAAGCTCCCTCCAGCGACAGCCCTGTCCCCCCAGGCTGAACCCCCCAGGTGCAGGAGGCAGAGCAGGTCCACGCTCCCCACCTCGCGCAGAAGGCTGAGGGATGTGCCCGAGGCCTGGGAAGAAGCCTGTGGCAGAGCAGGGCCGTCCCTCCCTTCCAGGTCAAGTGTTCTCCTGCTGCCGGACCGCCCTTCCTCCCCAGCATCGCTGCTGTTTGTTTTTGCTGCCAACACATCCTGTTTATTTAAAAAGGCCCCGGGACAAATCGCATGCGGGACGCGTGAGCGAGAGGCCGATCCTGCTCCGAGCCCCGGGGTGCGAGCCCGCGGAGCCGTGCTGCCTCCCTCCCGGAGCGATCGCCGTGCTCCGGCACGAGCTGCTCCCTAATTACAAACATCTGCTCACCTCTACCCCAATTCCCCAGCGGCCCCGGAGCAGCTGGAGAGGAGCAGAGCGGTGCCAGCCCCGCCGGGAGCAGCGTGTGCGCCTCCAGCCGCCCCCTGGCCGGGGCGGCGGGCAGGGTGGCACGCTCGCACCCACCCACCCAACTCCTCGGAGCGATGCGTGGCTGGCTCGCGGATATCTGCTCGCCCTAGCCAGCCACCCCCGTCGGACTGGCACGTCGTGCCCAAGCACGCTTTCCGGGGACACCGGCTTGCAGGTAGGTCCCGGCCACCGAAGCGTTGGCCCCACCGAGAAGCGACCAACTCGCCGCGCGTCCCGGCAGCGCTCGCCGCACCCCCCCCCCGGCCGCAGGCCCTGGGTCTGGCAAGGAAAAAGCCACGGCGAGGAAGAGGTGCAGCTCCTCCCACTCTGTTTACTTCCTCCGCTCAGGCACTGCCTGCTTCTGGCAGGACAGGAGGGCAGGAGGAGGTGGGAAGCAGCTCCCCACCTTCTCCCTCCCCAGCTCTGCCGGAGACGCCCTGGGACAGAGACGGGGGAAACCGGCCAGAAACGCCTTCCCGACCCGCAACGCGCCCCCCCGGCTCCCCGAGCGCCCCATCACTCACTCAGCACCCCCCCCAGCCCCTCGCTCCCCCCCGGTGCTCACCTCTCTGGCCCCGGGCTCGCGCGAGCGGCCGGTCCCCGACAGCCCCATCGCCGGCTCCCGGCCCCTGCTCACCGCCCAGCCATCCGGGCTCGCTGCGCCTTACGTTCTCCAGCTCTGAAGGCTTCCTGACGATTTGCATAGTTAAGCCGTAAACTAACCACAACATTCCTCTTATGATTTTGCAATCTGCTGGAATAACGTGGTCGCTCTAAGTCGAGTCGATGAATCATCATCTATAAACCACAGCTCTCGTCACCGGGGCTCTCAGTGCTGGCTGCAGCCAGCGTGATTAATCTGCGAGGATGCCAAGCCGAACCTACGGCGCAGGGCTATTTATTTTCCAAACTTCCAAGCCTCTGGAGAACCACTGCTCCTGCCTTCCCCGTCCCCTCCGCGGTGAGACACGCCGGGCTGTGGCAGGGGCCGGGGACAGTGCCAGAGCCAGGCGCAGACACCTCGCTGCCCTCAGAGCATCCCGGAGCTCGCTGCTGGCCCCGCGCACCTTGCGCCCGAGGCACCCGCGGCACCCGCTCTCCTCCAAAGCCACATGGACGCTCGGGGTGCTTCTCACCCCGTGCTTTGTAGCTCCAGCAGAGCAAACCAAGGCTCAGCTGCATCCCCAGCCCTCATGCTCCCAGGGAGGGGGACAGGGATGGCCATCCAGGGATGGATGAGCTCACTCCTGGCCAGCTCCTCCTGTCTGGCCACGCCGTGTGCTGGTGGATGTGCAGGTGGGGGACTGGCTGGGTGACAGCACCGTGAGTCCTTCACCAAGCCTTGAGAGCTGGCTGGAGGTGCTGCCTCCTCTCTCTCACCCCAGGTTTTGAGGCTGGATCTGCTGCCCATGGGATGCCATTTGGCAGGCGGATCACGTCACCTCCAGCACCGTGCCCCAAGTCACCACTTCCTGCCTGCTCCTCACAGCAGAAGGAAGCAAACTGCCACCCCTAATGCCAGCCACACACGGAGCCGTGTGCGTGCCAGGGTTGCCCCATGGGACATCTTGGTACCTTACCTCTCAAACTCATCCCAGGCACCACAGGGATGAGCTTTGAGACTTTTACTCAGACGTGACTTTCCTGCCATTGCCGCCAGCTCGCTCTGAGCCTTCTGCAGCAGCGTGGAGACGTGTGCCAACGCTCTCCCCACCCACACTGCAGCCAAACCTGCCTCGATGGGGAATTTGGGTAACGCTGTGCCCTGCTGGCCACGTGGGCCCGAGCCCCCTCCCCGCCTGCAGACCTGAGACCCCTTGGCCGTGCCTCCTACCGCACACGGGGTGCTGGTGCCTCCCTTCTCCCGTGGGTGACCTCAGACTCACGGCATTTACGGTGCTCTCCTGGTGCGCCCGGCTGCGCAGCAGGCTCAGGCCGAGGTCACCGCATGCCATCAGGGAGTCGCAAATTAAAACCAGCTCAAGACAAGCCGAAGGCAAAAGGCCCATGTTTTGCTGGCCCGGGAACGCTTGGGGTTTGCTTTAGCGCTCTCGCCCTCCCCGTGCATCCTTCCACTTGCTTTCAGGCTCTCCCTATACCCAGTACCCCTTGGAGTGCCCTGCCGAGGCACAGCCACCGCCCCAAGCACCCGCAGTGCCAGCCCCCTCGCCAGCCCCCACTGAGTGCTGCCCAGGCTCCTGAGCCCCCCCCGGAGCATCCTTCCACCTCTGCCAACCCCGCAGCAGGGGCTCAAGCCCGTCTGCCACCGAGGTTTGGTCCCACACAGCCGCTACAAACAGCACCTCCCGTCGCCCTCCCAGCAGGGAGCTCGCAGACAGGCTGGATAGAGAGCGCAGGCGGGAGGGCTTATAAATATATATATATATATGCATCACGTAAGTGACTCCCAAGGCCCAAAGCCTCTGATCTGACAGTCTGGAATGCCTCAGTCCTCGCTGCCACCCACAGCTGCGGAGCCTGGCTTCTCACGACCGCGCGCAGCACCCTCCGCTCATGGGAGAAACCACAAATCAAAACAAGCCGCTGCCAAAACACGGAGGGGAAGAAGGAGGTCTGCTGGCTACTCCGCTTTGATTGCTCACAGCCCGGGCTTGGGCTTGATGCTGTTGGCCGTGGAAGCAAGTCAGAGAACAGAGGGCCAAGCTGGGATTTGATAAGGAAAACGATAGCGAGCGCAGGGCTCGCTCGGTTTGGCTGGGAGCAGGAAGGCTCCCAGCAGGGAGCATGGGGCAGCCCTTGATCTGTGCTGCTTCTCCGCTGGATGCAACCACTGCTCAGCACCAGAGAGTGCTGGGCACGGCACGGATGAAGGACTGGGACCAGTAGGGCTGGGGCCATGCACCTGGGTGTGGGCTCATCGCTCTCCATGCTGGGAGCCTCTCGGGCACGTGCCTCCTGGCCTTCCTACCGCACGGGGATCCTGCTCGAGTGTGGCGGCGATTTTACAGGACCCTGCTCGAGAGATCCCTCCTTAAATCACCGAGGGCTTTTCCATAAGAGGAAATGTTTCTTTTCTGGGTCACTGTTGAGTTTTTTGAAAAGTGATTTGACTGCTTACGAAGGGAAAATGACCCGAGGGGAAGAGAGCACAACATTTGGAAGTGGTGAAGACGAGCCCCGCTCCGTCCCAGGCAGGGAACACGTGTTTTCTCTTCTCTGCGGTTTGCTTTGCCACACTCTGCCCTGCTGCCAGGCTCCAGCTCTCCGCCGGCTGCTTTCCGGCTCCGCAGGGACCCCCCCCCAGCGCAGTGCAAACAGTGGCAGGGGCTGGGCAAGAGGCTGCTGGGCCCCACGCGCACGCACCGGGGCAAAGGAAGCCCTCCGGGATTTTCAGCTGTGCCCGTTTCAGAAAGCACCGTAGCCACGACGTGACCTGCCTCCCTATTTCCCTTCGGCTCCAAGCTTCACACGGTTCCCAGTCAAAACTGGATCCCGACTGTAAATAAAACAACTTATCCCCAGATCCGTTCCCTATCCGAGACCCACGAGGAGGACGCTGCGTTCCCCAGGCAGCTCGGCAGCTCCCGGCCCCCTGCAGCACCCAGGACTACTCACGTGAGCGCAGGCGCCGTGGGGCACTCGCCCAGGGGCGGCATGGACCTGCTGCCGCAGGAACACCAGTCCGAGCGTGGGGTGAGCCGGTGTGGGGCTTCACGTGGCTCCTACGCAGCTATTTTATTCTCACCGAGATGCAATTAAGCTGCACGGAACAGCCAGGACATCGTGGCTGCGCGGTTCATCAGCGGCTGGTCCGCGGGCAGCCCGTGCCGGTGCCACAAGGGTGGAGTGGCCGCATCCCCGCGGTATCGCCACCGTCCCGGCACAGCCTGCGAGGCTGCCGCGGGGTCCGGGACCCAAGCAGGGATCCTCCCGCAGCACCACGTCCTTGGGTTCTTTTCCCAAATATGGCCACGTAGTTCTGGTGTAATCACCCCCAAAACTGCAGCTGGGATTCCAGGAATGCGAGTTTCCATTGTGTTGGCCTGACCGCGCTGTCTGGAGGGGTGGCAGGGCGGTGGGAAGGCTGCGGCTGGCTCTACCGGGGACACGACACCTTCCGGGGTGTGACCAGGGATGGGGTTTGGGAGCATCAGGAGCCCAGACGGGAAGGATCTTCACCACCGTCCTGCTGCCATGGCCTGCAGCATCGTGCAGGCACTGTCGGAGGGTTACAGGAACAGCACCAGCCTGAACACAGCCACATCTCACACCATGCCTACCCCCGCTGCACGCACACTGCTCAGAAGAAGCACACGATGGGCATCAGACCCCAGACAAAGCCCCGAGCCCTTGCCTGCACCTCCAACGCACCGAGCTGTAGGGAGAGCACGAGGGACAGGCTGTTCTCCCAGAACCAACCACTTTCCTTAACAAAAACCGGCTGTTCTGCAGGGCTCCACCACTTCCAAGTGTCCTCCGGCATGACCCTTGCCTTTGCTACAGGACTGATTTTTGGAGCACGAGGTTTTGGAGCACATCTGAGGTTTCTGGAGGTTAGGTGGTCTTGTTCAGGTTTATTTTGGCTACGAGGAGATGTGGATTTAAAGTGCGAGCACCTGCACCTGGCAGCACACACGAGCTCCCAAGGTGTTAAATGCTCTGCAAGACGCTTCTCTCCCCAAGACCACAGCTCAGCCAGGACCAGGACCATGGCATCCATCCAGGTTCAACGTCTTCTCATGGGTCCTTCCCCCCCAGCCAGGCCTGGGGAATTTTCCAGTCCTCCTTGGCCACCAGCAGTGCTGTCAGACTGCAAACCTGTCCGGAAACCGAGCCAAATTCAATCCCCTCCAAAAATCCCAAATCAACAAGGTCTGGGGGGTTGTTAACACAGATGTGGTTCCTAAAATGGTGGGAGAGCCTGAAGTCCACACGGCTGCCAAAATCCCGGTGCCCCGCTCAGGCTCAGAAGCAACTGGGGGGTCCCAGGGGTGCAGTGGCAGGGTGCCTGCAGGCTCTGCTCTGCACCTCCCGCAGCCGGCGCCTGAGAAACCAGCCCCTGAAGGAAAAGAAATTTGGGTTGTGCCCAAGCAGCCTGAATCAGAGCGTGCACGGTGCTGGACGGGGCAGAGAACGGGGCTGTGCAGCCTCACCGCAGCATCCCAGCAGCACGGTGTGAAACCGTACCCCAGCACCGAAATCCCAGCCCTACACACTGCTCTTTTACGGGGCACGTTGCAGCCACAAGCCCGCAGCCCTGCTGCTGCTCTGATCATCCCGGTGCTGCTTAAAGGCAGTGCTGGAGCCGGCACACACTTAAACGCCCGCAGGATAATTTATCGGTATTTGTGGCAGCAAAGTCTACTGGTCACATCCAGGCATGTCTCCGTGTGACGCGCTGCATCATTAAAGCAGCATTTTATGACAAATATCTCGGCTGGTCTGAAAGAGAACTTGTCAAACCCGTTGGCGGTAACACGGAACTGCTCCCCGGACTGATGAAAATCGAATGCTTCCCAGAAATAAATACCCATCAGCCAACTCGTTAGCCGGTGCGGTTAACGGAGCGAGGGTCCGAGCGCAATTTACAGCCTGTGAGGCAGTTCGCTGAGCTCCAGACCCGCTCCTGGCACGGGGAGAAGAGGAGGCAGCAGGACGAGCCCCGTCTGCAGCGCAGGGCCCCAGGGCCGGATCCTGCGGAGCCACGCTGAGGCCCCGAGCGCCCGCCTGGCAGGCTGAGCCTCTGCCAGCACGGCAAGCCGCGCCGCCACGCACCGTGTTTACCCCAAAGAACTGAACGGCTTGTTTATAAAAACCCGGGCTCGGGCTGTTTATCCTCACCAGCGTGTGAGGATGGGAACGGTTTGCGTTTGGGGGAGGGCGGGCCAGCCGTCGGTACAGATAATTCGATTTGGCTTTTGGCAGGGGGCACGGAAGAAGGTGTGGGGGGGGGGTGGGCTGGGAAAGCTGTCAGCCCCGGCAGGGGAGCGCGTCGCTGCCCGGCCGCTCACGCTGCGGAGCACAGGAGCTGCCGTGCCGCTGGTGGAGCCGGGGGGCTGCGTGGGGGTCCGGCCCCTCGGGTGGGATCCTGCTCCAGAAGCGCCGCCGGGCGAATCCTCGAAAGCGTCAGCGTTACCGGCCGGGTGACGTCCCGCTCGCCGTGGAATACGTGAGCGCTGTCTGACGGCACGTCCCGCGGGGCTGCCAGGGCCCGCGTCCTCCCGCCGCCACGCATGACTTCACCCGGCCCTGAGTCACCCCCGGCACCGCGCGGGGACGGGTGGCTTCAGTCCCGGGAACCCACCGGCACCGCGCGGGGAACGCGACCGCCGCGTCCTGCTCCATCACGCGGGCGCGCTGCTCCGAAACTCGGCATGGATTTATGCTGGAATCAAAGCCCCGCACGGGATCGTTGCGGTGAAACAGACACTTTTCTTCCAGCTCGGTTTCGGCTCAATGTTGTGCTACTGCAGCCGGGCTGAACAGCTTGCCCGACCAGCGCGGCACATGGTGATAGTTGCTGAGTTTCGGTATCGGTGCCCCGCTCCCTGCACAGGATTAGGGGCATTAACCAAGAGATGCTCTCTGAAATACCCTAAGGAGCGACTGCCACAGCCCCCCCAGGAAACGCATCCAACACAAGGGGTAGCGCTGCGCAGCTTTCGTTACACGATCATGCAAATTTATGCTTATTACCGCACACTGAGGATTGGATCAGATCGTTTTTACCATGACTCAAACTTTTTTTTTTTTTTTTCCCCCTTCAATGAGAAATTACACGCTTGGAAGCGATTACTTTTAGCACCGATTCCCTCCTTTCAGGGTTAAATGACATTTTTCCTACCCGAATGCGGAGGATTATTTTAGAAAGGATCCTCGGCTCGGCAGCCTGAGCGCTGTGCATAACGATGCCTCGGATGCGTGCGCCTTTCATTCATTCGCTCAAGGGGAGGCAGCGCCGGGAGCATGCGCCGCGCCTTGGACCGGGAGCCTGCTTGTTTTTATGACAAACTGGAAGCAGAATCATGTGAAGTCCCTGCTCTTGGCAGGAGAATTTGAGCAATAAGTAGCAGCTTTATGAGGAATATCCTTTGCCAGGGGACCATCAGCCAGGGAGCAATGGGATCCTTGTTTTTTAATGTACTTTTAATAAGTAGGCCACAATGATAATCCTGACACCAGAGTAGCTTTATTTCTACTTGCAATTATCCCTGTTTTTCTCTCAAGCTCCCCGCAGCCTCCAACAGCAAATAAGACCACCAAGCTCTCCGTGAGAAAAGGAGCGAGACGACAGCGCAGGGCCACTGGAGAAGCACTCTGTGTCGGACCTGAGCCGCTCCTCTCACCCGACAAAGCACACATCTCCCTCCCTCCCCTGCACTAAATCCACGAAATCCCACCTCTGGCGTTTAACCACTTTAACCCTCACCAGCAGGACCGACCAGGTCAGAGCCCAGAGCACGTGCAGCGCTGGGAACAAGGCACGACGCCTCCCAGTGTCGCAGATGTCCAGCAGCCCCAAGCCCTCCTTGTCCCTTTTACGGGTTGCCTGTCCCCGTGCTGTCCCCCCTTGCAGCCCCGAGCCCTGCTGCCCTTCTCCGGTCACCATCAGCCCGGTGTCCCTGCTCCCCGCCCTGTCCCTCAGCGCACAGCCCCGGCTCTTCGGGAGGCCACGCGGGCAGCAGGGTGAGGTGCATGGGGTTAATGATAATCCAGGAAAAAAGGAAATTATTTTTTAGCTGGGATTAGGCCCTCGCCGTCCAGCTCAGCAGACAGCCCCACGAATGGCTGAAGTGGCATGGTGTGGAGGGACCCGACAGGAAGGCCGGGAGGGGACACGAGGCTGAGGTGCAGGGTGACTTCTCCTTCAAAAGCAGCGACGTTCTGGTCGAGCTCTGCTCCACCAACACTGCAATCAGCTCACCTCGGGGCCCAGCAGTTGCTGCCTCTTAATGATTTACAAATATTTCTGTCCCCTAATTGCTAAAGCAGGCCTGCCTTCTGTTACGGCTGATGCAGCAAGTCCCCGTTTCCACAGGCCGGCCCCTCAACGAGGCTCCAAATGGCAGCCCACGACCTCCACCGCCCCCGTTGGACCAGACTCACAAGCAAGGGGAAGCATCCCAGGAAATTCTGCGGCCAGGGCTACTTTGGGTTCTTCTAAAAGGCAAAATACAAGCAGTACCTGCTGAGCGCAGGACCGGCGGGTCCGTGGCCACAGGGCTCGTGCAGAGCAGGGCGGCAGATTGCCTCTCTCCCTCCACACTTGTTTCTTGCTCAACTTAACATCGAAGCCAGAATGAGCTGTGCTAAATGTCTCCACTGCTAACAAGAAACAAATGTGGCCTCATGTTCTAGTTGCTGTGATCTAACAAAACAGACCATGGTAAACACTATAAAAATGTACTGGAGGGAACCACCCTGTGTTTGCTGGGAGAGGGACTGGATAATCTAATAGGGTTTTATCCATCTCTAACGTCTCTGAAAAAAAGAAGGGAAAATTGGGCCCCGTCCATGACATTCGTCATGTGCGAACTATTCTGATGTCTTAATGCTGCAGAAATCAAATTGGAGCAAGGCTACCTATCTGCCTCCCAATCAGCATCTAGACCCAAGTGCTGCTTTTTATGGCCATGCAGCACGAGGAGCTGCTGATGTCAGCGGTGGTATGGGACAGGCCAGTTTTTCCATTCCTATCCCCACGTTTTCCAGAGAGATTCCCTGTGCCATCACCTCACTCTCCTCACTCCATGGATCATCGTTGACTTCACCAACCTGGGGGCTCACCACGGGATCTCCCTCTGTCTGCGAGCATCTGCTGGGATAGGGTTCCTGCTCTTAGCACTTATCTTGGCACCTTGGTATCAGCAGCAACGCTGCCAAGGTCACGTCTCGTTTCACATCTAGGCCACGTAACTCCATGGGTTGATCCATCACCTACCCCCAGGCACCTCGTGCTGTATCTGAGGGACCTGCCTGGCCCTCAGCTGGCATGCCAAATGTGTTAAGGGTCTCCTCTAGCTTCAGCACCAAACCTGCCAGCCCCCAAAGGATGTCAGACACCCTCAGGCATTTCAGAAGGCTTTACAGACCCCTGCTCAGTGGCCAGAAGTCACCGAAGCCATTCCCCTCCCATCCTAATGCCGGCAGAAGAACCTCGGGCAGTCCCTGCCAGGCCCGAGCACCCCTGCCCAGCACACAGCCCAGCACCGTCCCGCTGGCATGCCAGCTGTGGAGGGCAGAGGGAAACAGCTCGGTTCTCAGGCAGGACCGACATCTCCTCCGGGCAGGCTGCACAGGCCACCCCGGGTGACTCCTGACGCGTGGCCAGCTTTTCTGCATTCGCTCCAACCCCTTTTTTCAAGGGTTTGCTTTTTAAAACTACCGTGACCTTGGCATGGGGACGGACAGACATCAACCGACAGAAAAACAGCATGTTCTGAAAAGCTCACACAGAGCAAAATCGCGGCCCCGCCGCAGCCTGTAACCATTTACGGGGCGGGGTGGGGATGCTCAGCCATAAAGTGCCACCGAGAAGCTGCAGCAGAGACAACGTTTCCATGCACTTTTCCCTCCGGCTCTTACCTGGCTCTTGCCCCGCCGCCGGTAATTCCTTCTCACGAGGTTCTTGTAATTCTCATTCTTCTTGGTCAGGTAGTAATACAGGACGCAGTCCGCCACCGTCTGCAACGACACGGGGAGTCAGGGCGCAGAAGGACCTGGCCCCTCGCGCTGCGGGGGCGCAGACCTTCAGGAGTGGCAGCGTTCAGACCCTGCAGCTGCCAGACCCCCTGCCACCCCTGAGGCTCTGCAGCCACAGCAGGCTTCCCTCTAGGTCCCTAGGGAAGCCCTTTTGGGATGCTGGTGTGGGCTCTGCCCGCTGGAAGAGGGGGACGAAGCACATCGCCCTGGTAAAAAAGGGCACTTCCAAGTGACAAAGCGGGGCCCTTCCCACAAGCGTGCCGGCTCGGAGATGGGGATGCAGAACAATGAGCACCCTGTGTGCGAGGCAGAGCGCGGGGCCACCCCGGGGCAGGGGGCAGGGCTGACCCCAGATGACTGTGGCAAGTAAAAACAGAACAAGGAGAGCTGCCTGTCACCCTCTGTTGTGGTTATGCCCTGCACAACCTGCCACGCGGCTGTCAGCCAGCATTACTTCCAGCCACCGAGCTCGCTGGCTGGAGCGCGCCCGGCTTCCTCGCGGACGCCCCACGCTCCCGAGCTGCCAGCCGAGCCCCGGGTCCCACGGCCAGCTCGGGTCCTGCATCGGGAAGCAAGCAGCTGGGACGTGGCTCTGCTCCTGGTCAGCAGCACGGAGCTGGACAAAATTCCTGTGCCAATTCCTTCCCTTACCGACGTGGGCACCTGAACTGTACCTTCACGGGGGGGCTCGGCGGGTGTACGAACAGAAATAACCCCACAGACCCCGCACCTGCAAGTGCCCAGGCACGGGGTGCTGCCGAGCGCTCCCAGCCCGCCCCTGCAGGAGAGGTCCAGGCTGCACGGGGCTGCACTTTCCCCATCCCTATACAAAGAGTGGAACCATGTGCAACAACAGATTGTAACTTTTAAAGCGTTAATTGGATCTCTTTCTAATCTAGCCCTGATTACACACACACACACACACACAAACACAAAAACTTACAGTCATCTGTTCCAAGGGCTAAGATCACTTTTTTTTTTTTTTTTAATGCAATTTAAAAATCTATTAATTCATTACATTGAGCCATACTTTGCATCTCTCTCCAACGGGATAATGGATGTGTTCTGTATCATAATTACAGCCTGATTTACAAACGAGTACAAATAAAATTAGAAGACATTTTACAGCTTGGAACACAGACTGGATTGTGAGCATCATCCAAGTCCCACCACTTTCGGCTTTAACAAGGGAGAGAGGCTGAAAAGAGCCTGGTGTCTTACAGCATGAATGGCAACAGAAGGTTGCTGCTGCCGCACGGCTTGCTTGCTGCTTTGGACAGGGAAGTTGAGCTCTTACAAATGATCTCCCCAGCCTGATTCGTGCAGGACCAGAGAGCAGTTTAAGCTGGAAAGGACCTCGCAGGCCACTGGGCCCAGCCCCCTGAAAGCAGAGGGCTCCCCCCACTGCAGCAGATTCTGGGAGGATGAAACACGGCGTGAGATGGGCAAAGGACACAAGTGACCACAAGAACCAGGGAAGACAAGGGCTGCTTGCTCAGGAGAGCACCTGGCCCATCTGTCCTTCCAGGCTGGGTCTGTCCAGGATTTGCCCGTATGGCCTGTCCTATAGCAGGTACCTGGCCTCGCTCAGAACAGGAGCAGAGCCGTGCTCTTCCTTCAGATCTTCTCCAAACCTTTCTTCCATCAGCCCAATTAACAGCAAAAAGGAAGAGTCCGAGCAGCACAGTGCAGAGCCTTGGGAAAGTTCAGGCCCTCCCGCCCTCAAACCATTCCTAAACACCACAGGCATACACAACGCCAGTCCGAAGTGCTGGGTGAACTGGGACTCACCCCACCCTCGGGATCCCTCCCCGCGGTGAGGAGGGGACCCCCAGGGCCCTGAGCCACCGCCACCGAGGGGCCAAGGATCTCCGCTGCCTGCTCCAGCACCGAAGGAGGTGTGACTGAGAAGAGGCAGTGTGAAGAAGGTTAAAGCCGCGCAGAGAGGCTTACCTTCCTGTCCAGAAAGGAGGCGATAAGGCCGAAGTTCTTCGGGTGCTGCATGAACCTGCAGGAGCAGAGGGACAGGATTAGTGCGAGCGCCAGCCCCAACCCCCTGCCCATGGGCGGCCTTGCCCTGTGCGCCTGGAGCAGCGAGACCAGCTCCTTGGGGGACCTGCAGGTTTAAGAAAATATTTGCCTGCTGCTCAGCTTCCCAGAAAGATGGGAACTTTAACTTTAGCCCAATGGAGCTGGGGCTCCACCAGGCAGTCACCCACACACCAGCACCCTTCCTGATGCAGGACCCCATCTCCCCATCTGCTTTGGGGGGTGCTGCAAGAGCCTGCTCACCGTAACAGGGGGACCTAATCTCTGCAGCAGCCAGCGCGAGGCTTTTGTGGGTGACAATGAAGAGTGGGGGGGACGTGGGAGCGTGGAGGGCAGCCATGGGAGCGGGATTCTTAACGGGGACTCCAGACTCTGTCCCACGTCCAGCTGCAGCCTTTCTTTCATCAAGCGTTTTGAAGGGCAAAACTTATCCAAATATAACACAGACACCCATGGGAGATCCCCCAAGCCATGTGACTAAATAAGTATGTGGATGAAAAAGAAGAAACCAGAAATGCTAGGAAAAAGAAAAAAAAAAAGACCTGGGCTGCTCAGGCAGACTGGGATCACCCCACAGATCCTACGTGTCGCGCTGTGTGTGGCACAAACCAGGGGCTGATCAGGGGATGGGGTTTTCATGGCCACGTTAACCATGACAATAACACAGATCAGAGGGCAACTCGGAGGGCAATCCTGTGGTTTTTTGCCAGGCCAGGCTGTGTCCCCATGACAAGGGAAGGAAGCTGCACTCTCACAGTGTCCAACACCATGGGGCCTCTGTGCTGGGCTGGGTTAAGGGGTCGGGTTAAGGGGTCCCACAGCCACTGCTGCTGCTCTTCTGGAAAACCATGGTCCGCCTGGGATCAGGCCAGTGACTTGCTTACAGGAAGATCTGAAATGCTGCCCAGCAGCAAATCAGACCAGAATCTTCCCCATTGTTAAGTTCTGATGGCTAAAATGGGTTCAGAGCTGGAGCTTGCAGGCCTTGCAATGCCTAGCTGCTTTTTCCGAGAGCCCCTGTGACCAGGGCTGAACAAAAGGCCACGCTAGGTTTTCACAAGCTGAGAATGCTGCCTCTGAGGCACCATCACGGAGAGCACAACCCACGTTCACCTCAAAAACCCGGGCCAGCACTGCAGCACCCAAGGTAGCTCAGCTCTCCGCGCACTGGGATCAGGGAGGGCACGGGGGCAGTCCTCCTTGAGCCTTGCTTACAGCTCCTACGTACCAATCTCCACGAATGAGTTTTGTGAGAGCCCCAAAACCCTTCTGTATTCATGCCTTGAGCTCCGCATCACCCACAGCGATGACACAGAAACCACCGTGCACAGCAGGACGCAAGAGCTGGGTGTGGATCCTTCCAGCCCCATTAGCCAGGCATGGCCCCTCCATTAAAGAGCGAGTAATTAGCCTTTGCGTCATTTGCGTGCAAGCCTTGCTGTTTGGAGTGTCACATTTTAAGGCTAATTAGCAATGAGGGTTCTCCTCTACAATAGGCTTGGAGCTGTTTTCCTTGTTTTGTTCATTTTTGGTCCGTCCCGACAATGACTTATTTCGGCTGCAAGCAGGGGCTGTCGCAGGCAGGGGAAGGGAAGGGAAGGAGACTTTCTGGCACAGAGTGGCTTTCGGTGTCGGTGCTCCCCTCGTTCACCTGGGTGGCTTCCTGGGCTCTTGCTGGGTGCTGTGGATCATCTAAATTACACACCTAATGGCCACCACCACCTCGTGATCAGAGCTGTGCCCAAACACGCAGCCTCCCCGCCACACCTAACACGCTGCAACCTCCCGGGGAAGTGCCTGCTCCGTGTGTCCTGCAGAGCTCATCCTGCTGCAGGCTGAACTCCAGCTCGGTTTTTAAGGACACCCATGGCACGTCGGGGGCACCCAGTACACTCCGGTCCACTGTGCAACCAGCACCGGGGTCTCCCCACTGGGGTACGAGGTGAGGGGGAGGCTGGACGTGAGGCTGAGCTGGGACCCACGCTCGGCTGGCAGCACAGTGGTACCCTGGGATCAGAAATCCCCAAAGCGATCCCAGTCGTTAGAGCCAAGCTGTTCTCAAGCGCTGCTTGCAAACAGGAGAAAACAATGCAGACAGAGTTTGCTCTGTCTGGTGTGGGAATGCAGCCATGGAAACAGCAGCTGGTGGCAAATCCTACAGGCAGCGGGACGGTGCTGAGGGAAAGCACCGGATGGAGGCTGTAACCTGAGTGGGCCGCACGGCTTTGTTTGATGTTGGCAGCCCCGAGAATCCCCCCGGACATGCAGGTAATCCAAAAATATCACGCTGCACGCAGCTCTGAGTTTCACTGGCTCTGAACCTGAACTGGCTGATACAACAGGGGGAGTGAAAACAGAAAAACTTTGGGCCTTCTCCCTGCTGGGAGCGGCAGCTTCCCAGATCTCTGCAAGGGAGCAGGCAGAGCGAAATCACAAGGGCACGAACACACCAAACGTATGCAAAGGCCTGATGGATAGGTTTCTGCCCACCTGCATCGCCCTGCCCCCAGGTCCAAGGCGAACACAGCGACAGAGGCTGCACCACAGCACGAGCTTCTGTCTGCACACCGAGTCCCGGGTGCGAGACAAGTCCTCGGGGAACTCACCCAGGGCACCCGTGCTGGGGCTGCTCTCTGCAACCACCACACGCTGCCTCAGCAGGCTGGGGCTGTGGCCAAAGGCAGCGGGCAGGTCACATCCCGCAGTTCCCAAGGGCTACACAGAGATGTCTGCGGGCTGCACTCACTTTTCGCGGAAGGTCTCCTTCTCCTGTTCGCTCCACATGTTCATCACCTGCCGGTCCTTGTAGACCTTCATGGGGTCGTCCATGAGGCCGTTCATGTTGATGAATTTCATGCGCTGCTGGTCGGCGTCATAGAGCATGGGCGGGATGACGGCGAGCTGGCGCATCTGCTTCTCCAGGTTCTTGGGGGAAAGCAGAGAGAACAGCCGGTCAGCACCGCGGGCCCGCGGGGGACCGCAGGGGACAGATGTTCGAGAGGGAAGGACAGGCGGAGGAACAGGAGAACTGAAAAGCAAGCACTAGGCAGCTTTAGTGCTGGAGTAATTGTAAATTAAACGCTGAAAGAGGCTATTGCCATCAGCCAGGAAGCAATTAATCTTTCTTTTTGAAATTAAAGGCTTTAAGATACGGGGTGGAAATGCCTGACTTAAGGAAAACAGCTCCTATCCGCAACGAGAGACAAGTCAAAGCAGCAGTGGCACAGGGATCAGACATCACAGCCACGGCCACGTGGAGGTTCAGTCCCCTCTGAGCTGCCCGGTCAGAGGGTCAGCTCTGCAAAGCCTTCTGAAGGGTGCGCAGAGGGAGACCTTTTCTGACCCACAGGAAACCCCACAGGATGCCTCCCAGCACAGTCTCTGCCTTTCCTCCCTCCGTTCAACCTGAAGTGCCTCTGAGCTACCCCAGACCCCCAAAGCTTCGTTTCCACGTGCTCTGGGTTGCTCCCGGGGGCCAGGTTCCCATCACTGACAGCATCAATCCCTCGCGAGCTCACACCCCTCTCCTGCCAGCTGTGCAGCTGCTCTCCTACCACCCGGCCACCTTCTGCCACGTGAGCAGATCAGATGTCACTGTGACGGGGCTGCGATTCCTTTCTTCCCTGCTAGCAGCACACCCTGGGACACAACCTGACACCCGTGCTCCTTCCAGCTCAAGCACTAAGCCCATCCAGAGCCCAGGCTGCAGGCCAGGCCGGCGCAGACTGGGCACACCGGTTTCCTCAGCTATTCCCAACACGGTGGCCAAATGACGTCTCACTTGTGCTGTCCCCTACCTGAACGCTGGCCCTGCCCCTCCAGCTGGGCTGCCCGTGGTCCTTCAGCACAAATCCCCGATGTGGGGACGAAGGGACACTCTCGTCACCCTCTTCTGTTTGCTCTCAGCACCGTAACCCTGAGTCCTCCCTGCCACCCGGGATGGCACTGGTGACATAAATCCCAGCCGTTGACCCGGGAAGGCCAGGTCCCAAAAGCAGTTACGTTAATTCACAGCTAGATGCTGGTTCCTTGCAGAACACTGCCCAACCTCCCAGCAAGCTGCCCCCTGGCTCCAGCCTCCCGGCTTCCCTCAGTCCCAGGAAGGGCTGGAGCCTGATGGAGGCTCTTAAAGCCTCCTCTGAGCAAAGCAAAGCGGAGCCTCTGGGCTTAGCAGAAGGCCAGAGTGGAATTTAGCAGCATGCGCTGTGCAGGAGGCCAAAGGCAGCCACGCAACACTCCCCTTGGCCACCTCCACTACAGCGTGACACCTCCCTCTGCTCCTCAGCCCCACGCCTTCCATGTGGTTGCCTTCACTTGCTAACAGCAAGCTGCCTGCAGCCCAGCGCCGTGCACAGGCAGCAAACATCTCAGCTATTGCTGGGCAATGGCTGCTCTCCCCTCCCAAGCGCGAAGCCATTCACTGCAGCTCGCCTCCGTGCCAAGTGAGTGGAACCCTTGTGAAACCAGATCCAAACGAAGCCAAGGTCACGGGGATGTTTCAAGATGAATGGAGCACTCCCAGAAGATGTGGGCCAACTGGCTCACGTACAAACCATTCATTCCATAGGATTCCCCTGTGTCAGGCTGCACAGCCCGTTCAAAACACAAGGAAACAGAAAAACCCCTCTGCCCCTCAGCCAGGGCACCGGCTCCCTTCGCTTCCTACCTCCACCTGCAGGTAGAACCAACGGCAGTAAGGTGTTTGTGGGGCGCTTAGGGTCTGATGTCCCTAGAGGCAGTCACACACCACTAACTCCTACCTACTGGCCACGAGCCACCAGGGAAGCCCGCCCACCCTCAGCCTGACCTGGAGCTGGTGGGATTTGGCATCTGAATTCACCATGGGGCTTGGTGCTACTCCTCCTGGCCTCCCTGGACAAGAGCGGAGTGGGAGGTAAAGAGGAGGAGGAAGGAAGAGCCAGCCTCACCTCTTGTTCCGAGAGCCCATCAATGATTTCTGACACCTCGTGTTCGCTGCGCGCAGCCGACATGGAGAGCCCTCCGCTGCCCCTCTGTCCTACCCTGCTGGGAGAGGGCAAGGAACATTCAGAAACTGGTGCTCTGCTTTGTGCTGTGCTCCCCGCTGCAAAACGCACCCCGTGCCCCTCGTTCCTCACCTGTGCCAACAGCCGCCTCCTGCATCGCTACAACGGGACATTTCACACCCAACCAGACCCTCCCACCGTATTTTCTCGTGCCCACTTCATCGCCCCAGAGCAATAGCACAAAGGTGCCAGTGCTAGGACTGAGCAACCAGCCCTGTGCCGCTGCGTCTGGTTTGCGAATCCTGCAGGAACACTGAAATCAAGGTCAGCCATCAACCGACGTAACAGCCACAGGTCCCAAGGAATTCAAACTTTTCTCGTTAAGCAGGTACAATTTTAAAACAATTGTCAGTACCACTTATCCCCTTCTCTTTAAGATAAAAGAAAGCCACTGATTAGGAACTTTTCACGCATCCAGCTGTTTGCAGGGCACCAGGCAGTGATGGACACAAGCAGCTGGATTCTGCGCACAGCAGGTGTCCCTGGGCTGCAGTGGGAAGGACGGGGAGTTTTCAGCAAGAAGGGCGGGGATCACAAAACTGCAGCTCCTCCTGGCAGGAAACAACGTGACCTCAGTTGTGCTTTCAATGAGGAGGAGAAAATGGAGAGGGGGACAGCAGAGCCAGGGACACCCCTTTCAGGGAGACACTGCTCCTTTCATATCGTCTGCAGTCGTTCCTACAACCTCTGCAGATGTTTCTTCCCCCTGCCCACGCTCCCATCAAAGCACAAGCATGTTTTAAATCCCTGACACGACCAAATACATCTGCAAGCCTCATACATCGTCATTTGGGCTTAGCAATGAGGAACTAATTAGTGCCATCCCAGTCAGGTGGCCTGAAAAGGGAGCTGCCTCTGTGCTCTGCTGCAGCCAGACGGGAAATCAGCAGCCAGGGGAGCGGGCAGCCACATTCCTGACATTTTTCCTCCTGCTGGAGCTGCGCGGAGCCGCCCTGGGGAAAAAGCAGCAGGTGACTTGTCTGCTGGCTCCTGCACTTGGTGCATCCCACAGTTATGGGACCAGAAGGGGAGAAATGGGACTGACAGCCATCCCAGCCCGTCCTCCCGCTGCCCGTCGACAAACAAAAGAGAAAGGCTGTCCGATACCGGCCCAGCCCCTTCCTACCGCTTCTCCTCTAACCTCTGCATGCGCTCTTGCAGTTCCCGCTGCTTCCGGATCTCTGGGAATTGCTTCTCATAGTATTCCCGCACTTTGCTCTCCTTGGCACGGCGCCGGGGGTTATTTTCGATGCGCTCCACTTTCTTTTCCCAGGCCTCCATCAGCTGGTCATAGCGCTGGCAAAACTTCTGTTCCTGGAAGGGCAGAGCGAGAGGGACGTCAGGAGATGTGCCTGGAGAGGGCAGCTCCTCAAAGCCCTTCCCTCGATGGCTGAGCGTGAGTCACAGTGCTTGGAGAGACGCGGGTTAGCAGGACACGGACACGCTCCGGGGTCTGGGGCCAGCCCAGGGGCAGATTCGCAGTACAGCCCATCGGGTGCCCTCAGGCTTTTCCCTCCCAAGCCCGACATCTTTGGTAGGACAAGGACTGTCGCCCGGCGTGCCTTTGCTCACCCGCCACCCCTTCTGCTGAGCAGCCTCCGACACCCTGGGTGCTTGATTCAGCAGCCAGAGCCCCAGAGAAACTCCTGTGCAGCTACACCACGGGCTGCTCTCCGAGTCCACGGAGCTGAGCTCCACACACGCCTCAGCAGGCGGACGGGGAGCTCGAGCACAGCACAGCTTGCTGTTCCCAAAGCACTGGGCGCAGGCACACAGGGGGCTGTGCTCCCAGAGGCGCTGTGCTCAGACTCATCCTCACGGGCTGGAGCTTTAGAAGGAAAAAGCTTTTAAAGGTGCACGGAACCCTCCTGCTGCAGACAACGCGATTTCACGGCACTAAGGATTAGCTCTTGGATGCTAACGTGTGGTTTAATGTTATTACTAGCAGCGTTGTCGGGATGCAGCACGTGCCCGGCACGGCCCCGTCATCGTTACTATCATCAGAGCTCACACAATGCCTTCCACATCATCACCGCTTCCAAACACTTACAGCAAAACCCTCTGGGTGGGTTGGAGACCTCTGATGCCAGATAAAAACCTCCACGGTACTGCAGTGCGGGGGGCAAGGTGGTGGTGAGAAACGGATCCCAAATATCTGGGATTCCTGGCTAGGATGTGTGCCCGAGGCTGCGCAGGCTGGGAACGGCCTCCCCCCGCCTGCAAGCGGGGCGTGCACACACCCGCAGCACCGCGGCGGCTCCGAAGGCACCCGCCTCGACTTCCCCGAGGTCAGGCAGCCACAGAGCTGTCATTTAGGAGACGCCGCCTCCCCTGGCCACAGCTCGCCGTGCCGGGAGAAGTTTGCCACGGCGGCGCAGACCGGGCAACCCCTTCCACCCATGCACACCGGCGCTGGCACTCCAGCGGCACGGCGCGGTGGCAGCCGGCCCTCGGCCGCGGTGCCCTCGGCTCCTCCACCCCAATCGTGGCAACCGCGCTCCTTCCCGGGGGTTTTGGGGAGCAGCCAGGTACCCAGAGCACTAAAATCCCATTTGCAACGCAAACGAGCCTTCCTGCACCGCCACCCGAGGTGGCCTCGAGCCGCTCTGCCTTGCTGCGGCCAGCCCTTGTGCCGGAGCAGGGCACCCACCACCCGAGGTGCCTGCGGCGCCGTGCCCCCGCCCCGTGCCACGAGGGATGCTCACGTGAAAGCAGCTGGGCAGCCAGAGGGGATTTTAAGGTTTCGTTCTGAGCGAAGCAAGTGCCTCGCAGGCCCCAAATCAGGAAGCGAAAGCAGATGGCGCTTTGCAAAATAATCAATGGCAAACCCCAGGTTGCCTCCCTCCCCCTGCGCTACTGATCTGAGTCCACGGGCTGGTTTCAGGAGCCGCGGGTGCGTTAGTCACCGCAGCAGCAACGGGGCGAATCGAGATTTCAAAGAAATAAACTCATCTCTCGCCGCCACCATCCTACGGCTGGAAGGAAGTCCAGCGCCACAGGACTTCCCAGACGCACCCTGCTCTCATCTCACTCTCTTAGCAACCAGAAAAAAAAAAAAAAAAAAGCAGGGTGAGGTAAAACCCACCAAAAGGATGGAAACGCCCAACTTCAGCCCAGGAGGCAGCTGGGCGACCCTGAGCCAAGTGGATCTGCTGTGCTATGGCCCCGGGCACCGGCAGCTCCAAAGCTTGGTGCTGCTCCCATCCTGGCTTACGGGCTTGGTCCAGGCATCCTGGGCCTGGCCATGGCCCAAGCGGACCCATCTCATGATCCTACGGCCTCCTGGGGGCAGTTCTCAGGGCACCCAGGACAGACAAAGCACCTGCAAACCCTGGGGTGATGCACACTAACCCTCTCGCCCCAGATAAATTAATTCCCGCAGCCAGAGGCGGTCCTGCCCCCGATGGAGGCACAGGAGGCACTCGTCTCCATTGGGAGCCGAAGGAAACGGCTGCAGGATGAAAGCGAGGAATGAGAGCAAAAATAAAAATGCCCTGGAAGCTGCCAAGGGGACTCGCGCCGCGAGCGAGAAGCCGTAGGTAACGCGACCGAACCGCGGCACCGCGGGGAAATCGCAGCTGCTGCGTTTTCACCCCTCCCGAAGCGATGCCGTCTCGGCCCGACGACAAACAAGAGCTCCCACCCTGCCAGCAATGCCGCTGCATCCTCTCGCTTTCAGAGCGTCGCGTTTGGGAAGAGGATAAAAATACCCCGCAGGGTTTACTGAGCCGGGGCGCCGGGAGGCAGCTGGTGGCCGGGAGCCAGCTCCACAGAGCCTGAGGACACCGAGTTCGCCCAGGACAAGGGCTCGGGGAGGGCTTTTTTCCCTTCCTTGATGCAATTTGTTATTATTTGTGCTTACAGCTGGAATGAGCAGCACCAATGTCACACATTTCCTCAGCGGTGCTGGGCGCAGCTCTCCAGGAAAAAAAGCCCCTCTCCAGGCGCAAAGCCCCCACACCTAAACCTCCCGAGCGCAGCTCCTGCGCAGGCCGGCTGAGCGCTTCTGGCCTGCAGCTGCTTTCCGAAAGCCCCTTCCCACCCAGCAGTCGGAGCCCGGAGAGCCGTCCCCGCCTCACAAGTGGCTTGCTCCAAACCCCCCAATTTTCCCCCTCCAAACAGCTGGGTGGGGCTGGGCCACCCTTGTCCAGTGCTTTGTGGTCCCGCTGGGATCCGTGCTCCACGTGATCTTCTGCCACCCTTCAAATGCAAAGGTCAGAGGCCCCTTACGGCACTCTGCCCCCAGGTTTTCGCAGCTCGAGCACCAGGGGAGGCTCCCGGTCAGGTGCTTCAGGAGCAGGAGCACCTAGTCCTTCTCCGAGCAGCCCCGAGCCAGCGTGTCCGCTCCCGAAGAAACGCCTGCGCCGGCTTCTGGCCTCGGTGCTCCCTCTCCTCCCCTTCCCGGCTCATCCTCCCGCCAGCCTCTCCATCACACGAGCGGTGGCGAGCCCAATCGGACCTGACACGCTGATCTAAAAGCGGGTGAGTAGTAACGCTGCCGTAGCAGCTGAAGGCAGCCTGCAGGCTGCGCCAAGCCCAAGCCCTCCTGCAGCCCACGCTCTCGCAGCTCGGGGAGCGGAGCAGCTCCTCGGTGGGGAGGAGAAGAGCGAGGGTGGCAGGAGGAGCTGCTCCAATCCTACACTAGCCCCACCGTTTGGCTTCCCTGCTTGACGGAGATAAACCTTTTGCGTCCAGAAGGGCTCCCTTTACCCTGCTCTCTCTGCAGCATCACCTCTTTGATAGCAATTCAAAGCCTTTTGCTGTGCCGACCCTGGTGGAGCAGGAGGAATCCCTGCGGGCTCCTCCGGGGGGGCTCTCGTGGCCGAACCCAGGGGTGCGCTCAGCCCCTGCTCCAGCTGGCCCCGGGCAGTGGCAAGGCACCAGCAAGGGCAAGAGCCAGCGAGGAAGGCTGGCACGTCGATGGGCTTTGCTAAAAATAGGGCCTGCTACAAAACAGGCAGAAAAATAGCTAAGCACACCCATTCTGCAAACAGAATCAGCAAATGTGTTCGCTCTGCAAATTCAGCAACCTTCTGTTGCCTGTTTTGTAGAATAGGCAAAACGCTTCCCTAAACTGAAAAATCCCCTTTCAAGGACACTGAATAAACCGGCTGGCAGAAATTCACCTATTTTGCATGACAGGCGACTTTACTGCGGGCCGTATTTCAGGAACCGTGCTCCTGCAGCCTAATTAAACCTTTTCCCCCAGCTCCTTGATATTCACAACAGACTCAGTCTAGCTTTAGCGCAGTAACTGGTCGTTTCCCCCAGCAAACGGCTCCCGTTCGGTTCCCTCCTGGTTGCAGTAAGGCCGCAGCAAGCTCTGCCGTCTCTGCTCTGAGGAAGGGGACACCGATCCGCTTCCCACCGCTGCAGGAGCCATCAGCTGTGGCAGGAGAGCTCCCCTGAGCAGTGCCGGAGAAACCAGCACCAAAGAAATTGCTCAGACCCGCAACGTTTGCAACTCCAGACCCTGACGCTGGCACCTGAGTCCGACCCAGCACAGACACGCATCAGGAACCGGTGTTGGCACCTTGCAGCTGAAACCCAAAGCCCTCTGTGGTGAGCTGAATCACCCTCCGCGCTCGTAAACAGCGAGATACCACAAAATCCACCTCGCGCTTCCCGGTCGGGGTCGTTGGTTGCTTCTGGCATTTCCCCTCCTCTGCGCAGCACAACCAGCCAGCTGCTTTCGGCTTCCAGCTCCCGCTGGCTACTACAGCAGGCAACTGGCAGCGCCGAAAGCAGCAATTCTATAAATCCCACTTGAACTTTCTCCTCTAATTGCCAGGGCCCTGGAACAGCGCTCTGAAGTCTCCTAACAACACCCACCTTCCCCCTGACACAACCAGAACCCCCCTCCTGGAAGGATGCTGGAAGCGATCTTGCAGGCAAGGCTGTCCAGAAATGACCTGGCCAGGGCCTGGCTTTGTTCTGAACCACACATTCCTAGAACACCGCTCGGTGACCAGCTGCAAAGAGGCAGCTCAGCCTCCAGACCGTTTATCAGAAGCGGAGTCAGCTTCTTTCACGAATCTCTCGGGGTTCAATTACTCACAAAACAGACGTTTACCCTAGGAAAAGTCTCTCCGAGATCGGTGTGCTCCCCTGTGCCGGAGCCAACCCCGTGTGCATGCTCCGCGCGGGGTGCTCGCGGAGGGAGGTGCTGCACGCAGCAGGGCCGGGGACCTCTCCTTTGCATCCGAGCTGCTGTTAGCATCAGAGATGCCACGGCAAGGAAAAAGACAATGCAGCAGGCAAAGTGCTCAGCAGGTCTCTGCTGGAAAAATCCCTTTTCTTTCTGACGTAATGAATTATGCTGCTTTATACTCATAAAATAGGGTACACGGGAATCACTTACCCACTGCTTGCGAGCATGATTTCTCCTCTTAAAGTACAAAATTAACTTTTTCCGCATTGCCTGGTTTCTGTAAGAGGAAAGAAAAGATGAGATCTGGTTAACGAGCGGGCTAAAATTCGACGCCTTGCGCTCCCAGCTCACACAGGAGGTCACAAAGCCGCTTCCACCTTAGCTTGGAGCCGAACCAACGTCAGAGCAGCGAGCGCGGCTATCTGGGGACCTTGCGCCAGCTTTATGGAAAGATCAACAAACTCTCGAACGCGAGGAACACCGACCACGTCTGCTGGTGAAATCAGGACCAAGGTTGAGAGCTAAGCTCATAAAACCCCAATTCTGCTACCAGTTACTGTGCGCTCAGCACGGAACCAAGTCCCACTAGCACCAGGTGGCCATCGCACGCCGCCCAGGGCAGAGGCAGGAAGGCTGGGACGTGAGGGCGATGCCTTCTCCCTGCCTCGACCTCAGGACAACAGCTCTTCCCTCCTGCTTCCTCCTGGGCACGAGCTTACGAAGGCTAACAGGGCACCGGCGAAGCGATGCCACCTGCAGGGGCCACCTTGGGGCTCCCCAGCCCCCGGAGGTGGCAGGGAGGGAGCTGTCAGCACGCACACACCGGGGTTATTCACCCCGGGCACCGACGTGCTGATAGGGAGGCCGGATTGCGGCAGTGCTCGCAGCACATATCTCCTGACCTCTTGCTTTCTTGGAGCCGTGCCTAACAAAGCTGCAAACAAACCAGCCAGGAAAGTCCGGCCACTTGCAGAAGTGTGACCTCAAGAGAGAAACCAGCCACTACGACCACAACCGAGCCGGTGTCTGCCCAGACACCTCCTCGGTTTCTTCTTCTTTCTGCTTTTTCATGTAAGCACGAAACGATCTTGCAGAAGAGAAAACACCCACCAAAGCAGCGAGGTGCTGGAAAAGCTGCAGGAGCTCCGAGAGCCTGCACGAAGCCGAGAGCTGAACGTCTCGGTTGTTCCTGTTACAGTCACAGCAATAAAGTCTCTAGGTTAAAGGTAGGGACCGGGGACAAAGGAGTTTCCTGAAGTCTTTCCTCCTGATTAGAGGCAGAGCTGCGGCGTGTAATTACTGACCAGGAGCTTAGCAGCATCACGCAGGCACGTTCTGCGGGACTTAGCACAACGAAAACACACCCTCCCCGATCCCTCGGTTCCCTCCCGTCCACATCCCCTGGCTGGGAACAAAACCCCACCTTCCTTCCCCCCTACATCCCTAAACGTAGCCTCAACGACCTGTTGAGCAAGGGCTTGGATAGCAAACCTCGTCCTTCCATTCCGTTTCAGAAATCAAAGGAGCATTGATCATCGGGGGGAAAAGCTAATAAATCCTCACACGGGGCACGTTCTGCCTCTGCTCTTTTTTGACGGTACGCTTATGAAGGACCCGCTGTTGTTCCAGGCTGCACTGCAAAGATCAGAGGCCACCTCATTAGGCATATTAACAAATATCACTGCCAAAGGCTTCTTCTCCCTGCTGCATCGCACAATGCCACTGTCTTTTGTCTCTGTCTGCGTGGCACCATCCTCCGAGGAGCCGCAGAGCGGCTTGGCAGGCGAGGGGCTGAGCTAAACCTCGCTGCTCAGCTCTGGGCAAACGGCGATCACTTGCCCTAAACAGTTAGGGAAACCGAGGCACGGAGCTGCAGCCGCTTCTGGCTGCCCGTGCAGGAGGAGCGGCATGGGAAACCGTGCCCAGGGCTGCTGCAGAGCATCCACCCCCGGCAAGGTCAGCCCAGCAGCACCCGTTTCCCAGCTCCCCGCCTGCCCTGCACACCGGGAGCTCCTCTGTGCACCCGCAGCCTCTCCTCCCCCGGCTCCTCGCGTGCTCCCACGTCCCGTTGCGCCCGGCGAGCTTTCTCCTCCGGCTCCAGCGCTGCGCGGTGCCGCAGCGGGCAGCCGTCCCTTCTGCAGGGACCCGGCTGATGGATTTCGTTCCAAGGCTTTAGTTCTGCGGGAACAAACTCCGACAGGAGACCGTGCCCAAAAGACACATTCCCATTGTTTGCTTGTTTATTCCAACCCTGATGGAAACTCTGCTGGAGCGATGCTAACGGCGGCAACTTCGGCACAGCCCTGGGCTGACTCCTGAGATGCGCCTCGCTCCTGGGCTCCTGTCAACTTTGGCTTACTAAAACAGCCCGAAGCATGAAAAAATTGGTAACCAAAAGGCAAACTAAAAGGTGCCTGGCTTGTAGTCCTCTTTTACGTGTTTTTGTGTCTGTTAAAGCAATCCCACCATTTTTAAACCCCTTGTTGCTCAGCACAGAGTCCAGCATCGCTCCCCGCGGTGCGCAGCCCCATGCTGCACATCATGCCCGCGCACAACAGAACAAACCCACCCAGCAGCAAACTGCTCGCACCTTTCCTCCTCGCCCCACCAGCACAAGCAAAGCCACAAAGCAACGCTGAAGCTCGAGTCACTAATTCACTCCGCTATGGCTATCAAACCGGATGAGCTGAAGGACCCCGGGCTGAGATAGGTGCTTGATGGCTGACATGGGCTCAGCTGGAATCCCAGCGATGGGTCGCTGGGGAAGGATTTGGCCCTGGAAGGGCCAGCACAGCCAAATCAATTCCTGCCCTTCACGTGCCAGCCCAGGCGACACCCAGGAGCGGCGTGGGACTTTGACACCGCTGCTGCGTCCACTGCAAGAGTCAGCAGCAGCCAGGAGAGTAAGGGAAGAAAATCAGGAGCTCTTACGCAGCCGGTGCATTGCCTCGAGTTTTGCATCATGGCTGACCTTGAAAGTGCTAATACAGGCAAAGATTTAATGGCTCTGCAGCTGTAAAAATGGGGAATGCCTTGAACGCCAGTGGATGTTTACCCCGGCCAAGGCTGAAACAATCAAGGAGTGAGAGGATTAAAAACAACAACCACCCCCTGCTAAGTACCCAAAATGTTTTTGCCACTTTATCTTTCTTTTTCTTTTTTTTGCACAAGGTCAACCTCTCAGAGGTTAATAAAATCTCGGTAAATATAAATAGGCTTCACAGTTTATCTTGCTACATGTACTGCTGTTACTTAGAAACCATTTGCAGAGAGGTTAATTCAGGCCACATGTCTCCGAAGCACACGCTGTGCTCCCTGGGCGAATCAAACAGGGAAAGAAAATTCCTGCAGCACAGCCAGGGAAGGTAAAGGCTGTCTGCTGGTAGCCCCGCGCAGACACAACCAGCGTGGAGCAGCCTGTCGGAAAGGTCGCTCTTGCAACGTGCCAACCTTCCTTCATCATCCTCAGCGGATGCCTGAATCCTTCCAAATCCCCGCCTGAGGCTTGCCAGTGAAGAAAAGCATCGCATCTGGAGACCTGGCTGGCTGGGAGAAACCACACGGTCCACAGGCAGAGAGAAGGGAGGCTCCTTAGATAAAGCAACAGTGACTCTTGTGGGCAGTTTCAAGTACTGCTGTGCTGCACAAGACACCCACGTCACACAGGCCGGGCGGGCTGAAGCGCTCGGTCCCTGTCCCGTCCAGCTGCTGCGGCAGAAGGAGCCAGGCTGGGACAGACACAGCCCGCTGGCAAGCTGGGTTTTGGGGTTGCCAGGTGGCACACCCGCATCTTCGTACGCGACAGCCCTTGATGCAGCTCCCTTCTGTGACCTTGTCTCACCGCTGCTGGAGCACATCGGTGTTTCTGCTCTCCCCGCTAGCCCGGAGCTGCTGCTGCTGCTCTCTGACTGCTCTCCCAGCTCCCCGAGGATTTTGGTCCCCACTGCTGGCGAGCTCGACCAGCAATAAATCCCCTTCTGTCCCTGCTGGGAAGAGCCCAGCCTGCCACGGAAGCGGTGGGTGATTTGGGATTTTTCACACTGGGGCCCGTCTGTTTGCATGCCCAGGGTGGCAGCAGCTCTCGAGGCAAACCGCCCAATGCAGGGGCTGGATGTCAGCCGGACAAGCCCAGCAAGAACCCCGGTCCCAGCAGTGCCCAGCGCCTCCCCACGAGCAGCAGGGACAGAAGGAACCAGAGGCTCAACCAGTTAAACCAAACTGGGAGCGTGCTGCTTGAGCGTCACCCGCCAGATTCGGGTATCTGTAATTTGGGGTGTGCCCCAAAGACGGCACGTCCTTGCATAACTCATCCTCATCCCACAGCCCCACTGACCTTGCTGGTGGGTCCCGCACCTCAGCACGGTTCTCAGAGCCGATCTCCAGCCCACCGAGCGCCCAACAAAAGCCCATCTCCCCCTCTAAGCAAAGCCGGGAGCCCCGTGGAAGCCGCCGCTTCCACCTTAACGGCCTTGGCGCAAGGTTGCTTTTGTTTTTTGGCTTTCACAATGGGGCCAGTCGAGGAGAGAAACTGTAACTCTGACTTCTGAGTCACTTGGCTCGGGTCCTCATGAATTACTTGGCTGCGATCCTTCTGGGGGTTGCAGTCCCGTAAGGATGTGCGCAGCCGCGTGCGTGTCGGTGCCGGCGTGGGTGCGCGCGGGCGCTGCCGAGGCGCCGGGGGGAGATTCCCGAGGACACAAAGGGCCCATGTACTGCGGCACACCTGCCCAGGAGACCTTGGGCCAGCGCGAGAGGAGATGAAAGGAAGTTTGCTATTTGATCAGAACTAATCACGGGTATTTAATTACACAGGGACGTCTTTCATCAGGCAGCCAGTGCAAACAAAGTCGGGATCAAGCCTGCAAAGAGCGACGGGAAGGAGGCCGCCAGCAGCTGGCAAACCCATTGTACGGCGAGATTTATCGTGCAGGCCCGGAAACGGAGAAGCCTCCTGGCAACTCGACCCAAACAAAGCACTGCCAGCGAGACTGGAGATCTTAAATCACGGGACCCGCAGAGCACGGCAAGAACGCTCCAAGGTTAACCCAGCCAAGGGAGCAGCGCGGGCACACAAAGGGATGTTGAGATGTCCGTGTCCCTGGGGGCAACGCTGGCAGCAGGGTGCCAAGCCCTGCCGAGAGGGCAGGGAGCAGGTCATCCTTTCCACGGGTGGCTGCACTCAGTCGTTCCCTTGCTCTGAAATGGCTGGGGCACAGCGATGCAGTGTCACCTGTTAGCCCACAGGCACATCACGTTCCTGGAGAACAAACTGTTCAGAGCTTTCTTGCAACACTCAGGAGCTCTTTCCGGGGAAGAAAAGTGAAGCAGATCTTCAGTCAATTCGCCTTGGAGCATTTTGGTGGACTAAACCAAGAGCACCCTCATGCTGCTGAGAAGACAGTGACGGAGGCACGCGGCCGGTCACGCAGCCAGCAAGCTGCAGCTGTGCCTAGAAACTAGTCCAGAGAAAGAAGCCATCCGGAGGTCTGCCAGCTTCCTAAATCACGTCCTGCAGGTCCACAATGCATTCGGCTTTGGAGGCCCGAACTCATCACCATAATTCATCCATTAACAGTGTGAAAAAGTTGGTGCTGGCAGTTCACCTGGCAGCTCAGAGGGCAACGAGACCGCTGCGCTCCGACGAGGGGGCACCTTGGTGACACCACCTGGCAGGTCCCTGTGATGCCACCTCCTCGTGAAGATGCTCCCAGCGGGATGCCCAAACGCCTCCCCTGGACAGCAGGTACAGCCACGGCCATGGCTTTTAACATCATTTTGGAAATCCATGTCCATCCTCTTTAGCACCTAAGAGCTTAGGACCAACAGGAGACAAACCCAAGTGAGTGCAGAAGCACTTCTGGACATCAGCTGGACACGTGTCCAATGCCTCTGCCTCTCCTTGAAGCCCAAGCACTTCAGGATAGTCTATGCAAGAGAAACATGGACTGGCAAGAGAAACAAGCAGAAGGTTGCAGTGTGGCTCCATCATTTAGAAATTCATCACAAGGTAATACTTCTGCCCTAGTACGTGCAAATAGAGAATAAAAGAGATGAGAAACCTTGAATGGGATGAGCAGGGAGCTGCTAGGTGAATTTCTAATGAGGAAAATGTCTACAAGCTCTAATAAAAAGAGCTGAAAGAGAATGCATTAGTAATTGCAGGGTTTGGAAGAGCATTTGTGTTACATGTCAGGCTTTTACTATGAATTTAGAGGCAATCCATTGCTACTAAAACCCCTAAACAGCCAGTAATGAAAAGATGACTTAAATTTGCCAAAGTGACAAGTGATTTGGAAAGCTGTAGTTAGCAGCAGATTTTCAGAAGAAAGCTATTCTGCTTTGGGGAAAAAGGGGGAGAGGCAGTTCAAACAGAAAAAGGCATTCAGAAGCCCCTGAACCTCTCTGAACATCCAGATGAAAGATTTCAGTTCTGCAAATTTCCCCCCAAGAAAAGCCATCAGCTGCAGACAGCAACACAAACGGGCGTACTAACAGTACACACAGCTGGGCTGCCGCTGGATCTAGACATGCAAGAAAATCAGAATCACACAAAGCTCTTGATCAGTTTTGTGCTAAATGTAAACTCAGACACCTCTGCAAGCATCTCGTGGGAGCGCTGCCTGGTTTCAGCCCAGTATTTCTGAATTGCAGCACAACAGCAAGGAGCGGCTCTTGATGAGAAGGCTTAAAGCAAACTCTGTAAACAGCACCTTGCATGTGCTTACCCTGGGCTTTTCAGTTTTCCTCTCGTGCGCTTGTTCCGGGCTCAGAAGCTCACATTTTGCTTTCAAACACAAATCCCAGACTGCGATTTCAACATGACTGCTTCGAGAAGGGGGAGGAGAGTCCTACTGGGCTGCTCTTCACGGCTGACCGAGTAGGAATCCACTGCAGCGGAGGCGAAGGCCCCCTCGGAGAATCTCTCTCCAGGAGGACGGCAGGTAATTGATCCTGCTCGTGTGCACGCCCCGCCTTTGCTCAGACACCTTGCAGAACGAAGGTTAATGCCTTCGGTGCCAAGAGTCTGGAGAACACACAGCGCCCCTACCAAAGCTGGGTAGGAAGAGCGGCTCCCACCCCTGTACATCCACCAGCTGGCAAAACACCAACACGAAGAGACACAGAACAGATGCGGTGGTGCTGAACTGGAGCACAATTCGGCCTCCTCTCTGCTTGTTGCTGTTTTCCAGCAAGGTCTAAAAAAAAAAAATCATGAGAAGTCTCTGCAGTCCCCTGACCCGCTGCAGAATCGATCAAGTGGCCTCCAGTTGGCACACTGCAAAGCTGGAAAATTCATAATGTGAACGAGTGTGGGCCAAGCTAGCTATGGGAACAAGCTCACGCCATCCCTGTCGGTATCAGAGCACTTTAATGCTATCTTTGCTTGACGAGAGAGCTGCCAAGCACTTCCCTCCAAGGAAGCAGGTATTACAGGCACGAAGGACCCCGTCCTGTCCCAGGCAGGTCAGCTTCTTGGCACAAACCCCTCGGCTCTGCCTTCGGTCCCGCAGCAGCTGTAGCATGCAAAATTAAGCACGCTTGCTGGAAGCCTGCACTCGCAGGTGAAGCAGAGGGACCCAAGCAGGCGGGTAGCAGAGCACAGCGAGGCAGTCAAACAGGACTTAAAAGCTTCTGAAACTGCAAACACTGGAATGAACTGGGGCATGAAATTAATTTTAACTGCGCTGAATAGGAGACAGGGCATAAAACTCCGCGGAAAGAAGAGACCAGGAACATTTGAGGAAGAGCAGAAGATCTTCCCGTAACTCCCCAGTCAGCCCTATGAGCAGAAGTGACTCATCCCCGCTGAAAAGCAAAGCAAACAAGCAGGAGGAATTAAACCAGTGTTGCAACGCGCAGAGTATCGCTGCAGAGAAATCGAGGAATTCTGGCTTTGTGATATTCAAATGCCTTCCCACTGACGCTTGCAAACACTCAACTGAGAAAAAAAAAATCACCCTAGGAAAAGTTGGGGGAAAAAAAAAAAGGCATCTGTGAGTAGAAGCAGCCTGATCGTCCTGGTGTGGCCAGGCAGGAGGCTCCTAACCCACCTCCCATGGGATCGGTTTATATTTAGGGCAACACAGTCAGCATACAGTGAGATCTTGTGGACAGAATCGCAATCTGGATTAATTCCCAGCAACGTGCCAAAAGACTTTTTCATCATGGCTAAACCCGCTTACGGTGAAGCTGTTCAGAAGAACCTGCACCCCGTTCCACCCCAGCAAAGTACAGCCTGCGGTGCCCTGGCAGCTCTCCCGCTGGTGCTGCAGGGCGTTGGGCTGGTACCTCCAAGCCCCCGGCGGGCTCCCTTCACCTCCTGTGGGAGCAGCCACCCCCAGGCCAGGGAGCAGAAGCTGCTCATCCAGAGCAGAAATGCACACGAGGAGGCTGTGGGTGGGATATGGACACCCAAGCAGGATTCGGCCAAGATGCACAAGTTTAAAACCTCTTCATCTTGGGCACACGACCATGAAGTATTGGCTTCCAAGAACCGCTGAGACCTCGATTTTGCACCTGGCCCTCAGGCACCCAAATATCCTCTACCAGATATCTACCAATATCCTCTACCACTATCTCTACCAAATATCCTCTTTGCAGCAAGGACACAAGAGATGGGAGGACAGGACACGCCGATCTCCCCACACTTCTCTGCAGGTAGCACGATAAAATCCAAACCCCAGGACCTGAGACAGGCCCACGGTCAAAAGCAGCAAGCATCTGGAGCCCAGATAGCTCAAGGGCCTTCCCCTGACCTAGATCTGTAAATGCACCTGGCTGGCATCAATAACCAGCTGAAGACAGCTAATTGCAAGGTTTCTGGAAGGAGGAGATGGTGGCTTTTCATTAAAATGTGTGGTTTCCTTCCCATGCTTTTGCAGCATTAATCACCGAGAACATTAACCCCAGGGCTGCCTGCTTCAACCTCACCTTGGTTTTCAACCTCGCCTTGGTTTATCACCGCTACGGCCACGAGGGAGGGGAGCCCGCGGCAGGGCTGGGACGACCTTCCTACACGTCAAGGTCTGGAGACGAGAACCTGCTTGGGAAGCTGCTCCGACAACACTTCGTGTCCCATCACCAGTTTCACTCCTGCCCCGCGCAGTCACCGTCCCCTCCTGTTTGTGCCCGTCCTCCACGCAGCAACAAAGGACAGGAAATCATTTAAATCACAGGAAAACATAATTCCGAAACCACAAATATTGGCAAGGGAACGGAGAGTGG